>NW_027325371.1:15312472-16060957 GCF_036924035.1 Leuresthes tenuis
TCCTCTGTCGAGATGAGAACAGTCGCTTACTGCCAGGTGGAAAAACAAACAACAGAGACGTGTATTAGTTAAACCCCTCACTCAACTCCATCTGCAGTATAACTCTGAAGTGCAAAAGTCTGTCAGGCTTTACAGCCAGAATGATCAGACAGGAGTACATGTGCGTGCTTAGACCATGAGAATGTCAAACTCTTGACCAAAAGACTGCACCAGAAAGGTCTCCTGAAAACTACCAGCATGTCTCAGCTGTTGTCTTCTATTGTATGCAGACATGCATGTATCGACTCTGCCCCAAATGCTGTTACAATGAGGTTGAAATTCTAATACCAAAGGCAGAAGAGACCATGACATGGCATCAGTGGATCAGAAAATCTGTGCCAGAGGAGCCAAACTGGAACATGCGCTGAAGTGTTGACCATTTTCTATCAGAAGCTCGACAGCCTCACCAAACACCACAACAACTGGTTGCACCAAGCCAAAGAGTGCAGGGCTTTAAAAGAAAGCCCAGCAGATGAAATTGTCCTCCATGTGGACTTTTCAGAGGATTTCTCCTGCAAACTTAATAGTGAGGTGCAGGCTTTTCATTTTGGGGGGAGTGGGAAGCAGGCCACAACCCATACATGCGTAGCTTATACAGCAGCAGGCTCACAGTCCTATGCAACCATCTCTGCATCCCTTCGGCATGATTAGAGAGGTGTGGGCCCACTTGGAGCCAGTGCTGAGGGATGTGATGAAGAATTTCAATCCATCTCCTACAATTCTACATGTGATGAGTGATGGTCCTGTCACCCAATACCGCAATAAAAAGAATTTCCATTTGCTCAGCACCATGCCCTTCCTCTCAGGCTTCCGGAAGGTGACATGGAACTTCTCGGAGAAGTTCCATGGCAAAGGCTCCCCTGATGGAGTTGGTGGTACAGTGAAGCCTTACAGGTACAAAATCAAAGCTTTAATGAATTCATCTGTGGTTTGAGGATTCACATCGTGGACCTTAAGGAGGCTGACAAGAAAAACCTTAGATGTGAGAACGAGGAAGGTGTGGGACACGCAGAAAAGGTTAGACGACGAAAGGATGACAATTAAGTTTGATTTTTCAGAAGGCAAAACAGATGCTGGATGAAGCCAAAAGAGTGCCAGAGACCATTGCAGAGCTGGAAAAAGAAAGGTCAGATCTGGCAACAGAGAGGAAACATTTAGAAGAGGCGTGGAGGGAAGTGAAAGATGAGAAGAAAAAGATGGAGGAGGATAAAAGACAACAAGGGCAGGCTTTGCAAGGGTTAGAAGAGGCCACCTTAAAGATGAGGAAAGAGAATGAAACTGTGGAAGAGCTAAAGAGAGAGATGAAATGTCGAAAGCAAAATGTGGAGACAGAAAAGAGGGATGTAGAGGAGGAGAGAGCAAAAGTGGAGGAGGAGACAAGAGAAGTAGAGGAAGAGAAGAGGAGCTTTGAAAAAGAGAAGAGACAACTGCAGAAAGACAGAAAAGATCTGGAGCTGGAGATAAAGCAGCTGGAAGAGGATAAAAGAGAGTTTCAGGAAAAGGCACAAGAAATGGGGGATGTTCTTTATCCACCATTGGGCACCATTTGCAGCATATGAAGAGCAAACATCCCTCCATCTCTCCACTGAGACTTCATGTGCATCTTTTGAATGGTCTCAGCCTTCATTTGACTATCCTCAGTATGTTGAACACGATGCTCATTCATTCCTGCAGCTCTCCTCTGACCCTACTGACTCCTTTGCCCCTGCACCCCTCAGATATGCCGTCTACACAAGAACTGATTGAGTATCATCCCTCCACCTGCCTGAGGATCCCTCAACTTTGGAAATCTAACCTTCTCCACCTGTAATTGATTCTTTCTCAGACTTTCCTGTACATTATACCTTTTCCCCCTTTCATTTATCTGAGGAACCTACATATCCACCCATACATACAGCATATTATGTATAGCTTACGATACATAACTATTATCTATATATATATATTTTTTTATACTGTTAATACAATTATTTTTGTCGTATTATTATTTATTTATTTTTATACAAAAATTTAAAATCAAATTGATTCAGAACATAAATAAATACTAAGAATCATATTTATGCTCATGTCTCTCTGTCTGCTTTGAAAATGTTAAGTGCTTCAATAAAGCTAGACTAAAGCTCTACACTGTATCTATATCGATTGGATCACATTATGTGGAATACATTCATTTTAAGCAAGTAAAACCAGGCAAAAAAATCTTTAAAAAGTTTTGGGGGGGGGAGAAAAAGAAAGAAACAATAAGAGTACATTTACAGGTGATCTCACAGCTAATCAGCAACATGACTGCGTTAAAAGACCATCCCAGAGAGGTGACATCTTGTCAAATAGTTGAAGAAAATTACTCTTGTAGTCTCCCAAACATTTTCACTTGATCTTGATAGAAAACATCAAGGATCAACGTAAGATAAGTTGTTTTGTTTTTTAATTAATGGGCAGTAAATCTTCAGTTAGTCAACACATATGTGAGAATATAATTTAAATGTCTTTAAAAAAAAAACTTTTCAAAACTCAGAAGGAATTTCCATGTTTAGAGACCAAGGGCAGAAGCGTGAGCTGAACATCCACGATCTCTGACTCCTCAGATGGCTCTGCACCAAGAACCATCATCAAGAGCTGATTAACTACACGGGAAAGGGAACATTCAGAAACCTTATTTAAGAACTACAATACAGGGTTATATACATATATGACACTTTAAAGTTTACTGTGAGGTGGAGTTGACTTCTCTGGGCTCAGAGTCACCTGAGATGGATCATCACACGTTGGAAACCTATACTGGGATCATACCCATCTGTATTCCAGCTGTGTTTTTGGAAGACACTGACACTGTGAGCTCTGAACCTACGATCAAAAGACCCATAAAGCAGATACTCACACTTGACCTCAGTATTTAGAGAGTACGAGAGAATTAGAAATCTATCTTATCGACAAAGACTCATACCCAACTTACATCTAATCAAAGACAGAATGTTTTGCAAGTTCTTGTCAAAATAAAGCCTGAGAATGACGGGATTAGACATAATTCCAGGTGATTCCGACACACAATTTGTTGTTGATAATCCCAGTGAGAAGAGAAGACAAGGCAGTGAAGATGATAAATGTAATCATATGAATTAGAATTCTGGCTTTAGTTCTCACCGTGTAATCTGCCGCCTTGAAATGGAGAGACAGTGACAACAATGCGTATCATGGAACATTTTTGCTGGTCTCAGTCTGGACTAATCACATTTTGAGCTGGTAAGTGTTTGTGTGCTGCTGTCCCAAAAGAAAGGCTATTTTTGAGAGTCAGCTCAATCACTGTGTGACTGTCCCTGCTATAGCTCTGGTGGAATGAATCACAATGACTAGAAGCCGATGGCAGGATGGTGGTGTGGAAAGGGCAGGCAGTTCATGTCAGCATGACAGCAAACATCCACTCAGCTTAAGTCTTACTGAACTGTCTCTGAACTTTAACCTTTCTGCAGAATCATAGCAATACATAAAATGTCCCCACAGCAAATATGTGCCTAAACAGTCAGCTTATGGCTTATGGGGTGGCTGAGGAGATCACCACCAACTAAAAGGTTAGTGATGTGGTCGCTATTGTTCTTGGGCAATATACTAAACCCAATGCACTGATATGCTCTCTGGTGTGTATGTGCTTTTCGTGATGTTTGTTTACGATAACATGAACAATAATTTCCCTAACAATTCTATTACACACGTTCAACGTAAAGAGTTAAATTTAGAAAAAGGACATTCTCTTTTTTTGAGTGGGGTTGTGTGAAATAATTCTGGCGTGTGGTAAGTGTCCTAGTTACTGTAGGCAGTGATCTGAGCGCTCTCAGTTTGGAGAATCAAGGTGGAATTCTGACAGGGAGCTAAGCTAACGGCTACTCAGACTGGAGCCACTGGAAAGCAAATTTTAACCATTAAAAACAACTCAACCAACAATAATTCAATAGCCGTTTAAACATCATAAAGAGGGAGTTTATACTTTTACATCAGCTATCTACTTCGTCACTATTTTCTCAACCAAAGAACATTTTGTGTTGGCGAGCATAAATGCATGCATGGCAGCAACGGTGTAACAACGGTGTAACAACGGTGTAACAACGGTGCAACAACGTGGTAGTGTGATGTGCAGAAGCTGTGGAAGCTCACTCTCCCAAACTTTCCATATAGGGACGAGACTGTCCTATTGGGTTTGTCCTATTGTCTCTCTTTTCTCCAGAGAGCTTGGACCAGGACCATGGCACGAATGGTGTACACTATGATGTAGCCCAGTGGGTCGTATTGACTGGCGAGCAGCCGGTGCACATACCTCATTGTTGGTTCAGTCACTGGGATGGATCGAGGTTTGTATCCAAGTATGTCAGAACTGCAATGCCACAGAAGACCGAGTGTTGACTCTTGTGGATGAGTCTTTTTTGCAGCCAGCAATAACTCACACCCTGCTGATTTGGCTTCAGGAGGTAGGTGGGCGATATCCTCAGGGACATTGCTGTACCACTGCCTCATGTCTGCCTCTACTTGCCAGTAGAGGCTTTGACCAATTGACCTGTTTGGTCTTGCCAATGACCTGTTTGGATTGATCCTGAGATGCCAGAGACTGGAGACAGCTGTCAACATAGAATGATTGTAGCACAGACTTCAAAACATCTTCATTGCCCTCACTATGGGTTTTCACGTGTTGCTGCAAAGCGTAGATGGTGAGATAGGTGAGGCAAGCCATTCATAGACATCTGAGCTGCGCTCTCTCTCTCCATCACGCTACAGGAAGCGAAGAAGCGGCCGCTTTACGGTGAGCAGACGCACCTGATGAAACGTGCCGTGGATATCTCCACCGATAGCCACGGCGTGTTCTCCGAACCTCAGACACACACTTAGTGGTGGAGCATGGAGAGAAGGGTGAGTTGGGTTTACGCAGCAGGGGAGTGTAGTAGCGGGACACACCTTAAACTGTGACTCTGATGGTCTTCTGCTCCAGCTGTTCCATAGTTGCTTTATCCTCCCCAGAACGGATAACTTCCGTGCTGTTTCTGAATGGCAGTGAGTCGAGTTTTCAGAGTCTTTCGACACTGTGATGTAGCTCTTCTGTAGGAGAGAGGAATGAAGTATGAAGACGGCTGGTAACCACTGAGGAATGATGCAGGAAGTTGATGGGTCCCCGCACGGCCCCTCCCAGAGCTGTGCACACGGCCACAGGTCTACTGACTGGTCCAGACCGAAATTGGAATAGTGGTGTTATCAGGTGAGGGTTGTCAGAACCAATGAGGAGCATAGCCTTGACTCTATTGAAGGAGTACAATGGAATGTCAAACAAGTGTTTGTAGCTTCGTTTTCGGTGTTCCGCTACACGATTGCTCAGCCAAGTTCAGTTCTGCTGCTGTGAATACATGCTGAACGTCATGTTTTGTTGCTTTCTTCATCATGGATGATACTTTCAATGCAACTGTAGCCCCCTTTAACTGCACTTTGTGTCTGATTGTTCTCAGGGCAAACACCTTTCCTTTGGGAAAGAGACGATGCATGGCAGCTGGCAATATGATTGTTCTTTCAGATCCATCGTCCAGAACTTTGTAAGTGCGGAGTGATTTCTTCTCCTTATGGATGCGAACAGGAACCACTTTCAGTGTCACTCTGCCTGAATCGCTAACTTGTTCCATGTAAACCATGCTGTAGGAAGTACCCATAGTCAAGATGTTCTGTTTGGGCCACATCATGCAGAACAGATAGGTGCTGTTCTCCGCAGGTGGAACAGGACTTCTTCAAAGTGCAGTTATCCAGTGTGTGTTCTCTCCCACACCTCCACCATCTTTTCAGCTTTGCAAAGTCACTACAGGCGCTGAGGTAGTGCTCTTGGTTATTACAGTGAGGGCAACAGTGCTTGAACCTATCATGCTTCTTAGACTAACCTGGGGTACTTGATGCAGGCACTGGGTTAAGTTGGTGAGCATCCTGGTGGTTGCCAAGGAGTATAGCTGCAGACTTAACTCTTGGCTGCTTCACTGCTTATCTAACGGGATACCTGCAGCGTCTGGACTTTCCTCTCAAGCCACTCTGCGAGATCTGGCAAGACTGGAACTGTAGAAGGCTGCAGGTGGCACCGATGATATAGAGGGAGTTAATCGTATCAGATTGACTGGAGGCATGGGGTTGTGCAGGCTGGACTGATGATTCTGGGGCTGCAGTATCACAAGACACAGATGAAACAGAGGCTACATACATTGGGTCTGTGATATGGGACATTGTGTCGATCCAGCATCTGAAGCTTGGTCCACATCATCAGTCTGCAGTGCAGCAGAAGAGTGATCCACAGCCTCTGTCAGCATCGCAGGAGATGCAGCTTGCATTGATGAGGCAGTAGCTGTGTACTGATCTTGAGAGGGGGGAACCATCTGAGATGGGAGGTGTGATACAGATTGTCCATCTGGATTTCCAGCTCTTTCATCTGATGTCTCATTGATATCCAGCGCGCCTCTAGGCGCCGTAGTCTATAATCAGGGCTGTCCTAGGACTGATAAGTAGGCACTGGATAGTTAGGGAATCCTCCCATAATGGATGGTGCTACATACGTGGATGTTGTCTGGGACACTGCCCTTGTTGTGGTGGGATGAGAGGGTTACTTCAGGGATTCAACCCTCTTTATTGATTCCACACCTTGTAACAGGTACAGATGATGCGTTCTATTTAGTTGCATTGTTGTGTCGGGTTGTGGTTTCTCTGCATTTTAAAAAATACAAATAAACAAACAATATATTTATTAGTCGTGGACAGAATATAAGTAATATGTGATGTAAACTAAACAGACATACACAGTAAACAAAGGAACAAATGACTGACATTTAAAGGCAAATTAATAGCCTGAAACGGTCACATGGGGGAACTTTAGGCTACATACTCATGATGTCTCATACTCACCATCCTTAAAGTAAACATCACAGGATATAAACCCCCATCCGCGGTATTTAACACTCCATCATAGAACTGCATGCCAAACACACATATTTGAAAACGTGACCATGTATTAACCGACATTTAAGAATATATCTGGCATAAACAAACTCCATGAGTGAGAGAAATAATTATAAACATGACCGCCAGTACGGGGTTTGCACCACGATAACAGCCAACAACAATAACAGAATGTAAAACTTACTCTGCATTTAAGCACAACAGGCACACGATGATAAGGAGGTTAACTATGGCTACGCCTGGGCCGCTGAACTGTGCAGAACTATCATGCTATTAGCGTAGCTGCTCGTTGGAGCGTCAAATGCGGTTAGTGGACCTTATGGAGGCTGACAAGAAAAACCTTAGACGTGAGAACAAGGAAGGTGTGGGACACGCAGAAAAGGTTAGACGACGAAAGGATGACAATTAAATTTGATTTTTCAGAAGGCAAAACAGATGCTGGATGAAACCAAAAGAGTGCCAGAGACCATTGCAGAGCTGGAAAAAGAAAGGTGAGATCTGGCAACAGAGAGGAAACACTTAGAAGAGGCATGGAGGGAAGTAAAAGATGAGAAGAAAAAGATGGAGGAGGATAAAAGACAACAAGGGCAGGCTTTGCAAGGGTTAGAAGAGGCCACCTTAAAGATGAGGAAAGAGAATGAAACTGTGGAAGAGCTAAAGAGAGAGATGAAATGTCGAAAGCAAAATCTGGAGACAGAAAAGAGGGATTTAAAGGAGGAGAGAGCAAAAGTGGAGGAGGAGACAAGAGAAGTAGAGGAAGAGAAGAGGAGCTTTGAAAAAGAGAAGAGACAACTGCAGAAAGACAGAAAAGATCTGGAGCTGGAGATAAAGCAGCTGGAAGAGGATAAAAGAGAGTTTCAGGAAAAGGCACAAGAAATGGGGGATGTTCTTTATCCACCATTGGGCACCATTTGCAGCATATGAAGAGCAAACATCCGTCCATCTCTCCACTGAGACTTCATGTGCATCTTTTGAATGGTCTCAGCCTTCATTTGACTATCCTCAGTATGTTGAATACGATGCTCATTCATTCCTGCAGCTCTCCTCTGACCCTACTGACTCATTTGCCCCTGCACCCCTCAGATATGCCGTCTACACAAGAACTGATTGAGTATCATCCCTCCACCTGCCTGAGGATCCCTCAACTTTGGGAATCTACTTCTCCACCTGTAATTGATTCTTCCTCAGACTTTCCTGTACATGATACCTACACTGTATCTATATAGAATAGATCACATTATGTGTATTATATACATTTTAAGCAAGTAACAATTAGAATATATTTATATTCTAATATAATGTAGTCTTCTCCTAAACATTTTCACTTGATCTTGATGGAAAACATGAAGGAACAACGTGAAAGACGTTTTTGAGGACTCAACAAGAAGCTGAAGAGAATTTTTGAGTTTTGAGTTGTTTTAGATGGCAAAACTTTGCTCTTCTGTTGCCACTCTATGAGTGGATGTTAGCTTAGTTCCAATGCTGGAAACCCATGATAATTCAAGGACATAAGAGCACTATGACTGCTCTCTTTTGCAAGTAAAACGCTGACTCATCAAGACTGCATGAATAAATCAATGTCAAATTTAACAAAATAAAGTGTCTGCACAATTTAAAAAGTTTACATTTAATTGAAACACAAATGTACTCATCAACATGGACAATACTTCAGTTTGCCCGGTTCTTCATTTTGTGACAACATGCTTCAAGATAAAGGGATTAAATGACCAAATCTTCATCCACAAAAAATTTTAAAAAAGCACCACAGACATTGTTTATGGCAGTGTTATTTTCACCATGTCATGGTACAGTTACACGCTGATTATCATAATACTTTTCTCACAGCAATGCTGTAGCTAAGTACGAGCTCACAGAGCCCCCTGCAGAGGCTTTAGACTCTTAATCTTGTTATGTTTATGCAAGACATGAAGATCTGTCAGCATTTTTTTATTCTGTGATGATTCTCTTAATGCTGCGCTGGAGATTAGGAACTAATGTGAGCTGGACAAGATGATCATGCAGTGAGGTCACGGAAACAGAACTCGAAACATGGGAATATACATAGAAGTGTATATTGGGAGCTTGCAAAGGAGGAAGAGAGTGAGGAAGAACAAAGCAAAGCGGGTGAAGCCGTGATACAAGTGTGAGGAGGGAAGAGGAGAAAGCTCCTCTGGGGTGTAATTAAGACTCTAAATTCTGTTTGCAATTGACCACTAGAGCTTGAGAAAGATGAAGGGAGCAATTTGCAAGTAAATATGCGGTGGAAAGGGATGGGACACAAGGGAAGGACACAGATAACATTTTATTAAAAGTTGATGACTGTGAAAGGGAGCATGCAAAAGAAGAGAATGAACAAGGGAAAAACAACTAAAATGGGGAATAAGTTTGGGAAAATCACAGGGGAAGAGAAAAAAGAGAATTCCAGATTTTTTCTTTCATCATTTCCTGGATTGATCCATTGTAAATTGTAACTGTAAATCTAAAATGTTTTTGTTTCGAGTAGATGATAAGAAAATATGAAACAGTCTTAGATTCCAGGTTTCCAAACCTATTTGTACCTCTATGCTGAAAAACTACATCTGACAATGATGCAACTATAGACTGAAAGCACCTTACTCTCAATCTGATATTGTCCTTCACGTTGTTTAGCTCAAACATTCAAGAAGGACGCTCGGCAACTGGCGATCACATGTGGTCTTGATCTTTCAATGATTATTCTCACCAATATACAGTACAGGTTCTGTGTTTGAAGATTCTCAACAAACAGTTTATCTTCTTGCCTTGTTTTTTTTTTGTTGTTGTTAGCTAATGAAAAAGGATGACATGAAGATGAAAAGCAGAATGCTCATCAATCCCAATTTGGAGATTATGTACATAGAAAACTATGACAAAGAGTCTTGCAAAATAACATAACACGACAGAAACAAAGCAGGATATTTATACACTAGCATACGATTGACAACATTAATGACTGTTTTACCTGATATTTGGCCACAGACAGTTGTACATAAACCCAGAGATTACAAGGTGAACAACAAGTTATTATTGTATCATACTGTGATCAACAACACACCAAACATGTTATAATGTCTGTTTATGGAGGAATTTTCAATCTAATCACGGA
This sequence comes from Leuresthes tenuis, assembly GCF_036924035.1. Taxonomy (NCBI): domain Eukaryota; kingdom Metazoa; phylum Chordata; class Actinopteri; order Atheriniformes; family Atherinopsidae; genus Leuresthes; species Leuresthes tenuis. The sequence goes on from NW_027325371.1 coordinate 15,322,596, forward strand.
GACCATAATTGATGATGACAATTCACCTCCAGTTCAGCAAGTTGAATTGAAGCATGAGGATGATTTGAGAAAGTCACCGTAATGGACGCTGACAGTTGGAGGATGGCAGTGCGTTGGGCTGCCGTTTCCCTTCTGAAAGGAGAATTGGTGCTGCGAGCACCTGGCTCCATTGGATCTCTGCTGATGCCGAGGTCCTCCGGGTGCTGTGGTGAGTCAGGTTCCCTGTCGCAATGCATTCTCTTTTACCCAGACATGCTCTGGGAAATCTATGACTGATCCTCCTGCCCTGCAGCACGCTGTTGTTGCATGGTTATGGTTTTGTGTGTGTCTGCATGTCTTAGAAAGAGAGTGCGTTTTGCACTTGACCTTGCAAAAGTATAAAAAAAACTAAAAAAATCTGACATTTTCAAGGAAAAAGACTTTTGAACTCCTTGTTGACGTCAAATAAGTTGACTCATAGGCAACTGGTGAACAGTCATCAAACATGGATTTCAGGACAGTTTCGCAACACTGTATTTGTAGGTATGCAACAATCTTAGTGGAACCTTAGAAATTAAGTATTTTTACAACTTCGAGCCGCCATTCTGAAGATGCTATGTTTCCACTGTGGACCAAAGCAGCTTTTACACCGTCTGTTGCTTTACTTAAAAGCGAATGAATTTTAGTGTTAATCTGAATCCAGAAATGAGAATTTTTTTCATTCAGCCTTGGCATTTCAGCCAGGTATTTTCCTATTGCTGGTATTGCTGTGAAAGACAGAAGGTATACATTCTACAGCACATTTAGTAAAACGTGCATTTTAAGTACTGCATATTGTTTTATTATTGTTTATGCTTGAACCTTGTTTTTATGCTGGGAAGAGTTTATACACTAAAGTTACAGTTTCCGTCTTTTATGAACTGTAGTTGAAAAAGGCTGATTCAAATGCCCAGATTACTCCCTAATAGTCATCACATTCCACCTGTCTACGTTGTGATGGCCTTGTCCTCCTGTCATATACAATACATAACGAGTGTATTGTCTTTTCCAGTTAGAAATATTGCAATATACTAAGGATTAGACGAGACTTTGACAGCATCTTGTAGCTTTAAATTATGACCTGCTGTGGAACTTCACAAAAACTTCTCAATAAAACTGTCAAATGCGCAGGATCATTTAAAAGTGTGAAAATGAAAAGTTTACTGGAGTGAGTCAGCAGTTCAGTAAATTTTCACCGACTTGTCAGTCTTAGACACGTCCTGTCAGTCTGCATTTGCTGTAAATGAATTAAACATTATGTCTCACTCTTGAAATAATGCATTTTTAAATGTTCAGCTGCTGCCAAGTAGTGGCTGACTGTGACATCTGACTGTGGCTGTTTTATTTCTGTCATCAAACCAAAGTGCTCAAAAGTCATTTTTGGCAGTTATATGGAGAAGGTGGATTGATTATTTAAAGGGATTTTAGACTTAGATTTACCATTTAAGAAAAGCCGCTAACCTTTGTATTCGTTATGGTATAAGTATAAGATGTGTTTTATAACTATGTCTTTATAACTTTTGCTATTTCATTTGTAATTCTCACCCGGTTAGCAGAATTTCTCAAAGCACCATCACTTGCCGCATGCACAATTCAATATGTAAGTAAGTTACTTGTTTCCTGAGAAATTGATATGATACTTTCTTTTTCAGCGTGAGAAATACCACGTGTGGCGTGTGAGCGTGAGAACTTGTTGAAATGCGTGTGTCTCACGCTCATTGCGTGAGACTTGAGAGCCCTGGCTGTTCTTATGCAGTTTGTTCATGCTGTCCCACTGCTGTTGTGTCTCCTAACGTCTGTTCAGAAACCACTCAAGTGGTTGCTTCTAAAGGGAAGCTTAGCACAGGATAAGGGAAGAATTACAGGGGTTAGAAGGATCGAAATACTTTAAAAAAAACAACTGCCTTGTGCATTTAATGTCTTCCGCATCCCTTCAAATCCCAGTTTACATTTGCGGTCCCTTATCTCGCTGCTGTTTTCCTCCGTAAACCAGATTATTGATCCAAACAGATACACTCAGACCGAGAGCGAGTTGAATTAAGATAGAAGTGTTAACATTGTCTTATTATATTCCCGGGCTCTAAAATGGGTCTATTTCTTTCTCAGCAGGGTGAGATGAGGTAATGGAATTATCACCAGAACTTCTGAGTAACTGTAAACCCATCCAAATGGCTCTAGTCAGCGCTTTTTGTGAGTTACACGCCCCTTTGACGGTAAAGATTGTGCCATTTTTCACCTTCTAAAGCGTTGTAAACATTCCTGAGGGCCATTGTAGGCCTGTGCAAATCAAAATACACAGTTTTAATGTGTAAATAGATAATGTTTCTGCTTCTCTCAAGTTAGTTGGCAGGGTTTACCAAATTGCTATCTTTCTCAGTGTTTAGGAGGCATTTGTTAACCAAAACCTCCATTTTATTATAATATCACAATAAAATTGGGATATTCGTTCAAAAGAAGTTTCAAAAAGTTTGTTTATTCTTCGCTAATTCATCTATGCAGTATGGCTGTTTGAACAAATCTGAATTGATACAAATGTGGTCTGGATTTTTACTCCACTTCTGGATCAGACTTCTGCCTTTGTTTGTTGATATAACTTTACACAATACATCCAAACGCCGCTCCTATTGCATTATTTTGTGTTGTGACTGTCCTCGTGTGACTGCTTTGCTCCGTCTTTGTCAAAACAACTTTGCAACCAACTTACTCACTTTACTGCAAGCTTAACAGGGCATACATTAAAATAAAACTGTTGCTAGAGTCTCCTCTCTAGCACGACAAGGCAAATTACTTCCAACAGTCTGACGCATCTATAGCCCATGCTCTGATGCACCGAAACACTTATTTTTTAATTCGGACAGTTGGACGCTTTCCAACGGATGTTAAAACTTAAAGCAAAAAGTGACAGTCCTGGTTTATCACACAGTTTTTCATACACGATGATTTGTGCATCTTTACCACCTCTCAGATGGGTGGCTTCGAGCCAAAGTTTGTGTGTTTTTGATACAAAGTGAAACATGATCTCCTCCACTTCTAATGCACCATGAGGTCTCTCATATCTTTAGTATGTCTCAAAGCCATTTGAAACATTTTCTGTGCCATTATTATGACTTGAATTAGTTCAATTTTAACACAGTGACGTTTACTGACCGTGGCAAGTTGGTATATGGTTTAAAAAACAATTACACGGGAAGTCCGTTTAAAACACGAAGACATCAAGAGACTAAGAAAACCTTACAGTATATTTGTAAGTGAGTTGCATGAGTGTGCACATGCGTGTGTCTAATTACAGTACGAGGCAGTTGAAGCAGTTACAATGCCCCTTGAACTGTAAATTATCATAATCATGTTTTTCTGAATAGTCTGACTCAATTCTGCCCTCTCTTTTATCCTCCTGCTCACTCTCATTGCCTCTCTTCTTCTCTTGGTGTTTCTGCAGCAGTGAGGTAATTGCAGTCTGCACACACACTCACAGCTGAGGCCTTGCATGAGGAAATAGAGCACATTCAATATTTATGAGGGCATTCTGAGAGGTTATTCCTCCCTGAAATTTTAATGTCCTCTCTCGGGTAGGGCCCTGGACATACATACATGCATAATTTTCTCCAGCTTTAGGTAAAAAGTGGACAAAAGGTGCTTTACGAATATGGAACATGTTGTCACCTAATCTGCTTCGGAGCATCCGAAATTCTTGTCTAAATATGCCACTGTGATACGGTGGCTCCGAGAGCTCCACACGCTGCAGCTTTAGAGAACATACACAGTTGAAAAGCAAGCAGATTATGAATCTTTACCATTCTAAAAAGGGAAGCTCTGTAAATGCCAACAACACAACCAAACACAACAATGGAGCAAAGGAAATTTCAGCGGAGGTGAGTTATTTGTTTGCGACATGCCTACCGTGTCTCATTTCTGATTCATCATTTCATTCATCACAAAAATGAACAAAAACAGATTGATTTCGAAAGAAGAGGCACATGAAATGTGTTACATCTGTGATTCTGAGAGAACTCAGCAGCACACGTGCCTCTTTAGTGAACTGCCTGATGTTCCCCTGAAAGGACAAAAAGGTCTGCAGCCATGTCTCCCTGTCAGTTGGCCTCCGTAGCATGATGAGCTCCATGTGGAGCATGACAAGTTTGGCAGTTTGGGCTGATGGGGCTCAGCCTCTTGGGAAGGTCAGTTCTCCCGGCAGCAGGAGAGAGGTAAAGGTTAGTTTTGGTGCTACGGAGAGCACGAGGGTTAGGACAGAGAGGTATAATCAGCTTATGGGATGTGAATAAAAAAAGAAGGTGAAATCTGACTTGACTTACTTAACTTTAAACTTTTGGTGTCTATATTTAATTTGCTCCTATAGCAAGAGAGCTTTTCGAAGGTAAGTTCTACGTGCAGTTTATTTTTCAGTTGGCAACTCGCTTGGGTTTAAGATTAATTCTTATAGTGTATCGAGTTCAATTTGAAAACAGTTAAAGCTTTATGTTTTTAATTTCAATTTGCAATAAATTGAACTATTCCCAGGGCCATAACCAATGAACATGAAATCCTAATTATGATAGATAATTATCAGTTGTATGCAGTTTTTTTCAGAAAGTAATCATTAAGTAATGGTCAGATTTCCTTTCACAAGTTAAGTACGCCGTTACAAAATACTGAAAGTTATTATTTTCTAATTGTAGATTCTCCAAAAATGCATGTGAATATCAAAGGGAAAATTCAAGTTTCAAGTCATCTCATTTATTGGAATGCTTGCTGGGTTCACTCCTAACAATCTATCCCGCTGATTTTCCACCAGGTTAATTTTATGGATCTGATAGGTCTAACTCCAGGTTTTTAAGACATGGCCAAGGCTGCTTTGCTTCTTGTCTTGGTGTCTATTTGTCTTAGTTGTACATGTGTGAGTTACTGAACATACGTTAGGGTTTTGCAAATTATAACCTTTGCTGTTCGCAAGCCGGGCTCGGACAACATCTCAACAGCCAATTGTTAAAAATAAAGTGAACTTCAGTTCAGCCTCTTGTCAAATATGTATTTTATAGCCACTATAGATTTTACTTATTCAAACCTGTTACATGTATTATTAATACTGGCAACACATAATGTCTCAAGTAGCTTGGAGGATTGCAATCAGCAACACAAACTTTTTCAGAGACTCAAAGACTCTGGTTCTTGGTGTCATGGTTAAATACAATAGACTGTAAATAGCTCACACATAAATGTACATAATCACACAGAATCAATGGATAATTGAAAACAATTTTCATAAACTGTGAGCACAAAAACTTGCTTGTGGCTTTTGCATATATACATAAGCACACAAATCCATGCATTTAAACAAGCCTTAACAAACATATATACACATAAAGGTTCATGAGCCCTTGGATGCTACAGAGAATAACAACCCATATGGAAAGAAAAGCAATACCGAGCTCAGATTATGTGACAACAATGATCTGTTGTGAGTACATTGGGTTATTCGAAAATGAATTTGAATGCAGATTTGAATCACATTTGTCCGTTTGGAGTACGGGAAGAGTAGACCACCATTCCCACTGTACGATTTGCCTTTTTATCAAATCCCGGTGAACAAAAGCGGATCGTTTAAAAACAGTGAGTAAAAGGAACATTTATAAGCAGCTACATTATTTTTGCATGACTGGCGGTTTAAATGGACGTAACCTCTCAGAGCTTCACTGCGGCGAGTGGAGTTGGAATGAGGATGAAGCAATTTCGAGCTTCCCTGGTTCTGGAACAGAAAGTCACATTTTCCTTTTTCTTTATACATAAAATGTTAATTAATTGAAGTCAGTAACAAATGCATTACAGTTCACAATACAAGTGGTGATGTGCATTTCTCAGGCTGTCAGGGATTTACATTGTGTCACATAAAAAAGTAAGCATTTCCTATGGTTTTGTTTTTTTTAATTCTGGACAAACAAACGTTTGAGCCTCTTTGGCACAATGACATATAAGCCAATAATAAAAAAATCTTTCATTCAGCTGAGGAACAAAGTATAAAAGTATATGCCGTAGGCATATTGCATAATTGTCCACCAGTTTCTGATGACAGCTCCCTGAAACCTTTCTCTGCTCTTTCGTGCAAAAGACCTTCAGTTACAAAATGTTTAGGGGATTTTCTTAACTTGGTTTGTTTATGCTTCCTGAGGGCTTGATCTTTATGTTCACTGGCAAACTGCAGTTTTGTTCCTTTTGGACAGCCCATTTGTGCAATCTATTTCTAACTACAGATCCATACACTGAAAAACAACAATGCAGTGTCGCCTACAGCGGTAATGCCAAAATGTTGAAAGTCTGTGAGATTTTGGTTTTCTTAAGGGCTTAGTTGGGGTGAAAACAGCACACTTCAGAAATCAGAGGTTTAAACAAAACTTGTTGCTCCCTTTTAATCACCATCATCTAAACTAAAGCCTCTGGTTCCACTCCTATGCATTTGATGCATGATATTGGATTGCTATTTTATCTAGACTGTGAAATGCCTGCACAATGTCAGATTTATGTCTCATTTGTTTGTGTTTATCACTTCAATACATGAGAATTGTTTTAAATAGGGCAATTTATTTGCTTTTCCAAATAAAAGATTTATGTGTTGAATTCACGAGGACCAGTGCCAGTGGACACATGCTAAAATACCCAGTTTTAATCTTGTGGTTTCTTCTGAGAGTCTGAGAGTCAGAGATGGCATTGTTGGTGAAGGGTCTCGCTCGCACAGTTATGTACTTTCCTTTGCTAATGACCTCAGTGTGCATAGCTTAGACAAGAGGAACTGCCACTGGGTAAATGTACACAAGGATTGGAGCAAAGCTCTTGGGTATGTGAATGCCTGCTGGTGATTACTCAGGGGATGGTGTTTATAAGTCTTGGTTTCTGTGGAGGCTGAGCTGAGGTCTAACATGGCTATGCTTCAGTTAACAGCTCTGAGTCCCTGACGCATGTTTTTGTTCTTTTCAGGAGCTGAGATTCCGTGGCTGCAACAAAATGACTATGTTGGTATTGATGAGTGTGACTGCAGTTGTTTGGACTCAGAATCTGATGGATCACTGGAAAACAACCGAAGCTGGGGGTGTACATGTCTTTAACCCCACACAGAAACACAACACCAATAGCATGCTGAATCCCACCATTTTCCTCTTTCCTGCATTTATTCCTGTAGTTATCATCATCTTCTCTTAGCTTTACACACACAAACACATACATCATTTTGAATTTCCCCCACGGGGGATGAATAAAGTATTTTCTATTCTGTTCTATTCTATCTTATCCACCAGGGATTGTGTCTGTTACAAGTCTGTTACTTGCTGTGACAAGAGCAGCAGCTACTTTATAAACATATCAAAAGAACCAGGGTCTTCATAGGGGCTTGTGCTTTTATTCTTCTGAAGTGTAATTTGAGTGAATGTGATGGTCCACATATATGTAGTACCTGTTCATACTTTCTCTTACCACCAGAGCAACATTTGCAAAAGTCAAATGCAGGAACTTGCATAGACTGTTACGTGAAAGGCTCAAGTTCACTATATCTGAACATGGCAGCAGCAGTATCATGGGCGGGGACAACTTGTTGTATTCCAGTCAAATTTTACTGATTTATGAATATTAATTCCTATTTTAACTAATTAGTGTAAAACTTCACAATGTCTTGCACTGAGATCACCTAAAATCAAGACAGTTATCATTAAGTAACCAGGCTATAGGAGAAGAATGGGCAAAGACTAAAATTTAATTTAATTTAGGAAGGTGGCAAACCATTTGGTGGACTCACTCTTTAAGGAGCCCTTTAAGGATCACATGTTCTAGGCAAAGCAATTAATCTAATAATGTCAGTCTTGTAAACAACTGTAACAATCAAAGACATTAATCGAACTTATAACATTTCTTCGATTAAATCTAACACGATTTAAAGACTGTAATTTTTAATGTTCACTTGGAGCATGTTTTAAATTTAATTCAGTCGCATCATTATTATGTACTGATTGACTCTGTGTGGGGCTCTTGATAATGAACAGTGTAGGTGCATTATTAGAAGATGAAACAGAATGAAAGTAATTTTCTAGAGTCAAACTGATTGATTCATTGCATTTCCAAATTATATCAGGTCGAAAACACACATTCATTCACATTTAATGTGAATTACAGTCTAAACAATGCCTGCTTTATAGTCTTATTTCCAAAAAGAAGGACAGAGATGGATCATTTTATTTTGAGCAAATACAGTCATAGATAATTGGTTATCCAGTAAGTGAGAAGAGTTACAAAATTAAGTGCTATGAAATAAAGCTAAAAACTCTAACTGCATTTAACAGGTATAATGGCTCATTTGACAGGTAACACTGGTCAAGGAAGAAATACAGCCGGAGGCTTAATTAAAATTGTGTTTGAGGCAGTTAGACTATGGTTAGGTTAATTTCCAAAGTTCTTGCTGAAATATCTGTGATGTTAATGTGCTTTAGTCAAAATACCACAGAGACAAAGTAATGCACAACTGAATGTAAACTAATCATTTCAAACTAGAGTTACTTGAAAAAACTGCTGGCCAGGATTATCTCAAGTGTCCCACTTGGCAGTCGGTCGTGTAGCTCCATCCTCCATCCTCTGACTGGCAAATGCAGACATTGTGGCTTATTAAATGTGACACAACAGTCAAAATGTTACAGTTTGACGAAATGTTGTGACACTGTGCAACTCTATGTTGTTATTTTTGTGTTCAGTAGAGCGAAAAAACAGCTGGAGTTGTGTCTGTGCACACAAACCAAAAGGTTATACTGTATTTACGTGACTATATCATGTTTTTCGCCTGAGACTGCGTTGTGAAATTGGCCACACATTGCACTCAGTAAACAAAGATCTTACCGTAAGAGAGAATGTAAAGTACAGAACGTAGGAGATCAGATATCGATGATAAATACATAGCTTGCAGTTTCACTTGCAATTTCATTCTTAAAAAGAAATGCAGTGTTCTCTGTAGTCGTTCTAGCACTGACAGGTACAATACAGTCAATAAGTTACCCATACACTGAAAAGCATGCAGGATGGTATAATTACAGTGTAGATTTTATTACTACATCATTAACGTGTTAAGAGTGACTGGAAATTGCCCTCAAATTCTATAAACTGAGCTCTTTTATCCTCAGAGTCTTGGGGTTAATGTAATGATGGGTGCTGTTCTGTGCAGCTGACAACTCAGCAATTTGCGTGTGACGCTGATTTCATTGTGACAGCTCAACAGTGATGTCTGAGCTGTCTGGAAATTTGAACAGTTCACTGAATTAATATATTCAGACCAAGGTGGCCACAAACAAAGCGACAAGGTTGTGCTATGTCTGATTTGCTGAGTCACTTGTACTACCAAATATAAGCATTCAAGCACAGTATTAGTTCATAAGATGTTCCTTTTAAAGGTTAGATATTAAGGTTACCCTCCATAGAATTAAAAAAAAGAATCTTTGCTGAATCTCTCGGATGCACTGGCAGTCTTAACTCCAAATGAATGAAAGTCAAAACCAATGGAAAACTGACACAGAGACACATGAAAGTACAAGCTTGCATAGCAGGCTACTGGGATTTCTCATTGCCTGCTTCCTTCATTATATTGACTACATGTATCTAATCATCGTTAGCAAAAACAAGGTATTTACCTCACACACGCAATCAACTGAATCAAATTTTGAAAAGAATACACACGCTTGCATAATCAAGTAGAATTATGAACAAATGTGTTCAAAACACATTCAGTATTCGCCACATGCCATTTATATTTAAGCACAATGAATAAAACATCTGGCAGAATCTTGAATGCATCACTCTGCATTAAAAATGCAGAGGATCCTTCCAACAGGTTTTTTAATGAGCCTGATTGGCTGGAGGAGGCATGTGAGTGAGTGCTCATTAGAGCCATCTTGTTAGATGGCCCAAGCTGTATTTCATGAAGTCTTTATATTCAAGCACTGCCATCATTGAACAATCAACATGTCTATTGTGCTATTGTTGACGGCCAAAGTGATGACGGCCAATGTGATCATCAGTGGTAGTAAGAACAAAGAAAACACGTAACATTTAAATTCACTATAGAGTAGAGCTGCATAATTAAAGCAAGTAGTCTTTTTTTATTATTTCAAGACAAAACATTAATAGGAAATCATTGAGAAACTGAACTGTGGGTGCGTGGTAATTAAAAAAAAAAACATTACTGTATATTAAACATGTGGATAGCATTCGGGTTAGAATAATCAATTACTGCATAAATAAACAGCAATACTAAATTATAATGCAGGTTAGTAGGGCCGACATGATGTCCTGGCACACTTGCAGTGAACCAGGATCATCGTTTTTTATTAGCTCAAGGATATTTAATCACCACTGAGCCGTATTGCTGACCTAAGTGCATGCACACATCACATATTCTAAACAAGCTTGTCAATAGAGCAATGAAGACGGGCCTCATTTAATACTCAGAGGAGAATTTACCCAGTTTCACGCCATTGCTCCATTGTTCCTTTGACTACATGCTCAGGTCAGCTTCATAAAGTCTGCTCTGGTCCCCTTCTCATATCAACACCTCATGACAAAAATAAACACAGGTTACAGGTAATCTGAGTTGACAGTCACTGAAGGAAAGAAAGACGAAGTGCTTCAGAGCAACTTTACACATAACCGATGTCAAGAGCCAGTAGCGACAGAAGTCTCCTTATGTCACCAGCACCTGGCAACAAAAATAGCCCTCAAATACACTGCAAAGACCTTGTCCAACTCACAACAAGGATGTACCATTTGCACCTACACAAGAAGACCTAACTCCTCAGCGCAGAGGGAGACAAAAGTCAATTTATGGTTTTCAACAAGAAAAAACAGAAGAATGCTCAACAGATATAAACAAAGCTCCGTTTGCTTATCAGTACACCACTGTCATTTTTCCACCATAGAAGTTTGCGTGTATTTTGAGGATATTGGCTGGATAGAGTGCTGTTCGCAGGACTTGGCCTGTTGGTTGTGGAAGAAGACAGCAAGACGCAGAAATGAAAAATGAACACTAAATGGGTAGAAATAATGGTTTCTCCCCTTACGGTGAACAGCAAATCAAAATGATCTCTCTCCCACTGACAGCTCTGATGCTGATTCAATACGCTGAAATGGCTGAAAAATAGTCAAGCAGAGGAAACGGTGGCTGAAAAATAGTCAAGCAGAGGAAACGGTGCATTACACACCAAAAAGACAAGAGGGACAAACATTCAGTGATGTTCAAGAGGGATGCCTGCTGGTATAGCTCCCACATTTCCAGCTCTTTGCTAAGCAGCTGAACGCATGAGAAGAGACCATGTAAGGAGTGATGAACATAGGAGAGATAAGAAAGGATTAAGGGATGGGAAGGTTTAAAATGTGAAAGAGGGTAAAATAAAAGGGAATGAGGATACATTTAAATGAGTATTAATAGTTTTATAATCACACAGTGATTCCTGACATGGTTTTCATGTGGGAGCTTGGATGACACATAATGTTCTTAGTAATTATATAGGTGCCATGGAAGATTTTTAAATCTTTACCAGCAGTGGCTGACAGAGTTGTAATTTTGTTAGAAAGAACATTGCAGACAGATACTGGTCATGCACTCGCTGCAACATTTTAAGAGAATAATGGTGTGTAGCTACATTATTTCAAAAGAATGCAAATGCCTTATGTCATGAGGTCCAGTTGCTCAGCAGCAAAAAATCTGGATCACCGAACCCCACGGAGCTCCCTTTGTGTTTTATGTAAAGGTAACTGTAAGAAAGTGGAGACTAATGCATATTGAGGTAATCAGTTCTAAACTCGCTCAAATGCATTTTTGCACCTTCTTCAATCTAAGTGTGTTTCAGCTCGGTCTTCTCAACACTCCATGAATGTTGATGTGGACAACCTGTTAACCTAAATTGGATTTACGGTCGAAACTACATGTCAGATAGTCAAATAGTCGCCCCCCCACCCCCCACCCAACACCCTTTCCAGTTGGACAGGAGGTGTCTTTTTCACTCATAACAGTGACTTTTTGAAACTGACAATTTCGACTGTCACACCCACTTCACAGCGTTAAGTGAGAAAGGAACTCTACAGCACTTCAATCATATTTGTGGCACTGTTCCACCGTGAAATCCAAAGCCACACTTTCAGTATCTCCCTAGAGAGATTTGTTGAAAATGTTGTGTGGTTATTCCTATATTTAAATTATATTCCACCAACTCCTCCATCTGTGGACTGCTTTTCATACCTCCAGGCATAATTAGATAGCTTGTCTTAAGAAATATTTATGTAATGTTGGATATAGTTTTTCAAATTCAGATATCCTCAAGCTGCAGCACAAGTTTCAGTGGTTTGCAGCCAAGGTGAGGTTACTCAATCTAACATTGAGTCATGGCTACAGGCAGCTGCTAATAAAAAAAAAGTGACCTCTAATGATTTATCACTTTTTTTTTTTTTTTTATTAAAGGTGACATATTATGGGAAAAAATTGCTTTTGTGGTATTTTGTGTGAAATTTCTTTATTCAGGTTCTGATTTTCATTAAAAAAAATGTCACTTGTCAAGAATTAGAAAATTGTGCCATTTTGAAATAAGAAATTTATACATAATGTATAGAAAAACAAATATTTACAAACGAATAATGAACAAAATTATGTCTAATAATGTGCAAATTGACAGTGTAAATATAACTATTACATACTAAATAAATGATTGAGGGGAATTATGGTTTGATGGTAAGGACAGTGAGAATCTGCCTCTGCACATGTTCATCACAAAGCAGTATGACTAGTCAAACTTGCCTGTTTTCTACAGTAGCCTCAATCAACCTGAAGAAGAAGCTTAAGGTTAAATGTTAAGTCAGGGAAGCTGCTACTGGGCCAGGTTTTAATTAGGAAAAAAAAAAACACAACCATCCCTAATTTCTTTTTGTACGCTCTGATTTAAGCATTTTATTGCTTTCAGTTCACGTTGGTGTTGCACACATTTTTGCATACACAGATGTACCTGCATAACATGTAAGTGGTGGTGTTTTTCCATCACAAGGCATGCGATGGTTTTGGTGGTTCGACTCAGCACGGCACAGAGGATTTCACACAAGTTCATCAACACAACCTTTGGAGAAGGATGAGGTTGAAGCTGTTGAAACAGACATGAATGGGGGACTTAGAAAAAGCCATTAGAGTAGTCATTCATTTTTTAAGGTTTGCCATTCAAAGTAAGGGAATACCAAACACTTGTGCTAGCCTTTTGCTAAGTCAGCAGCCTTATCTGCTTGCACTTCTTAAGTTTGTTTCACATGCCTCCTGCTACAAGGTGTTCTGTCTTTAGGAGCAGGAATCTGCAACAAAACCCATCGCCCAGGTGATTGTGCTTGCTCAACCAACCTACATCCTACCAAATTAGATGTTGGAGAGGGGGATGTGGATTAAAATCTATGCTGTTCTCCCAAATACAGCCGGTGTACCAGTGTCTTTGACACTCCTATGTTGAGATAAAAAAGTTACTCAATATCACGTTAATAGAGTTCTCTTTTAATCGTATGCTTATGATGTTTAAAGAAGACACACAGAGCCCTTTTATTCACACACTGACACAATTTCCTGAGGTGTTAATGAAATGTCTGTGACATACTTCTGTGAAAAGAATACAGTACAGCAACCAATTTTGCAACTATTAAGTTGAAGAAATTTGGAGCAGAGCAGTTATTTTAAATACGATGACCATGAGAAATCCTCTAATTGTTGTAGGAGACAGTTTAGAGAGGAATATGTGCAGAGTCCCTCCAACTAAGATTATTGTTCATATCTGCAGAAAGGTCTCAGAGGAAGGCCAACCTAAACTCTGATTTAGTCAGATTTGTTGCCCATAGGGAAATTAAAAGAATCAAAATGCAAAGAAACATCTGTCCATTCCCTTTTTCTAAGTGTGGACTTTAAAGATTGAATGCACTGTTTTTACACTGGATGAATCGTCAAGTCATTATTTTAATAACCATCACACATCATATCATGGTTAAAAACGTTAAAACAAAAGCATTTAGCAAAAAACATTTAGCATTTCGCTATAATACCTTCAACTAAAATTTGACATTTGAACAAGAGGAAATAGCTGTCACCTCTTTCTCCCATTCCATCACCACCTCCCCAGAATAAACCCTTTCAAACTCTGAAGAGTTTCAAGGGAGAATAGACTAGAATATCATTCATGAATTACAAAGTACCGTTGATGAATATTAATGTGACCTTTTCTCCCGTGAATACACCTGATAAATTGTTTACTGTACACGCACAATGCATTAAAAAATTTAAAAGTCAGTTTGAGCAGAAAAATGTGGATGTGAGTTATCATTCTCCCAAGTCTTCATTAATGTAACTTAAATAACTACCTTTGCTTGCTTTACCTCTGGACACAAGAGGTACTGTAATCTGTTGTTCCTCATTTCAGAACAGAAGATTTGCTGTAGAATGAGCCGAAGCCAATAACCTAACGGCTCTACTTATTACAAAAGACTTAGTTTTAAAATAATCAGTGATAAATTTTGCTGGATACAAATAGTAATAACCTATGAACCATGCTATGGGACAGTATGAATTAAAAAAAAAAAAAAAACTACTGATACTCATTTCTTTATTTAGTTAAGGGAGTCATAAAACTCCAAAGTCTCTACGACCCATCTGAGTTTGGGTTGTAGAGGCAACAGGTTCAGGAGGGAAACCCAGACATCCCTCTCCCCAGCCACTCTCTCCAGCTCCTGCCGGAGGAATCCGAGGCATTCCCAAACCTGATGGGAAATATAATCACTGCAGGGTGTTCTGGGTCTGGGTTAGACGTACCCAAAAAAGCCTCCAAATGGAAGTGACCAGGAGGCACCCTTATCAGATACCTGTATCACTCTACCCTGAACTTCCTCTGGATGGTCAAGCTCCTCACCCTATCTGAGCCCAGTCACTCTCTGAAGGAAGTTAATTTCAGTCGCTTGTATCCCCGACCTCATTCTTTTGGTCAAACCCAGATCTCACAACCATAGGTAAGGGTTGGAACAAAGACGAAAAAGTAAATTGAAAGCTTAGCATTTTAACTCAGCTCCCTCTTCACAACAACAGACCGGCAAATCCGTCTGTCCATCTCCTACTCCATCACTCAAAGTTAGTTTTCATTAGCGACTTACTCTTATCCCAAGAGGAATACAACTGCTGATGGAAATTTGCCATAAGAGAACAAGAGTTTTGAGTTAGGAATTTGATGTTGTGTGGAGATAAACATGAATCGAGGCAAGATGATCGTACATTAAGCTGGGCCAGTGACATAATACAACCCTGCAAATCTGAATGGTTTACTTGAAAATTTTCAAGCCAAGTTGCCCCAAAACAAAAGTTATGTTTTGATTCACGTCTTCTCTCGTCATTTCCTGTTTTATTTTGAAATCACTAACTTCCTCTCGTTTCAGGTACCTTGCTCTTCCTCCTGTGTCAAGTGTCTGATTGTCTTCCCTGATTCCCAAAGTGTTTCCACCTGTTCCCCTTGGTCCCTCATGTGCTCAAATAGACTGCGTCTCCCTTGTCTTGTGCCAGTCTGTTGTCTCCGTTATGAGCTTCGTTATGAGCTTCATTACTCGCGTATTGATCCACAGTGTTCACAGCCATAGTTTAATCGAGCCTGAAGTCGAGCGATCCTCCTTCAGAGCTATCTTTGTTGTAAGTTTTCCATAGCCATAGTTTGTTTATCATGGTAAGTTCCATAGCCTGTTTTTTTTCTCCCTTTTGGAGTGATTTTGATTTGTTAACATTTCATTCCGTTAGTGGAGCGATTTGCGTTTTGTTCTTTAAGATCTGTCACACCTCCGTTAAAGGAGTGCTTTAAGTTTATAGTTAAAGTTTCATAGTGCCTCGGTTTTTAATACGCCTCAATAGGAGAGCGTGAGTTTATGTTTGTTATTGTTCACAGCCCTTTATGTTTTCCTCCAAAGTGGAGAGAGTTATTTTGATCATTTTTCATAGCGGCAATCTCCCCAGCCATAGTTATTGTGGAGAGTGCTTTAGGAGTTTCACAGCCTCTTCTTTTGCTCTGTCGGGAGATCCTCAACCTGCCATACTGTTTATATTAAATAAACATTCCTGACTCTGAAACTGACCCTGTATCTGTGTCCTGTCTCTGAGACCTTGACAAAAGTAGCAGTTGAAAGTTGTGGTTTTTTGAGTTGGGCTACACTTCAAACACCCAAATAAATGCACTGAAATGTGGAAAAAGTGATGACATTTTTGTGCAGCAACTCGGCTAATCTAGACATTTTTAGTCTTCTTAATGCAAAATACACACATATAAATGTTCATATGTTACAATGCTACTCATGTAATTTTCTCTTTAATAGGATGAAATGTGCATAGCTCAGTTAATAGCAACCGATGCACGTGTATTTACCAATAAACACAAGTCCAGATTTGATTAGTGTGTATACCTAATAAAGGTGTGGTCAAACTGAGAATACTGCAGTTCTCACATTCTCTGGTCAACAGAAAAATGTTCTCTGTTCTCTCTTTTTCATCATAGTTTGATCAGTTTTTGACACAGGGAAAATACACCCTCACAATGTAGTACCACAATGACAAACATTATAGAACAGGATAAAATGTTAGTAAAATGAGAATGGATAGTGCAGGGTTATTCCAACCCTCTAATCCTGAGGCGATAAAGGGCTCAACATGTATGCTTTGGAGTTATGGATATTTAGAAATATGGACTATTTCAAAAGCTGCCAAGTTTGGCTTAAACAATCCTCAGCAGGGAGGTTAAAGCAACAATGACTAGAGGATAAAAAGGGGGAGAATATTCGTAGAGAGAAAGAGATGAAGAGGGTGAGTGATGAAAAACAGGACGAAAGAGACCATGTGAAAGAGCAATTTTGGCAGACACAGAAAGGGAAATTGTTTTCTTTCATAATAGAAGGATAGAAAAAAACAATGAGGGCAAGGGATAGAGAAAAAAAGGGAGGAGTAGAATAGAGGGGGAAAAGATGATAAATGATGTCATGCAGTCAGAAATAGACAGAGACAGATAGCTCGACTGTACAGGCAGATTTCGCAGCCTTCAGCCACAACATCATGAGCATGAGATGATGCAAAGGTTTTTTTGCACCTTGTGCATTAGGATTTATTTTACTGGGCTAACCAGGCCAGACACTGATAAGTCAAACATTATGACCATCCCTGACTAACATGCTGCTGGTCCTCTCTGTGTGCTGTGCATAAACAGTTGTGATGCAGACTTTAGGCACAGTCTTTTCTCATGCCTCATCTGATTTCTGAGATGAATCTCTGCCATCCCCATTCAGCTATATGGTAGTGAAAGGTGGAAAACTTTTAAATCACTTTCTGATGTTCAAATGGAATGAAATAACGTAAAATAATAAAAAGGATTATTGTTGATATCTAAGAAATGTCATCTCTATGTTTATAATTTCTCAATGAAAACCGCATTTGAGATTTAGAATAAAAAACTCAGAGCAAAAACAGAGCAATCAAAGCTCTTATCTGTATCCACTGAATCAGAGTGGGGAGGTTGGTTTGAATTCATCTATTATTAAATTTAGTGGAAGAACAATGTTATTGAGAAGTTCCTCTTATCAGATAGCTACATTAATTTTCACATTTCATATTGATCCCCATAGATAGGGGATGAAGACTTAATGTCCACATCACAGTTTTCCATCCCTCCTTCTATCCTGTGTTGTGGACGTTTATACAGCTAATGTGCAGATCTGCAACCTCCTCCAAAGCCATTCTGTGACAGATCAGCAGGGGATCTTTCAACAATGATCCACAGATGCTGTCGGTAAACAGAGAGACAGGTGTTGCATCATCAGATTCTCACTGATGAATAAAGAGACCTGCTTGGTCAGACTCTGGTCCTTTTAATTAAGCAAATGTATTCTGGTACGAAGGAACAGACTTCAGAAAAAGCACACCGTTGGCTTAAACATCACTTCCTTACCGTCATGTCAAAAAGAGGGGTGTGTAAATCTTAGTCGATGGTCACCCTTGTCACCTTTGTTGGCATGAACCAAAAGTGATATCACAACCGCACGTGCCTCTGTGTTCTCTGGTGTCGTTTCAGCTGGTCATAATCCTCCTCATTGTTAAAACCTGGCACTCATGGGACTGCAGGCACGTTTCCAGAGTATATGAGGTAGATTCACAAGTGTGCGAGTGTGTCTGTCTCTACAAGCACCTCTGCAATCCATCAGTGCAGGGCATGGGAATTCCCAAATGCCACAGAAATTGTAGAAACTGCGGAATTGTTGGAAAAGATGAGAAGTTCTGCAACACATTATGAAAAAACTGTCATTTTTACTTCTGTCCCTCTGCTGCTTCTGCAGTGGGATCGCAGTGAATTCTGCACTGTGGTTACGTCTATTGTTTGTGTTGAGAGCACAGTTCCTGTGTGCAATAAGGCCTGCATCTAAAGCCCAAATGTTTTTGTAAGTTTCTGTAAGTTATCATATATTAATAAGGTAAGAGAAACATTCCAAAAAACAGGTCTCTGAAGTTTAGGACTTTACAAGGTCCTAAAGTCCTGTCTTTAAGGTTATCTTGATTTTAGTGTTTGCCAGTTGTTTTAATGTCTCTTGTCAGTTCTACAGAGATATCACCACAATATTAAAGTGTTTCTTGAAAAATACAAGCATTAAAAAAATGCAGCTTGTATTTTCTACAATTTTGCATATACAACCTCAAATATATTCAGATTTTTACACAAAGAACTAGAAAACCTAAATAAACAAACCAGACAAACTGCTTTCTTTCGAGGACTTTGAGTCTTTTTGAAGAGCAGTGGCTGTCTTTTTGCAGCAATGCCATGCATGCCATGTTGTTTAGCACATAAGGAGAATGGCAATGGTGACTATTGTGAATTTTCTTTCGTTAGAACACAATCTGGTTGACTTTGGACTGGCGGACTCCAAGCCTTACAGAGATTCTTTTGTAATCTTTTCCAGCCGATGAGCAGCATTAGCTCTTTGTGGGGTCATTATAATTCTCCTCTGCTCATAGGTTGCAGTTGAAGAGGAGCCAAATTCAATCTGTAGGCAGGGGGCTGGCAGATTTAGATCAAAGGGAGCTTTAATAAAACTTATAAACAAAGATGCTGTGGAGGAGGGAGTCCAAAACTGAAAAAATATGCAACATAATTTAAACAAGAAGCAAGCAGAATTAATTTTAGGGGAAAAAAGGGAAAGAAAAAAAGCTATAGCAAACCAGCAGAGCAACACACTATCAGGGATGATGATGACCTGGCCATGGGCAAAGGACACCAAGTTATATAAACTCTAGACAAGATAATGACTAATGTACACAACACAGGTGTAACACAAACACTTACACTGGAAGCTTGGAAAACAACAGAAGAACAAAAAAACTAAGACTAAAACGAATAAAACCAGGAGAACTTAGCAAAAGTTCTGTATAAGTTTGTATATGGCTTATGAATATAGTTTGTAGAGTTTATAGTTTTGCTTGTTAGCTTGATTAAGAGTGTCTTTTGTTTCCCAACTGACTGTCCTGTTGTGTTGCTGTTGTTGTTTTCCTGTCTTTATACATCAAACTTGGCACAAATACAATCCATTCTGTTCACAAAAGGTAATCAACCAGCATTTTGAATGCTACTTGCAAACCACACGTCCCCAGGTCTCTTTGCCTTTGGGTTCTCTGGTTATTACTCTAATTAAATCTGTGTGCTCACCAAAGTGTTGCTCATAATAAACCGAGACAGCCGACTCTCAATGGATATGCAGCTGAGGAGGACGTCCCTTTTATCTTCACGAGTCATCAAGCTTCACCTTTTTCTGCTTTTTGAGTGGCCATCTGCACCTGTGGGCCTTCAAAACTGAAGGGATTAAGCAGAGAGCTCCCCGGCTCAGATTATTTGCAGGAACAACTGAATGCGATGGCCTGTCCAATGGATGCAGTAATACATTTGCAGAATAGCATATGCACAAACATTGCATTCACACATACATATCAGCATCATCCATTTTAGGGAATTAAAGAGACTTTAAACATATCCTTTTTTGTATTATTTTATTATTACAAATTTATTGCAAATATATAAATAGATCTTTTGTACAGAAAATGCAAAGGGAAAAATGTCAATATCAGCAACAGATAAATAAAGAAAAGCAGGAAGCCAATATTTGTGTCTATTTAAACCATTGTCTTGTCTTTCCCTTTTGGTCTCTAAGCATTAACAGAGATGAAACCAGAGGGGCGAGTGCCATTAGATTTGAATAGAACACAACTACATGACTTTTGACTGGATACGCTTCAACTCTTGCTTTTTTAAAGACCAAAAATTGTAAATGTCACAAAAATGTCCAAAGAGGAACCAAAAATCCCACGATAACGATATAAGAATTTGATCCGGCTCTCTAGGTTTGAATCAGACACCTCGTGTTAGCACCTCTGTGATTATGCAGTATATTACTTGGTTTTGATCATAGATACTATCATTAAGGGGCTCTTGGTGCTTTTTCTATCCATATTTATGGCGTAACCTCTTAAACCACTTGAAGCCTCTAATCTAAAAACGCTTTTCGAAATGGAAATAACATGAGCTGATAAGATCAAAACAAAAATTGCCAGCACGGCAAAAGGAATGCAAAGGTGTAACAACTTAAACACTGTATATATTTCAAATTAGCACTTTACTTTACATAACTTTATCTTCTGGCTTTTGTAACACAGTGCTCATTAACAAATGGAAAATTGTATCACCAGCATCTGAGGAATTAGAGTTTAGCAAAGGTCTAATCTCTGATTACTTACTGAGGAGCTTTTAACAACCACAATCATGACTTAGTAACTGCAACACTGACTCAGGGTTCTGTTGGTCATATCTTTCTAATAGTTGAAGCTGAATCATGTTCTAAAACATGATAGTTGATGGCTTGTGTTGCTGCAAGAACAAGATACTATTATCTCATGAACAGATTTGTCAGACATCTACTTTCCTCAGTAAGTCGAGAGTGCCTCGTCCTCTCTGCCATCTGTCTGCCAACTGACAGACATGTTTGGAAGCTGCAGAGTTCTAAATCTCTGGCACTTGCATGGCCAATCATTTTGCTCTAAGGCTACAGAACTGGATTGTGTGTTTGGAATAAAAATGAATGCCCTGCCACTGCTATCGGTGAGATCAGAAAACATGAACAGGCATCCAGCCGACAAGCCTCTGACGCTGAGAGTCATCTGGTCTTGTCACAGTGGGACTTTTTAGCAAGTTTTGCTGCACTGGAGCTAGGGTTGGAGCAATGGGAGCTCTGAATTTAAAATCAGCTTCCAGCAATAATAAAGAGCGTTTGCCTTATCCGATTACAGTGCAGTTTTACATCATTATAAATAAATTATTCCAGAAACTGGCTGCCTAATAAAGCATGGCAAAGTTGACAAGCTGATGACCAGAATTCGCCCAGAGGTCAATGCATTTGAGTTTCTCTGTGTAATTGACACAGGGAGACCAGTTCATTAGGTTTTGATTATGGCTGGGCCACAAATATCTCAGCTGGTGACTGTTGATATATGTGCTGCAGAATGTAAACAGGGCTTGGTCCTATAGTTTGCTGTCACTGCATGAACCATAACGCAATAAGTCATGTATCAACTGAGCTGCAGGTGTTACAAACAAATTATGGGATGTACATTTGTCTCACTTTCCACTGTCCACTGTGTGTGTTGAATATACATGTTCATGTTTAATTTTCTCTATTGTCTCTATTTTCACGCAGTCAGTTACAAGGCCTACACACAGACCAGTCATCTCTTGTTTTTCCAGTCAAGTGGAGTCAAAACACTGAATAATGATGGATGATAAAAAACTGCTCTTCAACAGTGGCCAAATATAAGATGACTTCAATTAAGCAGTTGGAAAGAGAGGCCAGCAGGCTCTAAGACCAGGAAAGGAGGAATAAAAAATCACTTTTTTAGCAAACAGTGAGAGGGCTGAAGCTGAGAGATGAGCTGCTGATGCTGCATTAATTCTCTACTGACTGACTGATGGATTGAGATTAGGTTCAAACCATTAGGGTAACCACCGTGCGTGAGCCTGTGTCAGTTTAGCACGCTCCTCTAATGTTTTGACATGGTTTGATCAAGATAAAATGGCTGAATTTACAGGACAAAAAAAAAAAGAGCCACAAACTGTGACATGGCCCCTGCCTCAAGCCAAGAAGACAGCTTCTTATATCTGCCACAGAGAACAAACTGTGTAAACTAGTGTGCAGATGGATGCAAGTGACCACCAGCTTCAAATATGTTTGCTCCTTCTTTGCACTGCACACTTCCTCAGCCTGTGACTGAAAGTTATTGATACAATCATCCAAATGAAAATCTGTTGGCAAAAATGTAAATATAAAACATCACAGATAGAAAGAGAGAAAGAAAAACAAAACAGCAAAAACTTAGATGTTCAAATCAAAGGTACTTGAAAAGACTGTACCTCAGCCCCTACAGTTTTTTTTTTGTTTTCAATATACGTCCACTCATTGTACACAACAATATATTTTTCTCTCAAAAAAATACAGGGGATCATGCAAATATAACAGCTTTTCTTTTATGTAGTACACTAAGTTAAGCTTTCTCAGTTCTTAAACCTTTATAACATACATTACTGCAAGTACTTTAAGTCAATCCCTTGATTCCCAGTAATCACCCCCCACCCTCAAAAACCCAAACGAATCAAACAAAGACAAACAACAAACTAAAAATAGAAAAGCACACAGACATATCAAGAGATCAGGCTGAGTATAAAACATCCATAGAAGCTTGTTTTTGTTTATCTTAGAATCTTTTTTTTTTTCTTCTTTTGTCTAGTATACAAAATTCACAGATATTTCACAGATTGAGTCCTTTGTCCCATCTTTGGAAACTGGGTCCAATCAGGTGGCAAACCTTAGCCCAACTTGGCTCACTGGAGGGATTTTCAAATGCTCTTCTGCTCAGAAATCCTGATTTGGAGGTAACTTGCAGAGCCCAATACATTTTGACACCAAGGTTTAACTGCTTCCAACATAAACAAACTGTTATGTTTTGCCTACGAGTTCTTGGCAGTCAGCAGGGAAACTCTGGCAGTGCTGGGCAAGTCAGAGCTGTATGAGGAACAACCGAGAAATCAGTCACACCACGGCATGTTTCGTGTCTCAACTGACTTCCTTTTTCATTACTGAGATAAATAGAGCTTCCTATTAGAGCAACACATACAAAAAAGGCAACATTTTATCCCTCAAGCCCTTCTGTGGCTATTATGAAAAGACAAACAGTTTCCATTAATCAAATTTGGCACATTACCCACACAGGCTAATCTCCCACACAGTCCACTAATAGATTTAACAGACTATTAGACAAAAGGTCTGGAGATACCAAATGAAAGGATTTGTAGCCCATTGTCAGTGCAGTACCTTCCAGTCACCTACCCTTACAGGAAGTGTAAATTAAATGCTTTGCACCATGGTTTATCTAAGGGAATGCATCATTTCATTCATAGTATGTTTAAGTTTACCGATTATTTCACATTTTTCATCACAGCTGTCAGCCTGTATTCAGACAAAACTCCACTTATTGCTCTTTTTCCTGAGGACCATGCTCATTACCTGCCCAAGAGGAGAAACGTCATTTTAGTTTAGTCAGTGTCTGACTCATTCTGACTTACATTTGCATATTCCGCTTTAATCTTCTACTCTTGCTGGACGTGTGCTTGTATTTTGTGAAGTGGAATAGAAGAAGAATTTGGAAAGGTTCTCTAACATGCCACACTTTTACGTGTGTGGACACGTTCTCAGGTTACAAATAAAAGATGGAGATGGTTTATCAACAATCAGTCACTTGCATTTAACTTGAGGTACTGATTATTTGAGACCTCGTCTACTGTTTTAACTTGGCCCAGACTGAACACAAAGCAAGTGGCTTAGAGTGACATGGAAGAAACTGAAAAAAACAACTTGTGATACTTAGCAATATACCAACATAGCCAGCCACTGACAAAAGGATTAAACATTGATAGCACAGTAGATTGCTTTCTTGTGTCTTGCTTTCTTGTGGCTCTCAGACAAACAAGAGGGATGGCGCTCCAAGAGGGATCCATCTCCAAGCCACCCTTCAAGGGCCTCAGTGAGAGTGAGGGCAAAGAAGGAAGAATATTTTCATTGTTTTTTTTCATATGGGTGATACTAATTCCTAAAGTTTTTTAAATTTTTTTATTGAGAACCCGGAAAGGGACAATTGCAGATAGCTGTATAAGTTGCATCCTTAATCGTTGAGCAACAGAAAAGCACCCCTTAAGCATTAAGACTTATTAACACCTCAGTTTAGTTTAAAACAGCAATTAGTGTTTTGCAAGCAGTAATAACACATCAGAGGATAATTTGAGTCCAGGGCAATCTATTCTATACCTCAGCTTCTTGCGTTAATGTTTTTATTGTACTATTTCATCCTGTATATTCTTTTGGAAAATGCATGCAAGTAAGTTGCGTAAACTAATACTATTCATTTTTTTGCCTTTTTTTTTTCTTTTTTTGGCTTTAAAGTAAACAGTGATGAGACACAAGTACAGCAGTAGCTCTGACGTGGTGAATTATCAGAATTACACGTTGATTCATACCGATGTTGAAAGTGTTCTCACCCTCAGTTTGTCCATTCAAGCAAAGTTTTTAATGAATTCTGAGCAGAAGAGCAGCTGAGCATCTATCACCTGAAAGTCTGTTTCCTGAAAAACACACTGATGTGTTGAATATGTTTAATAAAAATAGAAAATGTATGAGATTAAAGTCAGTCATGAATATAGCAACAAACAGTATTTTCTGTGACATTATATTTTGTCAGGTAGATGAATATGAATGGTTGTTGAAGTGATGACCACGCAGACATTACTGAACATTTGCTGTTGTATTTCATTTCAGTGTCCACCTCTGTAAACTTGTTATGGCAGTTGAGAGTGTGGGGAGTAGGATGCACCAAGTTCTTTCCACGGGATTGTTCTCTTAAAGCATGCCAGCAAAGTACAAAGAAAAAGTACGTTTTTTTTATTCATTTCGTCCGATTTGGTCAAAGTCTTACATGATCCTTTGGAAACTTTGTAATTTCAGGTGACTGGAGTGCAGTGGAAAAGATAAAAGTTCCAAGACTGTTTTCCAAGTTTACCACATGCTGACCTATCAGAGAAAGAAGGCGGATGAGGTGGCACATCGCAGATAAGCTTTGACTAAAAGACTACAGTAAAGGTCTGTATTTTTATTCATTTATTTTTTTGTTGTTGTTGACCTAATTCTCACGACTGAACACTGAACAAAGAAATGACAAATCTAACCTCAACTGTAACCACACATCTTAAGAAAAGTGGAGTAAAAAAAGGTAGAAGTAAACAAAAAAAACAGGGATGAAGAAATACATAGATCAGTATAGAAATACATAAAACATACTTTGCATATTTCTTGTTTAACTTGCATTTCTTCACAAGAATGAATAACACTAAAAATCTATTGCAAAAAAAGGAAAAAAAAAACAACAAAAAGTAAGAAGTGTTGATATGTGTTATACAGACCCATGTGATGCCTGTGAGACAAATCATTTCTAATGCTCCTCACTGAATAAAACAGAGCTGATTTTTTTTCAGTACCCTGCTCACACCAGAACTTCAACACATTAGTCCTGTGAGAGAAGCAGAGGTGGTGGGAAGTGCATGAAAGTGTGGATCAGAAGAGAGTTTCATTTGTTCCTGACATTAAACAAGATAGCCATAAACTAAAATATTTCAAATTTTCACATTTTTAGGGAAAATTCAACTGCAGCCAGAATTCTGGGCAATGACACTTTCATTTAGGAATATGACAAGTAGATCATTTAAATAGAGAGGGTGAAAAGAGTCCAGATAATTCCATATAGTAGAGATCATGTGATGGCTGTGTTTGCAAGAAGCATTATAGAGTTCTTCAATCATGTGATGTCCAGACTGTGAGGACAATACAATAAACATCATGAACACGTATGACATCTGTACATTTGTACATGCCATTAATAATCTACTATTGTTCAGACAACCAATTAATTTAGGTTAATTTGGCCATATACAATATAATCTGACGAGGCATGCCAACACCTGCTTACAATGGCCACTGTGTACCAGACGCCACAAAAACAGTCATGAGGCATTAAGTGCAAGCGGACATGCCTGTCACAAGTTGATTAATTAAGTTATCAATTATAGACAACAATAGCAATAATTTCCAGAGCAGAAGAGACACATTGGCAGTAATCAGAATTGTCCTTTCCCACTGTGCCTCATTCGGTTTTTAATGTTCGAGAAAGGATTTGGAATGTACTTCGGTACTTATCATGAATGAAGACAATGGAATTCCCCACAGCTGACTTGTAAGGTTTGCTCTCGCTGTAAATAAGTATTTGTATCCCCATGAGTGCTTTTTCTTTTATACCCGCTCCCCAGGCTTTTGTATTAATTTTCATTGTTGTTTTTTCTTCTTTGATTTCTGTCACGTGGTTCACCTCTCACCTGGCTTTTTTGTGAGGACATAAGAGAAGCTAATCCTTCACCTTATTTCATATAAAATCAGTGACATTATCACACACTTTCTGGTAAGTGGCACTTGAGGGATGATTCAGTTGCCCTCTGTAGTGCATCACACTGTGATCTCAGTTCTTATCAGTGTCCAGGCAAATGTTGTTTAGGACTGTTTGGTTTAGTTGAAGGACCACATTCTTCACTCACTTCAGTCACTGAACCATACAAATGTGTTAATCTGTTTAACATCTTGGATTAAATCACTGCTATGTCCCATCTCAATCTCTCACCTATAATTCCCTTATGCTCCATAACCTAAAAAGCCCCTGAAGTGTTTTGTCATTGTTCATTTCTCTACAATTATACCTTTCTTTCTCTGTAACAAATGCTTTTGAGTGGCATAAAGCTCAGCCTCAAGGACGATGTAAGGTAAGAGAAGAACATATATACTGTTCTGTAAATCACTGTTGTCATTTATAACAGAGCACTGATCCCATTGTGTCATAGATGCCCATCACTTAAAAGTCAAACAGATCCCAGTGGACACTGCAAAAGGATGCAGAATCCAACTTAAAACAGGAAACCACTTGGATCAAACAAGCTTCAAGCTTGAGGTGAAACATGGCACTGATAAAAACGGTCCTTAGGATCACTAAAAATGATCATTTAAAAGAGTACTGAATCACACAGTTGGCATTTGTATAGTAAATGAAAGCCACAAACACAAAATAAGAATGAGAAAAGTAATACCATGAAGTGTGAAATAAAACACTGTAATGACACTCCAATCCCAGGCACAGTTACACAGAGTTTGCTTTTAGCACAATATTCTGTACACCTAGCATGCCAAAAAACAGAAGAGAAAAACAAAACAAAAACAAAAGACAAAAACAAAGAGAACCCAAAGGCAATAATTTGTCCTACATTTTTTTTTCCTATGAACTTAAATTAGTTTATCTGGCCTCAAAACCAATCAGGAAAAGAAGGAGCTAAACTTCTTTTTCTTCATTGCTCAGTTCTGGTCCCAAGTCACAGCTTCTGCTGAGCAGACACACCTTTCCAATAATCAAGAATGTCATGCAGGTCCTCACCTTTAGCAAACTGCACCTTTTTTCGAAGGGCATTTCCAGCTGTAACATAACAGGCCTCATCACGCGGGCCTTTCCGATATGGACGGAAACGCTCCCAGATCCGCAGTGAGCTCTCTGAGGAGTACTCTGGGCTAGAGGAGTATCCAGAGTAACTGGAGTGTTGGCGGGCAGGCGAAAGCTGGGAATAAGACGCTGCATCCCTGCGGGAGCGTGTCAGGGGTTTTAGGAAAGATACTCTCTGGGCTGGGGAGCCCTGGTGGGACCCTTCGTAGTAGAGAGCTGGGACGGAGTGGCGGTGCTCCGAGCAGTGGTAGTCTTGCTGCACCTCCAGCTGCTGTTGCTGTTGTTGTATTTGTTGTTGTTGATGATAGTGATGTGACTTCTGGCTGTCCTGATGTTGAGCACCAACACCACCACTGTCGCAACCACCACCACCCCCTCCCCCACAGCTTCCACTTCCCACTAAAGGGAGCCTCTCCAGAGGCTCCCCACAGCCCACAGGACTGGCTCGGTCTGCATACTGCTGCTGATTGCAGGCATCTGGGCTTCTTGGTTCTGGAACATCTAGACTATACACTCTTGCTCCTCCGCGTTCCCTGTCTCGGCCCATAGAGCTACAAGATGTGGTGCTGCTTTGTTTCTTGACAGCATTTACCATAACCACAGCTGCATCTGCACTCATCTGTCGCTGAATGGGACGCACAGCGGTGGCTGGAGGAGGGTGCCTGTAGGGGGGAGTGACAACAAAACCGCCACCACTGATCCCTGGACGCTCAGAGAGAGGGGCATTTAAGGCAGGGAGTGGGGGAGGAGGGGGTATCTTGTTTGGAGCAATGACCTGACATGTCTCTGTCACCCCTGGGGACAGTGGGATTAGGCCTCGAGTCAGGGAGGATGTGCTGGTGGGAGGAGGGGAGGTAGGATTGGAGGATGCTGTGGGGTTAGTTGAGGCGCCTGAGGCAGCAACTGCTGCTGCATCCAGTTTCAATGCATCAATGCAGTTGTTAATGATCTGGTTAACCTTGTCCACCTCCATGGCAATGGTGGAGATCTCTGAAGCAGAGCCATGTCCATCATCATCTGAGTCATCACCGAGATCAGTTCCATCATCATCTCTCAAGTTTTCCCCCCTCATCCCTCCATGTCCACCATCTCCCACTCTCTCCATTCCTCCTCCACCAGTTCTCACATCCATATAGTTTCCTTTACTTGCAGCCATGGCTTCTGAGAAGGCAGTGGCCATCTTTTCCACTTGAGGAATAGAAGAAAGTCTTGAGGAGGTGGTGTTTGCTGAGTGGAGCATTCCCGAGCTTGAAGATGTGGACAGCTTTCCTCCATGGTGGTGCTGAAACTGGTGATGTTCTCTGGACTGCTCCTGAAGTTTGTGGACTGCTGATGGATCATTTGCTACCGCTGCTGCCACTTCTGGCCCATAGCGCATTTCCAGGATAGTTTTCTTAACACAGATGGACTTCTTCTTCTCATCATGCATCCGCTTCTTACGTAGACAATAGTAGACAATTCCTAAAACAATGAGCATGCCAAAAAGGCAGCCCACAATGGTCATTATGTAGTGAGTAGTGGTGGAGGGTGTGGGGAGCATATCATCCTGATTTTGACCCCGAGTTGAAAACTGGAGGCAGGTGTGGTTATAACGTTGAGAATTGCGTATAGAGGCTACACAGAAGGTGTAATTGTTGTGAGGTTTGAGCATGTTGAGAGTGATCATCTCTTTCTTGTTCTTCAAATTCATGATATCAGACACATATGTGTGATTGTACTGTGTTAATATATACATTTTGCTGTAAGGACTTGGAATCTTCACAAGGAGAGAAGCCGTTGACAAAGAGACATGATGAAGCTTGATGCTGGGACTGTAGCTGTCTTCACTAGATGAGGAAGAGGTGGTAGGGTGGTGGTATGGAACAACACCACCAAACATCTCTGGTCCAATCCCAGAAGGGCCATCCAGATCTGGTGGGAGAGAGGTCATTCCTGGAATCATCACGCCATCCCGGCAGTGATGGTACAGAATGGTTTTGGCATTTCGACCAGCATGGCCAGCTGCAATAGGACTCAGTAAGGGGTAGCCAAACATTTCCCGGGGCGTCTCACACTGCAGGCGGTCATAAGTCTGTGATACGTTGTTGAAGAACTCCAACCAGGTTAAGAAGCTATAAAGATCACAACCACAGTGGAATGGATTTGCAGCCAGTTCACACACCATTAACCGATTGAGAACTGTGAATGTAGATGGGTCTATGCGCGTAAGTTTGTTGGATGACAGGTCAATGCTGCTCAGGCTGGGGCACTCCCAGAATGCATTGCTGGCAATAACCTCAATGAGGTTGTGCTGCAGGAAGAGGCACTGCATGCGACCAAGCCCTCTCATCATACCCTCGGTTAAATTTGTCAACTTGTTGTAACCCAACTGAAGAACCTGTGAGAAACACAAAGCAGCATTATGGTAGTTTCATCTTTTTTCTTTTACACTACAAACCTTGACTCTAATCATAATTAGCACATCTGCTTGTACAAATTGAATACACCTTAATGGCTGAGAGTTATGTCATGCTGCATCAGATCTTTCTCTTTTTAATGAATATTTTTAGAAAGTTAATAAAAAATTAACAAGATATTATTTGCGAATGCATACTTAATTTACCTTTCTTCCTTACAAGTTTTGCATCAAGTTTACAGGGAAAAACTACAAGTTGTCCATGATAAAAATAGTATTAATTTGCTATATATGATCCTTGAAGCTACATATAGCTTCAAGGATCAATTTCCTCATCACCTGTAGATTGGCTTGTCCTGCAAAGGCTCCGTCTTCGATATAGCTGATTTCATTTTTGGTAAGATTAAGGTCGGTCAAGTTGGTGAAGCGGTACATTGAACTGAAAAGCACAGCTTTCAGCTTGTTCTCATTCAATCTCAAGTCATGGACCGTGTTGTTGATGTGTTGTGGAATGGTCTCATAGGGCGGCTGGTTCTGACTGCATATAGCCAGCCAAACATAGCCTTTGTCTCCCTCAATGAGCCAGCAGTCTCCATTGACCGTGTCAGAGAAATAGGAGAAGAATAGGAGGGAGGGAAGAATAATAGGGAGGAGAGTAGAGGTGGAGTAAGCACCCTGCATGATGCCAGTGGAAAAAAAAAGAAAAGGGAGGCTATAGTCAGGGGAAAGATGTTGGAGCAGAATGGGAAAGAGGATGTATTTGTAGGAGAAAGGGAAGCAACAAAAGTTGCGAGGAAAAAATTCCAAAGAGGAAATGGGTCTGGGTTGGGTGTTGAAAAAGGGCTAAGGCTTCACAATGCCAGTCTCAGCATCATGGTTATTAGCAGGGGAGCCATGTTATGTCATATCCTGTTGAACTGCAAGGGAAGGGAATACAGTTTGTCTTCATACTCTTTCTGTAGGCTCTCCTTGTGTCTGACTCAAATGGATGGACCCTTGGAATGGTCTGTAGGATCTGTAAAAGAAACATAATGAAAGAAATGTAAGAAAAAAACATGTCTTATGATAGTTATGACATATATTGTTTTAAAAAAAGTCAAATTTAGGAATTAACTTTGAAAATAATCTTGGAAAATCTTGACTCTGCAGGAATTACTTTTATAGAGTTCAGGTCAACACTACATCACCTTAGAATTCACTCACTTTTCCCCAGAAAAGTCCTCCTCGAGCCTATTTCACAACACTTAATTCATTCTCCATTCCTTTACCTCATACCACTATGGAATCAAGCTTCAACTGATGCCTACAGTAAAGCATTTGGACCTGTCAAAACATCCTCAGTCCTGAGAGGGCCTTTATATTCTGAAGATTCAAAGTGCAGCATGAGTCACCCAAATCCACAGTTATTCTTTCTTACGACACCATCATGCCAAAACCTAAGCTCTCTAGCCCATCTGCATGTCATTTGAATAGCAGTCAAGCATTTTACATACATATGAAAGGGATTAGTTGCCTGTTGCATCATGACAAACACTGTATGCTTGCCTGCACCATTGCAGGGAAACACATACTTACAATTACACGCACAATGCAAAAATATGCACATTCAAATGGACATTCTGTATGTTCTCAGACACAGTCGTGCATGAGTACACATAAACGATAAATCATAAGTTTGTCCCTGTCTTACAACATGCAAGCGTGCACTCAGGTGCATCTATAGGTGAAGATAACACGCTAGTGTATATTTATGATGCTACACAAAGCAGTTTGTCGATCTAGTCTCTCATCTTACATTTTTCATCCCACACCTTCTCTACAGCACAATCTCTTGATGTCCCTCACCATTCCATGAAGTGCAACAGAGAAAATACATCCCTGTTTCTCTGAAGAACAGGCCCAATATCTTCCTCGCGCTCTAGATTCAGACGTCTCTCTAATTCCAGCAAAGAATTGAACTCATTATAGCTTATTCTGGTCTGTGTTCCCCCAGAGGTGAAAGCAAAGAATCAAGTCCATCTTCCTTTTCATTGGGCTTATTACTTCTGGAAACTAATACATGATTCTTGTGTAAAATGCTACATTATCCTGCATTTATCAAACTTAGACATGTGTACATGGGATGTGACACATATAGACAGGGTCATATAGACAGCATATAGACAAGTAGAACATATTTAGTTCTGATTGTACCTGCCACCCTTTGCCATGATAAATTAACTGCATTATAAGACCATACATGTACGGTATGTAGAACCCAAGCATTTCTATGACAATTTAAAGGATAGCTTACTTAATATTTTGGCAAACTGTAGATAAACACCAGCCATGGTTGTTTTTTTATGTTATTTATTTGATATATGGACAATGTAACTTTTTTGATTATGTGTTATAGGGCAATAAAAAACTATGCGAATCCCAATTTAATTCTAAACATCACTTTTGTGAGTCTACGCATTTCCAAAGTCATTGTTATTTTAACAACAGGTGGTCTAGTAAACAGAGGGCCAGCATCTTTTATCATTCGCCTCTGTTGTGCTTACTCTTGGCACATAATACAAATCACTCAAAGAAACTCTTTTGTAATTTTCCACAATATCTGCCTTAACTGCAGTCAGTTCAGTTTGCAAAAAAACACAAAGTCTTTGTGGGTACAGTTGTGACTGACATGTTTGGAAAATCTACCAGTTGCACACACTGTCTTTCACTGACAGACAATAAGTTCTGCTTTTCATCTGATCCACTGCTCTCTAGTGGAAGAAAAGCGGCCCATCACAGGTCTGTTTTTGGGACACCCTCTTGCAATTCACTGTCTTGCTCTCTCGTCTGAGGTTTATCCCCTCCACGTGAGACATGATCTCATTTGGTGCTCTACATAGTGAACCCCAAAGGGTTCGCATGGGGGAGACAGAAGACACATGAGTTCGTGTTTAGGAATGTTAATACATAATTAGGAAAACGGGACATACCTGCCTCAAAGGGACAACACGTACTCTTAACAATGATCCATTTGTAACTTTGAAAATGTAGGACTCAGCATCAGGCTTTCACTTCCTTTGCTGTGTCTGGACATTGAAAGAAATGATTCCCAAAGTAATTTGATAATCCATACAATGCTACTTTCTGGACATTGGAAAATGCTACAGTAATTCATGAATTTCACAAAAGGTAAAGGTTTGTGCTTGTAGACATGTTGATAACTCCACTACACACAGTATATCTAGGAACAAGGAAACAGGTACTACAAGCTCTAGATTGTGA
Source organism: Leuresthes tenuis (assembly GCF_036924035.1). Lineage (NCBI taxonomy): Eukaryota > Metazoa > Chordata > Actinopteri > Atheriniformes > Atherinopsidae > Leuresthes > Leuresthes tenuis. The sequence continues at coordinate 15,355,979 of NW_027325371.1, forward strand.
GTGATTCATTGTCTTTAAACATCAGGGGTGGTCCAGAGGGAGCATCCCTATGTCCACACTACCAAGGAATTGCAACACATTATTTTTTTCTTTGCACATGCCAGGGAAGTTTTGCTTTAAGATCTCATTTCTGACCAAACATTTGTTGTGATGCTTTCACACTTTCTTTTTCCCATGTTTGTGTTCCTTTACACGAGAGAAAGTAAGACACAAATCCAGACATTAGATTGGAACAGCTGGCATGATTATTCGGTAGGCTTAGGCTAATTCTTTGCTGTAACAGTTGCAGTCATAATTCAGATTTAATGGAATCTTTCAAGCCAATTACTGTATTTTGCGCACTATAAGGCTCATTTGATTATAAAGCGCACCCTCAATTATGGGATCCATTTCTGTACTTAACCCATACATAAGGCGCATCTGATTATAAGGCGTACGTATTACCTAATGTTCTCTGATTGGTTTATCGCTGCCAGCACACGTAGTGTATGCATTACGTCCCTGTGTCAGCGGGAAATGGACCGGCTGTCAAGGACAACATCGTCGGTCGTTTTTACATTTATAAACTTAAAAACTGCACATTGGTCTGCATCATGCATCTCAGACTGAAGAACAGGCACTCACTGGGACATGGGCAAAAGCATTAATGATGACACGATTCAATCGCTAACTACGAGCTCGATACAATCTTCGCCCCATTTAGAGTGCATGGCTGGGATCCATCTAACCCTGGATTCACATAGAACGCAAAGCGAGCGACAGAAGTGGCCAGTTGCCATTCCTTTCCAATATACGAGAGCGGTGAGTGATGCAAGGGGGGTTAATGCCCTGATGAATGCTCGGCTCCCCGCGGTAAATTCAAAATGGCAGTATCCGTGACAGATTTTGGAATCCAGTGCACACATAAAGCGCACCTGATTATATGGCGCACGGCTGTTTTTTAAGGCTTTTAGGTGCGCCTTATGGTGCGGAAAATACTGTACCTACTTTGTGGAGGCCTTTTTTTCCCCCGGATGTTATCTTTCATTATATTAAGCACTTCAATCAATTGTATTTTCTTAACACTCCATAGTTTGGCATTATGCCTAATTACTGTAGCAGCTAAGCTCAGCAGGTTAATTTCCTCAGCTGCATTATCCACTGCCAGGCTACACCTCACAGCTTTAGCAAAAATTATATAATGTACATCACCCAATACACTGCTATAGAGTTGTGTTTGAGAAGCACTGTATGATTAGTGAAAAATCAAATCAATATAAAGGTTATACTACAAGTTGTAGAATGTCTCAATTATGCTCTTTTGTGCACATATGTCTCTACCTGTTACTCTGTTAACAAATGTGACATTACTCTATACAGAGTTTAATATTAACAGTAAGTTTAATATTTATAATTTCGAACAGATCATAGGTCCATGACAAAACTGATGAAAGGGGAGGAGTGAGAGAAAAGATTTAAGAGCAATAGTTGGACCCAACAACTCTGATAGAACAACCTCCGTGATATAAAGACTCTGCGGCTCAGGTACACAGTCAGCTGAATAACTTTTCTGCCTTTCACCTTCCCAACATAATATGGGATAGAAAAGAGGGGTGATAGGGGCAGTGAGGTTGCTTTTTGGTCAGTTTGCTAACAAGAGGGATAGCATTCCCCTCCCCCACTAAAGCTGTGTCCTGACTGTAGGTGTGTGAACCACTTTCACCTCAAAATACATGAGAGAAAACAGATATAATCAAATTTCAATAGAAATTTCCAATTATATGTTCTACCTTACACACAGAGGATACAAGAGGAGGTTCAGACTGTTAATTAGACTTGATGAAATGAAACAGACCAGCCCCAGAACTATGCAAATCTTTGTCACGTGTACACTGGAACTAAATACTTTAGATATAACCTAATATTTAAACCACAATATATAATCCTACAAATGTTATACTGACCAACTATTGCATGTTGTGTGATCCCTTTGGTTGGTCTGTCAACATGCTAATTTAGTTTACTAAAAAACTTAATGAGTTGTTGGAACTTTCTGCAGTAGCTTTAAAGTTAGAACAGCTCATGTTCATAGACTCTGAAGTGGTCTTAAAACCGTGGAACTCACTTGTAGCTATAAAACTTCAAACGGTCTATTGTTTATACCTGTGTGAAAAATGTCCCTCATAAATTGCAAGGTACTAAAAAGACATTTCACTAAATGTGTTTTCCTAACCCATTCTTAGAAAATGCATCACAGAACATAGAAAACAAAACTCAGTAATTGTACTAATTCAGATTCTTGTTCAAATAAAACACAAGTTGTTCAATGTCAACTTTGTAAATCTTTTTGATTTTGCGAGGTACACATTACATATGGATATATACACCCCAGCCCCATCCTTTTATACCACACAGATCTGGGTTATTCAGTGTTAAAGCTCCTATTGATCCTCTTCGTTGCCATAGAAACACTTCTATGATTGACAGTGCCAATTTGATCTAATGCTAAAAGAATAGAATGTTGTTGCTATTTGCATCAAATCAGTATGTCTCTTCTGCTCCATTACCCACAACTATAAATCTCTCCACCATGAATTCTAATAGCATCCAATGAACACTGACTGTGACAGGTGCTTGATTTGGAGGGGTTCCATATCTATTCTGAACTATTACCAAAAGGACTCTTGGGCCCAGGCCACTGTCAGCCTGAATGTAAATTCATTGGCTGTGACCTCTTGCGCCTCTGGCTGCGTACAGTGCTGTCATTTTAAATTGTATCACCTGTGGATTATTTGTGCTCATCAGTGTGACATGTTAAAACAAGCAAAGAAGCACCACTGTTCATGTGAAACATGCATGGCAAATGCGCACAGTCCCTTGAATTTAATTTGCGCTCAAAACCTGTGTGTGATCAGTGGGTGATTTACTCAGGCAGGAACTCATCACACTATCAAACAGGGAGCCTCTGCATTGTACATGCTTTCCAAGAGCTAAGAGAGCACTAAAGAGTTATCTAAGACCAGAAAAAGTAAAAATAGTAATCAATTTGAAAGTATTTCTCGGATGACTCATTTGATAATAATGAACTAATTTATACGCAGCTTGTAATATAAATATTGAACTGTATTGCATCATTTAGTTTGGTTTTTTTTAAATGTGTTGCTGAAGGCAGATTTAAAATCAGTGGAACCTTTGCCAATTTTTTGGCTTCACGAAATAATGTGCAATAGTAGCAAATAGTAGTAAAAAAAAAACATTTCTTTAAATCAAAAACTGCTTAATTTAGTATATAATCTCTTTGTTAAATGATTGTTAGATTTGCATTGCCTTAGATCCATTTATATCTGTTTGGCCAGTGGACAAATGTCCATATTACTGCCATGAAAGGCACACAGAAGAAGAGTACAACTCAGAGCAACAAGTGGTCCACCTGCAATGGTCTTATAGGTCGTTTGTTCACACTCCTCAGACTGGCTAATAATAGCCTGTAAAATATCACCCCCTACAAGCAGCAAAATGGGAAATGTGACTCATGAGCGTTTCCACAACAAAGTAGATGGGATTTTTAAGTCTTTTGTTTAAGAAGCCGTAGAATCCTCATATGGAGGAGGGATGATTGGATGGAGAAGCTAAGCACTGCACTCTCAGCCAGTAAAAATTGTGTGACATGAGTTTGAGACCAATATACGTTCTGTCAATAACACAACACTTCAGTAAAACATTGATCTCAAATGGTTAGAAAACAATCATGGTTAGGGCTGAAAGCTATTTCTTTTACAACTCAACTATGCTTTCTTGGATGAGATTTTGCTGGTTACCTTGGTTACATGTAAATACAGACAAAAAGTTGTAACTATCTGACTGACTTTAGAAAATAGCATCACTTAGCAGGGTTAGAAATCAAAACTACATGGATACTGTTACAAATGGTTTCACTCATGAACACTAGAAGTTGTGTACATTTTTTTAATGTAAGTGTTACTGTAGCTGCATCTGCCTGCAGAGGAAATGCCAAATAAGGTAGGGGAGGAGTACAGTCTTGTTCAGAGGGCAAAAGAGAAAAAAGTGGACAAATCCGTGATAGTTGAAGATACACATTTTGAGAAATGATGGATTGCCCTAATCATATCATGCAAGAACGGGCATTTTCAGGATAGGCAAAGCCAGAAAACAAGAATAAACACTGGTGTAGTTTTCCACGGATGACAATCAGTGATTAAAAACCAAGGAATAGATTTCCAAATGTTGCTAGATGAGGATGGACAGCTTTCAAAATGTTGTATAATACCCACATATTTCTATATAGTGGATGTGACTATTTTTCTTTTTTGTGTTCACATCCATGTGGAGCTCCTTTAGGCCACTAGATATTGTCAATATGTAATCTAGAAATAGGACAAAACATAAAAGTATAAGCATGGGTGGAATCTAGATAGAGTTGACTGTTGTTAAGTGAAAAAATAAAAATAAAAATAAGGGAACTCATTCACTGGCTCCCCACCTAAGCAGCCAATGACATGTCCTGCCAGGCACTCAACAGGGTTTCAAATAAGGTTTGACAGTCTCATTGGGTAAAATGCCAATAATATATCTGTTGAGGTTGGAGCTGTTGGTGATCCATGCCAATACTTGATTATTTTGGCACATGCAGAGAGTTCTGCCTGTCAGCAGCTTATTTCCCAACCAACACTGTCTTAAATGACCGTATAAGGATGTGTTTGTATAAACTGTGATTACCATACCGAAAGCAGCCATTCACAAAGTGGTTTTAGAGAGAGCACAAAGCATTACATGCTGTCAAGCAGATAAACACAATAGTGTCTGATACATAATGTCTTGATTATCTGAAAACATTTTTTCCCCATTATATTTACCATGCTTTGCCACAACTTGTTTATTCTTTTTGAGCGCAAACTAAACACCTCCTCATATTTCCAGCATTTTAATCAAACTGAATTGCTTTTATTCGTTCCACCATGAGTCAGAAGACCTTAGACAGACATAAAAGACTAATTTCAAGTGGGTGTACCAAAGAATTTCTGTGTTGATTTTTAAGAAAGGCAACAAAAAAAGAGAGATAGAAAATAAACAAAAGAGGGGATGAAGATGCCTAAACTAATTTACTCTCTTTTTAGTGTGTTTCTATTCTTAGGCCAAATTTGTTCCTTATTTCCTTATCCACCTGAACCTTAATCCAATAACCCTCACGAGTGCCCACAGGCTCATGCCATGGCTTTGAATACATGTTTTTATTTACAACAGCGATTTAGTTCTGACTCACGTCACCATGGTAACCATTCCAAAGTGGCCTGATGGGGTGTTTAGTATGTTACTGAGTGACTTAAAATGGCAAAAGAATACTGGAGCTCTCAACAGACTGAAAACAATGACACCTTCATTTCATTGAACTCCCTCTTATGCCATTTAGTATCAAATCTTTGCTTTATCCATGTATATTTTCATTACAGCTCTTTTAGGTCAGACTTATAGGGTAGTGTACACCATCATGGGCTGCACTCACACAAACACACACAAACACTAAAGTGTGTGTGTACCTTACCACAGTGGATACGTGAATATAGCAGAAAGATACATGATTTTCAGTCACAAGAGTTAACATTAATCTGAAGAGTGTTCGGTGTGGCCTCGAAGGCCTCTATAACCCCAAGTGCTTGACTGACAAACTGTCTAAAGAAAATAATCTACTGAAACCCCTCACTCTCTGTGCACCTTCTTTTTGCTCTATATCTATTGGTATCCCTGGACTCTTCTATCCATCTACTTTTACTCTTCTTCAACTGTTTTTTATCTCTAAACTCCTCTAATCTCGCCACAAGCCTTGATATCTGTTCCTGTCTCCTATGTTCCTTTGCTATGTTGCTTTCTCAGCCTTCTTGTATCACTTTTCTTTCCATCAGTTTGCACTGATGTTGTACTTCCCTTTTGTCCGGGCCAGTTCCCAGGAGTGCAGTCAGTGTAGTGTGGAGAGGTTGGGGAAGTGAGCAAACCCCTCTTTCCTCTCCACTTCACACAGGGCTTAGGGATGAGACAAACACAACTACAGGCATGGACGAGGCTCCTCTGAGAGCTTAACCTTGTGTAAGTCTGAGTGGAACAGATGATTTCTCAGTGGCCATAGGAAGAACCTTCTAAAAGCAGCAGTGCAACTTTGCTAAGCCCTGTTCAACAAAATGTTGCAGGTTTACTCCTGGCAGGATTTAAAGATATGGATTTACTGTCTTAACTGTGCTCCCACAGGTACAATATATCTCTATTTATGATTTTAAATTTTTTTCTATACATATGAAACTACAAAAAAAAAATTTAGGTGATCTCCCCTTTATTTCTGTCTCGAGAAGCTATTTGTTGCTCAAGTAGGGCAGAGAAATGTAGAAAGATATAAATAAATTACAAAGCTGAGACAAGCAAAGCAGAAAGAGAGGAGAAGAAGTGAGAAAGGGCAATGGAAGAGACAGCTAGAACAGAAATGATGAGGGGCTGCGTTTGATCAGTGATTCCCTCACAATCTCCTTATTCACATCCACAAAGAGCAGAGACAAAGTCACTGCTGCAGCATAAATCTTAAAGCACTGTAAAATTATGTGGATGATCCAGGCTGAAAAAAAAGGACAGCCTTAGAGAAATGAATGAAAAGGTAGAGGTGGAGGAAGAATGGTATAACTACCTCTCAGGTTTGATCTATAATTCATATTTTTTACCATTGTGTGCTATCAAGATCTTTTCAACATCTCACCTTTCTTATGTCAATCTCACTTTTCAATATCCCCTCTGACCATAACGCTGTGTTCGTATCTGTAACTGTTTGTCAGTGTGTGATGTTTAGATCCCTGTCATCTGTGGCTGCTCATGCATGACATCATATCCATTTCTTGAATGCCTCGCGGGAAGAAGTAGTGATGCAGTGAAGCGTGGAGGAGGGGCCAAAAGGTCTGGGGACTAAATGGAGCAGAGCAGCTTCATAGCCCTCCAACTGACCACTATGTTACAGCTACGACATACTTTCTTTTCTGTATCTAGAATGACCTGGGGGGAGGCCTAAGGATGTGACTCCATGGTGTGACTTGGACCTGTAAGATGAGCGGGTGGTTGGAAAGTTTTCAGCAAAAGAAACAGGGTAGATGCCACCCAGAGCCTGGGTTAAAGCCAGGGGGATGCATGTTCAAATTCAAGCACAGTTATGGCAACCATGTGGAAAGAAGAAGATTGTTTCCCTGCTAGAGGCTGGGATTTGGAGGAAAGCTGCAGTGAGAAGGAGAACATGTGTGGCTTGAACTGGACCTGGGGGAAAACAGAAGCTTGTGGATGTGCACTAGATGAGGGCAGTGGAGATAATTCTGTGATTGGGTCAGTGAAATGTCAAAGATTACAGCCTGGACAATTATGCCACGGCGCGCATTTCTTTGATCGGTTTATGGATTAACAAAACTAACAAAAGCTGTCAGTTAAAGTGCGAAGGGCTTACAGTACAGCTCAATAGACCCGATTTTGGCCAAATGAAAATTATTTTGGGGAATAGATAAAACAAAACTCCAATCAGACAGGATTTATAGCACTCTAGATAATTTCAATATTGCATGGCAGGGTGTAAGATACAGATGGGTATGGCATACAAGGAACTTTATAACCAATTGGCTTGGTCATCATCATCATCAAATGGCAAGTATGGTTTGGGAATGGGAGATCTAGATCTTTAAAATTGCCTAAAGCTAACCAACAGGACATAAAGATGTTCAATAAGCTGCAGAAAAAGTCTGTTATGATAGTCCTAGATGTGGAAATCACAGATGAGAGCAACACCAAGAAGGAACACAAGACGCTCGAAAAATGCCAAGGGCTTAAAGTGAAGGTTGAAAAGATGTGGGAACTTCCGGCAACAGTGGCACCAGTGGTAATCAGAGCACTCAGGAATGAGTCTGAGATTAAATCAGAGCCATACTCATAGACAACACTTCATCAGGAAGAGCCTGATTACAGCAGTCGACAGCCTTCTGCTAATAATGCTAACATGTCCTCATTTTCAAGGATCTTTCAAATATCCAATAGGGAAAAAATTTAATTGAGCTATTTTCATGTGCCAAACTGAATTTATGTTTGCGACACAAACAAATTTACATCATCATATGAATGTGCATATTCTTTTTTCTGTGCACAACGATGCACATTACATCACTGATTTTTTCCCCCCAGTAAACTGTTACCCGGTGTTGAAATTTGAAACAGGTCTATCAAATCTATATCGAAGCACTGCATACTCATTACAAAATTCCAGTCTCAGACACAGAGTAAAAGAACACAACTTAGGCAATAGTGTAGATAAAAACCCAGCACATTTGCTGCGATCAGCGTATCTGTTATCCTGCGGCCTATCCATTTGCACAAGTGCTGCCATAGCAACAATTTATCAGTGTTTGAAGTGTGACAGCACATTAATTTTTTGATCACAGAGGAGCATGAGGTCTAATGATGCATAAAATGATGGTATAGTAGAGATAGAGAAGCAGAGAGTCAGAATGAGAGTGATATTGAGAGCAGAGGAAACTCTGATTGGTGGAATAAATTAATTCTTGGGAATAATTGACTATTGACCATTTCTGTTATTTAAGGAATGAAGACATGTTGGATGTTGTACTATACGAACAAATTGTAAGACTGACTATAAATCTACTTTGAAAAGCAGAGTACATTACTCAGTGGTTATGGGAGTCATGAATATTAACAGTTAACTATATCTTTGAATTCTGTCCGTAGGTCTGACGGTAAACCCCAATCATGAAAAAAAAAAAAAAGTTTTGGAGGGTTTTTTTGGCTGACTTATTTAGCTCTGTGGGTTGGGGTTCTAAATTTTGACCAATTGTTGCCATCAGTGAGTTTTCAGATTGAAAGAGCACATTGACCAAATGAAGACACTGGGATGACTTCATGATCAAAAGAAATAAACAGGAGTAAACGCACTGAAAGTGCAAACATCTCTCTTTTTTCTAGAGTGTCTCTGTCTGATCACATATTTACGGTGGCCCTGAAGTGCAAATCACAACGGCAAAAGAGAAAACACAACGGCATTAACCAACACGGAAAAGGTAGGTACCCTGGGGCGACATGACTCGTCGCTGATTGGACTGGTGGTGGTCCGTCTTTTAAACCGGTAGGACTATGATTTACATGTTTTCCAAAATATGAGCACTGCTAGTGATGCGAATATCCCATCTTACATGCTGCTTTATCTCTCGATGTTAACAAAAAGGTCTCAAAAGATATTGACAAGATGTTATTAAACTTTATAAAGAGGAACAAAAACCATTATACTAAAAGATCTGTAATAATGAACTCATATAATAATGGTGGCCTTAACTTTTTAGACTGTTACACTTTAAATAATATTTTCAAAATAAATTGGCTTAAACAATTTATCAAGAACCCATCTTCGATTTGGAATTGAAACATGAAATTAAAGAAGGTCAGACTAAATAATAAAATTGTACTAATTAAACTTGCATTAAGGATATTCAGTTGTGCTTATAATCACCAATTTTTACGTTAGATTACCAAATGTTCTCGCTGTCACTACATGTTACGACCTTTTAATGCATTTCTGTACAACACTTCGTTACAGTTTATTCACCAAAACTGCGAAAATACAAAAAGAACAAAAGGAGCTGTAATGTGTTATGGTGGTGCAACTTTACTCCCAGCTTTAGACCTCATAGGCTTTATTTGATTGAACAATAGGATAAAAGATTAGAACAAAGAACATTAGAGCAAAACTGGTTGAACTATACTTACTGTGGCTTTAATGCAGGGATGTTTATTTAAGATTAACTTTTTCATTTTCATTGGAATTTTTCACATTAACAAGAAATCTTAAATCAAAAGTGTAGTCTGCTCCAAGTGGTGGTGCAGCAGAGCATATCGTTCTTTCCAAATAAAAGGAAGGGGGCACAGAACATGTAATGTTATGAAGCCCCTGCTTTAAAACATACAGTGCATGTCTTGGCTGGTATGTTGCCTCATTTATTTTTCAACACCACACTCCAAAGCATGGAGTGAAATTTCTGCACTCTACAATAAATCTCTCACTTGAACACATTTACTATCAGACCCCGGGTTTTCACAAGCAGCACTAAGAACACAAGATAGTTATTCCCTTCAATATTGAACTTGACAATGCCTGGAACCGCACTCTGCCTTATTTTTTCTTCATCCATCATAATCCTGCCAAGTTCAGTGAGCACATGAAGTTTTTTGGTTCTTTTGTTTTTTTGCAGAAAAAAAAAAGATAAAACGTGCTTCATTTCCTCACTCTTTTCCTTCAGAGGAACTGGCTTTCCAGATTCCTTGCTGAGACTTAGATAAGAAGATCAATACCACTCTCATGTCTGCACAAGTAAATGTGAGGGCACAGCCTCAAGCTGGTTAGCTTAGCTTTGCAGAGAGACTAAAAATCTGACAGTTAGGCTGATTGTATCCAAAACTAAAAGAGAATAATACCTCTCAGCAACCAAAAAAACTCCCCAATCACAGAGCCCTGCTCATGCTCGACTTACTGTATGGCTAAGACCCCCTGGCGTAACTTAGTGTGCCATTTCGCATAATTTCTTAAATAAGCTGGGTAAAGACTGTGAAAGGGTTAAGTCAGTGCAGTAGTTTCAGATCCAAATGGTGGCATTATGTGTAGTCTTTTTAACCAAGGTGCTTCAGTTTGGGACCAAGATGTTTCCAATCCCAGATTTTATTCAGACAATGAAACAACTCGACTTTTTATGAAACATTTTTTTGTCAATTCTTGGTTGAGATTTTGCAAATAAAGACTACTTTCTTAAAGTAAGAAATAAATCATAGCTAAGGCTAAAACACATCCTGTGCAGCTGCTTTCAACACCTCTTGGAACATTAGTGACATCTAAATAATTATTATTTATTATTCCCTGTTAGAAAATTGCGTAAGAAGGGCACTTTTTTATTTTAATAAAGTTTAATGGTAATATAGTTTTACTTAAGCAGGGATTTTCACAGCTTTAATGGTGCTTCAACTTCACTGCAAAAACCGGAGTGGTACTTGGGGAGATGGATAAGCATAATCTTGAAAAACAATTCCTGCCAGTCATTCGGTGCGTTGTATGATGGGTCGTGCGACTGTCCTCCACACAAACTGGATGAAAAGTGAATGCTCCAGATTTAGAAACAGTTAAATCTTTAATGTTGTAATTTTCAAGAACAGCCATTTCATTTTCTCCCTTTTTATTTGGACAACTGTTTCAACTTGCCGACAGCTATCTTACCAAGTAGCAGGGTTATACAGTATTTAAATTTTTTTTTTCCCAGCAACTGATTCACATTATCATCAAATAAGTCGGCAGTGAATCTAGGCGATGACTCATGGTTAATAATAACGGAGATGGCACTGACTGTCTGTGGCCCCAGATGGATGGCTTTTCATACAGAAGCACATGGGTCAGCTGAAGCAAACACTGGTTTAGACAACTGAGTGATACATGCTGGCACATGTAAAGATAAAAAGAGTACATTTTTGTATTCATTTATGTTCTCTTTTTACTTGCAAGGTAATTATTTTATGCACAAATGTGAGGCACTGACGTCGGCAGTGATGGAAAGACTGCCTTCGGGTCCTTTTATGAATAAAATCGTTTCATCCCGGTTTCGACTTTTCTGCTTTCATTTGTCAGTTTGAAGTTTTTATCTTGTGTATTTTCTTTTTACAATGCCATTGCAAAATAACAAGTATAGTGCCCTTTTCTAGAAAAGAAAAAAAGATACAACGAAGCCATTTCCAGCCAAAATAAATTACATAAACTCAAATAAAAGGTAGGGGTGAATGCATTTAGATACAACATTCCCATAAATGTCCTTGCACATGTACACAAGAGCATTCTTTCTGTCAGGAAGCAGGTGTGCATTCCTCAAGGCAAAATATTAGATGCTCCAAAGAGATCAAACTGACAGTAATGAAACGACGCAAGCAAACTAGAGTGTATATGTGTGGGTGTTTGTACGCTTGTCCTTGTGCTCCAACAGTATGCACAGTAGACAGCTCGTATTAGAACATCTGAGCCTCGGCATAGCGTTAAATGTAGCCATGCACTGTACAGTGTGTAGGTGCTCATGTATGCGTGTGTAGATTTTCCATGCACAGATTTTGAGCTGCCCTGTGTTTTGCCATGATTCCACTATGATTGTTTTCGTAGGGGGTGAGGCTAACAAACCGTCTGCACAGCTAAACTAGGCCACTGCCTGGCTCCGGGCAAATAAGAGATGGAGAGACATAGAGGGGGAGAAGTGAAGAGATTGAGATTGAGGGAAGACAAGGAGGTAACAAAGATATTGCATAACAATGTAAGATAACAGAAGGGGCACCTTACATGTTATTGTGACCTACAGACTGAACGTAATATCATGTCACATCAGACAGGTTGAAGCGTCCTTGGGAGAGAGCGCATTGCCCCAGATATGGTCATCAGTGTGTGAATGTAAACAAAAGATCACTGTGCATTTAACGTGCAAATATATAATAATAATAATAAGGGCTGCACTTGTGTGAATGAGTGTCAGAGCTTTAAAACTTTGAAACTTTGGATGTGCACATTCAACTTAGAGACAACAACCTTTTTTCCCTTATATTTCGCTAGTTTATTCTCAATGAGGCCCAAATGTAGTATCACTGCAGTATCACTGATCACCATGTGATACCCAGTGAGGTGATAATGACTCATGATATTTGGATGTTGCCTGATTGTGTTTTTTTTTTTTTCTCCAGCACTATGGAATGTTTTTTGATAATTGATGGTGGATGATTGCAATCATCAGCGTAACACCAATTAATTTCCTTCTGTAAATGATGTTGTCACAAACCCTAATGATGAACTTGACCCTCTATTGTTTTGCTTTGTCTTGTTTTGTTCATTTAGGAGGATCCTATTGTAAATAAGATCATATATTTCTTCTAATCATTTTTGTATGAACCAGAATCATTGCTGTTTTGTCACCTTGTAGTGGCCCCTTAAAATCTACAGATGGTGCGGGTCCTCCTCCACAGAGTCTGGCATGTTGCACAACCACATTTCTTGTAGTGCTGAGCAGATAAACCAAACTCTGGCTCTGGAAATTCTGGAAGTCTTCTTTGTTTCTGTGTTTATTTTGTGTGTCTATTCATTTTTCCAACCTTTTATGGTGGCCACCACAGGTTCTCCTATATGCTTACAAGGGCCATTATGTATGATTATGTATGACACTGTATGTTCACTGTAATGGGATACTATGCATGAAGCTAACTCCTTATGTTTTACCACAAGACAAACAAAGAGAATAATGTGACATAACTTACAATAATTATACTTTTGATCTTACTTTTGAGTATTTAACAAAGTGTAATGCTAACTCATTTAGCTCATTTGTTATTTTGTTACCAACTTTTGAAACCAACACATGCAAAAATGAGGGCCCCATTGTTATTGTTATATGAACAGATTTGAAGTTCAATAAATTGTCATGCTATTAAGTTGAGATGTGAATGTGGTAGGACATACAGAAGGAAAATATGGAGGCATGGGAAAATGGAGATACGGGGATGAGAACAGAGAACTGGGCTTGATAGAGAGAGAACAAAGGGAACCAGAAATATAATGAACCGAGACAGATAATGTTATGAAATGCCCTGTTGCCTGTTAAATCTCTTTGACACATAGAGAAATGGTGAGAGAGAAAGAATTACTGTGTGTAAGGAACATGGCCAGTGAGAAAAAAACTTTCTGTTGTGTTGTTAGGAACATTCATCCTTATCACCAACCCAGAGACTGTGCCAATAACAAGAAACAAGTCAGACCGGGATGCTGTCTTTATAAGAGTGAAAACATCCAGTGGAGAGTTGGAGGCTTGTACGACGGATTATTTAAAGAAATATCTCATAAAATTATGATTTAGTAGTCAATTTCTATAAATAAGAAAAAAAGAAACATACCAGTCGCAGGCTGGTCTTACGACTACATTTTATGCCAATGATTAGAACCTCATTTGGGAGTAACTATTTAAACCACTGACATCTCACTGCTATTGAAAGCAGACATCATAGCTCTCTAAGAAACTTAGATGATATGAATTTGATGTGTAAGCTGGATCAGATTGCTGCTGTCAGGTTGACAAACTTGTTTCAAACCACAAATATCTTTTCAGGAAAAAGAAAAACAACACATGCTACTTTTGAAACGCCATGGTGGAACAGTTAAGGTTTGGGTTTTCCTTGCCGTCTGAAGTTTAGATTCTGTTTGGAGCTTTCAACCGGACAATAAAACTGCATGTCCCACTATATAAATATATATATATATATATAAACTGGGCTGGTGCTGCATCATGGAATCTTATGAAACACATCTTTGTCATAATTTTCAATTATGAATATCTATTAAGACAATGAAATCCCTTTTTTTCTGAAGTGAAAAGTCGAATACCAAGAATTCTTCAGAGCTCTGGTTAGAACTCTCGTCATTAAAGATATGAGAGCACTGCACTGATTTTTCTTTTGAGCGAATCAGAGACGTTGTCCCTCTGTCCGTCAGTCTGAGGTGGAATGACGGGAAAATAACAATAACGTATGTGACCTTATTTGAGCTTAAACGAGTAACTGCAACAGATCTGTGTAGAATTTCTTTGAGCCGTTTGGTGAGTTGACTTCCCCACTTAGAAATATGTATGTTACGCCTAAATAATCATGGAATTGGAAGAATGTTTTATGTAGTTCTCATCAAACACTGGAGAACAGTTGTGTAAAACACCTACATGCAGATTATTACTGCTAATAGAGAGACTCAATAGCTTCTGAAGGCCAGGGGTGTGCTAAATAAATAGAAATTAATATACACATCATGTATGTAAAAATTATACATATATAAACGCATCTAACATATCTAAACAAATCACAAATGTAAAAAAAATACAATAGATGAAAAGAGAGGCTAAATATGTGAACGATAACAAGGTTGTAAAAAAGGACTCAGGAGAGCAAGAGATAAGAGGGAGCTTTGGTTCTTCCTTCTTTCCTCCTTATTTTCTCACTAATGTCATACTCTTAACTCTGTTTTCAAAGATGGATCTCTTAGAAGTCACAAAGGGGGAAAAGCAGAGAAGCCAACTGCAGAGAACAAAAGCGGAGGGTGTGGAGACGGAGATAACTGCATGTCGAAAGCACCAACACCGTTGGTTAATCATCAAACATGCAAGCATTAACAAACAACTCTGGAGAGGAGAGTGATAAAAAGAGACGTTCTTACAAAGGTCTTTGTGTTCTTGTGAAAGTCGAGGGGTGGGGAATCAGACGTATACAACACTTTAAGCTCGCCTGACCCTATTTAATGTGCTCCACATGAAACAGTTAGGAGCTCTTCAATAAGCACACACACACACACACATATTCTCAGATTTACAGACAGGCATAGGCTTAAACACCCAGTGCAGAATTTATAGTAAAATCAACATAATGACTTTCCAAATGAAAACAAAGTTTACTCTTGTTGACATGTTCAATAAATTAACTATTTCACACAGGCAATCAGCCTAACCTTAAACCTAAAGCACAAGCTTATACTGCCAGGAACAATGAATAAAAGAATGTCTAATATACAGATAATTGCTGTCTGCTAATGTGTGCTCACAATATGTATTTTTACATCCACACACCCACACAGATGTGGCTAGCAGCCTTGCAGTTATTCAACTGTGAAAGACAATGAGGACGGTTTAAATCAGACCAGGGTTAGTGAAGCAGGGATGGTCAGGTGCTGACGTTTGTACAGAAAGGAAGAGCTGGGTCTGCCATGTGGGCACATGAGGTTGATATAAATACTGCAAAACAAAAATTGTCAATCAAATGAGAAGCAAACAGCTTATCTAATCATTTTCCATCCATCTATTCTCCAGAGTCACAGATGGCTTGAGTCTTTCACAGCACAGTCTCACACAGAAAATGTATAATAGGTATGTGTATCCACATGTCCAAAATGTAATAGCAGCACAACTAAGGCTGAGAAACTGAGAGCTGAAAACACTTTTTATTATGTTGCTTTGCAAAGCCACTGACGTGGTGAACCTGTAACCATTTATTTGTCAACAATTAGGCCTAATCATTTATCTTTTTAACCTTAACCTAAACCATCAGGTCATATCTAAACCTCACCATGTTGTTTTTAATGCCTAACCCTTAAAAAACCATGACTGAGAATAAAGCCAAAAAGGGAAAAGTTGTTGGACAATAGTGGATCAGTCTCAAACTTATGGTTCTGTTGCATGTGTATTGCTGATATCAACCACCTCCTACCTGAACAAGAAAAACCTAAAAGTCCACTGTGTCATCCATCTATCCATCAATCAATTTTCTATCCCCACTTATTCCATTGCAGGCTCGCAAGGGGCTGGAGCCGATCCCAGCTGCCAATGGGTGAGAGGAAGGGTACATCCAGTCCATTGCCGTTATGCTAAATGTAGTTATGTATGTTACAAGTTGCAAAGAAAAACGCATTAAATGTTCTAGGGGCCTTTGAAATATGGTAAGTTTACACTTTTTGAGCAAGCAAAACAGTTTAACTTAATGCACAATGTAGAGATTGTCAAAAGGGAGACTTAGGTATTTAAAGATTTTGTAAGTCTTCATTGAGAAACTGCTACACTTTGCCCTGTGGTGCAACGTAATGTACAGATTCTGCCTTTCATCAACATGTAGTCACCAGTAACTCTAAATTGTCTTGAATAGGATTTAAAGCAGCAACAGATTGCTGATTTTTTAGAGCACAGCTGTTGATTGTCACTTCAATATATGTAAATCATAGCTGATAAAAAGAGTAAGAAAGAACAGGGGAAGCAAAGGTGATTAGAGTGCACTGCATGTGTGTAAACATGAGCTTGGATTATACATTTCCATAATACACAATACTGCAGTGTACTTTTAAGGTTAAAACTCTCTTGAACCATAGATGCCTTGTGGAAAGTTGACAGTGTCATATTTGTGTCCTCATCCCAGAAACTCTGCTTGCTTTTTTTCCTGCTGTCCTTCCCAATGTCCCCAAAGGACAACACCCCGCAGCTAAGTGTATTATCTCGCACTGCTGGAGTTTTAACTAAGTGCCACTTCCTCCAATTAGCATTCTTAAAACGACAACATTTGTCAACTGCGATTGCAGAGTTTGGAAGATTGCAAGCATGAACTAGACCACAACCAAGATTAGATGCATTTGAGAGTCAGAATGCATCAGTGCTCTTTCAGCACCTGTCTTCCCCCAAGGAGCAACAAGCACTGCTTCATTTGCTCTATCATGTCGAGAGCCAAGACCGCTCAACACACTCTACATAGACAATCAAGTAGCACTCGTAGCTTTTCTTCTGGGTCAGTTTGTGAACACAAAGCACCTAACATGGAAGCATTATGACATTTTCTGCATTCCTAAACACAGATATACCAAGTTGTCACAACAAACCCTCTATCCTCACTTCACGTTGAGCCTGGTGTCATTTTCTGCTGTTAAGTAAGTTAATTATGAACCATATTTTATAGATTGTTTATCTATAAGGTTAGTAGTCAGAAGTTTGAGTTTGAGTGGGCAGAAATGTGTAAAAATGTGCGACTCAAACCTGACTCTCCAAGGTAAGAGTCTTTAGAGGCTACACTGGGTGAAAAACCTCAGTATCAGGAAAGAATGACTTCTTTTGTACGTTAACGAACCATGCTGTGGAAAAGACAGGCACTTGCTCTGCTATATCTGAGACTGAAAACTTGCAATCACTGTCACTCTGCTATGGAGTGAAACACTGCTGTAATCTGACACATCTGCGCTGATCAGTTCAGAGCACTGTGACAGCGATTGGAAGTTTTCAGCCCCGGATACAGCAGATACAGTCGAACAAATGCTATTCATTTTTTTATTTTTTCCAGAACATGGCTTGTATCTGACTATTGAACAAGAATTTCACAAATCCAGATTTTTTTTTTTCATGCAATGTTACTCCACTCAGCAACCAGGTCTTCTTTTTATGATGGCTTGTTTGGTCTTGACCAGATCTCACTTGATCTGGTCTGTGAAGATCTGTGAATGGATAAGATCTATACACCTACATTTTCCAAAGTTTTGTAAAATAGTCTTGAGACGGTGCGAACGTGTAGTTACGTCAATGCATTTTATAATATTCTATGTAAATATTCCACAGATTATATCAGCAATGTATGCAGACACAAATCATATACCACACATTTACTGTAAAAATCAGTAACAGGCACAAAGACAGAGAGCTGAACTCTACCTTGTCCACAACACCTTATGATAGCTTGTCAGACTGCGGGTGCACCACCTGTTGCTGGGTTGAAAGGTCAAGTTTCCTGTTGTGAAATGGAAGAGATGCTGGCTGCGTGGAAGCAGCACACTCCTGTGATTCAAGCCTTAGCTTTAGTCAAAACAATAGACTGGTATGTGAAGCACTGGACATTATCATTGCCGAATGGCAACGCTTCGTCTTGTGCTGGAGATTAATCGTATTTGAATATTAATGAAAATATCTAATTCAATTTTTTTTTTCTACGTCTGTATTAAGATGTAATAGGCATGGTGTCTTTCGTCAATGATACTATACTTCAAGAACTGGATGGGCGAGGTAAGCATATTGTTTTAGCATAAGGTTTTAGATGCAAAATAGAAATGATTCAGGCTTCTTATCATAGCGCAGAACAAATATTCATACATTATACATCTTAATTACAGCTATAGAATGACCAGAAATATGAAATAATTAGAGAAATCCAAACAGCTACACAAAGTTCCAGAGAATGGACACCTCCCAGGTATGATGTTCAACATGTTTAATCAGGCATAAGATTCACTGAACCGGCCTGTAATTTTTCACCTTATCAATTAGCGATGCATCTGTCTCAGAGGATTGAGTTCATTAGCTAATTAGGCACTGGCTGCATGTGAAAATGTATTAAAGATTGCTTTGACTGAAGTTGGAGGTCAGCTGACTTTCCGACAGCCGGGGTCTTGATCTACAAGCCAACAGAAGAGCAGCACTCATCTCATCGCAGCTGCTGCTCGTTTTTAAATTCAAGAGTGTAGCATGTGGTGAGGTCAAAGGCCAAAAAGTTACATTCTTAATCACCCTGAATCTACTTTGCACTACAGAGGAGGCACTGGTGTGCTAAAACTATTGCTCCAAAGGTTTGTTTTTAAAAGGTAATACAGACGACCAAAAATTTTATTACTTACATATTTTGCATAAAGACAATGCTGCGGATCTGATTGCAGCTGCACTACTCTGCGTTTAGGAATTTTGCCCAATTTTCAAAGTAATAGGAAAGTAGAGACTGTCAAGCATTTAAAGCATGTTTCTCTTTGTTTGTTGTAATTATTGCAGGGCCTTAAATTCATTGCTGATTTGCCTGCAGTGATGCACCTAATGAAGTTCATCTCACCATAAACCTGTCATAGCTGTGGAAAGCACTAAATTGTTCAGATGATTATAAAATCTAAAACCCACATTGTTAAATTGCCTTACTATGTCTGGTGCCATCGCATTACTTAAAAATTAAAGAGTGAAACTTATGCAACAAAAGACATCGTGTCTGCACACTGCACGCACAAACACAAAACTAAACTGGAATTTATAGATAGTCAAGTATGCTTCTGGAAATAAACAGAATGTAAAGATATGAGATGGTATTTCAATAGTCTCATTGTTCCTCAGCGCGCTGAAGATATTCAGAGCGCAAGAGCTGCTGAAGACAAAACATATGGCTAAACATACTCAAACAAAGACACAGTTCTCCTGAGTGCCAAGAATTTCCTTTCCCTTGCATGTTCCATTATTATCTTTGCACGATTTACTGCGCTGTAAAAAAAAAAAAAAGGTCTGTACACATCTTACAGCTCTGCCACAGTGTGCTTATTTGCTTATTTCAGCTGCTCAGCTGGTCATCTAATATATTTCAGGCTCGCCAAAAGCTGTCGACCAAAGTAAGTCAAGTTTAAAATCTGTGTCCCAACGGGGGGGGTGGGTGGTCTCATTTTGGGAGTCTTTTTTTCTGTGGATTAGAGACAGGGCGGCGTGTGTTGTCTTTGATGTCGGGCATAATCATCTACGATCTGACAGATGATGGGATATTCTCCTTTATCTCCTCTATCTCTTTCCATTCCATGGCTGAAGCTCTTCTGCATACATCCTGCAAGCACCCTCACTGTCTGATCAATGCTTTTGTTAATGTTGTTGGTTTGATGCAGCTCTGAGGTGAAAATGCTCAGAAATTATCCTAAAAGCTTGATAAGTTAGCCTGCTTTACCATAATTCCTTTTCATATCAATATTAATTTGACAGCATAAGATAACGGTATCATAAACTTATTTGTATAATGGAAAATTCGGCTATGACTGAGAACAAAGTTTATGCAAGAGACCCCACCCCCAATAACTGTGTAGTATCACTGCAATGTAGTTTCTGAAACACGGTGTGTGATTTCTCACACATATCTTTACTAAAATAGGACAGCTCTGTTATCGCTCAGCAATGCAGACAAATAAATCACATTAACAATAGCTATCAACCTCAGGCTTGTTACAAATGTTTTACAGGATGGTGCCTTTGTCTATACTTTGGTTAAAACCTTCAGTTAGCTGTCATCCTTGACAGTCAGATAGAAAGCAGGAGCATGAAAGAAACACTAAAGAGCGACTGAAACTGTACTATATACAGGTGTACAAACCCAAACAATCTGTGTTATGATGTATTATAGATTATAGTGAATAGGAAGTAGTTGAACACCCAGATCTACCTTGCATCAGAAAGGTGATGGGGTTATAATTAGGCTATGGGAAAGAAAACAGAAGCTTTGAAAGGATAAAAAGAAAGTAGAAAACAAAGAAATCCGAGCAAACAAAAAAAGTCAAAAAAGTGTACCTGCGATGAAAAAAAAATAGTGCCATGAGGGAAGAGGGACAGAGAGATGTGGTTTATAAAGAAAGAGAGAAAAAGGAGGAAGGAGAGGCAAGAAGAGTCAGGCGACGAGGAGGGTTGTTGTGGAAAGTAAAGAGCTGTTTTCAAGATGACACTGGAGGACAGATGACAAAAACAAGCCTCATTATAGCTTGCATTATCCTCTATGCTGCGTTGGAAGTTTTAGAAGCTGTCATCATCACTTTACCTGCCTTCCTGTCAGCGTGGTGAGGGTACACTATACTCCAGTAATTAGGTCTGCTTTTTTTCCTGTCTTTCTCTTTTCTCCTTGACATCCTCTGGTAACCTATTGCTGTGGATCTATCTATCTATCTATCTATCTATCTATCTATCTATCTATCTATCTATCTATCTATCTATCTATCTATCTATCTATCTATCTATCTATCTATCTATCTATCTATCTATCTATCTATCTATCTATCTATCTATCTATCTATCTATCTATCTATCTATCTATCTATCTATCTATCTATCTATCTATCTATCTATCTATCTATCTATCTATCTGTCTATATGTGTCTGTCTATATGTGTCTGTGTCTGTCTGTCTGTCTATCTATCTATCTGTCTATCTCTGTTCCTCACTTTTTCTCTACCTCTATAAGTGGGCGTAAGTATTTTTTGTTTCGTGCATGTAGGCATATCATCAGCATATGGTCTGTGATCAGGCAGACTCAGAAGACGGCTGAAAGAACAATGCCTTTGGAGTGGAGAACAATGGCTTCATACATTGCTGGCTGCAACAGTAATGATCACTGCCACAATCTCGCTGTTCTGTAAGCCAAGTGTGCCTCACACACATAAATAGAGGTGGAATTCACAACTTTTAGCAGAAGTGCACTGTAACGAAAGAAACACATTTGGTTTAATGGAGGTGGCTGCATTTCACAGATTTAATTTGACAGGAAAATGTACGTGTGCCCCTCTGTTTCTCTGTGTTCTCCGCTAAAATCAATTCAAGATGTGTTCTTTAAAGGTCACTGTGTGGGGACAATTTGTCAACCTGTGCTCATCTAATTCAGAAAAACCTCCATATTTTGCATGAATGTATTACTCATCAGCTTTATTTGCCTTTTACTTTATTTACCTCATAAGGATCAAACCTTTGAGAAGTATTCTGTGGGCCCAGGCCCATCAGAAATTATACAATAATAACCTTTTTCGACATATCCAAAATGTCATACTTTGACAATCCAAAATTGTGAGATGACGTTTTTTGGGGGGTGTTTCTTTGCACTTTGCTGTAGCTTCTTTTTCAGTGTCATTGCTTCGGAGGGAACCATTACTGTAGCAAGCTGCATCTATTTACTAACTATGTACTATGCTAGGTGGATAAAAGGCTGCTCTCATTCCAGGCTACCTACATAGTATAACCCTGACATGGTTCCCAAGTTTAAAATAACACAAGGCTAAGTCTCAGACGACACACCATTCCTCATTTAGTGCTCTAGTTTCATCTTCTTGGCAATGTATGTGCGCCTGTGTGTGTGTGTGTGCTGATAGGTGGTGTGCATTTTAATTGAGACCCCGCCACAGAATTTATGACCCAGTAAAAACTTATCCCACTGTGCTAAAAATAATGTTTATCCAAACTTTTTTAAGGGCACATTTGCTTACTTGAGTGGAAGGCTGCAGCAGTGAGTGACATGAAAAACAGCCCAGAGAAAAAGCATCACTCAGAAGCAGAACTCAATAAGCGGTGCCTCAGTTTAGTTCTTCACAGAGCTCAACATTTTCTCGTCAGCATATTCGAGGCTCGCACTTGTACACTGAGCTGAAATGCTTGTTTGTTTACTGAGCACAGCAAACCTGCTTCTTGTTTTATTTAAGATTCTCCAAGTAACAAGCTTACAAGTAACAAGCCTCCCTAAATGAAACGGACATCAGCATAGAGAAGTTTTTGCAGCTTGAATAGGAAACAGTTTTATAAACTCTAAGTTTTAGATTAAGCTGCTGTTTATTTATTGAAAATGGGGTCAGGTAAACCAGCAGTGCATAAAATATCTGAACCCTGGCATAAACACCCTTTCATTGCAGTTTCACATGCATATAGATACATCATAGTGCAGACAAGTCAAGTCAAATTGATTTGTATAGCACATTTCATGTACAAAAAAGTGCTTTACATAAAATAAAAGCATTGCAGCGGGGAGTGGGAGAAGCATTAAAAACATAAAATAATATAAAGAGAAAGAAATTAAATGATTAAAACGAAATTAAAATGATCAAAAACAAACAACAGTCTAGATACATTAAAAGATGCCGTGCAGATTTCATGCATAGACACATGAGAAAAGAAATGTTTTTAACAGGGATCTAAAAATGCCTAGATTTTGTGAAAGTTCAATCTCCAGTTTCCAGTTCAATCTGGCAGTTTGTTCCACTTGTTTGCAGCATAACAGCTAAATGCTGCTTCTCCATGTTTAGTCTGGACTCTGGACTGGACCAGCTGACCTGAGTCCTTGGATGTAAGAGCTCTGCTGGGTTTATATTCTCTGAACATATCACAGATGTATTTTGGGCCTAAACCGTTCTGGGATTTGTAAACCATCAGTAGGCTTTCAAAATCTATTCTTTTACTGACTGGAAGCCAGTGTAAAGATTTTAAAACTGGTGTGATGTGTTCAGATGTTTAATGCTCTTTTTGGGAAGTCCAGTTACAGGACCATTACAATAATCAAGTCTACTGGAGATGAATGCATGGATGAGAGAAAACCTTTTGGATGCAGAGGTTTGAAAAATTTGAAAAAGATTAGAAAATTATGTAAAAGTTGCTCAGTTCCTGGTGGAAGGAGTGACAATAAATATCCAAGCAATACACATTCATCATTCATCAATTTGTCCAATGAATAAAATTTTGTACACATCTAGGCTCAGCCAAAGCGTTCACATTTAGCCAATATTTCACTGTGACTAGTATATTACTATATTGCATATATTACAATATAACTTTGAAAATAATATTCCATGTCACATTAAATGCGCTGAAACTCCTATGAGCCTCCTATGATTTTATCATGAATTGCAGACTTCAGCTGTGCATCCTACCACTTACTAGGACTAAACTGTTTCTGCCAAAAGTGTAAATTTAACTGATCATTTTCAGAACTGTATGAGGACTACGACTTGAAGCAATGAGGAAATGGGATTTCGGTGTGTCGCTGTCTTTAACTTTTATTCTATTTGAAATTTCACGAAACTTATTTCATGGCATTAGAAAACTGTATCTTTAAGCTCTAAGCCCATTCTCTATAACGTAGGAAGAGGTATATGTGATTTCAAAGAGTGAAATGATACATGCTACCTGATAAATCAGCTGCTGTCAAGTCTTGACTCCCTCTCATCTTAATTCAACACTTATTATAGAATTTCATTGCATTAAATAGAAAATGAATACATCTTATTATATTATGTGATCCGTAATCGACTGATCCTCCAACAGTTTGAGTCTGGCCTTCTTTGGGTCTGACTTGACTGATATAAAGAGAAGTAAAGACTAACAGTGATTATAGCAGAGAAGCCCAGAGGTGCAGTCTGTTTTGTCAAGCCGTTCTGATTCCTATAGAGGATTTAAATTTCATGAAAGCAGATCAGAACAGTCCTGTTACTGTTCTGCAAAATCCCTCTATGTAGGCCGTTCATTTTCTGAGTGTGCAAGAAGTCAGTGGACCTTTATGGTCATACTCACCAAGATCTCCAAGCGCACACCCACATCTCCCACCTACCTTCCTCCTTTTCCTGACAGGAGTGTATATTAAAGTTTACATGGACCAAGAAATATCATATCACTCATAAAATATACATGGGAGACTCAAAGTAAAAACACAAACGTACACGCATGTGCAATTCCCTGCTGCGACGTACTGTATCTGCCTGTGAAACAAAACGTATTCCGAAAAAACCCCAAGCTGGGTGTGGAAGCACCAACTCTCCATGGGATAGTTGTCTGACTGGTACTTTATGTTGTCTTTGATCATGTTTCTTTTTCTTCCTTTGCTTAAAACTGTTATTTAGTGCACTTTTTTCCTGAACTGTTGTTGTTTAGCAGTTGCCTCTGGATTAAATTTTCACAATCTGATTATAGTACTATATAAGTTGTCTTACGCAACATGTATGGCTCACTGCAAAGGGGGGATGTCTCACCCTCTCTAATACACTCCTACGATTTCTTCTCATATGTTCTCCCACTCTCTTTGTTCCGTGGTCATTTTACTGGCTCTGTGAATAACACAGGCAGTTGTTTAATAAAATATTTTAAAAAAATATTCTCTTTGTTTGAATTTTGTGAATGTTACGGATGGTCTGACCTGTGTAAATGAATGCTAACCATGCTGAGATAAACACAAAATGGATCATGCGATGCCATACTCTCAGAAAAAGCATAAACAATACAAAAACACGACCATCTTTCTCTTACCCTCGAAAATGTTCTCTACATCTGGTGGAGTGCGGTGTCCTAATGGGAATGTCAGCATAAATCAGCATGGATGAAAAAGGGCAAGTGCAAACTCCTTCTCTCAGACAAATACACAGTCTTGCCCTTCCTTTCTTGAACTGAAATGTTTTCCACAAGAATGCCGCAGACAAAGCAGTTATGTCTCTTCATGTCTTGTCTTCTCCCTTCTTCTGTATTTCTCCTATCAGATCATGTCTTTTCCAATTTTTTCCGACCCCAGCATGTCTATTCTCTTCGCTTCTCTTTTCTAATTGAAGCTACGGGGCACATGTGTGAATGTGTGTGTGTGTGCAAGCATATATGAGTGTAAGTATGCAAGTATGATAAGGTCCACTGCCGCAGCAGCAGCCGCTGCTGGGCAAAGAAAGCTTACCTCATGGAATTTCAGTGTGCTAAAAACGCAGTATGACTTTACCACCATAATGAACTGTCTCACACACATATGTAAACGATATCTATAATTATGGTTGCAATTACAGCGATAAATTAAGTTCTTTTCCTGTGACTGGTACCTTTGCATGCAAGGTACTGATAGTTACTTCAAGGCTGCAGCTTCATTAGCCAGCAGGCCTGGCAAACTCATTGCCACTTCAAAGACCAAGAGAGAGAACGAATAAGGTTGTTGGTACCCATAAAATATGAGGTAGATTTAAAAAGTTGAGCAGATGCGGCAGAGAGGATTGGAGTGAGACAAACCGCAACATAGCATAGCATAGGACATTTACCCTGTGACTTTTTAATGCGTGTAGGGATGTGCGCTAGTCTGTTACAATGTGCATGAATGCATGTGCGTGAACTGTCGGTTCTGTGTTTCCAAATGAACTGACGCAAATATTATATAGTTGCAGGAGGGGATGAAATCACACTACTACCTAGAAACTAGAGACAACAAACATAGTAACAATGCTGATCCTTTTTTCATGCTTTTCTCATTTTGTTCTCATGCTTTCTTTCTTTCTCGTTTTTGGGCAGTGGGAGGAAGCCAGAGTAACCGGAGAGAACCGCTCATACCTGGGGAGAACACGCAACCTCCACACAGACACAACCCAGCCAGGATTTGAACCTGGAACCCTCTTGCTGTGAGGTGACAGTGCTCACCATAACCTAACTAGAGCAGGATTATTATACGATAGATGCAGTATGGGGGGGAGGTGAGAGAAAAAAATGCTTTTTTCTCTTATTGTGAGTGTGACTAACACAAGTAAGGGACAGATTTCTGCCTAATAACAAGTAAGCATGTAAAAGAAGTAATAGAACCTGAGGAAACAGTACAGGTGACAAAGGAAGACAGAAGTGTGAGAACAGAGAGGTGTTTAAAAGCTTATAAATAGCATCTTTATGCAGTGTTACCTGTGTTGTTCTCCTCCCTGTTCACTGGTAATCTTTCAATGCATAGATCTTAGAATACATACAGTACCTGGTGATCAGTTGACCTCACATTTCTAAAATACTGAAAATACAATATGTCAAAATAACATATAACACATAACAATATGTTATTGCTTTTTAGAGCACTGTATTTGAAAGAGAAAAATAAAATGCACATTTATCCATTAAGATAAATTAAGAATGTGTTTTAATATAAATTCATTAATTTTCTCAATCTCGATCTATCTTTTTTAGGTCAGTGCTGTCTTTTTCTGCACACAGTTAACTTACATTTTTCATAAAACAACCTTAATCTGCCTAGTTATCAGTATTCACAGTCACATGCTTGTGGTTAATGCTTTGCTTTGAGAATTGTGTAACATTTTACTGTTTTGAGGTGGACAGCATATAAAAGATGTGAAACCACTTTGCATTTCCCCAGTTGTGATGAAAGCAGCCGAATGCCACCTTCCAGTGGTACTAGATGTTTTGAAGTTGGAAATTTAGCCAGGAGATCTCCCTGAGCAGCCCAGTTTCACCAGAACATATGAAATAGGGTTGGGTGTCCACACATTTAGTTCACTGTGGTTTTAAAATCCAAGATTAAAAATCGCGAGATGGCAACGCTTTCCATCTTTCCTTTGCACAGCTACAGTCACCAAAACAGAAAATGCTGTCATAAATTTAACCTGTGACAAAGATGCAGCTCATTACTGTGTCAAAAGCCAAATATTGTGTCTGTGTTAATCCTGTGTAATGGGAAGATGAATATTACTCAACTTGTGAGATAATCTTATGCTTCCTTCATTCCTTCACTGGCAGTAGCACCCACATTCGTAGACAAGACTCATAAAATTACTAACACACACAATCTCACACACACACACCAAGCATCTTTCCATTTTTCAGTTTTACACTGCTCAGTGATCACTCACACACAGAAATACATGCATGCAAGAAAAAGGTGGCACACACACACACACACACACACACACACACACACACACAGCCTGACAAAAACGTGGCCCACACAAAGTCTCAGTTCTAGACTGCCACCCAATCGATAATCCCATTACAGCTGGAAAGGCTCTTTTATTTGTTCTTATTGAGTTTTGGGGAGGAAGAGGCATGGCTCATAATTAAACCAGGATTTGCTAGATTGATGGTTAAATGGGGTGGATCGGAATTTAAGGAGACACTGGGACTGCGGCACCTGTAAAAAACAGGATGATAAAGTATCCATTTCACAAAGAACTTTTGCCTCTCATTTTCTCTTTGCTACCCAACACTCAGTCTATCCCACTTTACATTGACAGTATGAAATATCTTTCAACCCAGATAGCTGTGTTGAAAGTGTTGGTGTGTGACCAACGCTATGGGTGAATGCAAAGCCAGCAGAATCCACTCTAGAGTCCACTATAAATCTTTAGAGGTGAGAAAGAGACACTGAGCACATGTCTTTCTTCACAGATGTGTAAATGAATGCGGGTGTGAACAGGCCAAACACACAGGGATGTGCTTTAGCACTATGAATCTCCCTCAAACTCACATTAGACTATGTCAAATATAGATCTTCACTGGACTAAGCTTATAAGTGTTTGGTGAAAGCATTTATGCAACACTGTATCCCTGTGCAAAAGGTTGCTCGGGGTGTTGCTGTTACAATCTCGTCATCATTGGCATTCACATCACCGGCAACCACAGTATGGTGTCGCTGCACATGGAGTATACGACAGCACTGAAAGTAAAACATCAGCTAAGGTTCAAACGCTTCAGAGGAGTTCGATCACTTTCATCCTCTAAACATTCTCCCCGTCGATGCATGCTTTTTATCTAGCTGGACAAAGGTTTAAAGCACAGAATTTCAAGAATTGCTTTCATGTCTAAATAAGTGTAGGAAGGGTTGTAGGAGAAAACAGGAGTGGCCACACATGACAAATATGTTCACATAGCTTAAATGACCCCATTACTGCATCCCATCTTTGTAGACACACCACTGTACTTCACCCACATTGTCAGCATTGGGGAAACAAGAACACTGGAAGTTTAAATAAAAATAGATAAGATAAAAAAAATGAAAAAAACACAATAAGAATGCAATCGCAAAGACTGTATAAAAGTCTTAAATATTCAAACAAATTCATTAATAGTACAAAAATATAGATGTGTTCAATAAGAAATTAATAAATAAATTGGTCAAACACAAACAGAAAATGATAAAACTAGTTTTAAGATAAGAGACTAAGAAGGAAATGAATGTAGCCAATAATGAATGTAAAATATTGACGACGAATACTAATAAAATATATTAAATTAAAAGCTTTACAAGCCTATATCCATCATTAATTGGATTTCAAGATAAACTTATTTTTGCACCTAATACATGACTGACACTGGAACGTATCATCAATCACATGGTGTTAATCTATTCTGCAAGAGGCTATACCTTACCCATCTGTCATAGAAATTGCTGTTTCTGAAAATGCCAGAAAAAGCCCCTTTGATATCCATGAAGCCTGCATCATTCAAAATGCGTCGTGCTTTCTATGGATTTTTCCAATTCCTCAGCAATATTTGGGCTTTCATTTGGCAAATGCATAATTCTAACCAATCCACCTGGAAAGACAAAATAAAACAGACTACCTTAAGACATCTCTCAGTTTTTCTCGAATAAATGTTCAGTGCTAATGGTTTTTAAGTCCTCTTTAGGGCCTTGTTTTCATGTAGCAACCTCTTTGTTTCTTTGTTTCTTAGAGTCAAGCGTTACAGCCCTATACTACAGCCTCTGTCTATACTATGCTGTATGCATCCTAGATCACCTACTTCAAAGAGCATAAAACCAGCATAATTTACATTCTTTGTTCCCAGTTTCCATGGGATGTACTTTTTTTTTTTTTCATGTGGCAGTTTATACAAAGTGCTAACACTGGAATGAATGCTCTCTGGAATACAGAACGTGTAATATTTGCAAACGCTTCTCATCAGATGACGAAACACCTCGAGGTGTCCCTTACAAGTACATGCAGCTCACCTGACAAGACAGATATTCCACAAATAATACAATCTATTCAAATATAAACATTTGACCACAGTATAAATATCAAGCCAATGATATCCGGCAATTTTCAGAGCTCAAAATAAATACAACATGCACAAAATATGTGCAAACAAAAATTCTATAAACATATCAAAATCCTTCTATGGATATATGGAACAATTATCCAGCCACAGTATCTAAAAGAAGAAAATGTTAAGATTTGCTAGTACAAAATATAGTGCAACTGGACTTTAATGTCCTTTTTACCAACAGTTTTTGGTGTTATTTTGGTGTTAAGTGGACTAGTAATAATTCCCCACACGCACATATCAACATGTAACTCTCATTCAAGATGACCGACCATAAAGTTGATATATTATCCTGTTTTGGGGTGAATAAATGTGGTGGTTAGATTCTGATTTCTTATTTTGAATAATTTTGCTGAAACAGGCTTAAATGCATTCTCCTTTCCAAATTTCTAAGGATTGTTACTTTTTTCCCTTTTTTTTTCTCCTGTGACTGTACATACAAACTCTGAAATGTTCAAATTTTCGTAATGCAGATAATAACGCAAATCGTCAACTGTCAGACTTAAGGTCTTCAGCAGTCTCATCACGTAACATAATAACTGATTCCCTTAATAGCCTATAATGTAAGATGAATTATTTATCTACTGGTTAACTGAGGCAATTAAATATCTAAATGTCTCTTTACAAAGACCGATATCAGTGCCATTCACTCACTACCATCATCCCTTCTATAGTGCTTTTACAATATATGCACCATGTTTCTTAGACACAGCAGTAAGACTAGATTTCTTGAATGTTCTGAGTACCTCTCTCCCTCTTACGGGATGATTGGTATGCAATCCTCTGAGCTAATCAGCCAGTTAAATAAACAAGAAAGATGGTGATGTTTGTTACTGTGTGCAGGGCATAGAGTGCGTCTCCAGTCACTGTTGTTGGTTTATGAACCAGGAGCGACTTCATGCTGCTGCTCTGCTTTGTCCTCCAGCGTATCAGAAATTTCTATTAGTTATGTCAAACTCAAAAGCCCTAAAGGTCCCCATGAGGCTATTCTGCTGCCGTACTCATCTGGACCTGTTGTGATTTGAAAAGACTGACCAAATGGGAGTGTCATCCTGCGGGGCCAACACTTGATTGATGGGGATTTACTCATATAGGCAATCATTTTACCGGCGGGCGTAGCTCTGTGACTGACATTTTCTGACTGAAGTTTTCACAGGGTCACAGTCACAGATTAAGTAAGTCACAGCTGATTATACAGAAGTCGTGCATGCCTGTGACATTGCACATGAAGTGTCATAAGAAATCAAACACTTACTTCTGATTTTCACATTCAGGCTGCATAAATTTGCTCTACTTTCACAAACATATATGTTTCAATAAAATAAATGCTATTAAATCATAATTGATCTGAATGCTTTTCTTACTTAATTTTGGATGTGTATCACTTAATAATATTACTACATCAAATGCTAAATATTAGTTTTTAAGCTAACAAGATCATGTTTTGTACCGTACTTTCCACTTTAGTCTGTTGTTGCCCACGTTTCAGTAGCTCAAGCCTCCATGCTGTGGATTTTTTCCATTAAAAGACAACAACGAAACATGAGCTGCTTCCGTGATTCAGGGGATTCCCTGGGATGAGTCGGCAATACCGGCTCCCACAGAGAAAGCTACAACTCACACTGACTGGTGGTGTACGTAAGGACACAAGTCATGCCAAGTGAGTTTATTCTGAAATTAATGCACACCACCGTGTCTGACACCGTGGAACAAGGAGTCCATGTGTGCACACGTAAATGTCTTTTTGAAAATTCCCCTGCACAGCCAAAGAGAATAAAAAGTTATACACAGACACTTTAAAACACCAAGACCGGAGAAGACACATCTTGCTGTACTGCAGCATTACCGTATGTAGGCACTAATGTGGAGCGACTTCCATTTTGTAGTCACAATAAAAAATAAGCTGTTGTCAGGAGTAGATAACATCAGTGAAGCAATGTACACAATGAACAGATGGTGGAAACAGAAGTGAGTATATGTATCCAGAGAAGTCACCACATGTCATACAGCCATCTAAATGAATTAAAGGATATATAGAGCTGCATTCTCTTGAAGTACCAATGCCTTACACTAATGATAGAGAGCATCAGCATAGAATTAGTCTCATACACAGTTACCAAAAGTGAGCACATCAATTTAGGCTCAAGCCATAGACCTGGAAAGATAATAGACTAGAAGAAAGCCTTTGGACTGTTTGTGTTCAAAATCAATGCTCACAGTCACAGTGCACCTGAGGCAGAAAAAAGGGAGGCTAACTGCTAAAAGCAGTTCAACTGACCTCACAGTGCCGACCCAAAGCCCCTGTTTACAGTAATTTGAACCAAGATTAGGCTAAACCAGCACAGTGAGGGTGCTCAAGGATTTTTAGTTGTCCACAATAACTTCTATCAAAGCTGAGACTAAACCCAAAGCCACTGGAAGAACTATAAAAAGCAATGGTAAACCACAGAATACTTATGTGGCATTAAAGTCTTGCCCATGTCTCATGATGCCTCTTTTGCAGCCACGGCCACTTCACAAGAAAACCTCATATCTCTCAAGGAGGAGACATCTCCCACAAATTCATTTAATAATACAAAATCGCTGCCCCAGAACAGTATCATCTCACCAGAATATTTGCAGACACCAACTCACAAAGAAAATAATTAATGAGTTCCCATGCAAAATCCTCAAAAATCAGACAACAGGAACTGCCTGTGTACAAACGAATCAGCTTTCACTTTACAGATGCATCTGGGGTGTACCCAAAACAACCCAAAAGTGTGACTACATATACTAAAAGTGTTCCGGGTCGATTTGAAAATCAAACTTTTCGGAAAATTTTGGTTGATCACTAAGAATATACGCCCTGTCCAATCTTAGTTGAACTTCCCTAAAGTTTTAAATAAAATATTTTTGCTGGGTTTTGCTTGTTTATTTATATGTGTATCTATTATTTGTCTTTTCTTTTTCATTTAAAATCAATCAGCTATTATATAACCAAACAGGATTCCCAATCCGTGTGAACACTTCAAACATTAATATCACTCTTCATACCCAAATGCGTGTGAAAATCTTTTTCCATTCTTTTTGTCAAATTGGCAAATCGGCTTCTTTCAGCAGCGATTACATGCGTAATGTCTCTTTTGTTCCTTTTCCTGGTGTTTTTGTCATGAACACCGAGGCTCTTCCTGATCACAGCAAATAACAAGCATGGACACCATAAAAATGGTGCTGAAACTTCCTGTCATGTTACGCTGTATTAGATTCCTCTTGGAGTAGTAAGAATTTGTCGGCAGGAAGAGATCGGAGGAGAAATAATTACAACAATTACTTCTTTTACTTTATGTCTGCCTGACACACACGGCACACTTGCACATGCACACAAAGAATATAATAGCTGTGGTTAGTGAAGTACTGTCGGCACTAATGACAGTGTTGCCAGTAAAATAGATGCAATGAAAGTAGGAACGATGACATAATATACACTTATTAAGACACTAACAAATGCTTTACACTCTGCACTGAACTGCATGCCAAAAGTATCGTACACAAGCACACACTTTGTGTGCAAACATGTGTGCAAAGTTTCAGAAAAGCAGAGGAAATGGGTTTAAAAGTTTAATTAGAAGACTTTTCTTTAAAGATCACTGTGTAGATATGAGAGAGTGTGTACCCTTACAAAACATGAATGGTAAAATGAAATGAATGGTAATATGAATGGCTTACCTGTTTGCTATGTTTTCTATCTATCACTTCGCTTCACTTTTGTTCATGCAGTGCTCCTTGCCTTTCGTGGTGTGTATTCTTTAGGAGGAGCACTCTTCTCAAGGTTAACATCTGAGCTTTCACAAGAAAATCTTGAGTGTTTTTCTTTGACCTTCTCTCGGTCCTCTGTGGTTCTGTTCCAGTTAGGGGAGACAAAATTGGGTCAGGACCTGAAAAAGTATAAAAAGAATAAAAACAAAATTATAAAAATAACAAAAACAGGGGTTCATCACAAACATTTCTACTAACTTTTCAAAGGACTGACAGACAACACATTTAATTCATGCTCTGAACTGGGATTGTCTGCCTGCTTTGCACCAGAATCAAAGTTGATAAGGAGTGGGGGAGGACAAAACTTTTTCCAACCACTTGGCAAGAGGCAAAGTACATCCTGGACAGGTCAGCAGATTATCACACCAATGGCCAATTTCAGAATCTAACCAAATTCAAACTAACCTGATGTCTTCTGGACTGACAAACTGGAGCACCTGCAGAACATTCACACATCGCACAGAGAGACTCTAGTTAAAGGTCAGTCCACTGTTGTGCTGCACCTACCCGTTTCTAAAAGTGTTCTTTTTATCAGTCGTGACTGTTATTCTCCTTGATCTGCACTTGTATTTCATGCACTGTGATAGGCTAAGTGAAACCAGAGCACTGTGTGATTAGTTCATTCAATTTCCTTGTAATCTGTAAAATGGTGAATTAAATATGCTTTCCATTTTTTCCTTTCTTTAAGCACCGGCATTTTCTGGCAGCTCCTCCAGTAAATCCAGCTTTGTGCTGTGGAGCTTTGTACCTCCTTTGGGGTTACTTTTGGCATTTACAATATGTTACCACTTTGTTTAATAACTTCACTGCTCTGTGGGTTTTGGTGGAGATGTTCCCCTGCATGCATGGGCTCCCTCTGGGTACTCTGTCTTCCAACAACATGCATCTAAGGTTAATCTGCGATTTAATTAACTGTAAGAGTAAGTGTGAGCATGTGTGCTTAGTTGTCTCTGTGTTGGCTCAGTGATAGACTGGCAACCTGTCCAAGATGTCCCGTGGACCTCGCCTGATGGCAGCTGCAATAGGCTCCAGCGCTCCAGTGATCCTGAATATGATGAAGCCGGTTTAGAAAATATGTGAGATCAAATTTAAAAACATATCAATTTAAAAACAGGTTGTAATACAGAAAAACATAGAAAAACATCAATGGGGAAGAATACTGATCGATTTTTAGGGAGTTTTTGTGTTTCTCATTCATTAATTGAGTGTGACAACCAGTGACAACAGAGCTGCCATTAGGAGCAATACTAAGGTTTCACGGTCTTGCCCAAGGACACTCTGGCATGTGGAGGAACACAATGCTTTTTCTACATGAGCCACAGCAGCCTTTAGGCCAATTTACAGTTTGTGCATCTACTCATGGGTAAGGCCTATATGGAGTAAATGCCACCATCCGTACCAGTTGGTGTCCAACGGGTCTCTCTGTAGATGACCCAAATATTTACAATTTGTAATTGTATGGGCCGAATGGACCACCATTCAGAAAAGGAGCATACAGCACAAAAGAAAACAAGGAGCAGTAGGTCTATGCTACAACACAGACTCTTGTTTTAAGAAGAGATTTTGTAGGAGTATGGCCTTTATCCACATGCCCATGCATAGGAACCTTCGGCTCAGCGGATCTAAAAGTCTGTAGAGCTGCTTGTGCATCTGAACACAGACAGAGAAACCATGAGCCAACATATTCCTTGCAGAGATGAAACAAATATACTTGGTGTTCAAACTCAAATGTCATCTGGTAAAATGTAATCACCTTTAATGGGGAAGAATACAAAAATAAGGTTAAATCATGCATCCCTCAGGAGGATTTCAAAGGAAATTTGCACAGCAGGGGAGTGGATAGGCAGATGATTAGAGCTGAGTTGAGACTACAGTCTGACAGAAAAGAAAAACATGAGCAACTTTAAGTGGGCAGAATACTTGTAGAAAGATGCTGACTTTTCTCTACAACAAGAAATGCACAGTAGACCCATGACAAGCCTGATAAATAACACACCTGAGAGAGTCTGTTTGTCTGTCTGTCTGTCTGTCTATCTATCTATCTATCTATCTATCTATCTATCTATCTATCTATCTATCTATCTATCTATCTATCTATCTATCTATCTATCTATCTATCTATCTATCTATCTATCTATCTATCTATCTATCTATCTATCTATCTATCTATCTATCTATCTATCTATCTATCTATCTATCTATCTATCTATCTATATAATCTATGTTCTTTTTATTTCTCGACTCAGTTGTCCTCAGCTGCTGTAATTTATTCAAACTAA
Organism: Leuresthes tenuis; assembly: GCF_036924035.1. Taxonomy (NCBI): domain Eukaryota; kingdom Metazoa; phylum Chordata; class Actinopteri; order Atheriniformes; family Atherinopsidae; genus Leuresthes; species Leuresthes tenuis. Next base: position 15,391,995 of record NW_027325371.1, read on the forward strand.
CGCCTCTTGGCAAAAAAAACAAAATACAATGATGACAATTTTGACTGATAATGTATCAGAAGAGTGTTCGATCTGCAAGTGGTACAACGTAGACTGCGGTGCTACTTATCCTCTGTTTCAGTCACATAGCAGAATACCTGTTACAAAATCCCTCCACCCATCAGCACACAACATATTTGCCATGAACAATTTCTGCAAATAACTGTCAGAGAAAATGACACACACTATCCCCTTCTTTTCAGTCTATCCCTGCTGGCCTCAGCTGTTCCTCTCTGCCTCTCTGTATCTGTCTCTTTCTGTCTTTCTCTCTCCCTCTCTCCCATCAGCACTTTTTACCTCTCAAATTAGTTAGGAAGCGCTGAGCATGGCACCTCATTTTTAGCAATAATCTTGGGCTGATCCTGTCATTCTACCTTGTGATGAATGGAAAATGATTTCTGTATAACATCATTACATGTAACAAAAAGAAAAAAAAAATCACAAACATCACTTTCTATCAGCTCCCATTCACTGTACAAATATACTTCTAAGTGACAGTAATTCAGTCAAACAGCATTATACATGCATCCTGCAGACACCAAAAACACATGCACTAATAGCGTAGACATAGAAACAAATGAGCAGAGGAAGATTTGATCTTGCAAAAAACTCAGTAATGGGTAATGAATAAATCAGATATAATCTGATAACCAACTATGAAATGTATTGTACTAATCATTATTTATAAAAATATATGTATGTATACATATACATAATGTAATGTCTGATTCCTGTTTTGTTGTGCACTGACCTCACTGATCATGGATCTAAGTTGTATCTTCACTCAGTAAGAAAACTGAGATCAAATTGTTTATACTGTTGTTTAAGCCGGAACATCAAACCTCATCACCTTTGTGAAATAGGGTCAAATTGGGATCAAGGTTAGGTCAAACTTATTGAAGAAAAGGTCTCTCTCCAATGCCATAGTTTTGGACTTGATCAGAAAATGGTAACATAGAATTATCAGGGAAAATGTGTGTGAGATGTATGAAACCTTTATGAGTCCGTGAAGAGAAACAGAATGTTGTGTTATTTATTAAGACATCTGGATTGTTCCAGACAGGCGAATATTTATTAGGAGACATTGTTGTGTTGGTGATCTGGTGAAAAGTGGTGGTAAAGGTTCTCAGAGTTGTAGCTGTGATCGGGTTTTGGAAGCATGGGTGTTGTATAATTGAACGGGTTGTAAAGCTTAACTCCTTGATATTCCATTTTTTGGCATAATGTTTGTTCCAAGTCTATCCAGATCTCATCAGACTAATTAGGGTGGATCCATTTATGGGGCATGAAATACCATCGAAAGTTTGGAGCTTCCAAGTCATCTGTGTTTTGCTTTTTATGTAACGTGTTTAATTTGATACGAGGTGTTTTGTAATGGTGGAGGTTTGATGGGGATCATAGAAACAATGAGTTAATTGTGGGTAATACAGTTATGTTAATTATAGCACTTCACCCTATGAGGGATGCTAGTAGATTCATCAGGTTGTTCTCTATAGTTTTGAGAAGTCAATTGGCCAATTCTGACAGCCCGGGTGAGATGTGAACTCCTAGAAGTTTGATGGTGCTGACATGCAGAGAAATGAATGGTGCTGCATCCAAGCTATTAGGAAAAGGAGGGGCAATAGTGGACTTTGACCAGTTAATAGTATAGTCTGATATGGTGTTGAAGTTGTTTATAAGGTTAATGGTTGAAGGCAGAGATGACGATGAATCCTGTAGGTAAAGTAAGAAATCATCTGCATAGAGACTTATCTTTTGATGTATGCTCTGGGATTGGATTCCAATTATATCAATGTTTTGATGGATAGCTGCAGTAAGTGGTTCAATGACGAATGAAGACAACAAGAGTTGTTTTGTGCCTCTGTACAAAGTGAAGTGTCATGATGTTAGTCCATTAACCAAGATTGTGGCCATTTCTGATGTGTATAAAACCTTCACCGTATGAAAAACTGATTCACCAAAACCATTTTTTTTGTTCTATTTTGAAAATAGGAATTGACAATTAACTTCATCAAATGCTTTTTCTGCATCTAATGAAACAGTTACTGTTGGTTGATTAGAATAAAGCGCTTCAGGAATTATGTTGAATATTATGATAAAACCAGTTTGATCTGGATGTATATTGAATTAAGTAACTGTCTCTATTTTTAATGCTAAAGCCTTACTAATGATTTTACTGTCTTTGCCGATGAGTTATATGGGGCGGTAGCTTGATGTGAAAGCAGAGTCTTTATAGAGGTTAAGTTTAAGAGTATGAAGTTCAGATATTCTAAGTGATTTGTCAACTTGCTTATTTGGTCTTGGGAGAGTTGTGGTAAATCAATGTTTCCTAAAAAGCTGTCAACGTCTTGTTAGTTAGGGTTGCTTGTTTGTGGATACAAATTACCATAGAAATATTACAGAATTCTAATTATTTTTTCAGGTGGTTGTATAGGTTTTCCTTTCTGTGTTTCTTATCACTGAAGTTGTTGTTTTTCTTTGTTTCATTTGCTTTGGTTGCATAATTATTTTCCACATTTATTGTTATGTTCAAATTGTTCGAGTCTAAGCCTTTGGAGGAGAAATTTTGTTCTTTCGTTTATATAATTATTGAGTTGTAATCTGTAATTCTGCAGGTCATTTGGAATCGGTTTGTTTGGATTAGCTGTTCACGTTCATTTTCTCTTATTCTGTGTGTGTGTGGAGGAAGAGATTATTTTTTTCTGCAGTTATTCCTGTTTCCCAAAGAAGTGAAGGTGTTGATTCTGGTCAATCATTTGATTCAAGAAAGGATGCCCACTCTTTTTTTATGTGCATGTAAAAGTCAGGATATTTAAGGAGGGAGGTATTAAGAGTATTTTAGAGGTGATTGTTATTGGTGAGAAAGAAGTCGCTACGGAAAAAATAATTAGAATTCTGTAAAATTTCTATGCTAGAAGTAATGAACCCGTGAGAAAAGAAGAGAATTTTTTCACGGATGGATGTTTTAGTCGTCAATCAACGAAATCATTCATATGCTGTTGAATTATTTCTGTGGATTGTGAGTTATGCAGGAGGCTGTTGGATCTGTCTGATGATGGGTTGATAACTATCAAAATCTCCTCCAGTGACTATTGGAGAATCACATAAAGTAAAAAGTGAATTTGTTGTTTATAGTTATATAAAGTATTTACGATAAATATGCCTTCCGAATCAGTGACGGTGCTATTATGAGTGAAAACAATGGATTTGTGTGGTAATATAGCTTAAATTAAAATGAGCAGAGAATATATTCTTGTAATAGACAAATATCAGCTTTGAGTTTTTTCATGTGACTCAAAACTCTGAGTCTTTTTGCCTGTGTGCCAATTCCATGGATGTTCCAAGTAACAAACCTTTGGGATGTCATGATGGGAGACTGCTATTCACCTGATCTGTGAAAAAAAAAATAATTGGTGTCAAATTAATGTTAGTCCATGTATGAATGCATGTGTTTGTTTGTGTGAAAGTGTGTGTGTGTGATGCGGGAACTAAGGTAAACGATGCTGGAAATGAAAGTAGCTCAGGAAAGAGAGAAAGAGAAGAACAGGACAGGGTGCGTGGGAGTGAAAGTAGACAATAACAGTGACCAAGAGAGCAATAAGGGAGAATGAAGGGAAAAACATACACAACTGAAAATTACATGGCTAGATCAAAGTGCTTTTGCATATTTATATATACACAAATTCATATTTGCCAATCCATATAACTTACGTAAAGGTAGCGATGATAAGGGAATTTCAGAATAGCCTGGGGGTAATTTTCTCATCTCGCAAAGGTTTGAAGGTTTGCTGTTGTACAGGGCAACAGCAATAACAGACATGACATGTACTGGTGTGCTGACTCTTGTCACTACAACTATCCAAATCACACAAAACTGGACGAACCGCATGAAATATTTAAATGAGACGTAGGCGGTGCAAACAAGAAAGGATCACGTGAATTTTGCCGAGGATTTTTGGAAAGTTTTGCTCCCTTCTAAACTGCTTACAGCATCAATGTATCACAAATTATCGTGATCATTTCGATAACTTGCGCAGCTGTGGTTTGATACTGAAATACTGTTAATGGTGTTTCTAAAAAGTAATATCGCACTTTAGTTAAAACTTGATTTAACACAGTTTAAACCAGTAAAAACGGATTGCTCCTGGAACTGGAAGCTTTCAGAAAATTGCAATGAGGACATTTTATTGACCGACATGTAAAGAATACATATACAATATACTCCGTTATATCGTATTAATCATCATGGACACATCACCTTTTACACGCTGTTGTTTACAACAGGAAGCAGCAAGGACATCATGGTGAGAGCAGTTGCACACAGGTATTAATTTAACAACTGCCATCTTCATACAGAAGAATAGAAATGGAGAAAGGCTGAGCCTTACACTCTCCCGATTAGTGTCAAGATTTTCTTTTCTAGTCACAGCTAATAGCATGGCTTAATCATATCAGTACTAACCTTTAAATCAGGATGTTTTTTCCTGCTACTACATTTTTATTTTTACAAACAGTGAGTAAGGTATTAGCTGAAATGGGGGAGTGGCACAAGGGTTTCTGATGGATACTGTTGGTTTACGTTGGAGTCAGATTCTGCTGGTTTAGTGCATTACACCTTTAATCATTTGGCTGGGTGGTGGATAACACATTTTTTCTGTGATGTGACAAACTCATGTCTATTTCCACATTACTCAAAGTTTGCATTTTACTGGTTTCCAGTCAACCAAGCTCAGAGGTGCCTCTTAGATCAATGACAATCAGCCCTAGTCCCAAGAGTGCTGCACACTTTGGGTTTAAATTTAGGAACTGTTCCAAGACTTCACTTCAAGCTTTGAGGGAGAGAAAATGTCAAAATGTTTTGAAAGTAAATGTGAATACATTAACACATAGCCTGATGATTACATTTGGCACTAACCCAGGAAAGCATGTGTTAAAAGGCTAAATTACAGCTTGGCGTGCCCACATCGAGCAACTTTACTCAGACCAAAGATGTAAAACTGATCCATAATGTTTTCATCTAAATTTCATCATCCAACAGTACAGAGAGTGGTTATTGTCTGTCGCTTCCAAACAAGCCAGTGTAGTTGTGTGTTTCCTAGCTTGTCTCAATGGAATTCTCAATAATGGATGGGCACCATGCCAGAATTCTCCCTCGGCTTCCACTGTGTACTTTAAATAGACAAAATACTGCATATACAAGACATAAATATTTGAAAAAGTCAAACATGTTGAGATTGCTCATGCAACTTCAGTCAGACATAAACAGAGAGACTCAGAGGGACTTGAAGCTGGTATATTATGGCTGCATCTACCAACAAGTTTATGTTGTGAGTGGTTTGTCTGTTGGTTAGCAAGGTCACTCAAAAAGTTAGCTTTGCAAAACAATGTTTGCTGATGAGAGGCACGGACCAATTTAAATCCATTAGCTCTTAATGCTCATCTTGATCTTCATTGGGGTTTTTTCTTTGTTTTGGTGGAGCTGTTCAGCAGACTGCCCTTGTTGCTAAAATGTCTTGAGTTGACATATGTGGAGCAGTTTACATCTTAACATTTTACTCTCACTCCGTAAGTTGTGCGTCTCTCTTCTCTCCAGTCCTGCTCTCCTTCACCCACTCATAATCAAATCAAAGTGAAACAGCTGCTGACACAATAAAAAGGTCTGAAATGAATCAGTCACAAATGGCCTTACTCATAGCCAGGTGCGGTCAGCAGTTTCATAGCCTCCACATACTCTCCTGGGTGGATTACACAAATGGGTAACATTATCTCAGAAAATGTACGCAGATTTTAGAAAATCATAGCCCTCTTCCTGTGGTAGTGGGAGGGAAAGGAGGAGTGATCATAAGCAGATCAAATGTGGTTGGCATGATTGTACAGCGGAAGGAAGCAAGAAGAGGAGGTAGATGTAGCTGGAGATGGAAGGATGGCCGTGGGCCTGTACATTTATGCCATGTTAGTTCCACATCATGTTGTGTCAAAACCACATGAAGCACTTTATTTGCGTGCCGTCATCTTTTAAAGACAGGCATGTTTGGAAGGTGTGAACATTTAGCTGTTGGCTGTTTTCGAAATGGCACAACTCAGCAGCAGTTGGAGTTTATTTTTTCTTTCTTAATTTCCTGCTTGTCAACCAAAAATGGTTGTTCAAAGCAGCCCAGGAACATAAAGTAGCCTCACGAGCAGGAGTCTCTTCCTGATGAAAACCGGAGGACATGCATGTCAATCAACTCTTGACAATTTAGGGGCAGAAACCAAGGAAAGCATTGTCTTCCAATGACTAATGATGAAATATTACTTTCAGCACCATTCTATGAACATTGGACATTCTCTGAGTAACACTACCACTCATTTATCCCATATGCTGCAGTTTCCACTCTCTTCTTCACTCTCCAATTTTCTGTGCATGTGGGTGGGTTCGCTATAGTGACCAATTATAACAAGACCACTAAGTAGGACATTTTGTGCATGTGGATGCATTTGTAAGTATCCTGCCAGGATCCTGTCACTAGTACTAACCACCTGGTAATTATGTCAAATCGATCAAAACTGCTTTCATATTTCAAGATCAGATCAGTTGCCATCCGTGACATGTCAGCAGCCATTGATAGATATGGTGTAAACCCTCCTTTAACTAAGCTTTAACTACGTCTAAAGAAGCATTCAGGTGACTTGATGCAAACATGAAAGCCTAATTTATTAATAGTTAAGCTAAAACTTCGAGTCCTAACAATATTGTTAAGCCTCAACCTAACAAACCCAGTGAAGAGTAAAAAGTGAAAAAAAGTAGCTGGAATGCAGTGGGTCAGATGGGACAAAAACTTGTTCTCTGCCACGACTGTCTTTAGAGCAACACCAATATCCGTCCTCACCTACCTCCTCAAAGGGGTAGTTCATACAAGTTGTGCAATATCACATCATTTTCACATAATCCAAAATGTAAGCGTGTTACAATTTACCATGGAAAACTGGGGCGTGCATTGTTTTTTGAGCTTTGAAATTGTAGTAATTCTACGATGAAGCCCATTCATTTCAAGTCCTTATCTGGGAACAAACCGAGACAGGAAATCATGCAAAGAGTTTGTCACCGAAATTTTGTTCAGAGCACATCTAGGATGGCAGACAAGGCTTCTGACTTTTTTGTAATGATGTTTTTTTTTTTTGCCATTGCATTAATACATTTGAACACAGTAGTGGAAAAACATATATCAGAAGGAAAAAGAATGCAAAGTAGCAAACATTATCAGAAAACAGACGCACCTCAGTGAAGTTTCTGGACAATGACCTGCTAATGGGCTTAACTGTCAGTTTGACTATGGGAGTTTTCTGGGTAAAGGCTCCACAGTGTCAACCGTGACGGATTTGGACATTTGTGTTCTCAAGCAGTAATCGTCTAAAAAGATGTCATGGCGGCAGTTTATGTGTGGCATTGACTATGACACAACACCGTGAAATAAATTCGCACTGAGAAGGAGGATTTTTTAAATTTGCTTGCAGTAAGGGGATGGGATGTTGTCAGTGTTTCTTACTTGACCGCACCAATGGTAGATGGAAAAGATCAGAAATTAAGAAAAACTGAGCTGATAACACATACTTTCTGTAAGTCCACCATCCACTTATTTGTCTTTCTTTCATGGCACATCTGTCCTTTGTACTGCTGGGTAAAATTAGCCACAGAGGTTCTCATATGAGATGAGAAAGAATATGTGGGAGAGAGAGAACGAATAGGAGGACAAGAACTGATGTTCAAACCTTGACATCAGAAATTGCCGTTGAGCCTAGTTTTTGAGAGTTTCTTATAAACTCAGCGGGCTTATGAGCACGGCTTTACCACCAACAGTTGCTGGTAGGATTTCTGATATGAGATCATAGCTGTTTAGAGTGCGGTATGTAGGGCAGAAAACAGTCAATCATTTCCAATGATCTAGAATTCTTTATATTCATACAAGCTGAGTGACATTATTATATCTATGGTGACAATGTTGGATGCTTTTAAAATAAGCCACTTGACTGCATAGCAACGGAATTGTGAAAAAGTACATCTGGAAAATGAATAATGACAATGAATTGGCTTGATATGTGATACACATATAAGTCCAGGCCATGCATGTGTTAAAGCTGAAGAGCAAATATAATACATAAAAGGCAAAGAGTTCAAAACATAAGGATGGAAAAAACTATTTCATTAGACTAAAACGGCAATGGTTTGAATAAAGATTTGACATACTTGTAGTAGTTATACTATTAGAACAGGTAACCTTCTTAGCTGTTGAATAAAGACCAGCGTTTTTCTCAAAATAGGCATTTGAAAATAACAGCAGGGAGAAATAATGGCCTCGCTGCCTAAGATATACTGATGAAAACAGGATCAAATGTATCAGTACAGACTGTGAGAAATCAGAAAAAAATAGCAGGTCTGCTGTGTTATGAGACCCTGCTCTACGGAGTGATCAGACAAAACTAAAACTGTCAGGAGTCTGACTGGTGTGATAAGGGCAAGGTCAAGCATGGAGGTGGCTTCGTCCTGTTGTGAGGAGGTTTCACGCAGAGGTTTCACAGTTAAAGGTAGCTGTATGACTGGCATATTTTCTGCACTGGAACTTACCATGTTACCAATCACCTTTTCAATCACACTTCTTTTTCACTAGTAAACATCATGCATGGGTTTTCTAGTCTGACAAAAGCCATAATGCAAGGGTATGTTACGTCTCAATTTACAAATGCACTTTGCCAGAGGCAGAAGTTTGCCTTCACAATCAGTGACACGATACTAGAATAAGGCATACAAGGATGAGGAGAATTTAAACTGATAATACAGTAGCTGTATTCCCGACTCAAGCAAATGATTTACTCTAAACAGTAATCATAAAAAACTGAGAAACTTAACATTCCATATTAAATTGATTGGTTACAGGTTGCTGATTTATGCTTTTAAGTTTTATTCATTTTAAATTTTTGCTTCAAACAGTCAATAATACAATTTTAAAGTCACAATTCTGTGCTACTAAGTAAGGTTATACAGTCAATTATCAAAGGATTAAAGATTAGATTTAAATGTCAACTCCACTATGAGTTTATAATTAGGGGATGAGAGCTGTAATTTACCATATGTTACTTTTGTAGTTGCATGCATCCAGACATGGAAACCGGCTAAAATGAGCCATGTAGTAATTTATTAATGAAACCTGGCAAATCTGAAACATTATTATAATTGTTTGTCACAACCAGATCAGGTACACAAGAGGAGAAAATTTTCTCTTTGAGACATTTCTTTGCGCCGGAAAGGATCAAAATTCGGTTTCCACATGCATGTCTTGAGAAGTTCTTTTTCCTCCAACAAAAGTTTAATTTAAGGCACGTGGGTGTTGTGTGTGTAGGCTGTTTGCTGATAACGCTCTTGGTAGGGTTGTGAGATTTTGATGTACTGTACACTATAGATTATGATGTGTGATGCTAAACCCTAACCCTTTTTAATTATGTTTAATTAATTATGTATATATATATATATATATATATATTTTTTTTTATTCTCATTTGCCAATTGCCTTAGTCCAGACTTACAATACAGAAAATGAAAACTTCTCAACAAGTATGCTCTCTGCTCTCTGTCATCATCAACCCATGCATGCTGTGGGTCGTTTATGTGGATTAGAACATCAACACCTGGACTTATTCAGAATCATGATCGCAGAGAGCTCTTAAATAAGAAAAAAAGGAAATGCATCTTCACGCATCAGAAGACTTTGCCGTCCAAACTCTCAGTGTCTTTCAATTACAAAACCCTCTCCTTTCAGTAAAAACATCCAATTCTTTGTTAGCTCTTTACAAAAAGTCTTGTACTGTGAGGAAATAATCTTTTTTTTTTTTTACTAATTAAAGAGTATGCTAATCTTTGCCTTCAAAGCATAGTACTCACATGCACTCACAAAAACACATTCTCACACACTGGAGGGTATGGCTGGAGATGGTAGTGTGAACATTTATAGAAAAAAAGCCCTTCAGGTGGAGGAGTGTGTAAAGAGCGCACTGCACACATGTGTCACTGCGTTTATGTGCAATGTGGTGTGTCTGGCTCAGGTTTGTGCATATATTCGAAGCCTATGTCGTCTTGTGTTTGGGCCCTGAATTATGTCTGCATGATTCAGCTCTGACATGATAACACACCAGCATGACAAAAAGAGAGAGGGAAGTTGTGGACAATGAATAAGAACAGATTCTCTTCTCTGGCATTGTTTTATCAGAGGATGTACCACAGTCAATATTATTATTGACTGAGGAGTGAGGTAGTATTTGTTGGTCTATTGATTGCTTGAAGTAAACAGCTTTTTTTTTAGAGAGAGTTTTGTCTTTCTGGCTACGGTCTCTCAGCCTCAAAACCTGACAAATCATCAAGAAGCCTCTCAAACATAAGCTATTCATATACGAATGGAGATGCCATGCACATAGATGCACACACCGTCAGTGTGTTGTCATATTAGAAAATCAATGGGAGAAGTGAAAGCAGCCAAAAGCTGTGCATGTAGACTGCAGGTTAGGTCTGCAAATCTAATATCTAATACCCTGGCATAAACCATAAACCGCTATTCTGGCTCGAGTCACGCATTGGTGATTTACCCAGACAAAGCCTGGAAAAACCTCATCCTACAAGGTAAATACATGCGATTCTAAATTTGCACTGCAATCATACAGCTGTGTATTATGGGAATTGTCACATTTGTAGGCTTTGTCATGTCAGTTTTCCTCACTGTATGCGTATTGAATTTTAACAGCTAGGTTTTCTTTAACAATGTCCTTAGGGCCCACTGGGCACCTCAGTGACCCACCAACCAATCCTATAATACAAATGTTTTACAAGAAAGTTTACAGCTAACCGGTTAGCAGGCTAACCCCAGTCCAGATATCTGAGCAAACCAATAAATGTATTTTGCATAATGTCATGCTATTTGTACTAATCAATGTTTTCAAGCTCGCATTTTTCAACTTTCAGTTTAACCATCTATGACTTCATAATCTAAAAAAATCTCAAGGATAATTTTTCTTGTGAATTGAATATTTAGTCTGGGTCAGGAGGTATGAATTGTATGATATAAGGTAATTTTGGTGAGTACAGCAATTAACATAACACTATTATGTAATAAAAAATTAACAAAATATATAATAAAAAAAATTCAGCTCAGGATTGTGAACATCTTGGCAAAGAGATTTCAATTTTCAATTTCTGTTGGCTATGGGCTTAACTATAAGACAAACAGATGCTTTAGTAGAACACAGCAGCGTGTATTCATCTAGCTGTAAATACGCACTGGCAGTAGATGTACAGCGTTGACTCTCGCAGATGCAGAGTGGGCTGCAGCTAAAATATTCATACCCAGATCTTAGTAGTCAGTTCAGAGAGAAGGAAGGAGAAAAAGAGCAATAAAAGAGTAGGAAAGGAAGGCTACAAGAAAGAAGGCAATGAAAAGTGTCAGCGTGTGTGTGTAAGAGGCAAAGCTAAGTGATAAAACAGAGAGATGAGTGTGTGGCACAGATGCTAAATAAATCTAGGGCAAGTCAGAAAAAAAGGCATTATTCCAAAATCCATTTGGTACGCATGTTTAAGTATGTGTGTGTATATTTCAAAATGTTTTTCTGTCCGAGTGCGTGACATCCTGGAGAAGACAGTATGTTTAGTATCCAACTAAAGTGAGAGCAACAAGGTCAGAGGTTAAAAATTCAAGCAGAAATACCACAGCTTTCTTTTCGTTTGTTAACCTCTGAGAGTCACTTCATCACTCCCAGTCTTCTTAGCGTATCCTCTGCCTCGCTTTCACAAACATGCATCCACAAAGACTTAATTTCTCCTCATCAAAGTCAAACACTGAAGGATTTAGTGTATGTGGGTGTGGGTTAACGGCAGTGGGGGGTTGGCACAAACTAAAGATCATGGCAGATGGCGTCCTTACTTAACACACATACAGTACACAAACACACACACTAAACACTTAACAAATACATACAAAAATGAACACATAGCATATGTAACATGCATGGATCAACACACCTGCAGATTACTACAGTACAAAAGCTTCATCAGTGGGTCAGCTCTGTGTATATTTATCATTTACAAATGTTGAAACTGTCTGCATTTTGGAGATCATGTGACTAGATATGTGGGATTCAATAATTTAGAGTTTACACTCATCACATTTATAAATTTAAGTGGCTAGAGTTTAGTTTAAAAACTGCACTCTGACACACATTTATCTCCTCCCAAACAATTTTCACGAAGTCAGCTTAGTTTGAACAACTTTGTATTGCTGTTCACTGAAAAATGTGAGTAAGAGCCAAGGTGTAGCAGCTTCATATTGTGTGAGTCGTGTTCAGCTCCTCATTGCTCAGGTGATTTTTAAACCAATGTGAATTTAGTGAATCAGTCATTAGGCACAAAATATTTCTTGCATCAAGCTCTTCTTATCACCGACACGCTGCATAAGGTTCTGATGCTTACAGGCAGTCATGCTGCTCAGGACTGGAAAAAAAGCAGGCTACAGTTTCACGCTCTGATCTCATCACTCCTGGTAGGAAACGTTTGCACAGAGACATTAGGGAGTGATTATATCATACCCTCAGTCAGAGCCCGCAGGTGGATGAAGAGGTGGTGTTAGGGCTGAGCAGGCAGTAATATAGTGTTGCAGAACAGCACCGACACCAGCAGAGCAGGACAGAGACAGGAAGTTCTGCTGCTTAAACTGGTCGCCATATTACCAGGTTGGTCAAAGAGATGGAGGGCAAGGCGCGTCATCTGTGTTCGTTTCAGTGCAAAAAACTGACTGTACAACATAGTTCACTCAGTAAAATTCCTAACATAGATATAGGACAAAGCAGGATTCAAACATTCAACGCAGAAGAACAAAGTTGTGCGAGCCTATATTAATATGATTATGATTTTTTTTGCCAGCGTTGACAAATGACTGTATGCGTGTGTATGTGTGTGTATTAATGTGGAATTTTTTTAGACATGCACCAAAAAGATGAGATGCATATATTTATATCCTGAAGGGAGATGTAGCTGTTTGTTCACACATCGACTCTTGTGAGTTTGTCAGCATGGAGGAATCAGAATCTTCCCTCAGACAGACGCGTACCCTCTTTCCTCTAAACAGCTATTCCCTGTCAAAAACATTTAGTCAACGTCAGGCCACATTGCACCATTTTGTCACTACACTTGTCAAACAGCCCTAAGTTACGAATGTAGTAACAACATTGGATGACTCTGCTTGAAATTTCTGTGGGTTTATTTAATTCATGAATTTGGATTTAGCTCTTTGACATGCTTGTTAATCCACAGCTTATTTAGGGTCCACAGACTTGCCATGGAACGATACTAGCGACTCCAACTCCTTGCAGAACGTATAATCAACAAATAAGGCACAATGCACTAAATGTCATGATAAAGCCTTAAAAAGTCCCTCTGCCACATTTCCCTCCCTAAACTATTTGCTGCAGTACAGCTTCTGCTGCACTACTGATGATGTTTCAACTCCTGATAACTGATGTTGGCACTCGTGGTGATGATGATGATGACGACAGTTGACACTGTTGAATAGGATCAAAACTGAAAAAAAAAAACTAACAATTTATTCGAGAGCAGGAGGGGCTTTTTGAATTGTGTTAAACCCCTGACCTTCAAGCAGGAGATTGCAAGATCAAATCCTATCTTGCACTACATTTTCAGCACTTTTTTACTTAGCTCCCACCCACAATAGGCAAGGGTTAGAAGTTAAAAATGCACGGTTAAGATTACAATTAATCTACATGGTTAGGATTAGAAAAAAACCTATTGTCAGGAATTACAAAGTTGGATATTCATTGGTTTTCATCACACGACACAATCCTGCCCAACACATAGCAAGTACCCACCAAAAAGTTGTTAGCCCCGACTCGTTAAACTACTATGTTTTCAACATGTGGAGAACACATTTTCACACATTTTGAAGGCTCAAAAATTGTACCATGACAACATTTTCCACACTCTTTTCTCTTTTTTATAAGGGGAAGTACCACAAGCGATGACCTAAAGGCTCAACCCATTTTCATCTGCCACAGGTTGCTTCAGGAGGCCGTTGTCCACCTGCGACGCTTTACATGACAACATACACACATTGCACGTTATTGACTTGGTTGTTTATCAGAAGGGGAAGAGGTGGATAAAATAAGATTAGACTACAGAATTTCATATCAGAAATCATGCGGTTTAGACTCATCTGACAATCTGGACCCTTCCCTACACAAAACAACAGCCTACAGATTTGTTGCCATGTCATGATTTCACCCCTAGATTTGAGGTATTATCATGAGATTTATCATGATTCCGATATCTGGACTAACATATCTATTACGCATTTTCTTGTAAGACCTACATCTGGCTGTGGGAGTAATAAGAGCAGTCCACATATGCGACCCACTGATTAGGCTAAAATTAAAGACATGTCTTCAAAGTTGGACTGACGCTGGACTACGGTTGCTCATGTTCGACCACCTGCCACTCTCTACACCCAGCACACTAACTGCCACTCACTGCACACAACACACACCTACACAACTCACTACACCTAGCACTCAGCTGGCAGTACTTAGGGACAATGATTTTGTTCTGATTTCCTAACACCTTTCTACTTATAATACAGTTAGCTTGTCAGGTGTGAGACTTAGCTGGCTGTGACAGTACCTATCAGGAGAGAAGGTGGAGAGCTTCTCACTAACTTCCCACATTTTTAAGAACGTAATGCTGTATCATGCTTGTTTCACTTATTTCCCTGTTCTCATACAGGTCCTCTGCATAATCCCCCTTTGCAATCCTTTCACATCTCAACTTTGCATGCAAAGAGAAAGAGAGGTCTGCCCTTAATACATTCACATCTGCTGAGGTACAGCTAATGAAACTACACCCAGATTCCTCAAATCTGTCAATGCTGTTCCATGTCTGAAACCTTGTCAGCAAATAAGTGTCTCTCATTTTCGTGCCCAAGGGGACCTCCCACAAGTTGCTGGCAGTGAAGGAGTGATGGTTGTTGTGAAACACGACTGTCGTATTGATTGCACAGAGCACTGCAACAGCTGGTAGGCTGAAAGAGAGCACAGTGTGCTGCGGCCAAGAATGCGATGAGGAGGAGTGAGCAAGTGTGAATGACTCCCAAGGGTTACCCCTCTCAGGATCTTTGCATAATCCCGGCTGATGGATGCAGAAATCGATTTGAAGGGCGTGGCTTGGAAATTGAGGCCAGGCGGAGTGGAGCTCCTGTGGAGGCTTTCAGACCTAAGATTGCCAATTGTGTGCCAGCAAGCTGCCCCTAAATACCTGAAATATACTTTGGTTGGGAATATCACAAGAACACGTGTATATCTAACATGTGTGTGATGGGTCAACCACTGCAGCAAATTGCAAACATTTTATACTTTCATAATTATAAATATTGTAAACAAATCTTTCACAAAACATTGAGCAATTGAGAACATTGAGAAAAAGAACTGCCAACCAACGGCAAATTTATCTTCACTTGCATATGCGATGAGAGAAAGTTAGATGTGGCATAGTAGTGTCGCTCACACTGCAGTCATTAACTCAATTTCACTTCTGTGTATTTCTGTGTATGTATACAGAGACAAGAAATGGCTTAATCAATGGGCCAAGTCAAACTGTAACCGCAGCTCGATTCAACTGTGCATGTGACCGAAAAAGAACCTCTCTTCATCATATTTTATGTCAGTCTATCTGTCACTTCGGAATAGAAGAGTTCAGTCTTGTGTTTTTGGTATTATGTAGTGGAGCAACACAAATATTATTACTCCAATGCACATTGGGAGTCCACTGTTGTATTTTTACGCACTAGAAAGTCAATGAGTTACAGCAGCTACTAATTAAAGGATGCTAAGCCATCAGTAACCTTCCCAACAATCTGTTTTTTTATTCCATCGGTACTCAAAAAAAATCATTGCCCTTTTCAGATACTTTTTTTTTCATTATTTTGTCATTTGTGCTGTCACAAAAATATCAGCTGAAAGGCACTTAACATGGTAGTAAAATCCAATCCGCAAACCAGAATTATAATTCTTTAGGAGCCAAGTGTGTGGTGAATTAATTAGGTCAATCTTCCCTAACGCGTCTTGGTCTCTGAGCACTAAGGTCAAGCAAATATAATAGCACTATTGGCTTTTGCCATTAACTTCTCTTTGGTTGCAGAAGCTACAAACCATCTGGCTCTACTCCAATCCGCAATCGGTCATGCTGTTATCATTTTACTCTTTTTTGCACATTAAACTCCACCACATCAGCTCACCCTGTTTTCTCACAAACCCAAGTAGGAAGAAAATTGCACTTCAGGTTTCTGCCGATATAACATTCATCACCTCTCGAGCTCAACCCAACAGGCAATGCTATGGATTCTTGGAATTATGGCTTATGCAGCTCAAAGATATTTTGATGAAGTGAAGATTACACAGCAACCAGGCACTGGCTTTGGTTGGAAGCTGGTCGTTATTTAGATCTGCCAGGCCTGCCCTATGTACTGATTACCTCTTTCTTTTTTCACCGGTATAGCACTGATATGTGATTACAATTGATTAGAGATGCTCATCATTCCTCCTGGGGCAACATCAGGAGTCATGGCATAGATTAACAAGTATGTGGATGAAAAAGGAATCAATGTGTCAAAGGCAAATGAGTGTCATAGAAGAAGGAAATAATGTAGAACATCCAGTTTGACAGGTAACAGGTCTTGCACATTCATTTTTAATTTAACTTGGATCGATTGGGCCAATAGCATAGGTGAGAATGGGAGAGGTTCTCCTCATTGACTAGAGCAAAAGGTGATTTACAATAAGAGGGAATCCTCTTAACAAACTGATATGCCTTCCTATTAGTTTTAGGACTATTGGTCATAGAAACAAAATATCTGGAGTATGACCAAACAAACCTGACAGACAAGCCCACCAGAAACATCCAAACTAAGCTCTCTTGTTTTAAACTGTTGCATCTTTAGTAAGATTTCTCTTAATTTAGGATTCTCTGATCACCCAATTCCTCAAAAGTGCTGCGTTTTTACATTATGTACTTACATTCTGCATGCAGATCAGATCCAAGCACACAGTCAGCATGTCTTAACCATCTGGTCTACTCGACATGTGGAGCTCACGACCCACGACAACCCATTTTGATCAGCTGTCGTCGGCGTTTTCAGACACGAATGTGTTGAAAGACGCGCAAAGCTTTTCACTGTCTATAGGCACTGGTGTGACCGACGTAGTGACAGATCAGTTTGAAATGTTGTTCAATGTTGCTACGCGTTATCGTGCCTGGCAGTCCAGAATGTGTGGGCGTCGGAATCTGTGTGGTCCATCGGTCAGCAGTCGGACACTGTTGCTGCTACTGGCATGAGACCTCCCTCTCTTTCCCCTCTCTTCCTACATACTCACACACACACACGCACGCATAGACACACAATCACAGACAAGCATTTACTCAATCCCTCATGCATGCAGAAAAACTAAAGGAAGCCTACACCAAAGCCCTCAATGCAGGGAAAGTGTGGCGCTCGTCGTGCGACAGAGTAGTCAGCATTGATGGAAAGCTGGGCCATTTAACCTAGAAAAACACAAGCCAGAACACACACGCGCGCGCATGCATCACCAGTTTTTATCCCCCGCGTGATTCCTCCCTCGATACTAAATCCTCTCTCGCACATCTGTCCATGGCGCGTACTCTGCCCCGCCATCCATATCTCGGCAGAATCCAGCGTAAATACCAGCCTGCATTCATGTGGCACTTTAAATCTATGACCACGGATTCAATCACTTATTGTGAGCGTTCAAAAGCAAACCTGCTGGAATACGTGCGTTGTAGAATCAAATCCAATACATTACTTTACCACCACAAGTAAGCGGGGAAAAAAGAAGAAGAAAAAATCTCAGGCAGCATAAAACACTAATAGAGGAACAGGCTTTCACGTCCTCGTAAAATCAGCCCTGTGAGGCTCTGTTGCACCAAGAGCGTTGGTCCCTGTATAGGGGCAGGTGCGTTCTCGCCTTGCCGCCGCTTAGAACCACTGCATGTGATTTATCACAGCGACAGTGCAAACCCAAACTACAAACAAAATTATTTTGAGAAATCTTAAAAACATTTGTTGCACATTACCTTTACTTATTTCTCTTCCAAACGATGCGTCCGAGGGAGATTTTTTTTTTCTTTTTTTCCAACGTCGCAGGCTAAGCACCACGGCGCGAGAGGATGACTGAGAGAGAGAGAGAGAGAGAGAGAGAGAGAGAGAGAGAGAGAGGAAACCACAGAAAGAAAGAGAGATAGATGGGGGGGTGAGGAGGCTTAGACCTCTGCGTAGAGGAATATAGTTTAACTGCAGTAAGCAACCTCCTCTCTAACCGTATTTTCATTTTCTTCTTCTTTCTTTATCAATGTATACCTGCAGATGCACTTGGAATGCCTTGTTAACAGGTGTGGTGATATAAAAAGGAAATAGGGTTGATATACTAAATAAAACATTAAGAAGACATATGCCGCCGCCTTCATGCCTGGCATACGTTATATGGGAGGTTGGCAAAGACAGGCATCATGCACATCAGTGATTCCCTCAACTTTATGCAGATCAGACACTTCACAAACATGCAAGGCTCAGTCAAATCAGTTGGATTAGCCTTTGTAAATCGTGACTGGACCTTACCACAAGGAACAGACAGATACAGAGTAAGAGGCGAGGAAGATGTGGGGAATCAGAACATTTTCTGTAGTATGAAAACTTTGTGACAGATGTTAATTATTCAACATTTTAACATGCATGCGAAGAGCAACAAGGATGCTGCATTGAATTGTTACATACACTCTTCACAACAGGGGACAATAAAAAATGTATCCATGGCAGAATAGCTTCATGGATACTTGAAATGGCTCTGCTTGCACTGTTGCATCAACAATACAACCCCGATAAAGTAGCCTATATAAATGGCATTCCAGTGACCAGTAACATACAGTAGTAGGATATATATGGTTAACATTGCATTTGCCTCCTTTGTATCAAATTCAGTAAAAACAAACCAAAACGTCATTAGTTTCATTTCAAAATAAAATTTAAACATGCTTATATCTCTTTTGAGACAATTTCTATAAACCTATAATCTTTCCCTCCACTGATCAGTTGTGTAACATTTCATGTTCCCTCTTTATTTTGTAGTAGGCAACATTTATGCAACGTAATGACCAATCATATATTTTTAATAGGCCAACATAATAGTTTATTTTTGATTCCTAAACTTAACTAACTGCAAGAAAGCAATGTGGAAAAGTGAAAACACTTTAGAAAATAGTGGTTCTTACTCGAGTGTAATACTTGACAGTCCACAGAGCAACAGACAAATATTGTCATGGATGTTAAAAGTGGAAAACATGAATTTAGAATTTTTGTAATGCAAACTGTTGATATGTTGTCATTTTCCAAGGCAAAAGTAGGTGTTGCGATTGCACCTTGGGAGCTCAGTTAGGCTCCTCCTAGCTCCTCCCCCTGCCCAGGTGCAGCATATCTGACTGGGCCAGGTGCATCATCTGGCCCAGTCATTCAGTCTCTCAGGGTGGCAGCCTGTTTAGTTTGTTAGGTTTGGTTTTCTTTTGTTCTTGCCTTAATTTATGTGTTATGTTCTGTTATGTTTATTTGTGTTGTGGTTTTGAGATATTGTATCTTCCAATTGGGTTGTTGGTTTTTTTTTGCTCTGTTGAATTGTGTTAACCCTTCTTCTTTGGACTTTTCGAAGTGTCTTTTGTTTTGGTGTGGACTGGGTGTTTCTGTGTAGTGTTTGCTGTGCAGTGTCACACCCAGGTTAGTGAGGAGGGGCACTTTCCCAGTAGCCTCCCACTGGGGCCCACTGATTTTATTATAATTAACAATTATAACACTTTTTATTATGATTGGTCATTTTAGTTAATGTATGTGTAAATAAAATTGTCTCTTATATTTTGTCTGCATTTTACTTCTTTCCAGCAACTTTTGTCCCTTATTTCGTCTATTTAAGCCTACTGTCTCTGCCTCCTTGGTTTTGAACTGTCCTTGTCCACCCAATCTTTGTCACATAGACGTGTAATATGTTTGGAGCTTTGAAATTATATTTATTCCAGTTAAACATTGTGTTATCACAGAAGTTTATGGGTACAGAGGACAAAGTGTGCAGAGGAGCACTTGAACTTGAAATGGGACAGTGTGACCATGGAGGTCTCCTCACATTCATTGCTTCTCTGAACTGCTCCAGCCAGTGACTTAAAATATCCAAATCAGACTTTGTCCTGATTTTATCCTCCCAGCTCCCTTGCCCCTGGATAATGTCATGTTACACCCATAGGAGAATGAATGGTAAATTAACTATACTTCTCTCTTCCCTTCTCTGTCACTATATGCCACATTCACTTACACATTCAAACAGAACGTCTTAGTCAGTGCTTTATTCTACATGTTCATACACTAATGGATGCATCGTTGGGCAACAATCTTCAGTATCTTGCCCAAGGACGGTTTGACAAGCCAGTGGTCGAACCACCAACCTTCCAATTAGTAGGCGACTGCTCTTCCCCTTGAGTTGTAGCCCCCAATGGGAGCTTTAGTGTGTGCTAAAGATGCTTCCTTCTCCTGGCCTGTATCAAGCTTTCGGTTATCAGTTTTGTTTATATTGCTGTTCTGTCCAAATACTCTATCAGTTTAAAAAAAAAATGATCATCATTAAAGATGCATTTCTAAGAGCTTCCTTTTTGCATCATGTGCTGCGTCCTGTGTGCAGGAGTATGTTCTGTAGTGAGCACCAGTATCACATGAATAATCTCCTGCTGTTTGGGACGTTTGTGAAAAACAAATGTGAACAGTCCCATACTGAAAACTGTTCAAAGGTAAAAATGTGAATAGTGCAAGCACAGCGAGAGCAAAAAGGTTCTTGGTGTGATGGTAAAACCTGCGACAGTGTTTGTGTGTGCATATTGTCCGGAGAGAGATGCTGGGAGGAAAGCTGGAAGAAATAAAATCTTTTTAGAATGGGACGGTGCGGGTTGGCGAGAGTGTAGGAACACAGACACACACTTTCACAGCAGGCCCAGAACAGATGAGGCGGAGCAAAGCTGGGGTCAAACTAACCAGAACATCACAGTAGTTATTCAAACATGTCGAGTACACAGTGTGTACGCAGCTGAAACATGTCCTTAAACCAAAGAAATGAAGCCAAAGCCAACGAGTCTACAGTTAAAAAGATGCCTTTGTCACGCAATATCACGGATAGTTTGAGAAATGTTTTGGGTTTTTTTTAAAGGAAAATATTGATATTGTATTTGTGGATGCAGTGCCACACTGTGTTCATAAATGAAGCTTTTCAGAAGAGTTCCAGAGCCCATGGAGTGAGTTCCAAAAGAGAACTTGCGTGTCTTTAATGCTGTATCTGAGAGCCTGAAGATCAGTGATTTCCTTGCATCATTCTCTCCTCTGTACAAAAGTTTCACCCACTTTTTTTCAGTTTTTTTTGTTGTCAATTTGTGGCTGGCATCAAAATTTAAAATGATACCTCATATTTTTGGAAAGAAAATGAAACCAAAAAAAAATTCTTTAGTGTAAGATCACTCTTATATGGATCACTCTCCTTTAAATCTATTGATTTAGGTGAAAATACCACATGGTAATGTCAACTTTTTTTCATGTTTTGACACTTTCCAAATGTGTTGGCTGGGATGTGTATTTCTCAGCACTTTGTGAATCAAGTCGTGGGAAAATCCAGTCATGACACATGCCAAGACCCTGACGATGTTTTGCATGTGTGGACAACTCTGCTCATTTCACATGAAGGAGTGCATTGAAGGTGTGATCGTACTCAATTAACACTCTTCCCCTCCTCATTACTCACTTCCTTTCTTTGTCTCTTTGACTTTCTCGCTCACAAAAGCAAACCCACACAGACACATGTAAACACACGTGTATAATTCGACTCATTAACTTCCTCTCTCTCTCAATCTCTGTCTTTTTTTCTCTGTCACATGAGGGCTGTTAACTCTGGAGATGGCTGTTGTCTGGAGAGTCTTGTTAATATTTTCTCTTTATCAGTGCTAGTGCTGTTGAAAAATTACTCAACGGCTTGTCTTGGTGTGATGATTGACAAAGCACTTGTCTGTTGCTGGAATAATGTGTAGTCATGTGTGGTGTGAAAGTTACTGCATGCACTTCCACACACTGCAGACATAATTTTACACTAGAAACAAAAGCAAAGCTATGTCAGAGTACCAGTTAATGTTAAATACTTTTTATCTTTTTCCAAAAAGTCCCAGTAGTATTTTTTGTGGAACTCTCACGGTCATCTTATTGCGGTTTCTTTGAAGGAAGTAACTGGGAAAGTCCTGTTTGACACTGCGCTAGCTTAATTCTGGTCCTCTAATATCCCAAGAATGCATTTAGCCTAAACAAATAAGTAGATCATTGGAAAGAAAGACAAGAACAGAAGGCAAAAACTGGAGCGAGCGTGGGGAAAAAAAGAGGAGAAAAGACTTTTTCCTTCCATCTTTACCTTTACAGATCTGATCCAATTAAAAGCCTGGAGTCAAATAAGGCTGGGCTATGACAGCTGGCTTCTGATAGACCAGAGCTACATGATCTCAGAGTCTCATTATTCTGCTTAATGATTAAATGAAATATGAATCATGACTTATATTTGCCCGCTTTTGTGTAATTTGTAATGTGTATGGTCCAGTCCATTTCTCACTGTTCCCCTTTTAGATGATGATCCAAGTTTGAAACCTTAATTCTCATATTTAATGCCTTAATTGGCCTTGCTCCTGACTGCCCTCTAAACTTATTTGCCTGGTATGTGCCATTTTGACTATTGAGATCCACAGAAAGATTATCCCTAGGCAACAGCTTGTGCTTAAAGAGAATCACGCTACTGTTATTTGAGTCTCCATTTAATGGATCTCTCCTGATTTATTCATCACGCCACATCTGTAGTTACTTTTAAATCCCTTCCTAAATTGATCCTCTCTGTGAAAGTCTTTGTAAACATCCAATATGCTTTAATAGTTGTAGATTTTTTAAAAGTG
This sequence comes from Leuresthes tenuis, assembly GCF_036924035.1. Classification (NCBI taxonomy): domain Eukaryota; kingdom Metazoa; phylum Chordata; class Actinopteri; order Atheriniformes; family Atherinopsidae; genus Leuresthes; species Leuresthes tenuis. Next base: position 15,415,123 of record NW_027325371.1, read on the forward strand.
TATTTTTGAGAAATAAACATGGCTTCTGGATATAATAGAGTCCTATGAATTTTTGAGGATAATAAGAACAATTCAAACCCGTGCTGTGAAAACGAGTGAATTTTGTGTTTCAGAAATGTACCTTATCAGGTCAAAGTTTAGAAAATATTTGAATGAGAGGGCTTTGGAACTGCGCAGGCCCTGTGAACTTGATCAAAGTCTTCACATTGTTTTTCAAGAGATGAAAAGGGAGGGTAAAGTAGGCTGGTGTTGAATGGACCAACAATGAAAAGTGTGCTATCAGGCAATATTTCAGTGAAAAAGCATGTTCGATGAGCCCTTTCTTGACATCAAGCAACAGCTCAGACAAATGTTTGAAGTCTGCCATTTCCTAGCTGACAATACATTTTCAAAAACTATGACATGATACACTGGGAGGGTACAAATCAATTCTGACATTTTAATACAGATCGTGGACAAGTCAGGTTTTCTCATCCAACCTGTAATTCAACATTAATTGCTGCCTTTTCAGCTGACCTTGAACATGTTCGGGTTAAGTCAATAACATTATGCTCAAATGGTATTGGCAAAGACAAGCTGTTGGACTATCAAGATGTACTATATGCCTTCAAAAAATGGGTCGTTGTCCCTCCAGATTTTCATTATCCAACATCTTTTTAATTTCAGAGCAATCTGAAAGAGATACAGTTTGTAACCTGGAAGACTAGAATAGCGCAACATTATTCTTTTGATAACAACATTTGGGTTTCACGCCATTCTAAGAATAGAGGTCGCAAGAGAACAACAAGGAGAGTAAGACTGACAGAACTAAGGACAAACCTAGACTGGATTGAGTGAAGACTGCAAAACAGGCAGAAAAGAAGAAATTGAAAGCTGGAACAAGACAGCACAGTTTCCTCTCAAATAACAAATAATAGTGAATTATTACTTGCATTTTCTACTGACCAGACTCGTTTCATAATACTCTGTCAGCACTGACGTGGTGTTAAAAGAATGGTGGACATAGAGCCAAAACGTCTGCCACAACTTTAAGGACAAGCCAAGAGGAAGTTTCATGTCGAGGAGGAGGGGCAATAATGAGCAGCAGCACTGAATAGACTCATTAGCAATGATTTGCTTTGTTGCTTTGTTATTCATTGCTTTATAGCGATTGAAAAAAATTCTGGGAAAATTGCTGCTATTAATATGTTTCAGCTCATGTTATCTGCCAACTGAATATCAGTGACGTAAAACATGCTCAAAGTTTAACGTCGTCACATCGGCTTTCTTAGCTCCACCCCTGGTCCTCTCATCTTTCCAGCACTCCTGACCTTTGGCTTACGTCTACAGGATCTGACAAACTCTAACGCACACCCTACATTTTCTTTTCAGATAGCAGGATTGTTTACCAGACGCGGCATCTCAGCTAACTGGCGTCACGACTCAAGCACCCTAAGTGTGTTTCCATGGTAACCATGTATAGTATTGAGAAAAAGAGCAAAGAGAATGAGAGGGGGAGAAACACTGAAGCTGAGAACTGTAATATCTTGTTATTTTTCACCTCGTTTCGCTTATTATTTCCTCCACAGGTAGCTGCGGCTTAAATATCACATTAGAGCAATGGAAGCAAGGTTAGATGGAGCTTTTGTTAAAGTCATTAAAGTATATCTTGACAATATTGATACTCGCACAACTCTGTTCTCAATCCATTAAGACGATTGTCTTTTTACAGCTCCAACTCTGAAAAGATGCCCCGATTACTGTTGTCTTATGTAAGAATGTTTAAGCAGTGAAGTGAATTTACTGGACTTATTTACCCCCCAAATTGAGCCAACAGCTTTGTAAAATATTGGAATCTTTCATATGTAATGTCATTCTCAGTGATACTGAATTGGGATTCTCTAAGGCTGTTTCCTCTGTGGCAATATTCATCGAGACATAAGATCTTCGTTCTGCATGTTTGCGGAGAAAAAAAATGGACTCAGTGTTTATGACACAAAAAATATAGATGAAGAGGGATGAGAGTTTTTCAAGTGTGAATGTTGTGTCATCAGCGTCCTCGTGCTTGGACAAAGTAGAGGGCAGCCTGACCATGGGAAATGCAACTGGGATGCAATCAGCACTCAGGCAGACAGAACATAGAGTTCCAGCCGATCCTGACAGATGCTGCGCATCATTAAACGGGAATCAAAAGGAGGAATTGGAATGCACAAGCGTTCCATCACGAATCCACAAATTTGCATGTGAACATAAAATCATACATACATTTCAGAATAATAAAAGACCATTAATGTCTGCTTGTTTAAATTTAGCTCATTATCCCACACAAGTTAGCATGCACACCCAATCTCACAAATGTTTGTGCACAAAGTAGATGATTTAACTTTTGTTTGTTTGCTGACTTGCTCCTGAAAGGACAGTTAGCACGCTTATAGGAGACATGCAAGGTAAAGGCATATGATCAACCCCTGTGGTTTCTTCTTTTTTGGTAACAAAGCTTCTTAAAACCAGAGAAGTTTCAATATGCATGCAGCCACTAGGGGGCTGTTCAGGTTTTACACCAGAGGGAACCGTTTGAGGAAGCAGAGTTCAGGAATGTTAGATGGCCTTTTGGCAACATCTAGTGGCAGCCATTGAAAACACAAGTGTGTCTAACGCTCAGGAATTTACACATTTTAGTTCAGCCCTGTGATACACTGGCGACCTGTTGATCTACAATATTGTTGATTTACTCCTTGTGAAGCATCAATTAAGCTTATTCTACTTTTTTCTCTTTTTCATCGAAGAATATCAACAAATACTGAGGCAACAGATGAATGATTGCTTAAAGATCCTTATAAACACCACACTGAAACAAATTATTTTTGTCAATTGAATATTTAGCACAAATAGTGTGTGTTGTGCTGCAATAAATGTCTGTTTTAAAGTTACAGTGAGTGTATTTCAGGAGCTTCAAAGTTGGAGCCCAATGAGGGTGTTATAGGAAGAATTAACTTAAGAGGGGATTCCAGCCTCTTCAATCATTTTCTACAGTGCAGAGGACTGAAAGGTATCGTGCCGGATTTTTAAACGTATGCAATTTTCCATGATTGGGGCTCTCCTTTGGCAGCTGACAAACAGATGGTCCCAAGAAGGTTGTAGTTCTTAAAACAGATGCAAACATTTGCATTACTGCAATGGATTTGTTTTGCTTTTGATATTTAGAAGAAAGAGAAATGAAAAAAAGTATATATTTTTTCCCCAATCAGAGCAGCCAGGTCTACCTATGACTGTGAGCAGAAATGATCAGATGACCTCTTAAAAAATGGCAAAATTGTCATCACCTTTTTCCCTACAGCTTATGTGTCACGAGGTGAATTTTGACTAAATGTGACACAATTAAAAGCTGCAGCCTTTAGAAGCATTGCATAATCGTACACTGGGCTCAGTGTTATGTGTATAAAGAATATCTGAAATTGCTACAAGTACATTTGACAGAAAAATGTTATTAAACTCTTTGTCAGACCTCCTTCCAGTTTTTGCTAAACTTAAAATGAATTCTGGACACAACAAAATGATTGGTAATTCATTTTAAATCTCTTGTGAAAAATATCAGCAGAGAAATGTATCATTCACTCTGTAATTTCATTTTCTTATGCAACAGGCAAACAGCAGCACATTCAGAAAATTAGACTCCAACATCAGAAACCCCAAATTGAAACTCTTTTTTTTTTATTCATTCATTGCCAGTGCAAGTTTTCTACACTGCATGCATTAAATTTACATTAAATGATACATTAAATTAAGGGATTTAGGTTAAACTATTTCTCTTTTACCAGATATTAACATTTCTTAGCGCTTTGCGTGTTACTTTGAGTTGATGTGCATGATGATGTAAATTACACAATACATTTGGCTTTAGTCATCCTTTGAATTTGTCTTGTAAAGTTTAGCACACATCAAAGTGTCCCAGTTCTCAAGTAAATGCAATGCAAATTAAACAAGACAGAGGAAACTAAGACTGAGTGCATGTTTTCTATATTGCAGAAAGTTTGTTTAGTTTGAGACTGTGACTGAGGAAGGGTGTGAATAGCATGTTTGAGAAGGACCCACACCCAAGAAAATTAGGTGAACAGATGGTCACCATTCTACAGATATTATTGACTTTGTTTTCACCTAAATTAAAATGTTGGTGCATTAAGCCGCTGAGGTAATTAACTGTGGATATGATAGGTGTGGAGATAACGCATGTTTGTCTGACAAACTGAAGATCCTCTGCTGTATGAACAACATCCCAAATGAATTCTGCATAAGCATGTCAATAGATTATGTTTAAACAGCAACAACAGCTGTGATAATTTCACAACTTCTAATTCCTAAATGATCCTGGTGATAGACTCTAGAAACAGAGCAGTCTACTTTCAGTACTTTGACAATGAGATAGCAAACTAGAACTATGACAGTGATAGACAATAATACACCCAAGATGCAGCTGCTGATATTGAACTACAGTACAGATTGTCAAATTTACTCCTCATTTTTGTTTTCTTCATCTCTCTGTTCCTCAGGCTTGTCAAAGTCTTCTGAGACTGACGGTGCATCTTTCTTCTGAAATGAATTATCATTAAGATAACAAGTTAGTTTGTCAGGATGGCTAAGATTAAATCAAACGAAAAGAGCCCAATTTAACAGCTGTAAGACCGCATTAGATATGTTGAGGTGAAACTCACCCCAGATCTGTCTTTTGCAAAAGATCATGTCAGTCATTTCACATACTTCTCCCGCTCCTGCAAGGCATAATTCATCAGTTCAGTACATAATACACAATTAATAATAATACACATACATAATACACTTTTCATATTGGCCAAGGTTTATGTGTTTCTGTTCATGCATTTAGCAGACGCTTTTATCCAAAGCGACTTACACTGGTAGACAGGTAGGGTAAGGGGGTTTTGCCTAAGGACCCCTACTGGAGGTAGTACCTTTCATGCAGGGGATTTGAATCTTACCTCTACACTATTCAGTCCTTATTATTTTAATATTAGAGTTGGGACCACAAATTCTACTCACACTCATTAATGTCTGACAAGATAATACACAGTAAATAAACTGAGTTCTTTTAGAGCACATTCAGCTGCTTGGCGTGCATCTTGTTTAATAGTTTTTGCCTTGCAGTAAAAGTTTGTGGAAGTAGCCGAGTTTAATCACTCTAATGTGTTACTCGAAAACACTCATAACTCCATAACTCATTACATTCAGCTAGCGGTCGACAGGAGTCCGGTTTACAAACACTATGATCTAAAAAGAGAAATGATTAACACGTGATCATATTATGAATTCAAATCAAATCAGTCTCTCTATCCATCTATATATATATAAAAACATGTATATACATAAAATGAAAAAAAAGTAACAGTCAAATAACCCATCGTAATATGGGTTTGTACACATGGAATCCTCCAGGGCACAGAGCCACAGTCACTGGAAACCTAGCACGACAGCTACCAACATTTCCATAAGCAGTTCCTGTTATGGGGCTTTCTGACTCATTAGTTGGACATTCAAATGGGATATAAATCATACGGTGCGTGCCACCATGATTGTTTGCTGTACATTTTTCAACAAGTCTGTCCCCTCCGATCCCTGTGAACCGCCACCACTGATTACCAAGATTCTCATCATCTTCAGGAAAGCCTGGGAAAGAAGTAGATGCAAAGTGTCGGTTGCGCCACGGTTAAGTCATGTTGGTGTATCCATCGCAAGGACCTGCAATTAACAGGGAAACATTGGTTATGAATGGGATTATTTTGCCAACTGTTACAAGCTTGTTTTTAGCATATCAAATCAAATGGTATGGAAAATCATCCATACCATGGGAAACATTACAAGAGACCTGGATGACAAGGGAACCTGACAAAAAACAGAGTTAGGAAGCTATCTTTACCATAGAAATAATTGTTTAAGAATATTTCTGTTAGCTCTAATCACATATTTACAAAAATGTTATCAAAATTGATTAATCAAGCTATTTCTGATAATCATATAAAAGAATAATAATGTAAAATGAGTTGCTCTTTCATAGATTCAAAATCAGTTTCACAGGATCTAGTCAGATAATAGTTTGGAGGCACTCGCATATGTATATGAAATAAAACAAGTCACTTAGTGAGGAAGAAGGAGAAAACAGCTCAACGTGATGTGTTAGGTCTGAAGATGTTCTGACTTTTTTAAGGCTAACACAAAGTTAAATACAGTCCACATGAGCCAGATGAATGTTTTCAAAAGGTATGCAAATTCAAGTAGAATCAATTGTTACTTTAACTCGTGATATTTGCATAGCAAACGTGGGCTTATTTCACATTGTTTTTTTTTTTTATGACATTATTATGGCATAGAGAAGCACCAGAGGAAAAGTTGTATTACAACTAAATCACCGATCACAAGTCATTTATATTATTTGGATATATGGATAAATGAGTGGTTTGTACAATTATAGAATTTGCCAGGAAAGAGAGCTTTACTGATGGACATACACGCACCGCTACACCCACTTCAAAAAGCATACGCAGCTATCAAACCTTTTTTTATCATTGGGAGGTTATAAAAGGATTCGAGTTAAAGTCCTGAAAACTTCAGCATTTTTTCACTGTTTTACTTTTGAGATACTTTTACAAAAGTCCCTTTCTTGGTCCTTTTAATAAATTTAACATGATTTTTATTTATGTTAAGAAATTTATGTTCAGTTTTGAAACGTATACCAAGTTAAAAACATGTTTATTTCCAAGTGCCATTAAGTAGCACTGTTATCTCTTTGAAATTGATACAAAAGCACGATTAAGCCTTTGAAAACATAGTGTGGAGATTTGTACTCAGCATGTTTCACAGATAAGCATGTCTTAAAAAAAAAGATTTGAAATAAATTTTACAAAAGCAAAGAAAAACATCCTGACGAGTAATCTGACAAACCATCTTTGAATTTCTCACACTGCATGTATATGAATAAGATTAAATAATTTACCAAAGAGAAGAAACAAAGCACAGTATTTCATTGTAAGGACTTTAAGTTGAAGCTGATGATCAGTCTGGACCAGTCAAGATAAACAGTGTAAAATTTGCACAGCACCCAAAAAGAGTTTTTCTTTTCTTGGACATGCACAGAAAGCATGCAAATCCAATCAAAGATGAATCCAGTCACTGGGCTCCATCTATTAAAATGTGAGCCTGGACTACAGCTGTAATACCAGTGTTTCAAATCGGTGTTTTGGTGTCGTTTACATATTTTTATTTATTTTTACTCAGCTATACTTTGTTCATTAAGTTAGATTTGTTTCTGTTCATGCAAAAGTTTCTTAAAGTACTGTAGTTACTGCTCTTCCTTGTTTAAGGAACCATTGGTGTTCTGCTCTTATGTTTTTTGACAAGGCATGAAAAGCAATAGTCTCCATGTGCAAAAATCAGCACTAACATGTTAATGGTGCAACTCTCCCTCAGGTTTATCTCTTGGATGTGGTCTCATTGTGTCATCCCTTGTTTCTCGCTTTGTCCAGATGGTTCATACAGCTCCCTTTCTCTGTCCTCTTCTTGCATTATACTCCTCTTTCTATCAACAGCCAAAGAAACAGAATGTGACTAACCATGGCCTTTATCAATTCATATCATTTGTAACATTTTTTCAATACTTTGCTTAGTCTATTATTGATTCGATTAATGTGGTTATTAATGTGGAAGCTGCCTTACCAGTCTAACTACTCATTCTAACCAAATAGATAACGTCACTTGAACCTTCCATTCTTAATGATAAAATGTTAGGCCATACAGTAATACAAACATATATAGGCTGCACGGTAAGGCCCAGCTTTATCTCTATTAGTTAGTGTACAGTGGCAATTTGAGACCCATTTTAGATCAAAACATCAAGTCGCAACACCAGCTGAGCCACCTCTCTCTGCCATGATTAGATTTAAAAAAAGGAACAGCTAGTAAGCCTCAACTTATGTGAAAAGGTCATTTTCATAATTCATTCACAGACCAGTAGTCTGGTGACTGTTCGCTGACTGATCCACAGACAAGTTTCAAGACTCCTAAACATCCCCAACAGCTGTTTGATAGCTAGGTGTGTCACAGCCTTTTGCCCTGTAAGATTATGTTGGAAAGCACGAGCTAACTGCCGGTATTATTGGTCAGAATGACACACAAGATGTGTTAGGAAAAGAAACATTATTAAATAAGAGAATTTAGCAGTGACAGAGGAACAAGCTGAATAAAGTGTCTCCTGTACCTTCTTCTTGAGCAGACAGTGGCCAATGTAGAGAAAGGTGCCATGCTTTGAGTTTATAAGGCTAAAAAGGACCTGAAGCAGACACAGGGGATACGGTTTGACACAAACACTGGGTAAACAATATATTCCAATGTACATGCAATTGATACAGTTTCCAAAGTTTTGTCAGTTGAATGTTTTCTTATACATGATTTCAAATGTTCAACTGTTCAGGGTTTCTTTTGTTGCAGATTTCATTTCCTAAAGCTCCACGTTTTTGATGGATGATTTAAACTGCAGACAAAACAATTTATTGAAAGATTTCTCAAATTTCCCCAAATCCAGGACTGTAGGGGATAGTGATTATTTACTGTAGATCTAGCTAAGACATACAGTCTCAAAGACATTTTATGAATGAACTTTCAAGTCTTTCCTCATATAATAAAAAGATTCTTGAGAGGACCTATTCATATTATGCAAATGTTGTTGTAAATTCTTGTCCTAACTTTTCTGAAATGTGTTGTTACAAAATTTAAATGTGTGAGCATGATTTAAAAAAAGCCTAATTTCTAATATAGGCATCTAACATCTGACAATAAAGGATACTTGCAGACAATTAGCTTCACTTATATCATACTATAGACACTGGATATCAGGTCATATACTCCGTTTTCATCTAAACTTGTTGTCTGTACTATTTCCCGGTGACTCAGAATTTCTGCCATTAAGCTTACAGAAGAAACACATTAAATATGAGTTAGGAGATCTACTGATCTCTTTAAGAAAATAAATGCAAACACAGGAATTAGTCTCACTGCAGGCACAGCTATCGGTCATCTTGTTAAAACCCATTTGAAGTTTCTTTCTTGTTGCAGCCAGCACCTGCAATTTCATGTAGTTGTAAAAATGTAAAAGTAGTCAAATGAAAAAGTCAAATGAATCAATCTGTTTATCACTGTTCATGCTTCTCACACCTCTGCATCAGCGGCACCGTATCTATCAGAATGCAACAGTGCAAATACACCCACAGTCAACTATGGAACCCCAAAGCCAATCAGGAGAAGTGGATTAGGGAGGCTGTCTCTTTAAATAACCTGCCATGGTGTGACTTTGGACAAGCATGTGGAGCTGTAGCGCCTCCAGCAGCATCAGCACTTGCTATACTTGAAAAACTTCCATCAACTAAGAAGTGCAATTGAATTAACTTTTATTTGTGTAGCACCAAATCGCAACAAAAGTCATCTCTAAGCACATCAAAGACACAGTCCAGTTGCAATCCAATTCATTGCAATACAATCATATTCCAATCAAATCTAATTAATTAAATTCTAAATGAGTCTGATTTATACAGAGTCCAGTAAAGAAAAGTTGCCTTGCTAAGGAAACCAACAGATTGTATCTTAGGTTTCAGTGTTAAAACCCTTGTGTGGTGTTCGGGTCTGTGGGACCCGTTTTCATTTTTTATTAAAAGAAAAATTATACAATTAATCAATTTTTCAAACTGAGACTCACTGACTTTGGCTCATTTTCCGTGAAGAACATATATCAGAATACATATTTAAATACCACACACCATACACCCCCCCTACACATTTCTATTACATATAAGATGTCTGGGTCCACTGGACCCGGGGCTAATAGAAGTGTGGAAATTGTTGTTCTGTGTACCACACACACACACACACACACACACATACACTGATGCCATTTAGGGGCCGCTGCCCCTTTCGGCAGTATATACCATCTAAACTTGCAAAGTATGGTATAAAGATCTGGGCTGCCTGTGATGCCACTTCCTCATATGCTTGGAACTTACAAGTCTACACAGGGAAACCTGATGGAGGAGCCCCCAAGAAAAACCAAGGAATGAGAGTTGTCCTCGACATGTCTCAGGGACAGTGGACACAACATCACATGCGACAATTTTTTTACCTCGCACAAACTGGGACATGAGCTCCTGAAGAGGAAGCTGACCATGGTGGGAACAATAAGGAAAAAGAGGTCAGAGCTCCCACCTCAACTGCTGACTTCAAAGAACAGGCCTGTCAAGTCTTCCAAGTTTGCATACACGGCTGACACATCCCTGGTATCCTATGTGCCAAAGAAAGTCAAGAATGTGGTACTCATGAGTACACAGCACAGGGATGGAAGAATCTGTGACCAGGAACATCATAAACCAGAGATCATCATGGATTATATGATGGCTTATATCTTCATTTGTAAGTTGTTTTGGATAAAAGCGTCTGCTAAATATATAAACATAAACGTTATAATGCCACAAAAGGAGGGGTAGACAACATGGACAAGCTGGTGACGGCCTACAGCTACAAACGGAGGACTCTAGTGATATTGGTGATATTCTTTGACATGTTGGACGTCTCAGCGTATAATGCCTTTGTCATTTGGATGGCACTGAACCCAGAGTGGAAACGAGTGAAGCTCCAGAAAAGACGGCTCTTTCTTGAGGATCTGGGAAAGGCATAGTGAGACCACAAATCGAGAGAAGAAAACATGTCCCCAGAACCCCAGCCTCGGCAGCCATGGTGAGGAGGATTCAGGAGGAGAATGCTGGTGCCCAGTCCACCCAACCTACAGAACCACAATCTGCAGAGCCTGAAGTAAGTGTGTGATGCTGTTGCAGTACAACAAGAAGAAGCTGTGCGAAGTGTGCGGACCCAAGATGGACAGGAAAACACATTTAGGAAATATACATGCATCAAGTGCAAAAAGTATATCTGCAACACACATACAGTAAAGCTCTGCCCCTCATGTGTTGTATAGGCTAGTGGCTAAAGGCCATGTGTTCTATGGGGCTGATGTGTTGTCTTGACTGATATGTTTACTCTGTGTTCATGTGTTGTGCACCTGAATGGGTTAAATTTCAAGTTCAAAGAAATAAAAGTCAGTAGTTTTGAAAAACCTTGCTTCACTTGTAAATTTGAATGTCTTGATTTTGATTGATTTTCTTTATGTTTTAAATAATAAATTATAAACGTGACCTAACAAAGGTAAAGGGCAAATTTTAACCATATATATTGTTTATACTGCTTGTAATTGGGATAAAGTAAACATCTGTTCAGTATTTTAACATAAAAGTGTTTGATTGTGAGGCATTAAAAGCCACAAAATGCAACGGGTCTATCAGAACCACAAACACTGGCTGAGTAACAAAAATATGAACATCACACAAGGGTTAAGAAAAAACTCCATAACACCAGGTCAGGGATACATGCTGAGAAAGAGAAATACAAGTTAATGACAATCATTTCATATGTACACAGAGAGTAAAAAAAGTAAAGTGAGGAAAGGTCCATCAATAGGTCTCCCAGCAGTTGAGGCAACTGTGAGATGTTTTGGGGTCACCTGAGCCAGCCCTGACTATAAGTTTTATCAAAAAGGAAGTTTTTAAGCCTAATCTTAAAGGTAGAGAGGGTGTCTGCTGCTAGTCTGCAGCTGGTTCCACAAGAGAGAAGCCTGATAACTGGAGGCTCTGCCTCCCATTCAACATTTAGCAAACTCTAGGAACCACCAGTAAAACTGCAGCCTTTGCACAGCTTGGAAAATATCCAACTATGAGAGCTTTAAGATATAATAGAGCTGGTTATAAAGAGCTTTATATCTGAGGAGAGGAAGTTTAAATTCTACTCTGAATTTATTAGAGAGCAAATGAAAAGGAGATCAAACTGGAGAAAAACTACCTCTCCTGCTAGTTCTCATCAGATCTCTTGCTGCAGCATTTTGGATCAAATGGAGGCTTTTCAGAGAATTTTTACGACAGACCAATAATAAATTATCACAGTTGTCCAATCTCAAAGTAACAAGTGCATGCACTAGATTTTCTACCTCACTTCACACAGTCCTTGATGGAAAAACAGCATGTGGGATGCACAACTATGCTCCATTTCAGGTTTATGGAAATCAGTTGAAAGATTAGCAAACACAGAGACAACATGGAGCTAAAAGAGTTTAAACTCAGTGATATTTCAAAAGGATGTCAATGTCGTCAATCGTCTGGAGTAATAATTTGTGTGTTCAAACATTTTTTTCGTTTGTACAATAATGCCACCTTGAGGTAAAGATTTAACATACACCCAAGGCAAGTTCGAAAGCTTTATAGGTGCTCCTGGCCCAGCTGCCAGTGGAACCAATTTCATGCTGTAGGGGCTGATGAAATATCAATGCAATAAGAAAGCAGTTCTCAATCAATAAAAGTGACAACCTATTTTATAAAACATCAATATCACTGCTCCACGAAGGGCTGCGCAGTATTGTACAGATATTGTATTTCAAGTATAATCAAACAGAAAAAACAAATATTACTTTATTCAGACTTCTTAGTATGATTATTTTTCAAATGTTTCTAGAAGCAAAACTCTAACAAGAACAGACTGAACAAACTTATATAGACCAGGAATGTGCTAAAATACTCAAAATAGGGCTGGCTTTCTGATCTACCTCCCCATTAAAGTGAAAAAAACAAAACAATTGAGGTTGTAACTCAGGCCTACTCAGATAGGCCACGATCTGGTAAAAAAGCTCTGCAACTTGGGCTTAGCCCCCCCACACTTTGCTCATGGATTCTGGAGCCAACCAACAGGCCACAAAATGTCACCTCATCCACCCTCGTCCTCAACACAGTGGTACCCCCAGGGTTGTGTTCTCAGCCCAGCCCTTTTCATTCTGTTCACACAGCCAATGTGGTTTACCGATGACATCACTGTAGAGGGTCTCATATTAGGGAACACCTGGCCAGATAGTGCTCAGACAGCAACCTGGTCTTCAATACTGCCAAGACAAAAGAGATCATCGACTTCAGGAGAGCAAGGAAAATCTTTCACCTCCCACTCCACATAAATGGAGAGGAGGTTGAGAAGGTCAGTAACACCAAATTTCTGGACCTCTACATCACGAACGACCTTATATGGGCCCTCAACACCACTCACTTCGTGAAGAAATCTCAGCAGAGGCTTTTCTTTCTGAAGAAACTTAAAAAAGCCACACTTCCTACCCAGCTCTTAGTGAACTTTTACAAGAGTACAATAGAGAGCGCACTCTGCCTCTTTTAAGTCAGAAATCACTGTTAGAATGCTTACAATTTGCATAGACCATGTAAATGGACGACTTACAGGACAACAGTAAAGGTTCAAAGTATTTCATAAACAAAAGGTGTTCACAGGAGTAACTAAAAATTCCAGTGATGCTGGAAAAAACTGATTGGCAAAGAAACAGAAGAACACTGTACAGTGGCAGAAAAACCATAAAAGAAACAAGCAACAAACACAAAGTAACAGATGAAGTTACACAAAACAAAGCACAGAGCGCAAGGAAAACAGAGGCCAAGAGAAAGTGCTGGACACAAAGGGAGCAGAGGTGAAATAAATTAGCATTGATTACAGGGAGAAAGCTGATGGAGACAGAGAAGTAGAAAACAGGAAACAGAACAAGACGCCACAATAAAACAGGACACACAGGGACACAGACGCAGACATGACACCATTATCAGGCACAATGTCAAAGTCTCCTCCGAATAAAATCACGATCACTCGTATCCTTGAACTCTGTGACAACATAAAAAAAATCTAACACAATTAAAACTTCTTGTGGCTATTATCATTGTAAGCATAAGTGTCAATTGGAACGATAAAAGAACCTTCAACATTCAAAACACCTACTAGCCAATGTCCGTGTTCGTCCACCTTGTAAGACATTACATCTCTGAGACACGGATCAACAGATAACAGATCTACAGGTGTCTATTAGATCAACGGCTGAATAGTACTTTATCTCCCCATAGACTCACCCAGAAGGTGGCACCCTTAGCACAGGAGTATGTATCTTGCAGAAAAGCACAGTGAGATTGTTGTCCTTTTTTGGGGACTCATAATGGCTTCATTGATCATTTCCTACAACCTGTTGTAGGACTGTGGCTTGTCGATCAGAAGGGATTTGATGATTTTATGTATACCACTGATAACACAGATCCTCTTCTCTGTGTAACTGTGTCAGGACCAGCCATCACAGCTTTGGGTGTGGAGGACTTGGATGTGACAGACTGCCAACGTGTCAGGTTTCCTGCCCTGCTATTGTCACGGCTTTTAAATGTGCTTTTAAATGGCTTTTAAATGTGCCATCTATTGACAGTTTTAAAATACAGCTAAAAACATATTTGTTCTCCTTGGCCTTTAACTACATTTTTCTCTCTTAGTGTCTTGTTGTTTTATTTCTTACTTTTTGAGGAAGTAGTTTTTATTAGGTTGTCCTTGGTACTGTCTTTTTGCTTTTATGTGCCTTTAAATGGCCTCTCTTTATATGTTTTGGTTTCCTTTTCTTATTTGTGTTAGGTCTGTACATAACTTTTGGTAACCTGTGCTTGATTTAAATGTGCATTGGAAAAAAATTTGCTTTAATTTGATTTAGATGTGGGATCCTGGCATGTAGTTTACATCGTACCCAAGGTTGGAGGGAAATTAATGCAAATACCACCACAGGTGTTGGTCTCTCTCTGAGTGAGTTGGTGTGAATCCTAGTTTACATCTACAGCCAAGCAATCCAGGTTTGTTGGTACAGGCAGAATCTGAGCCACACGCAGTGGTACACTCTTAAATATCTGACAATGAACAAGTTAAAATCTTAGATATGCTAAATATGCTAAACATTAAATATGCTCAAATCTACAGGAAAAAAAAATCCCAATTGTGATAATATTCAAATATATTTACTCAAAATAGACTAATTAAAAACTTAAAGACCCTGAAAATTTAAAAATAGAAAGAAGTGATGAGCAGATTTTTTTTTTTTACACACAAAGAAAACCAATTGAATAACGATAGGTGTGAAGTCAACTTAGCTTGGTGAGGATTGTTTGATTGACCTGAGTGGAGAAATCTCTACTTTTGAAATGTTCAAAAATACTGCAGGTAACAAGATTAAACTTTTTCATTGTTATACTGAATTGGTAGTTTATGTTTGTTTGTTCTTGCTGCAACAGAAATCTTCTCATAAACAGGTTTGAAAAAAAAATGTCGATCACTGCAGAACTCGTCCACATTCATACAGATATATTTAGTATTTGACTGTGTTCCCATTCCTCAGCTCATCATACTGTTCAGTGCCTCTTAATTATTCACTGTTTCACCATCTTGAAATTAACTCCATAGTTCACAATAATCAGTATTTCAGTGATCATTATATCCCTTTCTCAGGCGTATTTTGAGCATTTGTCTCAATTAATCTTTATCAGCTCAGCAGATTGGGAAGACAGCCGACAAACTTTCTCTATACTGAGTTTCCTTCACCGTTATAATGCGTTTATGTTACCACACGCTGGAAGAAATTCAATTCACATCTAAAGATACAATTAAAGATATGTCAAAAAAATATGTGACTGCTGCTGCTTAGCATCACAAGGTATTGATCATTTTAGTATCAGGAAGAGTGTGTGAAGCAGAAAAATGAGTCTGACGCTGAAAGTGAGACAGGCACAATTTCCCTCTGAAATGACTCTCTGCTTTGATTTGACTATCAAAGTGGTGATGTTGTATCCACCTAAAGAGGTACAAAAGTATGTACAATAGGAATAGGAATACACAATATAATATAAGGACAATATAAGGACATAATGAGGATAATCATCTACAAGTGCGTAGACAGTAATTTAGGTGACTGACTTGATGGCTGATGGTGATCTTAACAGAGACAACACTCTTTATTTCACATTCAGATCAAATAAAGGTACAATAACCAAAGCCAGAGTAACTCACAAATTTCACACTCCTGGAGATTAGATTGGAGACTAAACTCTCTAAATTTGGGCAAAAGATCCTCAGCTATAAATATAAACGCAAAACTTACTCTTACAAAGGAAAGGGAAAACAAACAACTTTCTTCTACACTAACCGTAAGAAAAACTGAGAAAATACAATGCATTGACTCAACAGATAGATGATTAGCAGTCAGAAAGGACTAATCTGATTGTAGCTATTTGACAAACTTATAAAAGTCATAATCAGTCCTGTCACAAAAATAAATCAGTTCAGCTGCCATCTCCCTTGCAGAAAATTCAAATAATGTGCAGAAATACGCAGTTTAAGTTGGAAAAGAGCGTTGTGCATTGAGAAAAAAAACACCAGCTATAGTGATGAAAACTTAATTTTTTCTCAGTTAACATAACCAAACCCAGCATGTTTCACAATAAATATTTTAATCTTATATTTCATACCTACACCCACAACAGAAAAACGAATATATCATGACTAAAAGCTGACAGGTAGTAAACCTTGCATGTCTCCCTCCATTCGATCACTCTGTCTCCTTCAGCCCTTTGGTTCTTCAGCCTTTTCAAAGTCATCTGAGACTGATGGCACATCCTTCTGTTTAAATGCAAAGCATTTAATCCATTAAGGTGGGGGAGAACATTCAATGCCAGACATTATGAAGATATGTTTCTAATAGTAGTGACACAATTTTGTGTAGACTATTAGAATTACATATAACACAAAACAGGACAGATGAGTCAGTAATTTTGACAGATCATGTGTTTTCTTGTTTTTGAGTCCACACTGTTAGTATGGTTATAATATTTATATCAAGACCACAAAAAGAAAGTCGAAGAGATAAAATTAACACTAAGATCATCTCTTTACTAGTTATTTGTGTGTTTGAGTGTTTGCTGCTATCATGAATTGTTGTTTGGTTAACTAAACTTACCTCTAACTCTTTTTCATCGGTCTTATTGAATGAACATGTCAGCCATTTCATGTACTCCTCCCTGACCTACAAAAGGAAATGGAAAATTATGTTGAGATGCGTGTTGCGCTGCACTCCCTGCCAAACCCATAGAAAGCGCTACCAAAAACATAAAAAGGAATGCCGTTACATTAAAGAGCAAGTCAATAAAAAGTGGGAATCATCTGCTCATAGAGTTTTCTGTACCTCCTTGTTGAGCAGACAGTGGACGAAAAAGAGAAAGGTGCCCTGCTGAGAGATGAGAATGACAAAAAGGACCTCGAAGAAAAGGTTTGTCTGGTAGAGGCCTAGAATCCAGGTACAGCCCAATATGACAAACTGGGCCAGGATCTTGAACATAATTATTCTATACACAAACAAACAAACAAAAATGTTTTTGTTTTTCATTCACTGCCAGGCAGATTTATAAAGGAAATACCTGTAATTAGCATCATCAAGTATTTTTCACCTCTGTCAGTGTTGATGTTGCATTTAGTTTGAAAAGCCTAATTTTAAGGGTGATCCACAGTTTGTACCACAAAGCAACAGTTTTTTTTTTTTTTTTGCACACCTGACTTTTGGCAGATCAGCTCCAGTCTTCACACTTTGTCCAAAACAAAATGGAGACAACACATGCTTACTTACCTCGTGTCTTTGGACTGAGAGATGTCACTTTTCATGCTGGACAAGGTGGGTCTCAGACTCCATAAAGTAGCACATAACAGGATGCAATTGAGCTGGCAGAAGAAACACATTTATTAACTCGGATGGTCCCTTTAAGAAAAGATCTACAATTATGACAACATAAGAACAGACTCACAGCAATGACAGCTATCACTGGTCCTGTTAAAGCCCAGTTGAAGTTTCTTTCTTGTGACAACCAGCACCTGTAATTCAAGCACATGGAACACACCAATACCCAGTTTGACTGTATATAGAGCTAAGAACTGATGTAAAATGAATAAAAGCAATGACAATAACAAAAAAAAGAATGCTAATTAAAACTAATCCATCTGTATATCACTGTTAATGCTACGCACACTTTGGCATCAGTGGCTCCATATCCATCAGCATATACAAGTGCAGAAACACCAACAATCACCACTGGAACACCGTAGCCGATCAAGTAGAGAAGTGGTTTAGGGAGGCCGTCTCTCTGAATAACCTGCACCTTGGAGAGTTTTTTGACCAGCATGTGGAGCTGTAGGGCTTCCAGCAGCATCCACACAAAACTTGCAACAATTAAGAAGTGGAGAAGCCCTGCCATGACAGTACAGGCCAGCTGCAGAGACACAGGAGGAATTTTGATACCAAAACCATGCTTCGGCACAGAGGGACAGTTTTCAAGCATTCTCCTATGTAATTCAATTACATAAAAAAATCTGTGCTTGTGCTGGTAGATGTTCATCATCATTACAAGAGAATGAGAACAACCCCAGGCTTCTTTTCAGCACTGCTGTCAGTCTGACAAAGAGTCATACTTCTGTGTTCCTTGTAGTAGTGATGACTTTGTAAGCCTCTTTACAAGCAAAATAGTGTCTGTCAGAAAAGAAAAAGAAAACCCTCGCAACATTAACACCACTGTCACAAAGTCAACAATAGCTTTATCTAAACCATTGACATTTCTTTTAGATCCCAACCAGCCTTCAAGCCTTTGAGCCATTTTATTTCTGAAGTCTTTCAGACTAATGTCTGTGTGTTCAAAAATGCATTACAAATCCCTTTTAAATCCCTTTTTATCTGGCTGAAATGGATGGTTTTGTGTCTCATGATTTTACCATTTTACCATAGATTTTTATTTATTTTTTGGTAAAGAATATACTGACAAGATATATGGCAACTATAAGGCAACTTGCTTGCTATACTACTAATACTACTTTTTGTGCTGATGTGGTTGAATGAAGCCTCCACCAAAAATATCTCCGTGCCACTCCCTACTTGTGGGAGTGAGCAGATTTGTAAATAGTGGTAAACGAATGTAACACTATTAAGAAAAGTGCTAATGTTAGGCAGTTTGTTAGGCAGTTACAAGATGAGGGAATGCTGGAGATGCAATGTTTTACAGACATTTTGAGGATCTAGTAAAGCAATGAGATTAAATCACAAGCTTTTCATAAAGAAGTCATTTATGACAACAACAAAAAAAATACCATGGTTAAGTAAAGAGATACCATATTTACATCCTACAGCGACATTATCAATTAAGTGACCATTTGGATTTAGAGTGAAGCAGCACTGGTCTTTAATTATCCTGTTAGATCTCATTGCTGCATTTGATACAATTGATCACAAGACTGAAATTATTGTCTCTGACCCAAAAAACCTGAGGGCACCACCATATCATAAAGATGATGCAGAGAAATTGTTTATTTAAGAGTTTCCATCTGGATATATGTATCACGATTCAAGAGGCATTGCATTGTAAACTCTCCTTTTTCATCAAACTTACAGATAGGGCGATCTAAAGGGACTCTGGACCATATCTAAGTAAAAATTCTATTACCATCTATTTAGTCTAAAAGTACCTCATGTTCAACATAAGTGTCATTCCACAGTAGAAGTAGATGAGACAAGGAGAGGTTAAGACAGAGGTGCAGACGGGCTGTGTTGTTGATTTTGGGGTTCCAGCTGCACAGGAGGAAGGTGAGGATGGCCAAAGCGAAGAAGAAAAGTCCAACAATCACAAGAATTCTGTTCAACCACTCCAAAAAAGGATTATCTGGTGGAGGCTGAGAAAAACACATACAAAGACATCATGAAATCAACTAAATAATCTACGTGGGAGCCAGCGACAGTGAATAAACATTCACACAATAAGAGGAAAATACCTCTCCTATCTGCAGAATGAGGGCAAATGTGGAGAGATGAGAGCAGCTGCACACTGTGTGATTTTCATTAGTGTCAGCAACCCAGCAGCCCTGTACTGACCAGCGCATGCTCTTTTCTACGTCTCTCTCTGTCTCATTTCCTTCCTGCATTTCTGTCTCCTTTGCTGTTTCCTCCCAGTACACACACGTCACCAAGCCTCTTTCAGGTAGCATCTAATAAAGCAAAGAGACAAAGACTTTTAGATGTTTAAAAATGTCAAGGCCAATTAGTGTGCTTCCGAAATAGACCGATGAATGAGGCAGCACCTTTTTGTGAGTGATGGTAAAGTTTACAGGTTCAGTGAGTTTGGTGTTGTTCATTGATGGTAAAATAGCAGTGAAAACATCAGAGAACATCTCTGTCTTGTTTTCTGTTTCAAAGTACCGATGGCTGAGAAGACTCTCCATCCCATTTAATATCATGAAGGCAGCTGCTGCGGAACCTAGAAACAGTGCAAGTGGACAAAAATATTTGAAATGATCATGCCATAGTTTTCACTGGTGCTTAATTTAGTTCCATTTCAATTCTATTTGGTATGACTTTCTAAAAACAAGTTCTGGAAAATTTGCATTTTGTGATGCACTGGCATACAATTCTTCCTTTTGTGAGCTGTTTCTCACCATTATTATGTTTGGCCAGACTTGCCAGGTTGATGTCCATGGTGTTCTCTTTGGCTGAGAGAGCAGAGATTTCTGAACTGTTGCTTCCAGGTGTGATAGCTCGAAGACTGAGATCTAACAACCGATTAGAGTTTCTGTTTGTGTCCAGTCAGTGCACACAAAGTAAATGTCTACAGTAAACTAAGAAGAACATACCGACTGTTGAACTCTTCATAGTTTTCTTGGTTTGGGTCTGACCTGGCTGCACCATTGCAGAGACTAGACTCTCAGAGATGTTCAGGATCACGCTGCCCGTCTCCCCGTCTCCTTCACTGCTCAACTTTATTGATCCAGCACGAGGTCCAACACCTGATGATATCTTTGACAATTTAGATATAAGCAACAAATGAGTATTTGTTTCCATTATTACAAACACAAAGTTAGATAAATATCCACAAGTTATTCACAGTTTATTCATGGGACAATGTATGCATGTATGCAATGACCATGCATGCCGACAAGCTGTTTTCTACAGTCTGAGGAGAAAGAAGAAAGAGAGTGGAACGGAATTAAGTATATGCTGTCAGTTTCATCCACACCTGATGAAAAGTAAGTACAGGTAAATCAATTATGTATACTTTACAAAAATTTTGCAGAAGTCCTATATTAAGAGTTGTTAACAAGTTTAAGCAGAAAACTAGGGATGCACAGATATATCAGTTTGTTGTTTCAGTTTGTTGACTGATGAAGGGCTGACTTTAAAATATACTTTAAAACAGTTTTTTAGGTTCTTGTGTTTAAAAAGCATCCAAGTATAGTAGCAAAGTCAAACAGTGACACTAAACTGTAAATCCCTGATTGCACCCATAACACACCAAATACTTTTCCTCTTTTTTTAAGAAGCCATCTTTTCTTGTGTCCACTAACCGGTTCTGGCAAGATGATGCCTTTGTTCTCTTTCAATTCTTTGTCCATGTTGCCAAGAAAAGCTCTCTCTTTCGTCTGTCCCTGCAGCAGAAACACAAACAAACTTTTAGCATAAACTTGAGCATAAACTCTAAATCAAAATTGTCTCACAGTCTGTGAGATACACTTTTCCTGGTAAGAGAATTGGCTCCCGAAGGTCCCACTTTAATGGTAATATTTACCTCTGGGGGGTTTATCTCATCTAAAATCTCTTGAAGATCTGTGTAATTAGAGAGGAAGAAAGAAACAGTCACCAGCAAAACACTAATAGGTCATTAAGATCATCAGGAAATGATCATATTTTGTTTATACATTAACTAATTGCATTATTAGCTCACCTTTACAAAATGAGACCCCTAGTTTCCACAATACCCCAGTTGAAGGATAAAATCCATCAGGACAAGAACAATAAAAGGTTCCTGGTGCATTAGTACACACAGCTTGTTTACCACATATATCAGATGTCTCACTGCACTCATCAATATCTAGAGGGAGAGAAGTACAGTTACTAAGATTTAAATGACATAATTCAAACAGGAACATAAATCATTGACAGCGAACATGTGCTCCCACCTGTACAGGGGTTAGCAATACTGGCTATCATGTCTGGGCTGTTGGTCCGATAACCGAGGAAGCAGGTGCAGTTGTAAAATCCAACAGAGTTTGTGCAGTTGGTATTTGGACCACAGATGGGATCATCACTGACACATTCATCAATATCTTCCAAACAGAAATGACATAATCGAAACAATAAACTTGTCAGCTATGTCTACAACAGTTTGTAAGTTTATGTGTGTTTTGTTGAGGTCACAGACGTCTTCCTGTATTACAAATACATTTCTGTCTTATGTAAAGTGTTGACTTGAAATGAATGCAATTACCAACGCAGATGTTGGTCTCTCTTGGTTCCTTGTCTGGATGAGTTGGTTTGAATCCCATTTGACAGACACAGCTAAAAGCTCCAGGTTGGTTAGTGCAGACAGAGTCCGGGCCACATATAGTGGAATTCAAACACTCATCAATATCTGACAATGAAAAGTTAACAGTGAGAACATGTTGAAGATGCAAAAGTTTACCATAAAATGTTGGTATTCTCATAAGTATTCAGTGTATTTAACCCAAATGAAAAAAATGAGTGAAATAATGATTAAAGTTTTTCTTTTTAAATGAACCGACAAATGATTAGACAAAAGAAAACTTCTTGAATAATGATAGTTGTAAACTACAGATCATAATCATCCATTTTTCTCTTTGAAATTTGAAAATTTCGTAGTATTCAGTGCTTCAGAGGTTATTATAGTGAGTTCTTGTGTGTAGAATAAAGCACTCAGCTCCTCGGTAGATAGTAAAGACAGCTTACCGATGGTGGAGTGTGTTTTCCTTCATCATTTTAACACGTTTATATAGCCACTTCAAAAAAATCTGAATTAAAATCTCTCTCTCTCTCCCCCCACTGTAAACATGTAATGTTTGATCAGTAGCTATTTTAATAAAGCTGTAAATGCTAAATTATTATCGGACTGATAACCCTCTCAGACCTTGGCAAACAGGCATTGCATCAGTTACATCATGGTAGCCGTCATGACAGTCGCACTCATAACTTCCTGGGTTGTTGACACAGGTCCCATGATCACCACAGACATTGTCAAGACACTCATCGATATCTGGGGAAATACGCGGTCGAAATAAAGATTACTGGAAGATTGATAATGAGACGGGCCCATTTTTCATTTGAATTCTACCTTGGCATTCGTTGGACTGTCCAGGTGGTAATGTTGGATTTGTTGCCATGTATCCACTCTGACACGTACAGATGTATGATCCATCAGTGTTGTTACAGTTGGAATACAGACCACAAATTCCTGTTTTCGTCTGACACTCATCTATGTCTGCGCAGGCAGGGGTTTTGGTGTTAAACATAGCAAATGTTGACCAAATGTTATATTGCATCCATGAAACAACTTAATCTACTTTCAGCATAACAAATAAATAAACATATACAGTCATAGATAATCAGAAAGTGATTTGCTGAAGTTCAGATTAAATTAAATGTGCTTACCAACACAAGCATATGAATTTGGTGTGGGTAGTCGATCTGTCAACATTTCATATCCAGTAGCACATGTACAGCCTCCAGATGATGAACACTCGGCAAGCGGTCCACAGGAGTCTGACTTGCACTCATGATGATCTAACACACACACACACACACCCCCCACACACACAAATGATATTGATGGTGAAAATATTCATCCTCTCCTGAAATGGACTATACATTGTTGACCATGTACATGATTTTGTACATAATGATAGTAATTCCTTACGGGTTAGATAAACTGAGTACATGTGTGGGTCACTATTTGGTTTGTAGATGTAGAATCCTCCAGGACACAGAGTCACATGCACACTAGCAGAGTAAGTTGTGCAACCGGTACTGTAGCCACAGTAAGAAGTTCCTGTTGATGGAGTTTTGGATTCAACTGTTGGATGCGAAACTGATATGAAAATCCCATAATAGCCACCACCACGAGAACCTAGATGGCAGCTTGTAATAATTCTGTCTCCACCAATCCCTGTGAAGCGCCACCACTGCCCCACAAGATGGCTATCAGATAAAGGATAGCCAGGGAAGGAAGAAGCTGTAAATTCCATGTTACGCCATGGTTCAGTTATGTTTTTATAACCATCACAAGAACCTGCATTGAAGTGGATGTCAAAAGAAAAAAAGTATAAATACATAAGTCAATTTATAAGTCAAGAGCCAAAGTCATTTCATGGTTACAACTCTTCATCATCCATACCAGGGGGGAAACTGCAACGGCTGCAGATGAAGAGAGAGCCTACAAAGCATAAAGAAAAGTTGTTGTTTATAAGAACAGCTGTGAGCGATGTACTTCTCAGCCTAATGCATGTAAGGATTTCAACAACAATGACCTATTTGGAGGACTTTTCACATAATCTAAGAAGGAGTAACAATAATAACTATAATACTGAAAATACTTGGTCAACCAACCGTGTAATTATGATCATGACAGAGAGAAATTATTTAAAGAATATGAAAGCCTACTAATGAACGCAAATATTCAAATAGATATAGACAGATATTGTTCCGTTTTGAGCAGTTTAATCATCCTTACAATATGTTGTTTGCAACCATATTTCACTCTATTATGCCAGGTCAGAAATACTTTTATCCCAACTG
This sequence comes from Leuresthes tenuis, assembly GCF_036924035.1. NCBI lineage: Eukaryota > Metazoa > Chordata > Actinopteri > Atheriniformes > Atherinopsidae > Leuresthes > Leuresthes tenuis. Next base: position 15,439,700 of record NW_027325371.1, read on the forward strand.
CCTGTCATTCTGGTTGCTCATCGTAAATCAAACGTAGATTTAAGAAATATATTTCAGATGATTATGCGGTCCTAGCAGATCAGAGGTAAGGGAAGTTTTTAACTCTTGCAACTCATTTCCCAATTCAGTCAACTAATTCGTTTTTGCCCACTATATTTAAATATGAATGAACTTACTCAGGAGAAGTGAAAAGCCAAACCAGCTCATCGTGTCAGGCTCCAGTGCAATAAACCATCAGTCATTACTCGCTGTGCGATGCTCACAGAAGGTAGATTGTGTCTGAAGATTTGCAGAGTATCTAGAATGCTTTCAACCAATGCAAAAACAAACAAAAAAATGCAAATTATTTACTTGGGATCGAAGACACCTGTCGAGACATGCAGAAAAAACACTCTTTCTTTTGAAACTGATAGTTTTCAGCACAGAAAGACTTTTTTTAAATGCAATTAAAGATTAAATATACAGTTTATAGAGTCCTTGAAGACACAAATGACTATATGTATATCTTTATTTTATAGGATTCAGTGTTATTATATCAATTACACTCCCTGACTAATTCTAATTGCTTGAAGAGAAGCCATCTGAGCTTCTTTTCTCGATTCTTAAAGCTGTTTCGCCTCACACCCAGAAGACGTCTTCAGTTTTAACTGACTCGTGGCGGGTGTCAGGCTTATTGTTAAAACATTCACACAGTAAGAGTCACTGAAGTCACATTCTGGACAATGTTTCACTCAGGTGTTTTACCCCCTTTCCCGGGGTCAGTTTGAAAAAATGCCTTTGCTTAGAAACTTTCCAGAGTGAAATGAACCACGGGGTATCTAAAACCTTAGAGGCAGCCATAATAAAAGCTGGATGAATTCTCCAAATACTTTGGAAAGGAGCTTCAGTATTTCTTTTTTATCTTGCACATGCTATCACAAGGTGGTTAGCGATGTGAGCTACACCTTGACCCAGTGTGCTCTGGCCAATAAGAGGTTCCTTTTCCCTGCAGTCTGAGTGTCTCTACATTTTTGGGTATAGATAAATAGTCGGAGAAGTTTCCTTCTCTCGTTTTTTTTTCTCCTCAGCTTTTTCCTTGACATTGTCGGAAAGCATCATGAGGTTAGCGGAAAAATGATACAAGAAATTATTAAAGTCCTCAGAAAAGTAAATTGCGCTGCAGTGAGAATCTGTCCCCACTTACGCTAAGATGAGATGTGGTCTGGCAGTGCTTAAACTACAGAAGTTCAACAAATATTTGAAAAGCTTCATCTACTTTGACAAGTGCAGTCGTACCACACTGCACAGAGACTATATCACGCATATGATATTAGTTTCACAGGATAATATTATTTCATAATTTAGGTTGGTAATTAAAATAGGAAAGAAAAAATGCACAAAAGTGAAAGTTGTTACTGTCATAAACTGATTATTCTTACCCTCCTGTCCACACTAATCACAGTTAATGGATAAATGTAATCAAGTTTCATCCTCAAGGAACTGTGGGATAGAATTATTTCCTCTCTCTAAAAAAAAAAAACGGACTGAAATTGTGACCAATTTACAGTAATGGCAGCTGTATACAACAAGTACAAGACTGAAATATTGAAATAAATGTTTGCAAATACTGAGAGTACCATATTACAAATTATTATCATAATTTTTTTTTTAATTTCTTCTGGATTCAAAGCAAGACTGTGATTAAAAAGTGACACTTCAAAATGATCCACTGAAGAGGAACCAAAGTCAGAGCTGCAATGGGTTTAAAAGTCATTCATGTAAAAGAAAAAGAAGAAGAAGAAAGAATCAGATGTTAAAGAACTCTTACTTCTGATTAATATAAGGATCTGGTTTGTGTCTGTAGTTCAAGGTCCATTTGTTCATGTAGTCAAACTGAAAGCAACAAGATTTGATTAAAGTGCTTTACAAGTTGAATGTACAACCAAACAAAAACATATTACCAGATAATAGAATATCAAAACAACAGAATGACATAGAAAGGAAATAGATAAGAATAAAGGGCAAATCATATCAAAATAACATACAAATGATCAGGATTTTAAATGAAAAGCAGCAGCTTCAAAACATACTCATTTAAGAAATTTCACTTTGCATGAAATAATTATTTTATCAAATCATCAAAAGTTAAAAGTTGATTTAGAGAAATCCGCTGTTTTGGAACAAAGAACATTTACTGAAAAACTAACTGATTGTGACTTGGAAATGAAAGCATGAAAAAAAAATCTGATTCAAAACTATCCCACGGCTCTATCGAAGACTAAGCCATAATTTCTTGGTAAAGACACTCGTGGGTTACTGAGTTGAGATCATTTAACGTAGAATACCGTATCTGTGAAATCTAATGTGCCATTGGGCCATAACTGAAATTGATACAAAGAGCAAGGCACATCATCATTTGAATTATTCTGGCATGACTCAAACATTGAAGTGTATTAGAAGGATAGAATAGAAAAATACTTTAGTCATCTCCAAGTGGGGGACCTTGAGTCAGCCTGGGGACTGTGGACGGGGCCCCGGGCTGTGGAGGCTTGTCTGTAGGCCACAAATTTTCCATCAAACTTTGGTCTGTCGAAGTGACAAGGGAAGAGGTCTTCCTCCACCCCTGTTTCCTGGGTGCTGCCTGAGGCAGGGGGGGCAAGGGTAGGTGTTATTCTGGTTTGGGGTCTGGGCTGGCTGCATCACTGGGGCAGTGCTGACCAACATGTACAAGCAAGGTGGTCCTGCAGTGCAGAACAAAACAATATTTCAGAAAACACAAGAAAAATAAATAATATGTAAGATTCATCTGAACAAAATAGAATGGCATCACAATGGCATTTCACAAAACTATGAGTTATTTTGTCATTGTCAGAAATGTTGTATTTGTGAAATACTTTCATGGAAATTGTCGTGGAATGTCAGTGTTTTGTGAAATAGTGTTTTGCTTGTGTGTGTGGGTTTTTTTTTTTTAACCGTAATTTTGTGCTCTTGAATAATCTTGCATTTCCTGAAACATTCTTCTGTTTTGGGAGATATTGCGCCCCGAAATTCCTCTGAAATATTGTTTTGTTATGAGAAATTCCCTGTTTTGTTTGCTATTTACTTATTTATTAATTAATTTATTTATTTATCCCTTCATTCATTCATTCATTCATTTACTTACTTATGTTTTTACTGTGTTTTCCACCTCGGTCAGGGACACTCACTGGGAACCGTGTGTCACTCGTAAAAGTTTCCGTCCATCCTCTTTGACTAATGGAACTGTTACAGTGAGGTTGCGCGCGCCGGTAGCACAGCAGCTGTAGCGTTTCCCTCATGCCCATGTTGTGTTTAATGTCTTAAAACAGTCGATTCCTCCATTTGCCTTCGTTTCACACATAGGTACGTGAATCTGAAACCAAAGTGTTCTGATTAAGGTTAGCACAAGCTACACCAATGGCTCGTCCGACGCGCTGGTGCTATTCTTTCTTTCTTCTTTTTAGCATTTGGAGCTAACGTTATAAGGGAACAAAAACTGGTGGAACACATCATCTCTTGCAGTATGGAGTGTTTTAACGGGATATGTACCAAGGCTATTGAAAACTGATTTTCGATCAGTTTGCTTTTTCTTTCGTTCAGATTTTGCTACGTTATCTTGCCGTAACTCTCCCCTTCCATACAAAGCTCAAGTTGGACGCTTTCGTGCTGGTTTTACCAAACATCAAAGCCATCGAAGTGTTTAGCTAGTCTTTTATTTGACACCCCTGTTTTGGTGATAACTGTGTTCAGCCAGTATCGTATTTTTATTTTTTTGAAGTTGTTTTGTTTGTTGTCATCCACCCAATAGCTGCATGAGCCTCATGATTTCTCTAGCAGCTACATATGATATCATACTCGACCCCATCATACATCACATTCCAACTGTACACTGACTATTTTAATTCATAATGAACCCTGTTAACCATATTGATATGTTTGTTTTTGGTAGTGTTCAACTGGTCTGAAGTAGCTGTTAATGTGAATAAATCAAGAGGTCACCAACCATGACGTCGCTGGTAAGTGACTTTTGTCTCCACTACATCCAGAATGGTGATTCCCAAGTGTCTGTTTTTATTGGAAACTATTTCCATGGTAACAGGCTGGAAGCAAAACGGTTTGACAAGTCTTAAATGTACATAATTGATGTTTTCAACTGCTCCCATCCATCACTGTAATATTACAACTACAGCAGGATTATTAGTCTGATATGAACTACCACAGCATCACATGTGCTGAGCTCATGCATTAAACCTCATAGAGTTCAGCTTTGTCCAAGTGGTAAACACTGTGTTCATATCCCCATTATCGTGGTGGATGTGTCGGTGACGCTGTGCCCACTGTCTGCATGATGAAATCAGTCCCCTTAGCAAGGTTGATGAAGCCATTTATGTGAAGCACCCCATGTCTTGTAAGAGCTACAGTAAGCATCAGAGTTGTGCACCATAAAGTTGTAACAGACTAACCAGCATTCCGTGTATGCTGTTTCTGAATGAAATCTGCTTATCTTACAGGGGAGCAGCAGTTCCTCAACCACAGAATACACTGTACGAGTCCCCAAGTGAGTAGCACGGACTAAAATGCAAACATCCACTGAGAAGATGGGGGCAGACCTTGTCACATGTCATCATGATGTTCTGGGACGGAGCGTGGAAGAAATGGAAATCTGATGCAATCAAACGCAGTTTCTGCTTTGCATTTTCAAAATGTAGTTTAGCTTCTTCGTTATGTGGACTTTAAGTGACTGTCCATAGAAAAAAAAACAACCAAAATATATATAAATATAATTGGGTTTATTGAACCACTAAAGGCACATATATATTTAAGTTAATGGTTCATCTGCTTAAGCTTGACAGAATCCAGTAACACTTTCCCTGACCTGGTATGGGGAAAAAACATGTTCAGTGAGTCACTTTTTATTTGCACATCTGTTTGTCTTTCCTGTAGAAACACCAGCAAGAAGTACAACATAATGGCATTCAATGCAGGGGACAGAGTCAATTGTTCAGCCTGGACTCAGGTAAGCTTCATGTCCGTGCAGAGAAGTGACAGTCGAGAGTTAAACTTGTTGTGAGCGATAAATCGGTGACAAAATGCAACTTGTCCCGCGTCTTGCGCTCAAATCGCTCGTCTTAACAATTCCCTTCCTCTCCCTTCGCAGGCTCGTATGGAACGAGACATGAGCGGCCGGCGAATCTATGGGGAGGAGGAGACCACGGAAGGCGGGGCAGGCAGCGAGTTTGGCAAAAAGCAGCGCGAGGAATCTCGTCGGAAGAAGTTTGGCATCGTCACCCGTGAGTTCAAATTGGAGGATCAGCCGTGGATCCTAAAGGTCAACGGCAAAGCTGGCAAGAGGTGAGGAAAGAGGCTCTCCTTTACTGAAGTGTTTCAGATCTGAATTGGAAGAGCAGTCGGAGAGCTCTGCCAAGGCCTGAGGGGATGCTGATGTGCTCCCCCTGCGTTGCATTAAAAGCTGATGTTATTTATTTTGTACTTCAGTTAGTTATAGAAATGATTCAGTGAGGAATTTTTAAATCTTAAATTTATATATAGAATTATAAATGATAAGGCTTGTAGCTAAACTGTCTTTTTAAAGACTGAATATAAAATCGCTTTTGTCTTTGCTTGAGAGTGTATATTTGACTTCACACAATGCTGCATTTGCTGTATCTTGAGAAAGAGAAGTTGAACCTCTCTTGCTTCTGCATTTTGATCCAGATCCATAGGAGTCTTTGTGTTTTTTTGTTTTTTTTTTGTTCATATCACAGACGTTTCATTCAGACCTCAGGAAATTGTGTCGGCTTGTGAAAAAAAGAGCGTGCCGCGTCTCCTTTAATGGATAATCCACACCACCTCCAATCTTCCTGAAATTTCGCTCTGTCCCCGCATGTGTCTGTGTCAGGTTCAAAGGTGTAAAGAAGGGCGGTGTTACAGAAAATGCCTCCTACTACATCTTTACGCAGTGTCCAGATGGAGCTTTCGAGGCCTTTCCTGTTCACGGTTGGTACAACTTCACACCGCAGGCTAAACACCGAACTTTGACTGCCGAGGAAGCTGAGGAAGAGTGGGGCAGGTGAGGAGAGGAACAATGCGGAATTGGCTCTTCGAAAAAGCTCTGAACTACATACTCAGTTGTGTCAGAAACACTATTTGTCACATACCCCCCCTCTCCCTTTTTTTTAAACAGGCGGAACAAGGTGGTGAATCACTTCAGCATCATGCTTCAGAGACGTCTTCGGGAGCAGGAGCGTGGCGAAGGTGACGATGATGAGACAGAAAAGTCTGGGAAAAAGAAAAAGAAAGGGGGTGGTAGGGGGGGAGACCTTCATATTCACGATCTGGAAGATGACCTGGAGATGAGCAGCGACGACAGCGACAGCAGCATGGGAGATGGTAAGCAGGAAAACAACCAGGTCACAGCAGCCGCTTAAGCAAGACTGCCCTAAAGGACTGTATCTTCATTCGTAAGTCTTCTCGTTGATATTTTTTCCTCAATCGAGCTCTCTTGTTATTTCACAGATGGAGAAAGCAAGGCAAAGGCAAAGAAAGATGCAGGGAAAGGAAAAACGAAGAAAAAGAAGCGAAAGAGCAATGACAAAGAGGCCATGGAGGACAGTGACGATGGTGACTACGAGGGCCTAGAAGTGGATTATATGTCAGATGAAAGCAGGTCAGATCACAAAAACTTGGTCTTTATAAGTTTTACTAGGCAACGCCGCTCCCTCGGGTCTTCCACCTTGTTTTTAGCCCTCTGTTTTCAACACCACAGAGGGTAAGGTTGTATCGGGTGGCGTTTAAACCTGGGACCGTTTTCTGCAGCAGGGCAAAGCTAAAGAAGCCCGAGCAGTCCGCTCTTCAGATCGTTCCACATCATTTTGACACTTTCCCCTAAGATGATGCAACAAAAAAAAAAAAGCTAGAACAGGAGGAGGTGTGTTTGCAAAGCTGAGTGCAGCAACAACACAGAGCGGAGGCAGAACTTTGCTGAAGCATTCGCGATCATCCCGCTCCAAAAACTCCAAAAACGAAGCTTTTTTTTTTCCAGTTGTTGTTGTCATCTAATGTGTCACTCTGTTTGCAATTTTAGCTCAGATGAAGAGCCAGCAAAGGTGAAGCCCAGCAAAGAAGACGAGCACCCTAAAGGTTTGTGCTGTTCATGATTACATGTTGAAATTGTACGTACATGTAATGTGATGGAAAGAATTCGCCAGGTTGGTATTTCATGTCAGTTTTTTTTTATTTTTTTTATCTTTATGGTGTGTATCTGACGTTAGTATCGCGAAACTGCTCAAGTCACTGTCAGTGTTTGTCCGTTTTTAGGAATTGATGAAGCATCTGAGAGTGAGGAAGAAAGTGAGGAGGAGAAACCGAATGAAGACGAAGCCAAGGAGGAGGAAGAGGAGGAGGAAGGGAAGAAAACCCCCGTCCAAATGGAAAAGAAGAAGAAAAAAGGTATGCGTTGTATCAAGACGCGGGATTCGTCTTTTCCGATCTTGAGCGATGCAAGCAACTGTTAATACGCTACACGAGTAGGAGAAATGAAATGGCGAGTTGCGGGCTTTGTGTGTCACAGACAGCAGCGGCGAATCGGACAGCTCTGACGACAGTGACATCGAGGGAGAGACAGCCTCTGCCCTGTTCATGGTGGGTTAGTGTGTGTGTGTGGATGAATAAATGGATTCATTGTACATTAAATACATTTCCCTATGAGCCTCTTGAATAACAGGGTGATGATTTGACATGTGTAACGAGTCATTGTTCAAAATAACAACTGATGTATGGCGAAATTTTACATTTGTTATTTATTATTCTCATCAAGCGCCTCTTTTACTCCCCTCCTCAGAAGAAGCGCACGCCCCCTAAACGTGCAGGTGGTCGTGGCTCTGCAGGCAGCTCCAGGACCGGCAGCCGTCCGGGGACGCCGTCCATAGACTCCGCCTCCACCTCCAACACCCTGCGTGCAGCTGCCAGCAAGCTGGAGCAAGGTGTCTGTTTTTGAAACGAACAAAAATGCAGATCCAAAATTTGACTTAAAACAGCACGGATATTTGAGGGTGTTCTTGTGGAGCTTTCGAAGTCTAGGGCTATGTGTGTGGTGGTTCCATCGCTTCTAAATCTCCGTTTTTCTTTAGGAAAGAGACAGATTCAGGGTCTTAACACTGACTCACCAGCTGCCAAAAGGCTGAAGATGGAGCCGAGCACTCAGAGCCCCGTTCCCTCTGGAAAGAGCACACCTCAACCCGCATCAGGCAAATCCACCCCGAGCTCAAGGTACTCTGTTATTTATTTGTATATGATCATTTGCACATGATAGCACCAGTATGAAACACACGGTCATACGGCACTTTCAAGTCTGTGTAGAGTAACAGGCCATGCAGGGCTTTTCTTCTATTCTAATGTGGAGTTTTAATTCAAAAAGGCTAAAACTATAATGAATCTAATACCAGCCCCAGTCATCGAGGGGGAAAAGTTTTTCACGAAACCTTTAATCCAGAAAAGCCCAGTGTAAGAGAGCGGTTTTGTTGAACTTGTTTGTCAACAGTGACGTGCAGCTAACGGAGGAGGCGGTGCGGCGCTACCTGATCCGTAAACCGATGACCACCAAAGACCTGCTGAAGAAGTTCCAGACCAAGCGCACGGGGCTGAGCAGCGAGCAGACTGTCAACGTGCTGGCGCAGATCCTGAAGCGCCTCAATCCGGAGCGCAAAAACATCAACGACAAAATGCACTTCTACCTCACGGAGTAGCCGAGGGAGGGGGCCGGCGGCGGCGAGAGGGAAGAGCGGAGCAACGGCCGCTGGTGGCACAAAGTTTCGCCGTTGTAATTTTTTTTAAGAGAGGTTTAGTATCAAACTACAGTCAGTCATCACAGTGTTTTGTGAAGCATTCTTTGGTTTTCACCGTCTGAACTCTCACGCTGGATAACCGATCTGTTAGCACTGAGCAGAAAACGAGTCATTCCCCCGGATGGTGTCAGTACCGTGAAAACTTTAGAACGCCATTGAAAGTGATGAAGCCTTTAGCTTTGTTTTTCTTAAATAGTAACGCTTTAATAAAATGTAAATGACTTGAATTGGTTCTTTTCCGTCATCCATCTGTTACATTCAACGGACACGTTCATCTTGTATAGAAAAATGTAGAATATGAAATGTGTAGAGAAAGATTGGGGCTTCGTACATTCACACGTTTTACTCGCTTCCTTTTAAAAAGATCAACCAGTACTGGTTGGAGTGAAAAGAGCTGGAAACAAGTGTTAGAAAAATAATGCAGTTGTTGATCCTCAGCAAACAAATACTCCAACAATGTTATTGTTGGAAACTAATCGGCCTTTGGTCATTTCAATGGTCAGAAAGGACAGCAAAAACAGAGCCGGTTACCTTACCACACTGCCGGTGCGTGCAAATGAATTCTAATAAAACTGAGCTCTCATTTGTATTTGTTGACCAGCACTGGCTTGTCTTGCATAAGAGCCTTTTGTTGTTTACCGACTCATCAGTGCCAACACGCGGTCAGCTCAATAACGATCAAATTAAAGATATTAAAGACTATTTCTCAGCCATGGTTGTGTTGCTGTGGTTGTTGTTGCACCTTTACGGGGACCAAAGGTCAGGCGAAGTAGTCTCGAACCAATATGAGTCATCAGCAGGGATGATGAGCTCAGTTTTATTGTGAAAATAAACTATTTGGGTTTTCCTCCTACAGCAATTTAATGTCTTGTTGACCTGAAGTCTATTTGGAAAGCCAGACCTGCATCATACTCTTTGAAGCTAAAGTTGAACAAATCAGATTAATTTCATTAAATTTACATTTAATTTTGGAGATGAATTTTTCCAAATGTTGTCCAGGCGTGGCCAACTTTTGCATGGGCTGTATTCTTGTTTCAGCTCTCTTCCCATCCGAGTCACTTCAGAGTGATGATGAGGGTTTAAATATGCCAAGTCATTTTATTCACCCTGCATCCTGTGCCTCCTGACCCGTGGGGAAGGTGCGCTTAGTGTCATGTGAGCTGAGCGTTCTCCTCAGGTCAACAGGTCAAGGGTTAGCAGGTCAAGTCACATTTTAACATAGGACCCCTGATTGAACTTGTGAGTTTTTGGAAAGTTTCTGCTTGAATTTCTTTGCAGGGTGTCAAAATAGCCTCCCAGAGCTGCAGTGTGGATGTGAACCTCATAGATCTTTTGCTTGAGGATGCTCCAAAGGTTCTCAGTAGGGTTGAAGGTCAGGGTTAGGATGGGGGCCACACCACGAGTTTCTCTCCTCTTATGCCCATAGCAACCAAAGATGCGGAGGGATTCCTTGCGGCATGAGATGGTGCATTGTCATGTATGAAGATGATTTTGTTCTTCTTGTCGTGCCATGGAAGAAATGACCTCTGACCTTTTCAGAGGTCGTTTTCTGACCTTCAGAGACCCTAAAGGGGCCGACCAGCTCTTTCCCCATATCTCTGCCACCTCCTTGCTGATGTCGCAGCCTTCCTGGGACATGGTGGCCGTCCACCAACCATCCATGTTTGCACGGCACTCATCAGTGAACAAGACCGTTCGAAAATGAGTCTTCGTGCATTTCTGGGCCCACCGCAGCCGTTTCTGCTCCTGAGCTGTTGGCCGAATAGAAGGTTTATGCATAACTGCAAGCCTCTGGAGGATCCTACACCTTGATGTTACTCCAGAGGCACCAGCAGCTTCCTGGCTTCTGTTTCTATGCTTTGTAATGGCATTTTCGCAGCTGCTCTGTCAATCCGATGTATTTGTCTGGCAGAAACCTTCCTCATCGTGCCTTTATCTGCACAAACCCGTGTGTGCTCTGAATCAGCCACAAATCTCTTAACAGTACGATGATCACGCTTCAGTTTTCGTGAAATATCCAAGATTTTCATACCTTGTCCAAGGGGTTCAACTATTTCACGCTTTTCAGCATCAGAGATCCTTTTTCTTTCCCATATTGCTCGAAATCGGTGGTCTGCTTAATAATGTGGAACGTCCTTCTTCAGTAGTTTATCCTTTAATTGGGCTCACCTGGCAAACTGGTTATCGCAGGAGTCTGAGATTGATTTCAGTGATCCAAAGAGCCCTGAGACACAATACCATCCACGAGTTCAATGGAAAACAAAAATGGCATCTTTATGACACTTAAATACAATTTACGTGATCATTTCGAAAGCGGTGTCAGGTTGACATTCGTTATATTTGGCAGAATGCACTGAAGGTAACTCACAAAGAGACACAGAAAACACACCAAAGTGGATATTGCATATATGCGTATATATATACACTACTTGTATTCTAAGGCCCATCCCTGTATTTTAATGCTGATTCCAACATGTGCAAAAACAAATAGTTAAATACATTTAGGGCTAATATCTTCTTCAGCAGCGCAAGCTAATTTAACGGGAAGTTCGGGCCCAAAATGATGAGTACTTGTTCATTTGTGGAATCCTGCTGTTTATTTCAACCAACAAGTTCTTAAGAGAAACTAATTTGGTCAATGGTGTCCATTTATAATGTAAAGATTGTGGAACAGAGCACGCTGAGGTTTTTTTTTTTTTTCTTTAGGTCAGAATTCATGGTTTTATTATCTCCACTGACAAAATCCTGTCAGCCCAATTTATGTTCATATCCAGGCTTGGGCAAAGTGGGGGCGTTAGCCCGGAAGGTTCCGACAGATGACCGAGATCCGACGCTGCCGAGGGACTCTCTGTCCGTTGAACGCAGAATCCTCATCCTTCAGGATCTCGTGAGTGTAGTCATATCTGGCCTGGTCCCTATGCAAATGTAAACAGGACATGATATGAACACAACACACTCCATGAGGAAAGATGTATGTCCTTCCTGCCGTGGCACTTGAGTATTGAGGCATTAACCATTAAACACTGTAGTTAACTGCTTAAGCACACTCAATAAATGGACAACATCTAAATATGTTATTTGAGGCAAGTAACATATCCATTGAACCTCAGTATGTAGAGGGAGCGTCGGGACAGCAGCAGGTCCAGCCATTCTTTGGGAGCATCCTCTTTCGCTAAACGCATGATGCTGTCTGACAAAAGACTCAACCCAGCAATGGTGCTGCCGCAAAACTGAAAAAGTAGAAAAGTGGTAAAAACACAATCGAAGCAAAGTCTGCGGAATTCTAAGAATGCTGGCGAGTCTTTACTGTCCCTGGAAATGATGCCAAATGTCTTCTTTGAAGACCCACCTTGACGCTGTCGATATGGGGTTTGATGTAGCCAGTTTTGTCCAAATCCAAAACATGAACTGGGCCGAGGAGAGGACTCCCCTCTGCAAACGCTACAGAACGGACACGGTTCAGCACCTCCTCACATGCTGGCCCCCACCTCCCACGCTCAGTCTCTCGGTAGCCGTGAATTGCCTGTGTGAGGAAGCACGGGGTAAAAGAGAGTCAGCGTCGTGGTCAGTTCAAAATATGACGAACAAATGGCCACACATGTATTTACAATGCAGTGAAACGCGTATTTAAGGGTTAATATTTTGCCTTCACGAAAGATTAAAAGCTGTTAGGAGCACTCTCTCAGGCCCCTTTTGGGCAGTGGAATATGAAGTAAAAAAGACAAATGCTGCAATGCTAATCTTTAATTCATAAAATTCAACCTGGATTCTCTCTTATCAGTTGCCCATGTATCACCACAGAAAAAAAAAGAAGGTATAGTTACCTCACAGGTATTCCTGGAGTGAAAAGAGTAATTCCTGGAGTAATTCTTCCAACAGTGGCCTCATAAAATGTATGGTCATGTTCAAAATGACATCAAACCATGTGAAGTATTCAAACTATATAATTAATTATACATTTGAATGTTTTTTTTAATATATATATACATAATTTGATATAATGATGCATGCCTTTACGTTGACTCTAAAAAAAGATTTCGCATCAACCACAAACCTCGAATTTACGAACTTACGAATTATTGCGTCATCACGTTGTTTGCGTTTATTGTGTTCGTCATGAACCCAGTTGTCGAACTATCGGATAAAACTTCACTGTACTTCATACAGCTGTTAAGCGTATAGTGGTCTGCTGACAGATGTAAAAGACGGTTATGTCTGAGTGCTATAGTTTTATGATAGCCTATGGTTGTGAACAGTTGAGGTGACCCTTTAAAAAAGGTATCGCAAGTCTTATTTAGCTAGTTTTCTTAACATAGCGCGTGTGACCGAGACCCCTCAACTCAGCACCCGTCATGGAGGTGAACTTATTCACATAATCGCAGTATCATCCGCTATAAACATTACTTACGTCGTCCCAGTGGTCGAATTCGTAGCGTTTCTTCTTCAGGCTTGGCTCCAGCTCTTGCAACAGAGCAGCCTCCTCTTCCTCGGTAATGAAGCCAGTCCTCACCTCCACCTGAGACCCAAGTGTCTGCACCAGCTCCCGGCTTGACCCCACGATTACCTCATCTCGGAGAGGTAACAGGCCGCCGCTGGCGCTCAAGCTCAAACGACGCCGGTGACTGAAGTAAACGGCTGGTTTGTGGGTTCGTTTCAGTACCGTCAACAACAATTTCATCCTCCTATTGGGATTTCAAACAATCAGTCACCTCGCGCAGTCCTCTTTACCTGCTATTTCGTTTTGGTGCAGTTGACAGGAGTCAGGCTGCTATGTGAGACGCCATATTCAAGCCGCAAAGCATTGTGGGGGGAGTAGTCCGACAACGGAGAAAAGGCTTGAAGAGAGTCTGAAAAGTTGTTTGATAAAAAACACACTCTCTGTTTATTTGATTTACGTTATATGTTAAAAAGACAACACTGATAAATAAAAAATTTCTTCGTATATTACAGTATGTCATGTGGCACACAACCTCGCAAATAAATACCTTTTGAATTTGAAGTTTCCTGTCTTTGAGTGTAAATGGTCTAAAACAGTCAAGACTTTACAGATGTGCAGTCAACAATGAAGAGATACATCAGACGGTGGTCATTTGCCTAAGCATTATTTCCATCATTGTCTGACAGTTTGCTTCAGTATACACAATATGTTTCCATTATATCTCCCGGTGCAGACTTCCAGGCATGCATGCAATGCCCAACCACAAAAGATTTTTACTGAGTGCAAGCCTCCAGCCTGCCCTTTTGCTCTCATGGCTTTGGGATATGGCAGGAAAAAGGCTCAGTGGCAACAGAAAGACAGGAGTGGATGAAGTTGTTGCAGTCCTTCACTGTAAACAGTGGAGGGCAGTGAACACCGATGACTATACGCTGGTTTAATGCAGGCCAGTGTCTGGTCAAAATCTTATAAGTAAACATCCACCACCAAGTGTGCAAGTAGATTTGGATGATATGAAAATAAAGGTTTGATACATTGCAGGGCTGGCTCGTTAAAAGCAATGTGTATGGAGTCTTGATCACAAAGTACCAAGTAAGTATTGCAATTGGATATTTATCGTCATTATCAATTTATTGATAATTTAGTGGCTAATTGTGTGGTTATTATGTATGTTACATGTATACCTGACTGACAAAACAATTTAAATTTAATTCAAATTTAATTTAGAAAATGAAGATGATTAGAAATAGATTCTATTCTGTATCATCTATGTTTATTAAGAAGTAACTGGAGAAAGAAATAGAATATAGAAACTGAAACCAATAAATGAAGAGAAAAGAGAGAATATTGTCTTTATTATATTTACTGTGTCCCTTATGTGCCCACACGGTGAAAGATGTGAAAATGAAAATTTCTGATAATATTCGTGGGGTTGTTAACCTTCCCTCATAACAGCAAAGTTATGAGGGAATAAAGACAGATTTCTGAGGGCACATATGATGGTGACTTCATCCTCTAAGATACCCCCCCCCCATTAAAAAATCACTGGCCTACTTACCACCAAGGACAGGTTACGTTTTTGCTCCAGCTTTTTCTTTGTCTCCAGTTGAAGCTGTTGTCAGTGAAATGCAGGTACATAAGGAAACTGTGGAGACTCATATGAAGTAAATCGGGCGTGAAAAGAGAAATGGTGAAAGAGAGCCTGAAAGAGACTGAGGAACAGAAGGAGACAGATGATCTTGCCGGTGTAGGACCAGCTGCCTCACCTTACGTATGACTAGGTTATTAACTCTGGTATTCTTTTTTAAATATAATATCTGCACTTGAGTGAATGTGTTAATTGCACTTTAAGACATCATTTGATTGTTATTAGATTCAAATGAATCCTCTGCAGTATTCTTATTACTCCTTCTGTTCTCCTACTGTTTGTCTCGGTCACTGAGCATCTACAATACAACTAACTCACCCCCCCCAACACATGCACACACACATGAACACACACATACAGCTAATGCGATGCCCATTTCAGTGCTGGATACCATGTTTCAGCCCCCAGCATTACATTCACCCAGCCATAATGAATGTTTTGGGTTCATATTCCCAGTCGGAACACGCATTTAAAGCCGATATAGTTTTTTGTATAATCGTTGCTCAGCTTTTTCCTGGAGGCTTCATTATAGCTTCTGTCAAATCATGCAGCTAGAATGAAAATCAACAGAAAACAAAATAAAACAAAACAGAGCAGTGGTCATTAAAAAAAACAAAAAGCACTGGTGGGTACTGTCTCTGGTCTTACTGTGCAATAGTATGCGCCACAAAGCAAGGAGGTCACAGAACAGATAGACCTTTGCTCTTGCAGACATTTTTGTGGAAGAAATGAGAAGAAAATAGACAATATTTTTGAGGAATAGTTTATTTGCAATGGTGCCACGTGGTGACAAGCTCACGTTAAGTTCACATGTTGAGGACCTTCTATGTCCTCTATCCATTGCCATGACTAGACTGGGTTTCCAGCTCTCTATTATGTGCACATGCTGTATGTTCTCGTCTCGGTCAGTATATGACGCTTTAAAGGCTATATTGAGACTGGTCTGGTATGTTTACCTTGATCCATTTATTTAACTGCTGTTTCACTTGCATATTTTTGTTGCTTTAAGTAAAAAGGCATCACATCGAGTTTTCTATAGATAAGACATATAAGCTTTTGCACACCTGACATACTTTTTTCTCTGGTATTGTAAAGTTGCATGTTAGAGCAACAACAAAACAGCCCTTTTGACCCATACTGTAGCCTGTCATGAGGGGATGGTTGACTGTTCACCATAGTTTGTTGTTTGTGCATGATGTGAACCGTTCTTGCAGAGGTTTGCATGAATTTCTGCAACGGGTCTGTGGAGGGACGGGTTCAGCAGGGGCGGAGTGCTCTACATGCATACATCCATTGAATTATTCAGCCTTATGAATCATTGAGTCACGCCACTCCTTTTTTAGGCCCTCGCCTCAGAGCTCCAGCCTCACAGCCACAGACTATTTGAATATCTGACAGAGAAAGAAAAACAACAGGGAATTGTGCAGACACGTTTCATCTCCAGAGATGCACCGAATGGGCTTTTAAGCATTAGGCAATGAAACCAATAATTAAATCATTTTTAGAGACATGCCGTATTTTGCGTTTTCAAATCATTTGTATAATTCATTCTACCGCCCTGACTAAAGTCATCAAAAGTTAATTACTTTCTCCATCACGGTGAGAAGAATAATCCCTTTTTTTTAGGGGGGGGGCGGTCAAGTATGTAGTTGTCATCTGTACAGTTTCTCCCCAGATTTAAGCTTCCAAAGAGAAGGTAAAGTATCACCTGAAGGTTTTCGCGCATTATTTCAGAAGCATCAGTCATATACAATTTTACCGAAAGGCCCAAGCCCCATCTATGGATTTTACACTGTTATCATATATCAACAGAAGGGCACTAACAGAAAAAGGAGAGTGGATAGTAAGAAACCCATTCATTCAGTCATGATGTTATAGTTATACAGACAATTAGAGACAAACAACATGCTTCCTGTGGCGACTGTATGGAATAACAGGTCCGGACAGAAGGCTGCTGCTACTCAAATGGCTCCACCTCTGAATGCTGGTAGATAATTTTACAGATCATCACACTCAGCTGCAAGCACACACTTTTGTGAGCACAAATACACAAGATATAAAGGCCTATAAACCATAATTCGAATACAAAAATGAACCATTTGTAACATAATTCAAATGCAAATAGTCATACACTGAAAAACCAGAACAGATCCACAGGAGAATTATTATATTATAAAATTATATATGCGTTGCTAAACTCACTTTTTCTAATTTATTTTTTCTTCATTTGTTGTGTTGTCTGTGGTTGTCTTCCTAACGATGCAGCAAAGACCTCACTAGTCTCTCTTTTAATAAGTGTGTTGTTCTGTGCTTGTTAGATTCATACATTAGAATAACTTTGTCATCAACCTTAATTGTTTTTAACCACAACTGAATTTCAATTATCACCTTATAACCTGAGTAGAGAAAATGGATAAATTAATGAAGAAATAGCTTGTTTTAAAATTGATGGCAGTAAAACATCTAAAGAAAGTTGGGACAGGAGCAAAAAATTGCTGAAAAAGTAAGTGGTACTGAAAATAAATAGCTGGTGGAATATGTAGCAATTAATTAGGCTAATAAATAACAGGTTAGTGACATGTGGGCATAAAAAGAGCACCTTGGGGAGGCAGAGTCTCGTAGAAGTAAAGTTGGACAGAGGTTCAGTAATCTGCAATAAAACTGAATCTACAAATTTTTGTAAATGTAAATATTCAATCATCTAGAGTAAATCTCTATCATCAAAGTACCACATCATCAAAAAGTTGGATGGCAATAATCATTGGGGCCTCATCAACCACAGCATAAATAACAGGCATAATTTTTTTCATGAAAATTACTGCTTGAGCTCAAGAACACTTCTAGAAATCATTGTCTGCCTGCTGGACTGATCTGCCTGCTGCCTTGACCGAGGACTATTAAGCAGCTGGAATCCTATATCAGATAATTACAGGACAGTATTCCTCTCTCAAAGGTCCAGCAACTGTCATACTATTTTTCTTGTCGTGTCTTTGAAAATAGTGACTTGTGACAGTAACTGACTGGGTACAGCAACAACATTATGGCAATTGGTGTTATATACCAAGTTGACAAGGTCTATAGCTGTGGCTCTGCTGCGCTCTCCATGGTTCTGAAACTATCTATCTATCTATCTATCTATCTATCTATCTATCTATCTATCTATCTATCTATCTATCTATCTATCTATCTATCTATCTATCTATCTATCTATCTATCTATCTATCTATCTATCTATCTATCTATATCTATATATATGTGATTATGATCTTGCATGACCTTGTAGTAGGGTCAGTCTCGACCGGAAGTCTTGGTTAAGTGGACTCAAAGCAAAATATCCCTTTCCGACATATCGGATAGTCGTTTAAGGTCGCGCTGTGATCGATTGGCATTTGCACGTTCAAGGCTTCTGTTTTGACTCAAAATGTTCGAGAGGTGACAGGAACTTATTCTCCTGGTCACCCTTAAGTCTGTATTATGCACCATAACTTCCCATTCACTGAGGGGGCTATTTGCGGAGTCAATCAATTAGGTCAGATAGGGGAATGTTTCCCCGTGATGAAGTTTGCGAAACGTTGCGGTATCACTTTACTGATGGTGTATGTTGAGAGACTCATGGCATGCACTGAATATGACACCACTCTTTACCACCCCTCTTCATTTCTCAGTTGGAGATTTCCAAGTGGAAGCACACAGAACGACTGCTTTAACGTGAAATGATGCATTATGCGAATGTGTAGCTGCAGGAAGCAATGTTGCAGTTCTGATTATCAGTGGGTGTTGTCTGTCCACGTCCCTTTTTGCTTTATCCGATTTGCCAGTGAAAATATGTGTTGCATGCCTGGGCTTTAGCGCAGAGCATGTGGTCACACCTTGAACAAGCAGCAGTGTTTTGGTGGTGAGATGGAAAAAAAAGCCTCGAGGAGAGGAGAGTCAGGGAAGACGATCCTCGACTCAGTTTCAGGGAGGGAGGGAGAAGAGAGCTCTCTTCGTCCATTAATTTCCAAATGTCTGTTGCTAAGAATAGCCTCTCCCCTCCACCTTCCCTAACAAACACACGAAGACTTGCGCGCGCACTTTGACGCGCATTTACTCTATCGAGCTCGTGTGCGCGCAGTCATTGTCAGCTTTGGTTGCAGCTGTGTCTTTGCAGGAGCTGCATGATGCCAACACCCCCCTCTATACCCCTCTCAACCACGCATACACGCGCATCTGGCTGTAATAAGTATATTTGTCCTACCATGATATTCATGAGACATGTAAGGTTGCTAGATGAAAAATATGTGGAAAAAAGGAAAAGAAAAGGGAGGAATATAGTCTTACAGTTGCTGATGTCACCTAACTCTCTACACCAACAGGCTATTTTACACATTGGTGTGACGGCTGTAGAGGTCTAAGTCAACTGGGTACAGCTTTAGCCCGAAGCACCTTAAGATAAGCTGGCGATAAACGGCACCTTCACGCGTGACAGAAGTCTGGAAGTTGGACGAACTGCGTGCGTCATGTGCTGTGGCTGCAGAGCCTACCATGCGCTCATTATAGTTTACACAAGCTCAAGACAGCGATTAGGCGATTTATTCAATTTATAGACAGAGTCAGGCCTGCATTTTAAGGGAACAGCCAGTCTCCTCCCTTTCATTTTCGTTTCCATCCATTCACCGATTCATCCATCCGTCCGTTTGTCTCTCTCCTCCTCCCCTTGGGGTTGCTGGATGAGGATAGAGGAGGCCGTGGAGAGCGCACTACCCTACTCCAATGAGAGAGAGAGAGAGAGAGAGAGAGAGAGAGAGAGAGAGAGAGAGAGAGAGAGAGAGAGAGAGAGAGAGAGAGAGAGAGAGAGAGAGAGAGGACGCTCTGTCAGGACATTTGGGGCTCATCGGTGCGGACGAAGGTAGACTTTTCGGGGCGGGGATGGTGAGGGACTTTTTCGGCACTGCTGCATCTCTAACGGCCAAACCAAGATCATGAGAGAGTGTAAGGCGGCGGAGAAGCAGCCGTCATACCCTAGTCTTTGACGACGCCGTCCGTGTGTCCCTTGTTCGTTTCTGGATGGCCGCACAGGTGAGGGGCTGAAGATGATGGTTACAACGAAGAAGGATGCCGTTGAAGTCGTCTAAGAAAATTACTTTATCTACACAGCAAGACAGCAATGACACCGACGTTTCGAAGGAAAACGGTATTTTTCTATGTAATTTCTACTCGACATTATGTATCCTGATATAAGACTCGTGAATTACGGATGTCACCATTTTCCTGGTCTCAAGGCTTGTCAGAGCGCACCTATAAAATAACTATAGGGTGGCGGGAGCCACACACTGTATCAAACATTGCGGATGTTGCAAAATAAATAAATAATAGTAGCTCTTCCCTTTTCGATGCCTTTTAAGTCTTTGGAAACGCGACTATTTCTAAAATGCCAAGCTGAACGTCACTGACCACCGTTTACAGCAAGGCTGCGAATTATTTTCATATTCATTTTCAAGAAGATTTTTTGTTGAGGCCTAGATTTAAAGATTGTCATCACACTGCTGTCATGAGAGAAGCGAAATGAATCGTTCGGGAAGGTGCAGGAGCATCTGGTGCACTCTGATACAATCATGAACCATGCAGAACATGAAACATTCATGTTAGTCTCCCCATGATTTCATGTTGGGGGCGAATCCTGCTTTATACGGACATAATAGCGGACTAAGACTGAGACACCCCGCAGCACTACCCCACAGTGCAACCAGTCAGCCGACCGACCACACATTTAATTTCCTCACACCCACAATTGGCCGTTGGCAGAAACTCACAGAGACTGAGACAGTACATGGGCGTCCTCGTCTGCTAGAACCAAGAGCCGCATATCTGCTCACCGGGTGCAGGTGTTCAACGTAAGCTTAAACGACAACCAGTTGTGCATATGAGACGTTCTGATCCAGATGGGATGTAATGTTGTGTGGCTGCACAGCTGAGCATTGGTCTCCTTCTCCGCTGCTTCGTGAAGATTGGTGTCCAAGATCGGTGTCCACAGAATGGCGCGGTTCGGAGACGAGGTACCGGCCAGGTATGGTGGAGGGCCCGGTGGAGGGGGCCCAGGAGGCCGCGGTGGTAGCAGGCAAGGTGGACCCCATGGACACGGTCACGGTCATGGCCACGGCCACGGTCCACCCGGAGGACCCGGGGGCCAGAGAGTGTACAAGCAGTCTATGGCGCAGAGAGCACGGACAATGGCCCTCTATAACCCAATCCCCGTGCGCCAGAACTGCTTCACTGTCAACCGTTCGCTGTTCATTTTCAGCGAGGATAACTTCGTGAGAAAATACGCCAAAAAGATCACCGAATGGCCATATCCTTTACCTGGCATTGTACAGTGAGTAAACGTTGATGTTGTAGGCCTTGTCCACAGGTAGGTTTGATATATTGATATACAGAAAGCTATAATCCCCCCCCCCCCCCCCTCTTATTTCATGGGCTGTAGGTTTTGCATTACATAACAAAGGTGTAACAAGCAGATCCATCAGTACAAGTCCATCTGATGTGAACCACGGGAGGTGACAGAGAAAATGCTGGACGTGCAATTTGTATTGTGGTTAATTAAGAGAAGGGGTGTGAAGCAGCGGCCCCTTTTACGAGGCTGTTGAACACCATCAATCATATTTGATAGTAATTTCGTGTCACAGTCGCGTGGGACTTGCTTGTTAGAGACATTGCCTGTGTGTGGTGTGTGTAGCGAACGTGTGATTGGAGGGGGGTGGTGTCTAGGGGGCGCCGATGGTTGCTGATGTCAGCTGTAGGCTATAGGCCCAACGCCTAGTACAGAGAGGATGTGGAGTGGGAAGAGGTGGGGGGGAGACCAAGGAGGAAAGCTGAAAATAAGCAGCAACATTATGTCCGTGTATGTGTGTGAGTGTGTTTCCTTGCAGTAACGTATGCACACTCCCATATCAGTGTGTTGCAGGTGCCTTTCTCGACATGGTGTGTAAGAGTGAGTGAGAGACAGGGCTGGTATGTAGTTATGAGTATAGCAACTAACGTGCACATTGACACATTATTACATTTTCTGCACATTTTGAGGCTTTTTCTCTTAATCACAGAAGATGCAGATGTCACAGACTGAATGTGCCATACCTTCAGTCTGTGTGCATGTATGTGTGTGTGTGTGTGCACTCCACCAAATAGTGCTACATTTCTTGCAAGCTTCTGCATTATGAATTTTCATCCAATGGAAGATTTTGCACAAGTCTGGAGAGAAATGTCAAGTGGCTTCTGAATGGAGTATGTCTGGGCAAAAGCCTGCAAAAATGCATTATTATTTTATTTTTTTATGGGTGTTAATGACAAGAGGGGAAATTGGAGTAATGAATGTATTGAGCGATGCTGATGTTTGAGCCATGACATAACTACATACACTAATTGGGCTGTTCTGGTGAAATGCAGGGCCTACAATATAGCGCCTTTGAATCATGTCTACTAACCATCTAAATTACAAATGCTTTGGTGAGAGAAAGCAAGATTGTGGAGGACATTTGCTGCCTCATATTGACTGATTTAATTTCCAAACTCAAAGGCCATTTAAGGGCTGGGAAACATCCATTTGACACTTAAAGTTTGAATACACTGTCAGAGCTTACTTGGACTCTTGATTAATTTCATTTGTCGTTGCGTTACAGCAGTGTGTTGTGAAAAAGGCCCATGTTTCATCTTTTTCAGATTGTTTTTCTTTCCCATCAGTATATTTGGCAGTTGGGAATTGTCCATATCATGGTACAGATGGGCCTTATGAAGTCAGACAAGGAGAGACGATGAATAACAAAGACCTCACTATTTTGGAAATTGTGGCATAGTGTCACATTTGCAGTTTTTAGACAATTTTTGGGGTGTTTGTTGGGTAATGTAGCTCACTTTAGAGTAGGTACAGCGAGGAGAGTAGAATCCCTGGTAACAAGAAAAATCACAGAAACCTGGTTACTCCTATCTTATTCATGTTTTAATGAGGAGTAATTGTCAATTAAATCCAAAAAAAGTGTGCTGGTTATAATTTTACAGGGTCATTTTATCATAAAGCGATGTTTGTGTTTGTACCATGGTTTTTCTTCATCTTTTTTACAATGATTACTCCACACAGTACCATTCCTTCAAGCTCAGGTAACCTACCAGAGGCCTTGGAGCTTGAGGTTTCCACGCAGTATCTTAACTGCCTGCCTGCATCTTATACCCTGCTACAATATGCTTGACTGTCTCAGGGGCCTCTTTGCACAGCCTGCACCTGGGGTCCTGTCTGATGTGATAGACCTTGGCCTCTATTGCTCTTGTGCTCAGGGCCTTTTCTTGAGCTGCCATGACTAGTCCCTCTGTACTGCTTTTTCTAGCCACTGACAGGACTTGTCTATATCAGCCACTTCTTGAATCTGTTGGTGGTACAGTACATGCCGTGCAGAGGCCTATCCTTCAACGATGGTTCCTCTTCTGTTTCCCCCTTGGGTTTCAGCTGCCTGAGACATTCACTTAGCAGTTCATCACTGGGGGGCATCTTCCTGGTGTATTCCTGGATATTTCTTATTGCATATATCCTCCCTCCCTCTGCTTACTGTAAGCTACTAGGGTGCTGGACTTGGGGTGAAATGCTGCATGCATTTTGAAAATATGTATGTATATAGATGTCTACATGACAGGTATCCCTAAGTCCCAACTGACATAACTCTTGTCACTGATAGAGTAAGTGCTGTAAAAAATATACCAGGGATGCGACGCAACCAATTTCAGCAGGTAAGTGTGCGGGTGAAATTACTTCATCTTAAAAATTGACATAATTGACAGAAACGTCTAAGTCCTTGACCCCTCTAGAGGGCATGTGTGTGGCTCTATTGTTTTTTTTTAGCCCTGTAGCTAGCTGGTGACAGCGTAGCCTACGGAGCAGTACACTTTCTGAAATGTCACTAAAAGTGACAACAAGAACAGTGACTCAAAGAGAGACATTTCTTCCAGTTAGCCAGTTAAATTACAGCCTCTAGGCTGTAATTTACTGTAAGTGCCACCAGAAAAAAAAAAAAAAAAACACGGTGGAAATCAGATTGCAAAAGCGAGAGCACAGTTTAATATATATTAAATCGGTTTTCTACTGAGCCCGCCAAGTCCCACCCAGAGAAAAAGAAGAACCACAGTTTACAGTTTAATAATCCGTGTGCATGGTTTTCCACCATTTTTTTTTCTCTGCTAGTGGCACTTGCCGGGCTCCGTAGTTTCCATCGTTATTTTTTATTTTTTTATGGTGGCACTTGCTGGGCTCCATATTAACTTTCTCCAGAATGTTTTTTTTTTCTTAAATGTGCCTACTGCAACTTACATATGAATCATACTGATATGATACTATGCTGTATTATAATATAATGTATCAGATAGTGAAGAGATATTGCACAGTTCTTGTGTCAGAATACCTGACTGCTAGTGTGTCCTGGTGATGGGCTCATGTTGCACAATAGGAGGAAGTTAAAACCAAATGGGTCCGACAGAAAGATGCTTAAAATGAAATCTTCCCTGGATGTCTTTCTGACCTTTAGCACATTTGATTTTGTCTGTGATTTTTATACGTTCCTTTATTTCTTTTCATGTAAATATGTCGTCAGCGTCCACAACGTCCATCACTTAGATTTTTGCTGGTCACTAATTAAAGCAGCTTTAAAGAAACATAAACACACAAACATACACACCCTCATGTGATCAACCTCACTCACACACACTGCATGCCCACCATATGGTGTTGTCTGCGTCATCAGCATGCATTTAAGTGTTTTTTTCCCTGATGTTGTAAATGGAGACTGAGGAAGTCTATATATGTTCTATCTATAGCAACACTGAGTTCAGTAGGAAATATAATACAAGTAATGAGTTTCATAAAGTAACTATCCTTTCATAATCTAAGGTAGTGAGAGATAATAAGGAATAACTGACTGTTTTTGTAGTAATCCTATATTCTTGTGCTGGTTGTTGTTGAGAGTGAATAGAAGTTCTCAGAGTTTTAGAATTTGATCCCATACATGAATTGTGTAATAGAATAAATGAAAAATCAGATGACCACTGATAGGTGGAACCTTAGCTCTCTTGTACAATACTTACAGTATAGTTTAGATTGAAAATAGGATATTTTTCATAAAGTTGGCTTGGTCTCCGGTTTATTTTCAGAAGCACAGATGCCACTGAACTAAATTGAACTAGAGGCAGCAACATGCCCCTATACAGTTCCTCTTCCTCCTCCCTATCTAAACATTGCTACTTCTGACTGACTGCGACACTGACATTATATCTTATGAAGTATTAGCTATTATACAGTATGGAACTGAGTACTTATTGTAAATGTTCTAGAGAATATTGTAGATCTAACATTAAACTGGCAAAAAGAAGTGCAATTCCAAATCTATCTGCTACTTCAGCACTATGGACAACTCAGATAGAGGATTAATGAGCTAGACAGTCTAAACCAACAAATCCATATAAACAATATCTGTGTACCTGTGCTCCGTCAGGTATTAAAAAATGAATGGAGGGGATGGCAGGGCAACGAGAGGGATATGTTTTGACATTGCCATTGTCTTAACTATGGACATATTGTGACATCAAGCCAAACTAACACCATCATTAAAAATGCTACTCATACAGATGATACTTTGTCAATTGCAAATAGTATTCTCCTTTTTTAACAAAACAAAAATGTGACTGTACTTTCCCACCGTTGTTGATTAAAGCTGCTATTTGTTACTTCCCGATTGTGTTATTGGAAGCGAGCATTTCTCAGGTGTGTGAGTGTGAGTCCTGACTCTAACAACCAGCAACCAGTTGCTTTTCTCCAGGTTGGTTCTGTCAGCTGACAACATATTTGATATTAGTGCGCAGAATTTGTATTTTAATGTGTTTTTACCAATCACAGTGAGCCATTGTCAAGCTACCCGTTTTCTCTCTTTCCTTTCATTTAGAAATTCAACACACATGTGTACTCGTACAGAAACATCTGCTCCCTTGGGTATAAGTTTCTTTTAAGTATGATCATGTCTCAAAGAGTCAGTTTCTTTCAAATTGGTCAAGCCTAAAAATAACAGGGGCTTAGCGAAAGAGCCCTTTTAACGTACGATACAGCAATCCTCTTTCCTCAGTCCGCTATCCATTTATCATCTCCAGTTCACATAGAGGTCAGATAATAAGAAAAGTTTACAGAATTATTGTAGGGAATTTTTGTGTTGCTGCACTGTTCAGAACAAGTTGCTGTTGAATAATAGAAACAGAAATATTGTAAGAGTATCCGAATACTGACGCTAACCTAAGCCAGAATGATAATAAAATTAGGTTAAGGGTTAAAATGTGTATCTGTCTTTTAGGAAAAAGGGTGTGTATCCAAAGCAGAGGTGAAGTGTGTCAGGCCCTGTTCACATCGGGTATGAACAAGCACCCTGTGTGATCTGATCGCTCGTGGACAGAGGCATTATGGATGGATTGAGATCCTTTCGCTCAGACCACATTTAGAGGTGATCTGGGACCTGGGAGTGGCCACAATATTATTACAGTGTAAACACTAATGTGTTTTGGGCCACACTGAAGGAAAGTCTACTCATCCGACATGTCTTTGTGTCAGTGGTTAGATTTTCCGCTTTGTATTGATGGTCCAAAGTCTGGATAAAAAAAGTTACTCTGTAACTCGGTGAAGTTATTTTTTATTTTGAGTTGAAAAGTTTATCAGGCTTTTAGTATCTATATAAAGAGTCTGGGTCAGAAAGAAAACTGCATATGGTTTAAAAGCTTCAGTGTGTCTGTAGTTGGCAAAAAAGAAATGCCCAAAATGTGAAATTTGATGGGACATGTCCTTGGCTGCTCTGGAGGACAGCAAGTTATTTGGCAGAGTCTTGCACCGCACTGGGTACCACTCACTATTCTTAGCCCCCGTTTTACATAAGGCTTTTGGCCAAAAGTAGTAAAAGTAAAAATAAAGTACAGTGAAGCACTACAACAAAAAGTATCTCTACTGCAAGTGACTGTGTTACCTGTGTATTGAATCAGGGGTTGACTTTTATTAATGGTTCGGTTCAGTAATGACTTGGAGATAATTGTGGGCAACTAGCTGGCTCTGGCACCAATCTATGCAAGTGCTGGAAGACTTGTTTCACAACTTAGATGTCTGCAAGACATTTTTTACTTGCAAACACAAATGATACACCTTTTTCCATGTACATAAAGTGGGTAATTTAGATCACAAGTGTTCACTTGAGACCTATGTAAATACACATCTGTGCTAGGGTTTGAGAGCTGTCCACTTGTGATTGGATCACCCGAGAGGCATGTTGTGGCTGCTATTAACAAGGTTTGAGATTAATATTAGCTAAAATGCTGTCGGTGCTGCAGAAAAAAGCAGAACATAGAGATGGACGTGACAGACAGAAACAGAGGAAGGAATAGGGACTGTCAGTAAGACACAGACATTATAGAAAGTGACATGCTAATGAAAAACGTTGGAGAGAATCCAACTGCCTGTCTGCATATAAATCATTTAACACAAAGTGAACACTCAGTGATGGCCATCTCGCTGCAGTCTTGACTTTTTTTTTTTCATTTAGAAAGACCTATGAACAAAGATTTTTTTCTCTACTAGTATGACTGCATTATGATGACCATAATCTTAACCTGTGTTGAATTTTCATGTGCAGTCTATTTTGTTCCCAACCATGATTTCACTCAAGTCTGAGAAACATAACTACACACATACACACTGTCAGTACAAATGTTAAGAAGCTCTTGCCATCTCCCTCTCCTGTCTCTTTACCTCTTTCTTTGTCACTTTTTTTGATTGATAAGAACTGAGGTTTTGTCACCTCCTCTTTCATGTTCCACAACTTGTACTTTTTTCATCAGGCTTTCTATCTCTCTCCGTCCAATCAGCCTCTGTAGAACTGACTGCTTCTGAGATGGTAATTTAAGGCATTTTTTTTGCTGAACATTCTGACAGCTGCTAGTCTTGCTTAGTGTATTGTGCTCCCAATTGTTCGCAAAAAGAAGCTCATGTGCACATTCTCTGTTGGCACACGTGCTACAATTCATGTTCTGTGTGTGCGTTTGTGTGTATGTGTCCTTTGGGCTCAATCTGCCTATCTAATAACTTTGACTGTTTGGTAATAACTGTGTGAGTTGATCCGTATCCTGAGCTCCTCCGGGCAGACTCTGCATCAGCACGAGCACACACAAGCAAGCTTATAAGAAGGCCCAATCATTTTTCACTTTTTTTTTTTTGTTTGTTTCCTTTGCATCTGCTATGTGGGTTTTTTTCCACAGCATTTCCAGAATGTCATCTGCTTAAAGTCTTAGTAAAAAGTGGACAGACTACTGCATATGGTGGCTTAAACTTGTAGTTTAAGTTCTTCAGTTATATCTTAGCTTATATGAAACAAAGCTTTGTTTTTACTGATCATGTGCAGGACATGGTTTTACTTGTCTGTATGTCTGTTTGACGTTTGACTGAAGTTTCTATAGACTGAGTAACAGTGTGTCACAACCTTTCACCGGTATCATCAGTGTTCTTATGAAGGTGCGGAAGTCATTCATGGTAGTGACGATTTCTTTCTCTATTCAACTCTGTGTCTTTTTGTTGTCCTGCCAAGTTGAATTGATATTTCTTCATTATTTTAGTGAGATAGTGATTTTAGTTAAATACTGAAGAAAAACTTCATAATTTTAGTTTGATTTGTTATGAATGTGAGATAAATCTTATTCAAAGCATTTTTCAAGTACCAGATTAAGTAAGCTGGAGAGGAGAGGAAAGGTGTCATAACAATGAGGTTGGTTGAAAATGAGGTGTGATGTTAATCAGTGGGAGAGAGATGTAACTCAGACCCAGAAGCGACAGTGTATAATAATAGTTTTTATTGAAAAAAAGATGAATATCTGACTCTCAAACTGGAAAACCAATCCAATACCTACCCAATCAACAAATATCCAGTCCTAACAAGCTGTATGAGTTTAAAGAGAAGTTAGAGGCCGAGTATAAAGGATCAGAGGCTGCCGCTCTTGGCCTTGAAAAAGTGATCGTTTTGATCACAAAGAGGCTGACGCTCTACAGTCATTTGCATCAATACTGCCGTCATGAGCTGAAGTTTGATTATCTTTGAAGGGCGCTTCATGCTTTGCGGAAAAAAGACGGCTGTGGTGCTAAAATGACCTCCTCATCCCAGAAAATATTGTGAGCTTTTGGTGTTCTTACCTCCCGGTGCACTACTTTCATGCCAAAAGATTGTTTCCATGGCAGTAAGATGGTTGTCTGCATCACTTATGCCAGTTCCACCGACCCAAACTTACACGCATGACCAGCCTGTCACCTATAATGGCTGCTCAAGCTGAAAACCGTCTGAGTCTGGTGATGGGCCACTGCATTAGTATCTAAAATCTGATAAATGCACTGTGAGCTTTTATAGTAATATATTGCAGGTGGGTGCTATTGGAATATGCAGCATTTGGCAGTTGAGCAGGGAAAGCAGAGTAAATATTCAAATACAGTGCAGTGCTGCAAATCATGACAGAAATTTTGGTCGGTGTCTGCAAGAGGAATCAGCCAGTGTCCGCTGTCTTCGTAAAATCTTTCAAAAGTGCATTTCTTTATCGTAGCATCATTTTGAGCAAGGTACTGACAGAAAAATTAGGAATATGAAAATGTTTACCACTTTCAGATCAGTGTAAAGATGCTTTGTATTGTTTAGGTTGGTGACTCACACTAAAAACATTTGAGCAATGCGAGGAGACTATTTTCTTCTTTAAATGTCCAAATAGTCGTCAAAATGTGTCTAAAAATGTATTCGTGTTGCAATCCTTAATGATACTCCATGTTAACTGCACGTCAAAACGAGGGAGGTTGTGTTGCTTGTCTTTCCGTCTCTATCTCCTTCCTCTTCTCTCTTTCTGCTTTCTCTTAGCTGTGGTTCTGGCTCTGCTGAATAATTCAGTTGCAGGCTAGTTTGGATGAGTGTGTTAGGTGTGTGTGTGTCTGAAAATGTGTTTCTGTCTATGAGTGTGTGTGTGAGAGGGGTGCAGTGACGTGGGGAAGAGTTATTTTTGGGCTTCAGATATGTGGGTAGAGAGAAAATAGAGAGGGAGAGAGTCTGATGGATTGATTTTATTTTATTTTTTTCATACTGATGTTTTTTTCGATCCTTGGTTGCGGCTGTTACTAGACGAACCCTGCTGGAAGCCTGCACTCTACCTGCAGGGCGTGCTGGCACACACTCAAGCTCAACTCGGCTCACTAAGCACACAAATACTCATTGGCAGTGAAAAGCAAGTGAGTATTAGTGTTAGATAAGCAAGCACTCTCAAGTATACAAACACACTTCATATTAACACACTGGCTACCTTCCTAAACATTCAGCTGATGTGAAAAGATGTCACGTGCTGCAGTGATGCACACACTCAACAGCACACACCAGCGTCAGCATCTTGTACAAAGTGTCAGCTTGGCTGTATGAGGGTGATGAGGGAGTGGCAGGAGTGAGAAAGAGACCATAGCTTATGTATAAGAAGGGAATAGAGCCATCCTGATTTTTTTGGTAAACCATTTTGAAGTCTTGAGTTTCAATAATGACCATCAGCTTCTCGGTCTAAGTCAGAACTGAAAGCTGATTGGTCAATATTTC
Organism: Leuresthes tenuis; assembly: GCF_036924035.1. Lineage (NCBI taxonomy): Eukaryota > Metazoa > Chordata > Actinopteri > Atheriniformes > Atherinopsidae > Leuresthes > Leuresthes tenuis. The sequence goes on from NW_027325371.1 coordinate 15,470,261, forward strand.
TGATTGGTCAAGGTCTTACATCTAATTATCAGCACACTGACCAGCATTAGTGAATTTAACTAATGATGCCATATGAACTGGTCAACAAATACTATATCTTAGTATTTCATTAGTAGTAGTCTTTTGGAGCTGGAGGACTTTGAAGTACGGCTCTTCTGCAGCGACTAGAGCTGCACAATATATTCAAAATTTGCCTTCTGTAACAGAATGGTGAGTAAGCATGGGAAGGGCAGGACATTATGCTGGAATGAGTGAGCAGTAAAACAAAAAGCCATTTATGTTTTAGCTTCTAAAATAGGCAAAACATTGTTTGGATTCAGATTTTGAGAAACAAAAGCTGTACTCTATTCAGAACAGTACAGTCAGAACAGACTTTTTGACAAATATGTCCAAAAAACTGGCCAAACTTTTACAACTGAGCATCTCAATGTGTAGATTAACAATCCATCAGACCTACATTTGTCAGTATTTGTCTTAACTACCTTGATTTTTCTGAAATATCTATCATCCAGTCAAAGCTAGGAGCACAGTAACTCATATATCTGAAATAAAAGCTGCTTCTGTGGCGAGCCGCCCTTTTATAATGCAGCACAAGACAACCTCTCCTGCTTCGGGTGACATTGGGTGAGACGTGGTGTACACCCTGGACAAGTCGCCAGTCCATCACAGGGCAGGATCATAATCATCACGTAGAAATCGCATGTTTTTAGTCTGTGGAAGGAAGCTAGACTAGCTCAAGAGAACCCGTATGCGAATGGAGAAAACATAAGCCACAACACCACTGTGAAGCCACAAGTAAATTTTCCCTTTAAACTTAGATGTAATCCAACCTCTAGGAAACCAGCAAATGGTTTTGGATTGTGGGAATTAAATGAACAACACAAAAACAGAATGACGTGTTTAATCCACCTTCCTACACAAAGATTAGCATGTAGACATATCTAGATGTGCAGTTTCAATGTGGCAAAAGACTGCTTGGACTGTTATAAATGGAAGACTTTAGACCTTTGTCTCAGCAGACATTTTGACTTGATATAGGATGAGTCCAGTTGCATTGATGATGGCTGTATTCCAAAAAAAAGGAGTTTCTGCTTTTTGTGTTTTGTGGTTTATTTTTTATTTTTGTTATACAATGAAGTATGAGTTTATATATCACGGATCATATCATCGCAATATTCAACAATGATATTGCATATCGTGCAGCAATATCTGAAAAGTGAAAATAAGCCTTAACCCCAAATTCCAAGGATTCTATTCAGATTTGTCCTGCAGTAATATAACGAAGCACTTGAGCCATGTCTCTTATCTTTATAGCTTCTGATTATCAAAATAATTAGTTCAGTTTCAACTTCACTGCTTAATCCCATTCATCCAGTCAAATCAGTACTGCTGAGGGAAAAGTGACAAGAAAGTGAAGTAATTATTTGAGCTGTTCTGCTGCTGCTGCATAATGTAACAGGACACAGTGTAAGAGGGAGAGAAACGGAGGGAGGGGAAAGGAATGAGGGATATAAATAAACTGACAGAGAGAAGGGGAGGCTAAGTTTTGAATCCAACTTTTTCCCCCATTTGCTTTTTTCTTTTCTCTTGAAAATAAATACAACGCCTCTTCTTTTAAACTCTTCTAAACATTTAAAATTCATCATTATCAATTGCAGATGTAGATTTTTCTTTCTTTTTCAATTCTATGAAATAAATTCCTTGATGCATAAATGCTTCGATGCATGTGTTGATCTTCACCTCGTGCATTTGTGAATGTTGAGATTAGCTCCACCTCTCCGGTGCTCCTCTGGCTTCAACTGCTCACCACCTCTCACTCTGCTTGCAGTTTCGCTTGCACCTTCTAATGCGCTGCTAATATTAGATAAGATTGTTCTTGATCGCTGCTAAAGGAGCACGGCAATCTGTTTTCAGAAATCTAATGCAACTACTTTTTTTCATTTGTATAGAGTTGCATTTGTAAGAATTGTGTTTTCTTTACTTTAGTGCAGAGATCTTCCTGCACAGGCATTTCTACTTCTTTCTGAGTGGTTCCAACATACTTGGAAGGGGAGGATAAGATGAGGGGTTTCCAGTTGGCTGCAGTCTGATACTCCAGCTCTTGGTGTCACTACATTTTACACATGGGACATTTAGAACATGTAAAATAGGTGTTTGTGGTATAAGTAAAGCACACTATATGTTCCCAAGACACACAAACCAATACTGAAGGACAAAAAGAAAGATAATTCTGGTAGTAAAGGCAATTCTAAGGCTCTTAGTTTTATTTATTTGGTCTTTTACATGATATACCAAAGCCAGTAAAATGTCACTTTAGGGGGGGATGTGAGGGATATTTCCATATATGCTAACTTGGGGGTATTTCAGCATTGCGAGCGATGGCTGCAGTGATCTTCTGTAGCGCTTTGTGTCAGTGGCACACTTACATACGCACATGCAGACTGCATGCGACGGTATGATGTATGGTCTCTTTCCCATTTCCTTTCTTTCAACACCCCTCCCTTTTTATAAAAGTCTATGTACATGTGTGAATTCAGCCACTAACCTACTTTCAACATAGCACGCACGCACTCAGCTGAAGAAAATACTGCAATCCTATCACACCCCTTTGTAATTCGCTTGCTTTATTCCTCATTCAGCACTGCTGTGCTCTTCGTCTCTGCCCTTCTCTCCTCCCCATTGTTGTTTTCCTCTCTATGTCCTCCATCCTTCTCTCTTTATTCCTCACCACTCACTCTTTTCAACCATGTCTGTGCCCACAGGACAAATTCTTTTTCTCTCTTTCCTACTCTCATCTCTCTTTCATTTAAACCGTCCATATATTTTCCTTCTGCCCAACTTTTTTTTCCTTCTCTCCCTTACCGTCTTGTTGTTTGTGTCCTTGTGTGTTTGCTGACGCTGCATCTATTTTTCCTTCTGCCTGTTTCATCCGATATTGAATTGAGATTTCATGATAGCAATGGGGATGATTGATGGATGGGACTAGTAAGAGAAACTAAGAGCAGATGCCAGTGGGAGAATGTGGGAAAGGAACAAAAATTAAAATATCGAAGAAAAAAAGAACTGGGAATTATAACCTTAGTGGTGTGGCTGTAGGAGAAAGAGAAGGCTTAGCAGTATAGGTAGAGAAAGAAATGTATCAGCGAGACACAGCCAAGGGCTTTACTGAAGGGGAGAGGATGGTAGGAGAGAAAGTGACCATAAGGAATGTATGGAGCAAATGATGGACAAGGTTAATAAAAGGCCAGCATACGCATGTGAATGTGTGCGTCATTTGGCTCCACTAGTGTTCTCTGAGGTCCTTGCATCTCTTTTCTTGGCGATATGTCTCCGTCTCCAGCCTAACACCACCCTCATGACAGTGTTGAAACGTATGGTCTGACACAGCACTAGCTGTTCATAAAAAAATGATATAATTATCTGCAGAAATGACGGCAGAAAGACACGAGGAAAACAAAAAGTGCATAATATTGTCATCCCTCTAACCCCTGATTCCTCCATGGCTTTTAAGTCAGAAATGGTTATATATAGCAATTTAGAAAGGAGGAGATTCATTATTGAAGGTTTATGGCGAAGTATGAGTCATCTGTTCTTCTGAGTTTGTGTGTGTGTGTGTGTGTGTGTGTGTGTGTGTGTGTGTGTGTGTGTGTCTGTGCCTGTGACAACACTTGTGTGTCTGTGTATTTCACACACTTATATAGTCGGATTTAAAAGTTTGGACACCTTATCCAATTTTGAGTGGAAGATGAACAGATCTCAAAAGCATAACATTTTAAAATGAAACCTTTCTTTCAGTTTTCAAACAAGGTTCGTGCTTTAATTATGTAAACAACTTTCAAGTGGAGGAGAGGTCAAGTGATGCCAATTTCAAAGGCTTTATAAATAAGATTTATTAGTTCTGCGAGAAAACCCCCCCAAAAAACCTCAGTGCCAGAGCTTTGTGAATGAACATTTAAACAAGCATTTTGCATTTTGAAAGCAAGTCATCTGATGTTGTGAAGCTAAAATAACACTCTGAGGCAGAACTGACCAAAAGAATGGTCCAGTGTTTCAACAACAAATACCTATCAAACTGTAAAATACACAGGTGGATTGATCTCAAGTGCTCCAATCAAAATAACCAAAACAACCATCTCTATAGTACTGAAAACCTACTCATATCAACATATTTACACGAGAGAAAATGTCATTCTCAAGTGTTTCAAGAGAGGGGTGTTTTACAAAATCGCAGTCACCTTAATGGACGCCATTTTGTTAACATATGTGTTGTCACCAAGGGAACCAGCAAGTTCATAGGATTATGATCCTGCCCTGTGATGAACTGGCAACCTGTCCAAGGTGTACCCCGCCTCTCGCCCAATGGCAGCTGGGATAGTCTTCAGTTCCTCCCATGGCTCTGAATTGGATTAAGTGAGTATAGAAAATGGATGGATTACAGTCCTAAATTCCACAGTGGACCACATCAGGAAGTGTAAGCTGAGGGTTTTGCCTTGGCCCTCACCGTCCATCAACCAAAGCATCCTAAAAGAAATGGCTGCACATGCATGACAGCTGTAGAATTTCACCGAAGTGGAGGCCTACTGGAGGAGCAAAGGGCAAGTAATTGCCAGACTTAGCAGGCTGAAAAAAGAGTTGTAACAAGTTGGTTGTTCAAACTTTTGCTTGGGAACCTTTCCATTGTTTTGTTAGTTTGAAACAGTAAAAGATAAGAATGTGTCATCTTTAACTGTTTATCTTTAACAATTAGGCATATCAGGTCCTCATTTTCTACTATTTTTGCTGTTCACGAAACAGAAATATTGAACAGGAGGAGGTGCTTCAAATTATGAAGGGCACAGTTATTGTACCTCTGAACTATTCACATATCCCTGCAGTCATGCACACCGGCAGTTTAAAGTATGAGAAGATTATACAGCACCTTGAAACATAATTCAGGCACAAAGTGTGCCAAATGGTTGTTTTATCAGCATATTGAACAGGCATTCCTCGTGAAGAGCACTACTTCCGTCCAGTGTGCAGACTGACACATTTGTCCTTTTGTCCCTGTGTTTCTATATCAGTCTCTTCTTCTTTCTCATCTTCTCCTTGTTCCTCTCTCCCGTGTTCAATCAGCTACTCCCTGCCTTCTCACAGCCCAACACATGTACACACTTACGTGTATGCACACACTCGGCTGGGTGGGCAGAGAGGTTAACTGAGCGGTGCCATGAGTGTTTTAGTAAAATGGGCTTCTTAAGAGTGGTCTGGCAGATGATTACAAACACTCAGACACTGACAAACACGCACATCTTGGGCTTACACACATGCGTTCAGAACGTGCAGGACGCACATACGGAACACACGGGCAGATATCTGGGTAACGGTTTCGCACATGCAGATGTAGGATGTATGTTTCTATAAATAGCTTCCTTTTACCATTCAATTTCCCCCTCCTCCCAGTACTATGGGAGTAGCTGTTCCCAAAGGAAGGAAGCAAGCGTGGAGAAGGTGAACATGAGAAGCAACAGAATGGTGAAAAAGAGATATTATTTACCGTGGCTTGAAAAGTCGAGATTTCCCTTCAAATCTCCCACTGGATATACTTTAAATATCCTCCCACCTTTTCCCCTTTATTCTCATCTGTTTGTCCTCGTTGCTTTTTTCTCTCTCTGCATCGATTCTTCCCTCTGCCCCTTCTCTTCATCCTTCATTAATCTCCATCACTCGTTCGAACGCTGTCTCTCAGTCACTCTCCTCTTGCTCTCTTCCTTTAAATGTAACTGTTTATCTTGTGACCTTAATGAGATAGGTGCCTGATTTAAGAAGATGATACGAGTGCGTTTGTGTGTGTGTATGTTCGAGGAAAAGACCGTTTGGAACACATTGAGATGTGAGTGAGTTAGACGTTAGATGCATGGAGCTTAATGTCGACATCATAATGAACCTCACTCAGCGTCCAGGTGCAGTGCCACACACTGCCACTCTAGTGAAGCCTGTGTCTGTGCGTTTTTGCTTTATTTCTCTGTGTGGGTGGTGTGTTACCAGAAAACACACTTAGCAGAAAATATTTAACTGACTCACGGTGGCTTGTGGGTGTATATGTGTGTATTTGTGTGTGTGTAAAGAGGCATCAGTTGCACATGAGACGCGAGACAGTGGTCCATTTGAGTTTGACTCACACAGTCAGCGCAGTCCAATTACATACATTTGGCCTTGCTTTTTATCTTATTGTCTGTTTAGTTTCATTGAAAATGAATGCCTGTGGTGATTGTTCTATTCACAGTATATGGCACCTGCTTGCACATTAAACGTGTAAAATTGGACTTAATTTCAAATACAGTATTGCACAAAAGTCTTGAGCCATCCCTTATCCCTGTATTTTGCTTCCAATGAGCCGGACTTCTTTTAATCTTATAAATTAGTCCCGAGCAACAGTTCTCCAGGCTTCCTGAAGGTCTTTCAGAGTTTTTCTTTGGACATTTGCAGCTTTTCCACTCATTTTGAGTCCAGTCCCTGTACTCTGGCCATTTCAACCACATACCTCCGACCTATGATCATTCAGGCATTAAAAAGGGCACCGAACTCAAGGAATGAACCAATGTTGTGTCTACAAATAACACTTGGCAAAAGTGTCGCATTTACCTGGCAATATAGGAAGAAAAGAGGGGTGGCTCAACACTTTTGATGTTCTTTTACTTATGTCATCCAAATGCAGAGGAAGGTCACTTAGTGAAGTGAGAGACAACCACCATGTTGAAATGTATTTTTAAGACTTTCATTTTGGGTGGAAAATGATCAGTATTTTCCTTAACTGATCCTCCCCACTCCGTTTGAGTGGATGATTCTAGCCACCATCATCGCCAACTGCATCGTCCTGGCACTGGAACAACATTTGCCTGATGGAGACAAGACACCGCTGTCTGAACGTCTGGTAAGTTAAACTGAGAATAAATATTAAATGTTAGCACGACTAAACCTAGATTACTTTTTCATTGATTTTATTGGAGACATGTGAAGAAAGTCTGTCAGAAGAGATTTCCTCTTTTTTTCCTCACTCCTTTTCCCCCTCTGTCTTCCCCAGGATGATACAGAGCCGTACTTCATAGGGATCTTCTGCTTTGAATCTGGAATAAAGATACTTGCCCTTGGCTTCGCCTTTCACAAGAACTCATACCTGAGAAATGGATGGAACGTCATGGACTTTGTGGTGGTCCTCACAGGGTAAGTGACAAGCAAGTAGACATACTACAAACACACACCAGCGCAGGCCACAAGAACACTTTACCTGCATGAATACACGTGCAAGGTCATCATGAAATATGGACTTTTTTCTTCAGCTTCAGTTTTGACTGTTTCGACACGTGTGTGTGTGTGTGTGTGTGTGTGATAGTGAGTGTCCTTTCCCTGCTCCTCTGCCCTAATGAATAGGCCCCATTCTGTGCAAGGCAGCAGTCAGATCACAGAGTAGAACTGCAGGCAGCCAGCAGCCTGGGTGGTGAACAAATGTCACCTCGGTATATACAGAGACACGAGGGGGGAGGGGGGCACAGATGGATCAGACATTGGAGAGGAAGCGAGATCAGGGGTTCTAAGAAAGATATACACGTTGTTAACCAAGTGGAGACAGATGGACAATAGGAATAAAACAGAACGTAAGAGTGAAGCAAAATGAGGGAAAATAAGTGTTGTAGGGAAAAATATACAAAACATCATAACAAAGAGCACTGTGACAGAAGTGGTGTCATTAAGAAATAGAATATATAATTATGTTACCTTTAACTTTGCTGAATATATGATAGATCGTTTAGAATGAACAGAGAAGGAAAATAGTAGATGAGCAGCTGGAGGATTGTGATTATTTCCATGCAGATGTGCTTATATCTGTGTGTGACAGGTTCTATTTTCCCTACATATCCATGTAATGATCCATCCATCAAACTGACTGTCAGATGTCATTCTCGCTCCTATGCTTTACATATTTCTTCAAAAGACACAGTAAGCTTCCTTGATGTGTTCATAACATGCTGGTGCTCTGAAGCAGATTGCAGATTGTTAAACGTGTTAGCAAATCTGTCTCATCACAATTTTCTCAGTAAACTGAAGCATAAATTGACTGGCCACAAAACATATAAAGATTGCCACAATGCTCCAGATCAAAATACAGGTATGCCTGTTAAAATCACTTGGTCTCTAAATCCTACAATTTAACTGTGGGATAGTGTGTCCAATGTAGGGGGCAATTTCACAGTATTTTATGTTGAGATTAGTGGATGTTTTTTTGCTTGCTTGTAGTGATTTGGAAAGCTTCCTACCTTGTCTTTCTTTGCTGACAAAGCATCGGTGGAACTGGTGACACACACACACGCACACACATACACACACACGACACAAATGCACTGAGTGACTACCCGTCTGACAGTGTGTCCTTATGCTTTAATAAGAGCAATCGTGACGCCAAGCTCCTCTCAGCGTGGCACAACAGAGTGACTGTAAGAGAGAAGAGAGGTGAGAAGACAAGTGTCAGAGAGACAGCAGGAAAAAGGGAGGCAGAGATGGAAGGGGAGGATGGAAAGGTACAGCAGTGGGGCAAAAGAATGTCCTTATTTCCAGTAAATGCCTTGTCTAGCACAGTGCACCCCTGTGATTTATTTGAAGGAAGTCAATTTAGAAATATATCATTAAACCTGCTCACCTTCTTTTAATTCCTCCCCACTCCCTACTGAGCCAGCAGATCTGTTGGTAGATTATTACAAAGTGGTTGAGTCTGATGTCCTCGGGGTAAATACTGCTCCACAAGCACTGTTTTCTTAAAGGAAAGCAAATTAAATTCTGTTGGCTGTGCTATGATTAAATGACGGACTGATCTATGATATGAAAAGAAGATTTGTCCAAAAAATGTCTCATGCTGGGAACAGCTTGATGGAACTGAGACATCATAAGGGATTATTTTTCTCGTTCGGGTGAAGAAAGGACAGTAGGTAAGACAGAAGTGAAATTGTATATCTGTTCACAGTATGAACTTTAAAAAGTACTGTAGATAAACTGCCCAGCATTACACAATGAGCATGCTTATATGATACTAGGAAAAAAAAGGAAACTTGCCTTAGTCAGCTAAATTCATACTTTTAAAAGGCATGTAAACATATTAGTCTGACAGAAATCCTACGAAATCAAAGCTCTGAAAGGGGACTAATCACTCCTGCATGCATGTGCTTACTAGACTCAAATCAGCCCAGGTGCGCCACACATGGTCCGAAGTTCCATCTTTTGTGTCTTTTTGTAAAAGCAGTGAAATGTAAGTGCATATTAAACAGCCAAATCCCAAATAAAGCGCTCCCATTCACATGTTCATGTTTGATATTTGTCAGATCGCCAAACGCGTCTGAAATTGTGGCAGCAAATCAGCCCCTTAAGACTACGTGTCAACTCGAGGTCGCTTGAAGCATTTCCAGACTGTTGCTTTGCACGAATGAAACGCTGATTTCATAACCCGCAGTGTTATCTGACAAAAACACCATTCAAGTAACGTACAGACCATGTCTGTGTTGTGAATTTGTACAGTTTGAACATGTGCAATGATCTCCCACAGAGAAAGTTAAAAGTGGCAGAATGTCTTACTTAGGTCAATGGCGTGATTCCCTCCCATGCTTGTATACATGGACTCGGACGGTGTCAAACTCTAACTGTAGCTGTACATCTAACCATGCTGAGTGAATACTCTGTAACACTTACAGTGCCCATACAGTAGTGGACAATCCTAATATACAGTATGGTCAGTACATTTTTTACTCACTCACACACTGTGCACGCATTCTTTGTTGCGCTTTCTGTGAATGGCAGTTGTATTTTTAGCAGTGCAGCTCTTTGAAGATGAAAGGTTACTTGGCCTTTCTACCCACCTTTGGTGGAAACCTTTGATAGCGCACTGACCAGTGTGCATATACACACACACACATTTCCACTTCAAACATTCTTCTCCATTTCCTACTCATCCTTAGTGCACTTTCAGACGTTCTCTTCAGACATAAAAAGACCAACAGACAAATGGCACTTAGTATGTCTGAATAGAACATGTAGATAAGCTATTCAATCTACAACCTTTTCGGATGCCATTTGATTTGGGTGCACCCATGTGTGCGTTGACCTACCCGTTGTAGTAAATTGCCAGAGTGGTTTGGCACTGGCAGTGAGCTAATTTTTTTTTTTATTCCCATATCGATTACTCGTCCAATTACCCTTACTTTATAGCCAGTCTTGCCTTGCATCTTCCCCTCTGTTTTGTCTTCCTGCACTCAAGTTCTTTTGATTAGATCCAACAGACACACTGAACAGGAGTAAAAAAAAAATAAAAAATCAAACTCTGAGGGTCCTTTTAATGACTGCAAAACCACCTAAAGTTGAATTTCAAAATGGCGTAATATGTATTTTACCTGAAATACTACGAAGTTTACAGAATCACAAAACACTGTATGAGGTGTGTAAATCCATCCATTAACTCAAACCTTTAGGGGAGAGAACAGGTTTCATTAGTCTGGACCCAGACAACCATTCACACCCATATTCATAGCTAAAGGAAATCTACAGTCACCAGTTTGCCTAACCCACATTTCTTTGGACTGTGGGAGGAAGCTAAACACCAGGAAAACATTTTCTGTTGTTAGGTGATCGTGTCACCCACTGCACCGGTGTTCCTCCCTTCAGGAGTATGTCTCTCAATTTAAAATGTGTCTTAAGGTTAGTGTGAAAAAGGATTGCAATTCCCTGCAGCTTTAGCATTCTGATAATTAAATACTGCATAGGCCAAGCTAGAGTTATTGCCTTCGTTCTACTACATACGGTTGTTATTGTCTAGATTTCGACTCTGACTTCCGATATGAATCTTTGAGTGATTCTTTTTATTTTTTTTTCAAACCAGTTTACTTTTTGTTTAAAGGGATGTCATTAAAAAGGGTTGACCTCAATAATCTTACTTCTTTTCTTTGCTAGGTGTAAAAATAATGTGAGAGAACTTTTAAAATGATGGCAACGCATGAAATGAAAAATATCAGAATCAAAGTAACGGGACATGGAAAGACATGTAGAGTCTAGAGAAGAAAAGAAGCGATCTAGTTAATTATGTGAAAAGAGATCATTTGCAGTATTTAGCTGAAGTCAGCAGGAGAGCAGACGAGGAGAGCAGGCAGAAATTTTGTTTGTGTAATGTGTTGGATTCCCATGATAAATGGAGAGTGGAGAGAGTGTGTAATAGCAATATTGCTTTGTGTGATTCTCCTATATCGTTTGTGTTCTTCTGGCTAAAGTGCAGGTCTACAGTGTGTGTTTACCTGGATGTATAGTAGACACCATCGCTGTGCCTAACTAGGGAAGAGTTGTTTTCCATTGGTTTCTCCAAATGACCCAATTTTCTGTGTGCATACGAGAAATTATTTTCACTCAATATGTTTCATCTCTGACCTATGCCCATTTGCCCGGCCAGTGAGTGTGTCTGTGTGTGTGTACTTGTCCGTGTGAGTTGCAAAGCATGTACATTAAAGAAAGAAGAGAGGAGGAAAAAAAAGCAATCAATCTGGCTCCTCCCTTGGCCTTGTTACCAAGGTGATACAGAGATTCTATCAATGAGCCAAGGTCCCTGTTGCCATGGAAACACTTATGAATGAGAAAGGGCTCAGTAACCGTGGAGACGGTGTGAATGAGGAACTGCCTCATCGGTCTGACACCATTTGTGATGGCGGAAGCTGTTTGGAAACTGAATTCTGTATTGCCTCATCACCATCATTGCCATCGTCATCAGTGTTGTCCCTATCGCAGCTATTATCACTGTTGGAATTGTCACACTTATCATTTTCATCAGCGTTACCATTTTGTTTACTGTTATGGTGGTCACGATACGTTGGAATTGCAGGATTTTATTTGATTTTATATTTTTCTTGTATTTTATCCCCAATAATTCAGTCCCAAACGTCTTTATTTATTACGTGAATGCATGTGCAGATTTGCAGTAATTTCCCACATCTCAAATAAGAAAATTAGGGCTATCTAATCATCTTCTTGTTTATCTCACAGTCTGTATTAGATTCTGGAGTATTCATTTTTTATTCCTAGTTTTCCTTTTCTTCAGATTACAAGTTTATTTGATTTCTTTCCCCTGTGCAGTGATTACTTTAGCGTCAGCATCCTTTCCTGTATCACGTTCATCTCTACCCTCGCTGCCTTTCTCCACTGCATCCTCTTTATTACCAAGCATCTTTCAAGCTAATGCATCCTTAAGAGAAATACAGATTCCTTACCTGCTTTGTCGGTCATGTTGTGCGGCAGTGCCTGCTCTGTAACCTCCCAGTGAGGCAGATATCGTGTTTCACTGAATTTATTGAAAAACAACAAGCTGCTAAAATAGCATACTTTGAGATCCATGTTTTGGTATTAAAAGAAAGTTAGTGTGCTAAGACTATGGAGAGTTACAATCAAAATATGATTAAAACTAAAAAATGTCAAAATGTCCTCATTGGCCAAGTTTGTTTAAGAGGGCACTGCCACATTGCCATACTGTAATTTCTGTTAATTCTGCCATTTATTGGTCTATCTCTACTTAGCTTCTTCCCTGTAGTGAGTCTTGGTGATTTTTGTGCTTTTTGCAAATGTCCCTTACAGTTTTCTGTGTGTTCGTGGATATTTTGTTAAATGTTTAAGCTATACATACGGCCGAAGTACAGGACATCAATGCCTTGTGACCAAACTAGGTACCTCTCAGTTACAAGTCAGCCCCTGATGAGGCATTTGATATCACACAATGTCATTACAAGGACCCTTGTCTACATCAGAGATGGAGCATCTACCACTGGGGTCCTTCCTGGTAATGCTATTCCATGTTCAAAACCACAACTACTCTAAGTATACATTTGCCTATAGATACTGAGCTGTTGTTCCTTTTCCCAATACCATTAAATTTGTAGAGTTCCAAGCAAGGCAGGAGGAGCTCAAACCTGTGATTAAGGCTCTGCTGTGTCACTGGGCCTTTTTGTGGAACAGAGGAAAGTAGAAATGTGTCAGCAAGATAAAATGAAAGAGAGAGAAGCGGGAAGAGGGATGATTCACAGAGTGCGTCAGACTAGAGGACTGACTGGAAGTCTGGCAGCAAAAGGGAACATCTTAACCTTCGCAAGCTGTTTACAACTTTTTTGGCCAAATGATGAGTACTGATAACGATGTCTTAGCACACACTGCAAGGTGTTTACTGTGTAGCCTGATAATAGGAGGAATATTTTGAATGTACCAAGATAGGAATAGAGAAAGTAAGCAAGTCAGCACCTCTTATTCACACTATCTGCCAGTGGCCCCTCTCTCTGTTTGTCTATCTTTCTGTCTGTTTTTTCTCCTTCTCCCTCCCTCTTCATCCTTTTGTCTCCCTTATCCTCTACATCTCTCCATCTTTCTCCTTTTTCATTTAGTAGTCCCTCTCTCATCCTGATACAGAACACCATCGCTTCAGCACACCTCTCTCTCATCCTGATACACTTCTCTGTCTTACTTCACTTGCCAGCTCTATTGATCAGCTCAGCTCTTACAGGATTTACATACAGTGCTCACCCAGCCCCTTGTAATGGCCTGCCGAGGGGTGTGTGTGTGTATGTGAGAGAATGCAAGAAACGGAGTGGTTGACTGACAGTGACAAGCTTGACTGGCTTAGATATTGATTTGCCATGCACACTTCTGTGCGTTTGTCTTTTTCCCCTCAGGATCCTGTCCACTGTGGGTTCAGATTTTGACTTGCGGACTCTTCGGGCTGTGAGAGTATTGAGGCCTCTCAAACTGGTTTCCGGTATTCCCAGTAAGTCGATATTCATCATTTTGATCTTAAACATAAAGTCCTTCTTAAAGCTTTTACTTGCCTCCTACTTTCTTTATAAACAGCTTCCCGGTCAGTCCTTAACAATTGAGAAATGTTCTTCCTGAAATGCTGTTTTGGGAAGAATTAGAATAGAAAGGGGGAGCATTTCATTTTAATGTTTGAGGCAGATTATTTTTTGTTTTGCATAATGCACACACAAAAAAGCACACTCTGCACATTTTCTAAACGTTATAGTGGCCCCACTGCAGTGTTAATAATAGCCTGTTATCTACTCCAGGCCTGAACTGGCAAGCCAGAGCTTACTCTTCAGAAGACTTCTGTGAACACCAAAATAGTGGCTCATATCACTAAGCGATATGCATTCGAACAGGGTGGGCCATTACCACAAAATATTTGGCTTTGAATCAAAATCTGATACACAATAATACCTATGAGATCCTTTATTTGTTAGACAACATGTTTTAGGCTGAATTTTTGTTTCTTTTTTTTTTTTACCTCTAGTCTTAGATTTGTTGCGGCATACCTTGTGTGTCTTGATTGGCACTGATAGACAAAGTCAGCCATTTTGGAGCCAGAACCGGTCCCAGTGGAATCCAGGGGCTGTTGTTGATAGATAAAAGCAAGGACATACAAAAGTAATTCTGAAATAAGATCCTAATTCCGTATACACTGTGTTCCTCAGGTTTACAGGTGGTGCTTAAATCCATCATGAAGGCCATGATTCCTCTGCTGCAAATTGGCCTGCTGCTTTTCTTTGCCATCCTCATGTTTGCCATCATTGGCTTGGAGTTCTACATGGGAAAATTCCACTCAACCTGCTTTGACAATCAAACAGGTAAAAAATAATGCATGTTCATGTATTTTCTAGTGGGGCTTTTTTCCCCTAAGAAGACGGAGGTATTTTGATTCCCAGCTTCTGTTTTATTGTGCAAGATACTCACCCAAAAGACACGCTCAGTGTATGAATGAGTGAATGTGGATTCTAATGTAAAAAGCTTTGAGTTTTCAGCACGACTACAAAAGAACTGTATAAATGCTGTCAGGTCACTGTGTTTATGTTACAGTAGAGGCATTTTCTGGAGATGCAGCCTCATTCAATGCTAATATCAGTGTCATTTGGGTATTTTTTTTCATATTGCATCTTTAGAGAATAATATATGCATATATTTATATTTGCTCGACCTGCCTCTTGTTCTGATACACCTCCACACTTCCATCCATATTCAGATGAGATCCGGGAAGAGTTTCCATGTGGGCTTGAAGCTCCATCGCGGCTGTGTCCCAATGGCACCACTTGTAAACAGTACTGGTTGGGACCAAACTATGGCATCACTCAATTTGACAACATCCTGTTTGCTATTCTGACCGTCTTCCAGTGTATCACCATGGAGGGCTGGACGGACCTGCTCTACTATGTATGTACTGCTGAACGGCACCTGAAACACATCTACACCGTCAGTGGCAAGCTCATCAGAAACAAGAGTGCAATTGCATCTAGTAAAGCAATTAGAAAGGACTTTTACATTTATATTAGCTATTACATTAGAAGTAGCAAGGACAATAGCGAGCAATTCAAAATGCAAAACATGCCAGTCCTAGTCATGGAGGGGCTGCACCAGAAAACACACACTTTATCCATTTTATTAGACTAACAGAATTTTTACAGTATCACAGTATTTACCATTTGTTTACCCCATGGACCCTGGTGTGAGGGCAGTGCTGAGCATTCTGTACGGATACAATTGCAAAAATATGTCTCAGAATTGTCTCTGGTGTGAACCAAATAAATCAGAAACAAATAAACAGTTCAACTAGATCAGTGTTGGTCAAACATACCTGTGTTTGTGAATAGACCTCACAGATAAAGCATTCCATTTCACATCTCATAAGATTTGACAAGATACTCGGGTTCAGTTTTCAAAACGGAACATTTTCACATTTGCACACTATGCATTCACCTATAAAATGTGAACCAGAACATTTCCAAACACAGTCATCACTCATGAGAAAGGGTGAACGATTCCCTGCTGTCAGTGGCAACAGTTGCTATGGAAACCAGAGGTAGATGAGGGTCTTTGAGTGCTACTGTAGTCTTTTCTTTGGCTGTTTTCTTTCCCTCTAAGAAACTCTTACTCTTTCCATTGCCCTATTTTTTTTTTGTTCTTCGGTTATTTGTTTCTTTCTTGTCTTTCTTTTCCTCATCCCTTTCTTCCTCTCTTCTGTCCCTATCACTCTCTCGCCCCTCATGTCCCCTCTTCCCGGTGCTGCTCTATATTTAAAAGAGCCTGTTCAGCCCAAGTTATTCTTGCAGCTGCTGGGGAGGGGAGCAATAAAAGTTTAATGGTAGAAAAAAAGAGTCTGCGGAACACTGAACACTGGGTACTCAGCAGCAATGCCAGCTTACATGCAGCAGGAAGGAAAAACAGACAAGATGAGGGTGGATAGACAGTGAGACTTTGAGAAAGACGTCAAAGCAGGAGAGAGAAGCATGTGGAAATGGTGAGATTAATAGTCAATGAAGAGGCTGATCGGTGACAGTACAGAGACGAGCATTAGGGCAGGAAGGGAGGATAGAAGGAGCGAAGGCAGGAATGAGGGAAAGAGTAAACTAACATTAAGATTGGTAGAAAAGAAAAAGGGAAATGATTTCCAAAGATGATGCAAAAAAAGACAGAACAACAAGGAGTGGATGAAGAAAATGGAAAGACAGTATAGACAAGAGGCTGGTAGAGAGGATGGAGCAAAACATTTGTTATACATTATTTACTCTGACAGAGCAGCTAAACAGAGTGTCAGAAATGCATTTACATATTGAGATGACTTCAAGCAAATTCATGTCACCCCCGCTGTTGTTTATTTTATATATGTATATATATATATTGATATATATATGAAGCGCTTCTTCGACTAATTTAGATAAATAACTTGTGCGGAGTATATGGATACAGGTAAAAACTGTATGACTTCATTTGTCAAGCAAAGTTAAAACAGATAACATTCTCCTTCATACAGAATTTAATATAGCTTACCTACAACTTCGAACAAACACAAACAGAAACATGACATTAACATTAACACTATTATTTGATTGGATGTAACTATATTAATGATTATCATTATTTTTAGATCGTCTCATTGATAAACTGTCAACTAAGTGAAATGTTAGCTTAGCTGCCATCATGCCAATTCCCTGGGTTCAGAAAAAAAAACTTTGTTACTCGTGATGTGTGTTTCCAGAGCAACGACGCCTCAGGGAGTGCATGGAATTGGATGTACTTCATCCCCCTTATCATCATCGGCTCGTTCTTCATGCTCAACCTGGTGCTCGGTGTGTTGTCAGGGTAAGTTTCTGAAGCACTTTTTTCCAGGTTTGTTTGATGTTAAGGGTGCTCTGATCATCTTGGAGCTGATCACTAATCTCTGGTTGCTGGGAACAGGATTGGGATCAACCGATCAGATGATGTATTTGAACCCTTGAATTTAAAATGTAACAATATTTTACAAATGTACTAAACATCTAATTGCTACTTGTGGTCCTGACATGAGCAGGTGAGAGCATGTGCATGATTGATCGGAGCACCCTTATCTCATGTATGCCACAATGAAAATACAAGATGGAGGCGTAAATTGTTTTTTCGTGTGCTTGTAGGGAGTTTGCCAAAGAGAGAGAGCGTGTGGAGAACAGGAGTGAGTTTCTGAAGCTCAGAAGACAGCAGCAGATTGAGAGGGAACTCAATGGTTATCTTGAGTGGATCTGCAAAGCTGGTGTGTATACTTCACTGCACATGTGTCAGCTTTTCCACGGACCTCCTAACTGTATTGTAATTTATTGCATCATCAGATATGTGGTCACATTCATTTTCACTTTATTAGTAGAAATGAATATATATGCGCATGTCTTATCAAAAACTGTCACAACAGTTTCGATACACTGAACTCAACTTTTGGGGACAGATATCCTTGCCTTAGCCTGATAGTAGTCAGAATTTTCAAATTGTCACACTGTGTTTCCAGTTTTAGTTAAACATCCATCCACTTCAACCAATACCCATCAATTAGATTTCCTGTAATCAGTCAATACAGATCTTGACAATACTTAACAACCGCTCAACAATGGCGTTAGTTCTGATTTGATGATCATTAGTCCCCGCAAGCTCGTAGGACCATCAACTGAGAAACCACTTTTCTTTATGTCAAGACGGCATACAAATCAGGCAGACAACTGTAGTTCGTTCTCGAGTCCTTTTATAAATCTGCTGAGAGCAGGAAAGGTGTGTGGACGATAAGAAGGATGTAAACTTGGACGGTGGATGTTGGAAAGGAGCAGACAAAAGCAAAGACAAAGGGGAAAGCCCTTTGATCTTCTCATAAATGCAATTTACATCGAAACAGGGAATCTAAAAACAAATGAGGGAGGATTAGTGACTCACACAGGTGCAGTCTTTGTCCCCAGTTTTAATTAAAAACTGAAATGACGGTGGATGATTTTTAAAAAAAAAAGAGCTTATTGCATTGTAGATACCTCAGAAGTTATCAGACATAAATGTAATGTGGCTATGTATTGTATTAACATTTTTCTTTGTGTTTTGTAGAAGAGGTCATCTTGGCAGACGATGAAAATGAAAACGATTATGATGGTATGAATTACAATTGTGACATTGTGATAGTTAATGTGTTTTTCCGACTATGCTATTAAGTGGAACACAGAACACAAGTCAGCATCCCTTTTATCGTGTAATAGAATATAGAATCTTTTGGGGTTTTTTGTTACAGGTTCTCGTAGGAGAGCCACAAAGAACCATAAGAGCAAGGCAGAGCTTCTAAACCCAGAGGAAGGGGAGGGCGACCTAGCAGTGGGTAAGATACATTTAGTCTCACACACACTCACTTCCACACACACAAACACAAACCGCAGGTACGTAGAGATCTTATCGTGCATTTCAGCATTACCTGACCCTCGTCTCCTTCGCTCTCCTGCCCTTTCCCCTCCTCTCCCCTCTTCATCCCTGTTGCTGTGCTTTTGTAATGTTACACTTTTCTTTCCTGAAGCCCCTCATCTGTCTTAAACCTGCGCTTGTTATCTCATTCCTGTTGCACTCTTCCATCCCGTCTTTCACCAATCCTCTCATCCTTAGAGGAAGGAAATTGCTATTATCTTTGTAATGATATAATGTGTAACATGTTATTGAAACAGCACAATCTGCCGAGAGGATAAGCTACATCATAGACTACCATGACTGAATTATACGTCAACATTACCTGAATACAAAAACATAAATTTGAATCTTTGTTACATGCACTGGAGAATTTCAACCAGCCAAAACCTTTTATTCTTGACAATATTTCTTTAATATACCTGGTAAGTCACTTACTGCACGTGTCAGCATTCACCAGATGTATCTATGTGTCAGTACATGTGCCTACAACTGCAAATGCTGAAATACAGATGAATACTTACATCACAGATGTGTTTTTTATGATGACATTACATCCCCATAATGGTTACTTCAGGTGGTCTGTGTTGAATATGCTTGTAATCTATGAACACTATTTAGGAAATAGGGAAATTCTGGTGGACATGTGTTTAAATGCAGTCACAAGTATGCCAGCTTGACCATAATTAGCGATGTCCATGACTTTATTATTACAATCCTTATTTCAAGATTGTTATGTGTGCGCAATCATGCCAATGAGCCACATCAAAGCT
Source organism: Leuresthes tenuis (assembly GCF_036924035.1). Taxonomy (NCBI): domain Eukaryota; kingdom Metazoa; phylum Chordata; class Actinopteri; order Atheriniformes; family Atherinopsidae; genus Leuresthes; species Leuresthes tenuis. The sequence goes on from NW_027325371.1 coordinate 15,489,793, forward strand.
AATTTAATGCAATTTGTTTGGAAAACCTCCAGGTTCACCTTTTGCCCGTGCCAGCCTGAAAAGCTCTAAACTGGAGGGATCGACATTTAAGCGGCGGGAGCGGCGCTTCCGCTTCCTTATCCGACATATTGTCAAGTCGCAGGCCTTCTACTGGACCGTATTGTGTTTGGTGGGACTCAACACGATGTGTGTCGCTGTGGTGCACTACGACCAGCCTGAGCCACTTTCAGATTTTCTATGTGAGTAGGATGTGTACCCAGGCGCGCTTTGTGCAGATTATCTCCACAAATACACAAACGCTGTTATCACAGATTACTGGAAAGGAGTGGGTTAGCAGATTCTTCAGTAATGCTATTCTGTAATGCAGTAAAAGCTGACCCAAACATTCAAATGCACTGGCAGACGAGTACACACCCTTTGCGAACTTCTTAACTGGGTGCTTTTTTAACTATTTCCTGACCACTTTTTGACCATAAATCTGGAAGAAGACATGAATTGGTTTGTATTTCACTCTTTAGTCATGCTTTATGATTGACAAGACAGCGATTAAAACATTTTCAAGCTGCAAAAAGTTCATTGAGAGGCTGAGCTTGGAGTACTGGCGAAATAATGACTTTGCTCATTCAAAGGGAAAAAACTAAACAAACTAAATACTGCTCATGAACACCCGATTCGTCTCTCTTTTTCATTCCTTTCTTTTCCTCCCTTTTGGTATAGATTTTGCTGAATTCATCTTTTTGGGAATATTCCTGACAGAGATGTGTGTAAAGATGTACGGTCTGGGCAAGCAGGCCTACCTCAACTCCTCCTTCAACTGCTTCGACTGCATTGTGAGCCCCACTGAACATACCTGGACATAAAAGACACATTAAAAAAAATCAAAACAAAACACTCACTCTAACACCTACAGTTTGTGCACAAACTTTAAAAAAAAGGAACTAAATATGTGTATGCGCGCACAAACATGTCATGCAGCATGCCGGCGTGTATATATTGTTTACTTATGTTTGCGAAACTCTTGCTTATATTTGTTTGTATTTGTATCAGGTGATTAGTGGCAGTATATTTGAAGTCCTGTGGTCCATCATCCAGCCGGGTACTTCATTTGGCATCAGCGTGCTGCGAGCTCTCAGGTTATTGAGGATCTTCAAAGTCACCAAGTGAGTCACCGTGGCATTATTGGTTCCTACATATAGATCATGATACACTCAGGTCAAGCACGACTTAACACTCGCTTCCTGTCTCTGCTCGTCAGGTACTGGGCATCTTTGCGCAACCTTGTCGTCTCTCTGCTCAACTCCATGAAGTCCATCATCAGCTTGCTCTTCCTGCTCTTCCTCTTCATAGTTGTCTTTGCCCTGCTGGGCATGCAGCTCTTTGGGGGACAGTCAGTGCTGTTTTCTTGTCTTGCTCCCCTCTCTTCTACTTTACTAGTCCTCATTTAACTTTCTTACTAAGATATGGGTTTCTGTCAGTATCCAGATTCTGAGAGATTTTTTGAGTCAGTATTTAGGATAAACCTTTCTAGTGCTTGTAGATGCATCAGGTTCTCACTTCTTCATATCTTCCCTCTGTGTGTTTTGCCTCATACTTCTCTTTGTCGTCTCTCTTTTCTGTCTCTATTAGGTTTAATTTTGAAAATGGCACCCCTCCGACCAATTTCGATACCTTCCCTGCAGCAATAATGACCGTGTTTCAGGTGAGCAGAGAAGATGAGCTTCTGTAGAGGGGAAAGGGGGCAAGAGAGAAGCTGAATGGAAGACAAAATGTAGAATGCTAATTTCGGATTTTTATTTGCGTTTTAGTGACGAGAATAATTGTGGGAAAACTTGTGCTAAAAGAATCCACATTGCATGCATGCATAGGTCCTCATGAAATCTTGTAGCATTGGTGTAGCTTTGTCTGTTTAGTTATAAAGTGTATATGTGTGTGTGTGTGTGATAGATCCTTACTGGCGAGGACTGGAACATGGTAATGTACGATGGCATCAAGTCTCAGGGTGGAGTCAACAAGGGCATGGCCTTCTCTGTCTTTTTCATTGTTCTCACTCTTTTCGGCAACTGTATCCTTTGGCATGTCATAGCAAAGAAGCACACATAATGTTAGCTAAATACTTAAAGTGAGGACATTTTCAGTTTATTCTTTACAGTTTAATTTATGTTAGGCCTGTTTTTTTAGCACAGCTTAATCACCATTGTGTACACTCTATATGTGTTTTTATAATCTGCCCATGTAAACCAGACCAGTGACTTGGATTATTATTAGAGACGTTACTGTAATATAGCTGGGACCTTGTCGGTTCTTTTGCAGTCCAATATGTGAGCAAGTGTAATATAATGTAAGTGGTTTAGGCAGTTTTTTTAGGAGCATGCTGTATATCTTGTTCTGTCTCCTTGGTACTTGATTGCTTTTAACTCTGTGTTCAGACACTCTGCTAAATGTGTTCTTGGCTATCGCTGTGGACAATTTGGCCAACGCACAGGAACTGACCAAGGTGCAATACAGTGCTATTATGCTTAACATCAGTGCACCCTCAGGGCATTTTCTCTCTTTTAAAACCACCAAAAGAGACTCTGCTAAATGAGCATATTCTGTTTCTCCCATTTGCACTACCACTTATTCCCTCTTCATTCATCTTTTGCTTCTGATTTCCTTCCAAATCTCTCCCTGCAGGACGAACAGGAAGAAGAGCAGGCTGCCAATCAGAAGATCGCCCTGCAGAAAGCCAAGGAGGTGGCTGAAGTCAGCCCGCTGTCTGCAGCAAACCTCTCCATTGCAGCGTGAGTTTCTGCCTCTGTCATTGTGGCATTCTTGTTGTTTTTTTTTACACCAATGCCTTTTTGCCAAGCACTTATGCAAGATTCAGCACCTTGAATCATCCAGTATCATTTCATCCAGTATCAGTCTACATTCATTTAATTTTTAATTTAAGTTCAAATTTAATTAATAGATAACAGGCTAGGTGAAGGAACTGTATATGCAGAAAATCTGCATGTGGACATTTTTTTTCTACAATTTCCTCTTTTTTGTGGTTGGGACCATATTTATCTGGCTGGTTTAGAGACACATTAGAACATGCAAATACTTGCTTTCCCTATCTTTTTTTCTGTCTTTGCCACTTTCTTCTGCACACTGAAACACACTTACACATGCTCCTCTGGGCCAGCTCTCCTCTGGTCAGACGAGTCTTTGATCTCCTCCCTTCTGTATGCACAGGGGTCTTTCCTTCCACTACTGGTAAAGTTCACACACTCTCACTCGTACATGCATGCAGACATGCAGAAGCTCACCCCACAATACAACAGCGTGACCCTACACATTACAGACGCACACGGTCCCGACCTTACCACTTTGATACATCATCTCCTGTTCATTCAGTATTACAGAAACAAGCCATGAAAAAGCAGGTCCAAGACAAACCCTCATGTTCATCACTCCATGAATTACACTGTTTTAATCACTGTTTGTACTGTGTACTGTACCTCACTGTGCTGTGAGCCTTTATGTTTGTTTATCAGTGAACTTTTTTAATTGGAATTGCTATCAAGGGTAAATATTTTGTTTTCAATAACGTGTGCATGTCAGTGTGTGAGAAAGAGAAATGTTGAGTCTGTATCACGTTAGTGAAGAAAACGGCAGTTTTAAACTGTCACTAACTTCCTACGGTTGCTTTCCTACATCCCAGAAACTGGCCACTTGCACCAACTGCGAAAAGGAACTATGACAGATGTGTCTACCTGTTGCACTAACCTTTAGAGAGAAGGGTAGACTTTACAGTTGTGTATTAGTTTCAATTTCAGATACGCTTTTAAGCAATATAAAGCTGCAGCATGCATTTCATTCCACTGTATCAATGTAAATCCCTCATTTTGTGCGGTATAGAAAAAAAGAAAGCTATTGAAATTCCAGTGGAAATAGTTCTTGTTTTTCAAAAGGGGGATTTTAAAGTTGGGGCCATCGGTAGTGCATGAATAATCTCTTAAGAAGATATTCTGGGGGTACACTCAGGAAGAAAACTGCCACAAAAAGCTATGTTCAACTCATATTCTCAAAATTAAAACAGCTCCCTTAAGCTGCCACGCAGTCTCAGTAGAAAGCAGGAATTAATGATCAATGCATCACATTTGTACGGTATTTAGTCTCTTACTGTTTTGACTGTACGAGCACAATGCTGTGTTTAAGTTGTTAATGCATTACGACTTTAACTATTCACTGACGTAATGCTAAACAACCTCTCTAACAACCTCTCTTGCAGAACCCTAAACTGTGAACGTGCTCAATAGCCAAACGTTCTTCGGCTTTTGTGTCCCTTGGTAGGGTTTATCCTCATCAGCCCATGCTAACGTATGAGCCCAAAACAAATTTCAGTGGAACACATTTGCGGTGTGCAAACAAGTCACAGTGACAAATGAATGCTGTTGTGCATAATGAGCACACAGAACCATGACTTCAGAAGTATTTTTGTGAGGAAATAGTTTTCCACTTTAGTTTTTGTTGTGTAGTCCCACAAGAGACGTAATATGGTAAAGAAAGAACAATTCGATTAAACAAGTAAACAATATCAAATCAGCATTAGCATGCGACGTATTTGAAAAGTGAAGTTTGTGGAAAGGAGGACACGCCATAAATGGGACTGTTTTTTTTTATTCAGAGAAGGAGCAACCTGCAGATGCTTTGGTTTGCGTGAATTGCTGTTCGGATGCACATGTTGTACTGTGTCTGTGCGTGTGAAGGACTGCATTCCAAAATGTTGAATCTTTTTGGCCAAAAAGCTATTTCTGACAATTCAGTTATCAATTCAGAAAAAAATATGACTTCATTTTAGTAATTCAGTTTTTACAGCACATTTTATCCAGGACTTTTTTAATGGTTGATGGATTGCCCATTTTGGAATGAAATCCTCCTCCTGTTCTTTCGTGCCATCTCACTCACCAGCTGTTTCCCTCCTCAGCAACAAAGTACACAGTGAGTGTCACAACGCAACCGACCCCTTTCTGGACTGGTATTTATTTATTTGTTTATTCATTTCTGAATCCCTTCTGTTTGACTTTACAACCATTCCTTGCTTTCTTTTTGTGTTTTAGAACAGCCACTTTTCCTTGTACCTTTGTTCTTAACTTTCCTTTATAAGTTACATCCCTGGCATTCTTAAGCTGTTATTTGTGTTGGCTTATTTTTAAGAGTACTCATTTTGTTGCCTGCTCTTCGCAGTACGGCTGTTGCTTTACTGTGGTTGACTGCTGGCCCTGAGAGAAAACGGAGTTAAAGTTGGTAGAAGTTTTGGAGGGTGATAAAAGGAGGTGGTCACTAATAGTTCTTAGGTCTTTCTGTATCAAAGACTGCTCACTTATTTCAAACTGTTCAGTTTATTTCTTTAGCTCAGTGGGCATTTTGGGGTGCCATTTCTATTTATGTTGTGCTGCATAAAGCCTGTTGATTGAATTTTGTAAGTTTGGGTTGTTTGAGTTTGGGTCATTAAATCAAATTTTGACCTTGCCTCAGTTTTATCCTCCACTTTGTGTTCCCATATAGTTTACCAAAGTAAGGCTGTACTGGCTTGTGCTTTGGCAAGCTGTGTAGACACCCAAAGCCATGTCCTGTTGAGATCTGCTCTGTTCTATAGGCCCAGCCACGTGACCCTTAAATGTCTGTGGGCCCCAGTGTGTCTTTATGTCCTGGCTATTTTGTGTATTTATATTTTTGGTGTTGGTTTTCACGTCATCATTCTCATGTCTTTCAGTGTATATTTGCGCTTCACCATTTCATAAAGCCGGTTTTAATGCTGCAAATCATCTTCTTTCTGTCCTCCTTGCATCATCTGCAGTAAAGAGCAGCAGAAAAACCACACTAAAGGCATCAATAAGTCAGTGTGGGAACAACGCACCAAGGAGCTAAGGAAGCAGACTCTGGCATCCAGCCGCGAGGCCCTCTACAACGAGCTGGACCCTGATGAACACTGGAAGGCAAGGACAGGGAGGGAGGAAGAAAACAATGTAAAGGACAAGGCAAACAAGCCCTTAGACTTGTGCTATCAGTGTACACAAGTTGGCTCTCATTCATCAAATGTGACTATATACTGCAGCTGCAATTTGTAATTTTGCAACTTTAAACTAGCTGAAACTTTGAAACGTATTGTAGAATTCGACACTCAACTCCTTTTGACTGTCTTCATGCAGGTCAACTATTCACGTCACATTCGTCCAGACATGAAGACCCATCTGGATCGACCCCTAGTTGTTGACCCCCATGAGAACAGGAACAACAACACCAACAAGACTACTGCCAACAATTCAGACCTCTGTGTTAGTCAGCACCATGCTGCTGATGAGCTCCACAAGCAAACACGGCTCCACGAGCACCCTGGCCAAGTGGGAGGAGTTGGTGGAGGGGGTGCAGGCCCACCCAGGCCTCCCCTGGATCGAGGGGAATCCACAGAGAGCAGGCGGAGCCGCAAAGGCGAACACCACCACAAATCTCATGTCCGATTGGATGCTACGGTGATTCCTGGGCCAGGCTTGGATGAAAGGCCATCCAAACGCCATCGTCACACCCGGAGCGGTAGTCGAGGTGGAGGACAGTCAGAGCACAGGAAGCCAAGGTCCCATCGAAAAAATGCAGAAGATGGTAATGATGGTGGGGAAGGGGCTGGAAAATCAGGGAGACATAAAAGCAAAGGGGTGGAGGGCGGGGGAGAAGGAGAGCATGAAGGAGGTGGCGATGGCAGTGAGAGGAGGCCAAGAAGAAGTCGTCATGGAAATCAAGCAGAGGGTGAGGGGAAGAGGATGTGCCAACACAGAAGGAAGTAAGTTTTTCCTGTTTTTGTGTTATTCTAAAATTCAGGAAGTTTATCCTCTTGATGCTTTTCTCCCTTGTTTGACAATAGTCTAATTCCTCTCTTTGTCAATTAATCTTTCCTGTCTTTTCTGTCCTCAATAAACTTTCTTTTTCTCTTGCATCTTTCCAGGGATTGCAGTGTCCCCAACCTCTCTACCACACGACCCATCCAAAAGAACCTCTCCAGGCAGAATAGCCAGTACAGTGAGGATATGGACAACCTCATGAACACCAAACTGGTTTCTGGCTCTACGCCACCTACTGAGGGTCATCCTAATCCAGTTACCAATCGCACTGTAGCTCCTGGCTTTGGATCTGCCCTCCATCTTGCTCACAGGGGCACTCGTGGAAGTCTGGTCACATTAGATAGTTATGGGAATATCGGACATCACCGTGCCAACAGTGTGATCAGGCTACCCCACCCTGACTACACAGCTGTGGATATGCCAATTTTTCCATCCACCAATGCCATATTGCAAGGTTAGGCTGGAGTAAAGGTTATTTCACTTTTGACTAAATAACAAACATTTGTTTCAACTCACAATGCTCCCCCTTTTTCTCTCGCCCTGTGATCCAGTTAATAAAAATGCCAATACAGAGCCCCTTCCAGCAAAGGAGGATAAGGATGATGATGACGATAAGGGAGGCGAAGGAGGACCCAGGCCCATGCCTCCATATAGCTCCATGTTCATCTTGTCAACCACCAACCCGTAAGTGATACATGAACACATACTGAATGAAACTGTATCGGTGCAGAATAAAGCAAGCGATACATTCCAAAGCACACTAGAGACATTTTTAGCACTGGACTTACATTGTGTTAATCATTGGATTCACAGCTAAATATTTAACAGAATCTGGATGAAAGTGACTCAAGTATTAACTACAGCACATCTCTCAATTGGAGGGGTTTGGGGATTACAGCTTCGTGATAACCTGTCAACAGGGTACACTGGAGCTGAAATAGGAATACAATGCGCCCACTGAAAAATAAAACGAGCCTCTAGTTTTAGTAGATTAACTGGTGCAAAATCTTTATAAACTTGTTTAGGAGATAGTTAAGTTAGATTATACTTACAAAGTTGATTCTCTTATGGAATAGCAAAATAAATGTCCCTGTGTGCTCACAGGTTTCGGCGGGCGTGTCACTACGTCTGCACCCTGCGTTATTTTGAGATGTGCATCCTGCTGGTCATTGCCATGAGCAGTATTGCCTTGGCTGCTGAGGACCCTGTCTGGCCAGAATCTCCTCGAAACAATGTAAGAAAGTCAAAACGAATTAATTCATTGCTTTTGTGACCTAAAATATTGTGTGTGGAAATTTCTTGTGTAGGTTTTTTTATTGTCTTTTTTTTTTTCACAGAAATACACCAAGCCTTCTAAATGTGTGTGTTGGACTATTGATGAATTTACATAAATCATTGTATAAAACATATACATCAGTTAAATAAATCTACAATTATTTAGAGTTTCAGCAAGTAATTTAGTGAAATCTTTATGCTTTTTATGATTTGACCATTTCTCAGACATATTCAGAGTGAGACAGTCCCTAATAGTCCCTCTTTTCTGCATGCTTTTTTGCAGGTCTTATATCTATTTTGCCACACCTTTCCACTAGTCTAATACATATCAGCAGAATACAGCATATCATACTGTCTTTTTCTCTGTGCAGGTTCTCCGCTATTTCGACTATGTTTTCACAGGAGTGTTTACTTTTGAAATGCTGGTAAAGGTGAGTCAATGTGTCAGATCAATAAGTGACCTTTTTTTTTAATCTCATCAACACTCTTTAATGTGCGCCAAAGCCAAACTGTGTAGCTCATAACTGGGCCATGTTTTCTGTCTCTCTTCTAGATGGTAGATTTAGGGTTGGTCTTGCACCAGGGCTCTTATTTCCGGGACTTGTGGAACATCCTTGACTTTATAGTGGTTAGTGGTGCTCTGGTGGCCTTCGCCTTCACGTAAGTCTCCCTCCTACCTCTCCATTTCCTCTCCTGTCTTTGCTTCTCCACCTCTTGTAGCTTTCTGTCCTCACTGGTACCTTGGAGTACCACCTCCCCCATTCCTCTTTACCCACCCATGGCTCATTTTTTTGGCCTCTGTCTTCCTGTTTTTTTTTTCATCCTCTCTTACACATTTCTCTCATCATTCCATCATAATCATAATTATCTTCTCTTCTGTCTGTTGTTACTGTACAAATGGCCAGTCTACAGTGGGCCATTTCACATTGCCTTTTCTCTCACATCCCTCTTTTGGTCCTGCAGTCCTTTCATTTCAAAGCCCTTCCTCCTTCAAAGCCTCACTGCCAAATTGTTTTACACCCCCACATATTAGAAAATAGTGCCCCAGCATCATCTTCCTATCAACCTCTACTTTCCCGTGTGAGAGGTGAGGACCACCCTTTGCACCTGTAACCCTTTAGTGCCCAAGGGCGTTCTAGAGTTAAAGGGCCTAATGCAAGGCCTGGCCAGGTCTGGCTGAACTCTTCCAAAATCTCCAACCCCCTCTCCTCGACAAAGCAGGTACTTTAAACTCTACTTAATCTGCATGGCTGTGAGGATAAAATAGAAAAATCCGTAAGTGAGTTCATTTAGAGTTTAGGTTATGAGTATTATGCTTAATGCAAGTAATGAATTTTGCCTTTGCATGGTTGTGGAGGATATAAAAAAAATTGACTGTAGAAGTCACTAATTTTGTTCGGTGAAGTTAGAACTGTGTGCTTTCTCCCTTTGCCACTCATTTTGTATATCGCTAAGCCTTTTCTTCTGCTGCATAGTAATTAAAGGTGGTGGGGAAGATTGCTCCATTCATCTCAACCTTCAGCAGTAAATGAAAATGTTTTTGCTGTACGTTACCAGTGGGATCGGTTTTTATTATTACCATTTGTATGTATGAGTCCAAATGCATATAAATGAACATTTTTATCTATTTAAGATACTTAAGGACAAAGTACAGTTTTCGATAATCCCATTATATTTAAAAAGGTCAGTGGCAGTGAATTGAAAGCAGGCAAACCTTTACCATTAGGGCTTTTTTTCTCAGCAGGACATCAACTGACACTCTCCCTTCAGAGCTTCAGAGTTTTTCTATTGTTCTGAATTTCTGTAGCTATGATTCACTTATCTTCCAGACTACTTTTTCGACTTTGTAGTTAAACTCGCCATTGTTAGGTATAGCCAAAGCATGATTTTGCAACATACCCAGATTAACGTAGTTTCAGTTCTCTCCCCTTCTTCCCTTGCTTTTTGTCCATTCTTTCATCTTGTTCATCACTCATAGAAAATGCCCAGAATCTCACTAATCTCTTTTCCATCCTTTTGATATCAGCTACAGTCCATACAACTGTAATTTTATCAGAGCATCAGAAGGAAGCAATCCCACCTAGCTAAGAATCTGGGGAAATGCAGCTTTTTATCTTATTTCATCCTTGTTTGTTCCAGAGCTGCTGTGAATCTTAAAAAGACCAGTAGTATCCATCAGCTCAAAATACATTACATAGATTAGATTCCAGAAATGTTTGAGGAATTCTAGTATTATTCCATTGTCATTCTTTTGTATTAATTTTCTATATTGTAATGTATTAATTGCTGCATTAGATGTAGATAGAGTAGAACTACAATCAGGCTGATGCTTTTTTTGGCAGAGTTCTTTCATCATGACTCCATAATGGCAATGGAAAATGTTGCCTCACAAGAGGAGAGACCAAACATTTACAATAATTAAAACCTTTCTGGTATCGAACTTCATGTGGCTTTGCTGGACCGGTTTAAACAGAATTTTACATTGTCTACGTTTCAGAGCCACGCTTTGAATTAAGGAACTGCACTAAAACAAGGCCCTACTATGTTTTAGTACTCTGTCACTTTGTTGCTGATTCTAGGCCAGCTCAAGAAAGAAATCAGTAACAAGGCAGGTACACGGGGCTCCAGTGCTGATGATACATCAATAAGACTTGCTTTTACCCTCATTGTTCTCTCTGAACCATCTTTATATGTGTGCGTTTTACACTAATGTTCCTCCTGCTTGTCTCTTTTTGTTTTTATATGTGTATACCTAGTTACATCTATCTTTAACTGTGTCCTTCAACCTCTTTGTGCTACATCTGTTTGTATGTGTGTTTCATCTCTGTGACTAATTACTTACTATAGAAATGTTAAGTCTGAACTAAGACGCTACAGTCATGTTGTGTTTAAATCAGAGGTAGAAATACTGTAATGTTTCACCTGTAAATAGCACTTAAACTGATAACCCTGATTTAAGTGCAGTAGGGGTTAAGAACACTAATAGCTGATCGGGATATCAGAACCAATCACAACAGACTCATTCACTTCCAAATAGCACCTTAATTCAATTGCTTGAAATCATACAGCACTCGAGAAAGGATCTGTAGTCTCGTTGGAGATGTTTATCACTCCTTTAATCCAATCAGTCAGGTTTGAGGGCCGCAGTGTCTTTGGTCACTTTTGGTCTTTGGTCCTGCTAATTTCAGCACTCAGGCTTGGATTCAAGTCCAGAGAGGATTCTGAGACAGAGGTGATAACTAACTGAATTTGGTTAGCTTGAAGAAATAACTTGATTCTCTTTTCTCTCTGCAGTTTTTGGTAAACTGTATGGGCATGTTGAAGCATGTGTTTAGAATATAATATCCTGGCATGTTGATCATTCAGTTTAAGCATTTAAGTCATACACATGGCCTTTATCCTTATGATTCGTTTGGCATTTAAAGGGAGTGCTAATTTGAAGGCTTGAAAAGTTTACTTATTCAGTTGTAGTAAAATCACCAGTAGGGTGTTCATCTTTAAATGTACCTGTATGTTTCATTTGATAGCAGAAGCCTCTCAGTTGTAGGGCTGATGTAACAAAAAGCAGGCCTTGTGTTCCCTTTTTCTCCTCTCTCTGTCTATCTCACATGGATGTTTTTTGTCCTTTCTCTGTGTCTCATTCTGTGTCTTTCTCCCATCCTTTTGTCTTTTTTGCCTCTTCTCTCCTATTTTCTTGCTGTCTTTCACTCCTTCCTCATCTCTCCGTTTGGATCACCAACAGTGGCGGCGGGTAAAGTTCTCTGTCTTTTTCTTCCTCATTTTCTCCCTCTGCACTCTCAGTATCTGTTCTTGTGACCACACACCTGTTTCCTTTTCATCCATCCCTCATCACAGCTGAAATCTGTACTTGTCCATTGTTCAGTTTATTCAATTGTTCACCATGGAACAACTCCTCTTCCAACACACAACTAAACCTCTTGCCAACTTGCATCTTGTTCTCAGCTGAATAACACAGATGCAAATTGACCTTTTGCGCTAATTGAAGGTTTATTACAAAATATACAGTCAGAAACTAAGTCAAGAAGTGTCTGCAATTAATCTAATGGGATTTTTGTCAACAATGAGATGGGATTGGGAGGAACACTGTTGTGAAGAAATTCAAACAAACACACCACTACACACACCCTTTCAAACATGTGCATCAATGCACACAAAGTCACACCCTTGTACACAGCTACCAGAAGTCTACCATCTGTGTTGACAGCTGTAACCAGGCAGCTGTATGCACAGCTGCTTTCTCTTTTAAGGATCTATTTCAATGACCGTTGATCTTTATCTCTTTTTTTCTCTTTTTTAAAATCACGCATTTAGAACAACTGTAAACTTTTCCATTGTGCTGACAACTTAGTAATTTACATAGGTAAATGAGTCATTACTATTTTTGAGAAGCCATCTTTCAGCTTCAGTAAACACATGGATTGTTTTTCTAGACTAGGTGTAATGCTAAAAGTTAAATATAGCCAGTTAATTCAATGGTCTTGCTTATCTGAAGTTCTTGAATATGTGACTGTTTAGGTTTAGGTATGTTGAGGTTTGACACAGCATTTCATCAAGAAATGCTCATTAAAATATCTTCGTCTTGGCCAAAACCCCCTCAAGACGAGATTCCATGTTGTTTGAACAATGCTGCAAAACTAGCAGATCCCAGTTGTACTTTAGAGCTTCTAGAAATGTTGAGTCACAGAAAGAGAGAGTTTGGCTGTTCGTTCAGGTTTTCACCTCCTTTACAGGAAGTTCTACTACCAAATTGTTTCTGAAATTTAATCATCAATAATTTTTTTTGTTGTTATTGTCCCCCCCCCCCCCCCCCCCCCCCCCTTAGTGGGAATAGGGGTATAGCAAAAGATAACCTTCCTTAACTTCTAACTTTAGTTAGTTATCAGTGGGTTACTCATGTCTCGCTGAGATCACAACTAAACTCTCTCCGTAAATGTCTCTGGAAAGAACAAAGACTGCTGCTGAAAAGAAGAAATATTGCAGCATGAAAAGCAAGGTTTCAATGCAGCATGAAAATATTTCACCAGTAGCTGGGCATGTGCAAGCCAAGGCTTTACCCATCTGTGTAAAGCATTGAAATATGTTGCAACGTGTATAACAAATGCTACCAGATAGCATTCAGACAGGAATGATATCAGCATGTGTTGTAGTTATAAAATACCACGACTCTAGCATGTAGCTACAACACTAACCTCACACTTAGAAATAAGGCTGACGTGTAATATAATAGCAATACTGCATGTGTTGCTATATTAACCCAGACGCAGTTACTCACTTCGAGTTAACTCGGATACAAATACCATCGAGAAATGGCTGCCCGTTGCCATTTTGGAATCAAGAGGACTAAGGCTGTAATGTACTGTTAAACCTGTTAACACTTCATTAATGTGCGTGTGTGTGTCTGTGTCTGTCTGTGTGTGTGTGTATATGCACACATGTAGGGGGAACAGTAAAGGAAAAGACATTAGCACCATCAAGTCTTTGAGGGTCCTGAGAGTGTTACGTCCTCTGAAGACTATCAAACGTCTTCCAAAACTCAAGGTACGTTCACGCCGGAAATGTTTCACCTCAAAGCAGGACTGTCATTGTAACAAAAGTTAAGATTTAGCCATTCTCTTTTGCCACATCTCAAGAGCAAAAAAAATGAATGAACCGATTTCAGTCCACTGTGTTTTTTCAGAATGTAACCAAAATCCCCGTCGTTGTCCTTCTCTGTCCTCAGGCTGTGTTTGACTGTGTGGTGAACTCTCTGAAGAATGTGCTCAATATCCTGATCGTCTACCTACTCTTCATGTTCATCTTCGCTGTGGTGGCTGTGCAGCTCTTCAAGGGCCGTTTCTTTTACTGCACTGATGAATCCAAAGAGTTTGAGCGTGACTGCAGGTCAGGACGTAGAAACTGTATTCATCCTGATTTGTGTAAAATATATTTCAAGGGTCTCTAGTATTTGTACAAAAATTCCCAAAATCAAACATACATGAGCGCAAACTGTCCGCTTTACTGATACTGATTATTTGATTTGTGTATTTTAGAGGCGAGTATCTAGTGTACGAGCGTGATAACGAAGTGAAGGCGCAGAAGCGGGAGTGGAAGAAGTACGATTTCCACTATGACAATGTGGCTTGGGCCCTTCTCACCCTCTTCACTGTTTCCACTGGAGAGGGGTGGCCGCAGTGAGTATAACGTATAACGTACAGTCACCTTTAGTGTGTACATGCTCTCTGACAACTGATAACCACCTACCGTCCTTGTCTGTGCCGCTGCAGAGTGCTGAAACATTCAGTGGATGCGACTTATGAGAATCAGGGCCCGAGCCCCGGATACAGGATGGAAATGTCCATCTTTTACGTGGTGTACTTCGTGGTCTTCCCCTTCTTCTTCGTCAACATCTTCGTAGCTCTCATTATCATCACCTTCCAAGAACAGGGAGACAAGATGATGGAGGACTATAGTTTAGAAAAGAATGAGGTGAGGACGGTTGAAGAAAAGGAAGTGGTATTTAAGTACTGAATAGGGTCATAGAAAGGCAGTACAAAAAACAGAACCATTAAATACATCTTCTGTTTTTCTTGACAGAGAGCCTGTATAGACTTTGCCATCAACGCCAAGCCTCTAACACGCCATATGCCTCAGAACAAGCTGAGCTTTCAGTACCGAATGTGGGAATTTGTGGTGTCCCCACCGTTTGAATATACTATCATGGCTATGATCGCGCTCAACACAGTAGTGCTGATGATGAAGGTAAAGGTCATGTACACATCAACAAACATAACCATCTAACCTCTAAGCTTTGTCTGTTGCTGCTTTGCCTCTCATTTGAAAAAAAATAAAGCCAACGCTCATTCATTCATTTGCACCAGATGTTGATTCAGATGTTGCCGTTGACACTATTTCACATTTGATTGACTCTTAATGATGGTGAGCTGGGTCTCTTTGTGTCTTTATACATACACTCTTCTCTTACAGGCCCTAAACACACCTTTTTTTTGTTTATGGTAATCCTTTCTCTTGTGTCTATTTGCTGGTTTTCTAGCATAAATGTGTGCTCATGTTTTGTTTTTGTTTTTTTGAATTTTTAATTTTTTTATATAGTATGATGGAGCTTCTGACACCTACGAGGCCGTGTTAGCCAAGCTGAACATAGTGTTTACCTCCCTCTTCTCCATGGAGTGTGTACTCAAAATCATTGCCTTTGGAGTATTGGTGAGTGTATGTATGCGTGGGTTAGTGTTTTGTGAGAATGTGCTGCCTAGCTGTATCCTTGTGGAACTGCTGGACTAATAATCCCTCATTGCTATTAATCTGATGTTACTGTCTTTACTGATCAGCTAAGGGTCGCCTGGCCAAGTACAATAGTGACAAATGAAATGCCTCCTTTGACAGAAAAAAATGCAGAGCCAGTTGTTCAAAGACAAACAAATGTGACAAGAAAGCATTCCAGGTACAATTTGACAAAAACTAAATAAGAACATTCCTCAGTGACAAATTATGACTTTGAAATCTACTTCTCTCTGGCTGAAATCAGCCCTTGTCTTAAAGCCCAGGGCAACTGTTCCGGTTTGCTTTAACAGTCTTAAGAAAAGATACTGAAAGTGACACTATGCAATGCTTGATGAGAACAAGAAAACGTAATACTCACGTGTGCCTGATAACAAACTAATGTGCTTAAAAGGGACCACAATATAGAAAAAATAAAAATAAAAACATGCAGCCATTGTCCTATTTCATCTAATGGTAGACTTCACTGCAGCCCTGTCACATTGTCATATTGTTTTGCATTATGTTTTGCATATTTTAGGAGAAACTGGGGGTGGGGGATGGGGGGCAATGTGCTATTTTGGGGTAACTAGCAAAGACGCAAAGAAATAGGAAGCTGACAGAAATTAGCCAAAGAGAGCGCTGTCCATGGAGCCGCAGAGCAGACTGACAAGGAAAAAATGGATAGAAGAGATATTTTGGGGATGGATGCTGGAAGGAGATGAAGGGCAAAGGGGGAACAGTAAGAGAGTAATTAGAGGAATGAGAGTGAATGACATATGGGCGGCGAAAATAGAAGCAAAGATTTTGGAGAAGGTCGTGATTTAGCAGGAAGGGATTTGAATCTTAGAGAGGGTGATGAACAAACACGGCCTGCATATTATAAACACAAGTAATACCGTCCCTCACAGATATGTGTATGAAGGTGGTTCATCTTAATAGATGCCTCCTTTGCTCTCGTCTCATCCCTTCTCATGTCTAATGCATACATTGGCTACAGGCAATATGTCGGAAAGCAGGAGTGCTCATTTATCAGTATTTTGTCCTCACAATCCCTCTTTCTCTCTGAATCACTCAACTTTTAGATCTAATTCACATATTTTTCACCTATACTATTGAATATACTATTTATGCATGGAAAATGTTATGCTGATTGAAGCAATTAGACTGTGTAATGCTTCTTCTGAATGTTTTGAGACTGAAAGAATTTCACTGAATTTCTCTCGGTGTGGTTTGTGTTTTAGAATATGTAGTAGAATATCAGTATTTGATGTCTGAAGACTGCTGTAGTCGGCTGATGCAGCACAGTTTGTCCTGAGCCTGTCTGCGGGCATCCATCCAACATGCCGTCACTGATGGACCATTTGTCTCATCTAATTTCTTCCTGTTCCTGTCCGACTCTGACTTTTTTTTCCCTTTCTTGTTCTCCTTCTGTCTCTGATGCCTACTCACCCCTTTTTATTTTCTTTTTCTAATGTTTTACCTTTAAATCTTTTTTAAAATTTTTTTTAAACTTGTGCTTTTTTTTATTTTGATATCACTATGATCCCACTGTATCATTTTCCTTGTTTTTTCACTGTGTTCCATGTGCACTCCATCCCCTTGCACTGCCCTGTTTCTCTGTGAATATTAATCTGCTCTATTAATTTCCTCTTTCATCCATGTTATGCATTTTTCTGTCACCTGGCTTCATGTCACCTCATCCTTTTCGATTTTTTTTTTCCAATTTCTATTTCTCTATCTTCTGTCTATGTCTTTCTTCTCTCTTTGCCGTGATTACAGAATTATTTCAAAGATGCCTGGAATATTTTTGACTTTGTGACAGTCCTGGGCAGCGTTACTGACATCCTGGTTACGGAGCTTGGGGTAAGTGGAAGGATTTGAGTATTTTTTGCATTTGTGTGTATCTTTGAAAGTTCTGTACTGAGGACTCAAGGGTGTAAAATGACAGAAACTTCGCAAAGTTTTATAGCCAAATTTTAGTATGTCTGTGAACTTTCACATCTGTCAGTGTATCAAAAACTTACACAAGAAAAGACAGGCAGTCTGAGGAGAGCATGAGTTAGATGCCACTGTTGAGTTCAGTATTGCTCAGTCATGCATGCCCCCCCCACCCATCCCCATCTCTTGAAAGTCTTATGTAATTGTCCCAGTTGGTGGGATGGGGCTCCAGCTAGCTCGCTATGAGGCACTGACAGCAAGGCAGGAAGCATGCTGGTGCACTACAGAGAGCAAGTTCACAGTTTGTCCAAGAAGCCCAACAGGCTTTCATGTTATCAGGTTGTATCAGACTTCTATTAGTCACAACAGCTAAAGGCAGAAAGTTCCATTGAAAATTGTACCGTGTGCTTGCCACTGAGACAAATAAAATGGGAAAGAAATACCTGCACAAGAAAAGCTTTGAGTCCCTTTTCAAGCATCATAGCTAGAGGTGAAAGAACAAACTGGATTAGTTCAAATCTAGACAGATAAAAGCAAAATTTTTAGTCTATATCACCAGTAGGGTGTAGTCTATATATATGTATATATATATTTATATATATAAAATGTATATATAAGAAATATTTAAAAAGTATATGTATATATATCTATATATATATTATATATATATATAGATATATATAAACTGTATATACATGTGTACATGTATATAAAAAAATATATAGTATAATATATAGTATATATTTATATATATTTTTTCTTTTCTTTTTAAGTACTTATTTTATTTGAAATTGTGTTAAAGCAGTGTTTTGACTCGTAATATGTGAATGGGCTTGTAAAGATGAATTTGTCCAAGTGTGGGTGAAAATATTGCAACTGGAGCAAAAACAACAATAATAACAAACAAAAAACACTTAAAAAAAAAACTCTGTAAATTCCCAAAGAGGAATGGAAATATTAGAGACATACACTTCTTAGCTAGCTCGAGGCTAGCTTTGAACAAGTGGTACCTCAGCTGTTTGGAGGAAATACACTTGGTGAATGGTGCAGGGCAGATTTGAATCATTTTTCATTTTAATTAAGCTTTAGAGGAATACTTTAAACATATTGTGGAGGTGTGTAGATCTCTTGTATAGCTTTTATTCAAAGGAATTCAAAAGCTCATACCCAAGAATGACAAAGTCAAATTTGCATAGTATTAGCTGGATTAAGATTCAAGAGCTCAATAACTACAAAGAGCCGTGATCTTCCAGTTCTGTCTGAGGGAGGAAGCGATACAAATGATTGAAGGCATTATCTAAAGGCGGAAATGGCAGTTCTTTAACCATTAACATTCTTGAATATATTTCAGGATGTATGAAGTCATGAATACTTGGTTGAAATCCATACATTTTTCCAAAAAAAAAAGCTGCTTGGTATCAGTTCAGGATAGACATACAAAATCTATGCACTGTGCTGAATTATCTCTGCATTGACCGATGATTTCTCTTTTTTGTTTTTTATCTTTTCACATGCTTTCTTTAAATCGTCCACAAACTTAACGACGGCCTACTGTAATCTACTTTGCCCCGTCCCCCTCTCTCCCCCATCACCTTCTACTTGCTGTGAATCTGCCCAATCAAAATGCACTATGAATCCTCTGTGCCCACCCATGACAACTGGCTTGGTCAATCTGTCTGGTTGTTCTTCGAATCAACCAAAAATCCCAAAATATGCTGCTTTAAACCATATACCTGCAACATCCACATGTAGAGGGTTTGTAATTTTTTTTAGATCTTATTTTACTGCATGTGCTTTATCTGCATCCCAACCAGTGTTATGGCTGCGAAAAATAGCATGTTTTGCTGAACTCCAATCACCCACAACACTCACTGCATATCCTTTACTTAGAACTAATGCACAGTTTGTAAAGGATTGGACTCTGTAAACTGGAATAGATTGCTACATCTATCCATTGAAATTAGCCTTTTCATCATACAAGCATACGGTGTACACATACTCACCCACACATATGACAGTGACTGGTAGAGTGTTTCCACGGACAACTGAGCGAGTTCGAAGCTTTGCCCCTGGCAGAGAGGACAAGTGATGCATGATGACCCTTGCATGTCTTTGGCAGGAATCCTTTATTTTCACGACACATGCAGAGAACACTGTAGTATAAGCTGTACGGTAAAGGGAACCTGCATAGGCTGCTGCCAGTTCCTTTTGTGCACTTATTCTCAAACTGCAGCCCTTTTGTTCTTTACTGTGATAAACAGTCGAAGAGTGCATATCGTATACTGAGGAAGAGAAAGTCAACCACGAGTGACAAAATGAAAAATCCCCTTTTGATTACCAAAAAAAAAAAAAAGGATCTTCAGAAAGATCTGAAATGGTGGGAACCTAACAGACTTCACACGAGATATTGTGACTTTTGATTTTTTTTTTTCTTTGACTATGACATCACGACTGTACATCAAGCTACTTCCACAGTCAGTCCTATCGGATGGTGCATGAGCTGCTGTTGAATTTGCTGCTTTGCCTTGTGTTGGTTTGCATCTGCATGCTGTGGGCTTGGTACATTTTAAAAATGACATATTTGCCTTGAGAGAACTGGTGCATTTGGTTGTCTTTCCAAGAAAACGTCCTAACGTCCCTGCACTCAAACTACTCACCTTTCCTAACACGATTAGTAATAATGTGTCGATTTCAATTGGATGAAACTAGCTAGATTTGGATGGTTTCCTTTCCCCTGTGTTGCATTGTTTGGTTTTGTCTGACTTATTGGATATGAAAAGTTTGTTGGAGCCTTGCTGATTTGAGTTTGGTTTGCTTTGACTTGTTTGACCCCTGATTATTTCATTTGTATTGAGTTTGAATCTCCATCAGTTTTCAGTTTGACTGTTCCCCCCTCCCACTTATGTTTTTGGAACACTGTTTACACCCTTTACAGTGCATCTAACTATTCTCATTTTATTCCAACCCCACATCCTCATTCCCTATCTGTCACCTTCCTCTCGTATTTCCGTTCCTACCTTCAACTTCCCCATCTGTCTTTATCGCTGGTCGTGATGTGGCTGTGCTGCAGGATAATTTCATCAACCTAAGTTTCCTAAGGCTGTTCAGGGCAGCTCGTCTCATCAAACTGCTGAGGCAGGGAGAAACCATTCGGATCCTGCTCTGGACCTTTGTTCAATCCTTCAAGGTTTGGATAACATAAACAGGATTATACAGGATAACACATTAAAATCCTGTGCATTCACATGTGCAGACTTGACACATGTTCAAGTACAGTCTTTTAAATCTTAAAACTCTGCATCAATTTCATACAATATGATTCGTGTGTCTCTCCTCAGGCACTACCTTATGTCTGCCTCCTCATTGCCATGCTGTTTTTCATCTACGCCATCATTGGGATGCAGGTGGGTGAGAGCCTCGACCTAAAAATTATTACTGTGCTTGTGGGAAGCATTTGATATATTTTATAGTATAAGTACAAAGAGGACACTGCTGAGAAGGAGAGTGATTCCCCTCTACAGATGTTAATGGTCATAAGGATTTGGTGCATTAAGGTTTTGCAAATGGTGACAGTAGCATGTCTTTTTTAAAGGTTATTTAAGATTTTTTCAATAAATTTACAATAAAAGTGTGGTTTTCAATGTTTTTGACAGCTCTTTGGCAACATTGCAATTGAAGAAGATGGAGAGAGTGCTATCAATCAACACAACAACTTCAGGACTTTTGTGCAGGCTCTGATGCTTCTCTTTCGGTGCTTATTTGTGTTTTATCTCCTGCATGTGCATAATATATTTAATTCAACATCAATCTTTCTCTCTAAACAAATATCTAGTTTCTGATTGATCTTACAAATCAATTTCAGTCAAATTTTCAGTCTTACAGAAATTCTTGAGCGATAAAAGAGCCTTTTTTATGCATCTGTAGGAGTGCAACGGGAGAGGCGTGGCACGAAATCATGCTGGCGTGTCTGGGGGGTAACTACTGTGACCCCCTGTCAGGGAATCCAGAGCCGGAGTGTGGTAGCCAGGTTGCCTACCTCTACTTTGTCTCCTTCATCTTCTTCTGCTCGTTTTTGGTGAGCTCCTGCTTCATAATTTCACATCCTCGCCCACAGTCTGTCGCTATCTTGTTGATCCAAAAACACGCAAAAGGAAGAGCTTAAACATACAAAATATCACTGCATCTCCATATTTTTCTTGAAAAGAAAGCCCTATTTGTTAGCACAAGATTCCAAATGAATGAACTATTCAGCTGATTATTTCATAGCTGATCGTATTTTTGTATTTGCATTCATGTGCACATGTGTGTAGATGCTGAATCTGTTTGTAGCCGTCATCATGGACAACTTTGAGTACCTGACTAGAGATTCATCTATTCTGGGACCTCACCACCTGGATGAGTATGTCAGGATATGGGCCGAGTATGATCCTGCCGCCTGGTGAGTGCTAATACAAGCCACACATATGGATGCAAAGAGACGCACCTGCAAAAAAAAGGAAGAACTAACCATTCGCCTGCAATTTTTATTGATCATGAAATGAATACTTGGACATGTATTTGGAAACATGTCCCATGTTTGCACATGCACTCCACATATGGCTACAAAAACAGTCGCAGAACCTCCCTTTCAGGTTAATTGAATGTTTTATTGTATGTTTTTGAGGTTCTAACAAGCTTTGCTCACACAGGCCAAGGCCAAAGCAATGACAGCGGTCACTTCACTGTAATTCTGTGACAGTTTTCCTGTTTGGTAAACATGAGCTCGAGATTTTTTTCAGTGGCATAGTGAAAAACTGATCTGGTGCTCCAGCAAAACAGCTGCCAGGGGTCTGTAATGGATCTGAGTATAACCTCACTGAGCATCTGTTTATCCCTGTCACACTGTACAACCCCTCCCTACTCCTCTGCGTACCCCCTTTACTGTAAACTGTCCTGAGATATCCTTCACCCGTTCCTAAGCCTTCTCCTTCCTCTGGAATCGGTATACTGCCAAAAACTTAGTGCGGCAACGTCTCCACTCCAAACAAAACTTCCCTGTAATATCAATGTCTCGCATGAAGACATGCTAAGTTTCATGGTATCTGTATTCCAGTTCCTGTGTGTTGCCCTTAAGCTAGACTGCACATAGACTACTGAAAGAGAAAATTGAAGGGTCATCTTCGAATGTGCTGGAAAGATACTTTAGATAAGATTGATTGTTATTCATAATGAGAGGTTATTGAAATAGTTTTTTTTTTTAGATTTAGCTTTTTAGCTTTTTTTTACCCTTTAACGCAACATTTCACTGTTTCCTTTCTTCAACAAACACACACAGGGAACACAAAACAGGAAACGAAGGCACATGGCTAACACTGAGCATATATTTAAGAGGGAGGGAATCTGAACACCACAAGCAGCTATTAAGCAATTACCAAGAGCATGCTTTTGGAGTATGTGTGCTATTACTTAAATTACATTGTGCACACATCCTGTCAGGGGTTGGTTTAGGAAAGCAGACGGAAAGGGTTGTTGAACTACAGAAGAGGCAGAGCAACAGAATAGGTGATAATAAACAGATTTGGAAGCTGGAGTGTTGGCAGTGCTGATGGCCACATTGAATAGAATGTGCCATGCAGTGAAATGTGTGTTCAATATTTGTGTGAATTAAAGTGTAGATGTCTCAAGAGTCATTTTTCCAATATTGTGATGTATTTTCAGATACTGTGTTCTTCTTGTCAATCTTGTGCTCTTCCTCCCAATGTCCTCTTTTCTTTCTTGAATTGTTTGTGTGTTTTGTTTTTCCTGTTTGTGTGCGTGTTTAACTCCCCTGTATTCTTCTTGCAGCGGGCGCATACATTATAAGGACATGTACAGTTTATTACGAGTTATCGACCCGCCTCTCGGCTTAGGCAAGAAATGCCCCCATAGGGTGGCCTGCAAGGTTTGACTTCCATTCAAATGAAACCTCTCAACCACACTTGCTAGCCACAGCATCCAGGAATGGAGTGAATGCTGCTTTGTTCTCTTGTTTCAGTTCGTTTTGTTTGCGTTTTTCATTTCAACCTACAACTTCTTTTCCACCATTATCGACTTGCATTCTGAACTGCTGAGAGAATGTGCGGGACAATGCAGACACCAAGCGAAGCATGTGAAATTGCACAAAATGAAATTGAAAACACATTTTAAAAGTTTTGTCACATTGTCGAATGGATCTTTTTCTTTTTTCTTTTCTTTTTCTTTCTTTTTTTTTTTTTGAAGATCCGTTTTTCTTTTGCTTGCTGTGGAGCCATGGCTATAATGTAGCAAGCTGAGGTTGCCCATTGTAGTGTTGCATTGTTCTTGGTTTTTTGAGGGGTTGGGGGAAAGACAGAAACTGCATTGACACCACTTCCTCTTCCTCCCCTGTCTCATCCAAGCAGGTGCAGCTTGCTGCCTGCTGTCAAGCTTCGCCCTGCTCTTCTCTTCAAACACACACACTCTAAGACGTAGTAAATATAAAGTGGCGTGCAAAAGTCTGGGCACATCTGGTGAAAACTTTTGTGACTCTGGATTTTCAAGTGAACTGATGACTCAAAAAGGCATGGAGATTGTTCGAGATGAATTAAAGTAAACAAGAAATCATTCATTTCTGCATTTCAAGCAAGATTTGACTGTTATCTTTGTATTATCCAGACTTTTCAATTAATCCGTGTCCCTAAATTGGAAACTCTGTGTAACAGGCTGTAAATTCTGTTTGGTATAAGTTAAGAATTATCTTTCATTTGGAAGGTTTTGGAGTGGGCAAAAATGGAAAATGACACAAGTCAAAGAGCTTTAGGGTCTTAGATAGTTTTTGATAAAGCTTTATGTGTGACTCGTCAAACTTGATCCCAACAAACTGTTGCCATGGTTTTCTCTAAACCACAGCCCAGCAATCTCAAAGCTAAAGTAGTCCCTACAAAGGAAGGACAGAAGTTTGTCAATAGATAACTGAAAGTAACGGGATCAATTTGGGAATGAATCAGATCGCTGGGTGATGAAGCTGGAGTTTTGTTTTCTTTTGTTGTTGTTTCAGGGGGGGTTTTAAGATGAAAAGGTTGAAGAATTTCATAAAAAGAACACCTCTTCAACTGTTTAGACAGTGGAATGATAAGCATTTGACTGGAGTCGATTAGATACCTGGAACAAACATCATATGCCTGGAAAGCTGAAAATGAACAGTTCCTACAACAGTATAATGATCTAAACCCTTACAAAATGATTCATGTACTACCTCAAAAGGCTAAAGGTTATCTCATGGTCGCCGAAATGGTTAATAATCCTCACAAACAATAGTTCAAAGACTTTTGCTTTGGCTCTTCTTCCTTTATTTGTAATTTTGAAACTGTAAAAGATGGAAATAAAAAGTCATCTAGATTAACATTTTAAAACAATATGTTATATTTTACTTAATGCTCTTTTGGAAATCAGTACATCTTTTCACTTAACCATTTACAGGAACAGAATTTTTGACCAAGGTACCCAAACTTTTGCATTCTTCTGTACTTCTGCTTGACCATAACTATCTTCAGGTTCCAAAAGAGGATATTTACTTCTCAATTCCCAGCTTCATCTTGTTGCCCTCCCCAGTTTTGTCCCTCTGTTCTCTGTCATGACAAAGTGGAAGAAAATATTGCAATCCAGAGAAAAGCCACGTGGCCACAGTCTGTCCAAATGATCCCAATGACCTCGCCTTTCTGCTTTTTATTTGACTTTGTTTTAGTTATTTTTGCTCTCTTTCTCTCTAAATATTCTATTCATTCCTTTCAACTCTATGCTATAACTGCTACCACTGTCTGCCTTCTCTCTTTTTTGATTTTGTTAACGGGGTGGTGGCACTGGCTGCTGATGCAGTGGCAGGATCAGTTGCAGGGAAATGTATGACATGCTGAGGCACATGAGTCCTCCACTAGGCCTCGGGAAGAGGTGTCCAGCACGGGTGGCCTACAAGGTCAGAAAGGCCCCCATCTTTAACCGAGCCTTCTATGGGTGTTTTGTGGGGATTTGGGCGGGTTTGAAAGGGAGGGCCCAGGGATTTAAGCGCTCAGCGTGGTGTTAACTTTAGTGTCATTGTTTCTTTGGTTCTATTTCTGTTTCTTTTCGTGGAAAGTGGGGGTGGGCTGGTCAGTGTTGTGGCGTTGTGTGGTGCTGTGGAATTGGTGGGTGCAGGTAGCAGGACAGTTAGGTTGAAAAGATGAGGCGGGGTTGTGTGTCCACAGGAGGGAACGAAAAAGAGGGACCTTCTCAGCTCGTTTGCACCGTTGGACACATAAGTCTCACAAACATGTAAATGCTGTGCACATCACGATCAACAGTGTCTTTTTTGCATAGTCTAAAAACAGAGTGATGGTGGTAAGCATACAGATTATTACCATTATTCATACGTCTAATGTATGCATGAAAACATGGACTTGTCCTCACTTTGAGACACTGCTAAACAGACACACTTACATAACTGCATGCGTGTGCAGCAGGGCTTGGAAGGTCCACCAGACTTATGTCCTCTGACTCGTTCCATTCTGTGGATGAAGCCGATACACAAACACTCACAACACATACACAGAAACGCACACGGAATTAGGTCGTATCAACCTACACATAGATATTTTCTGTTATTTCTCATGGTAGAGAGAGCAGAAGGGCTTGTGTCAGTGATGTGTTTTCCTCAGAGAGCCTTTGGTTGCCATACAGAAGCAGTTCTTTTTCTGTCACCCTTCATGTAGCAGCTCCAAGCCCCTAAGCAGCCTTCTCTATCTGCAAGTCCAATCTTCTCTTTGTCCTTTGGTTCTGTCGTCAATGCAGTTCTATTCTGTTTCCAGCCCCCTTCATCTCTGCATATTGCTCCCCTCCCCACGCATAGACACTCCCTCACCTTCCTTCTGCATGGCCGATGAACACCACCACCTCCTCCCTCCTGCACACACCCCTGTCTGTCAAAGACAACACAGACACAAAGATCTTTGATTAACTAGTTTTTGAAAGTAGAAATGTACAGAATGGTGATTACATTTATGCTACCATATGTTCCAGCGTGATCAGCTTGACAGTCTCATGAGAAACGATCAGCCAGACAAACAGCCTGTAGGCAGTGGAGAGCATTTCACTCCCAAGCATCGCTTTATCCAGCCGTTGCTCCTTCTCCAGGAGACTTGGGGCAAACAGTACTGACAATTTGTACTATTTTCAGTCGCAAATTGGGTGGAGCGTAAACATGAGTTCAATTAATAGCATGTCAGTCCAATACCCACTTACCTTCCACAGGCTACATTGCTTTTACACTCTCAAATTATAGTCCTAGTGGGAAATTTTCATCTGCAATTCCCTGATTGCACATTAAAAATAATGATTACAACCTCAGCAACTATTTATCCCATGTTTTTATGCTCTCTTGGTTTCTTTCTTCATCTAGTCATTTTTTTGCTTTATCTTACTGCAACCCACGCCATCGTCCATCCTTACCTCAGACTCTCTTTCTCTCCATATCCCTCTAGTTTTACCCTATTTTGAAACCATAAGCCTCCTTCCTGAAATAGAGAAAATAAGTAAACCTTCAGTTCCCCCTGCTCATCAACCTAACATGCTCTTCATGCATGGTTTAACATGATAATATGTCCCTTGATCATTATTACTGGAACAATTTTCCAAAAGGGTGTTATCTATGTGTATGTTACCAACCCTGCCAAAGAGAGAAATCCAAACCTTTACCTTTACCCTTCCAACCAGTCCACAGAACAATGACCCATCAAGCTCTACTTCTTTTTCTATTCAATTTTCTCTGTCCTGAAGAGAGACAGTAGAGCCTTCAGGCAGGACTGCTTTATACAGACACAACCATCTAAGTTTGGTGACGCTTCTTTAATTTTTTGTTTATTTTTATTTAGTTTTTTTGGCATTGTTTTGTCTTTGTTTCTCCAATTTGGTCCCTTTATATGCTCCACCTGATGAACAACAGATTTTCCTTTCTTTATCATTTTCTCTCCTTATGTTCCTGCAGAATAAGTATTTCTTTTCACTTCAAATTTCCTAAATACATTTGGATTATTTTTTTTTTTGCTTCATTGTTTTCCTCCTCCTGCTCCCACGGAACACTGCTCTCTCTCACCTATTAACCCTCCGAGCCTGTCCCCATTTTTCACACATTTGACCTCAGAAAATTAGTGGTGGACCAAGTTGCTCCATCATTTCAGCATAGCCCTCCATCAAATTCCCTTATTCCTTCCAATAATAGCCACATTAAAACAACTCACAAACTCATTTCAGTGACGCCAACAGAGAATGCTTTCTGTGTACAGCTGCACAGCTGCTTGTCCTGTGAGGCATATTATGTGTGCACTGCATGCTGCATGGGGGCGGGATATGCAAGAAGGATTTGGGGGAAGATGGATTAAAGGAGAAGCATTTAATCGGAATGTGTGGGGTGTGGGGGGCTTTGATACACTGCATGTTAAGGTTGTCGCCGATTCCGCTTGTCGTCTTTTGTCACCAAACGCGCACGAATTATCACCCAGTGAGTTGGTGTGTGTCTTTGTGTTGTCTAAATCTACTACTAGTCGACAAGACCTACAAAGGATCAAACCAATAAATGAAAACCAAAGTGCTCTCCTTCCCTAGAACAGTCCCTCAGTTTGTTTTTGGTTTATTGGTTTGTTATCTGGTCTTTGTTGTTTTCACTGTGAACCTCCAACCCTCAAGGGGGAGCTCTGGATAATAGTAGCTCCTGCTC
Organism: Leuresthes tenuis; assembly: GCF_036924035.1. Classification (NCBI taxonomy): domain Eukaryota; kingdom Metazoa; phylum Chordata; class Actinopteri; order Atheriniformes; family Atherinopsidae; genus Leuresthes; species Leuresthes tenuis. The sequence goes on from NW_027325371.1 coordinate 15,517,864, forward strand.
AGCCTGTTCTCCTGTTTTTCCATTGAAGGCTCAAGAATATAGTTAAACCAACCTGTGAGGTCTTTTAGATGCCAATAATCACATTGTAAAACGAACAGTCATGACACAGATGTGTGTATGAGCCAAATGGCAAATCTTATAAGCTCTTTGTTCATCACTTTGGTACTCACAGGTTCCTTCATATTATAAAACATCCTGAAATTTGAGAAATATTTTGAGTTTGTTCATACTGAAGCATTAAAAACCAAGTATGCCTTACCTGACACTGGACTCTTAACTGAGCCATTACAGGCGAACAGACAGAGTCAGCACCTGCTGTAGATGCTGTTCACAGCTCCTTCAATCTCAGACCCCTCCCCCTCTTCCCTCTCCTTGCTCCCCTTCCTGCCACAAACCTGGCGCTCCTCTTCCCTGTCACCTGGAGGTTCCACATACGCTCCACTTACTTCCCAGTTTTCTCACCGCTCACCCTGATTGGCTTTCTCACAGAGACTGCTCCGTATGGATCTGCCTGTGGCCGATGACAACACAGTCCACTTTAACTCCACTCTGATGGCTTTGATCCGCACAGCATTGGATATCAAGATCGCCAAGGGTACGGAAGGTTTGGAATCCCTATTATATCCTTGGGTTTGATCAGATCATTGTGCAGTCTGCTGTTTCTGTACTAAACTTAGAAATCTTCAGCTCTTTCTGATGATTCTCCCTCTGTAGCACATGTATAGAGGATCGTAAAGTATGTGTAGTGTGTTACTTGTGTGTGAGGCTGAGGAGTTGGATCTTTAGGAGTCAAGGGGCTTAACATACCAGAAATTGACCAGAATTATGATCATGATTTAAGTAAAAACACTTTTTTTCCCTGTTTGTTTCTGTTTGTATGTCCTCTCTTTTACCTCTTTATATCAATCTTAATGTGTATGAATGATGTGTGTGCACTTGGGCACCGATGTCCATGCACCTGTGTATGTGCCTGTATATGTGTGTGTGTCGGTTTTGTCATGAATATACCTAGGTGGTATTGACAAGCACCAGATGGACGCAGAGCTGAGGAAAGAGATGATGGCGATCTGGCCCAACCTGTCCCAGAAGACTCTGGATTTGCTGGTTACGCCACATAAGTGTAAGTCTCAGAGTGTGGGTGTAGGCACCGACTCGTGAATGGTTCAACCAACTTGTGCCACCCCGTGCTCCAACGATGATTCACTTCACACCACCTGAGGTCTGCTTCTCTCAGCCAGTGTCTGTCTCTGTGTATCACTGCTGCACCCTCTGAATCAGCTGGCACATCCCCTTACACATAAATCCATTTTCTATACCCACTGAAGCCAGTTTAGGGTCGCAGGGGGGCTGGAGCCTATCCCAGTTGTCATTGGACGAGAGGCGGGGTACACCCTGGACAGGTCGCCAGTCCATCACAGCGCCACATAGAGACAAACAACCGTGTGCACTCACAGTCATTCCTAGGGACAATTTAGAGTCACCAATTAACCTGACATGTATATTTTGGGGCGGTGGGAGGAAGCCAGAGAACGCGGTAAGAACCCACGTATACACGGGGAGAACATGCAACTCCACACAAAAAGGCCCCATCCGGGATTCGAACCTAGAAACCTCTTGCTGTGAGGCGATGGTCCCCTTACACATACACACCCAAATACCTCAATCCTATAAAACATTAACACAAAGACACAAACCAAGACGACAGGCTGCACGTTAGACACAAGACAAATGCACACACGAGACCGACACCAGTCCCTCTTTTTGTGCCTGAAATCAGAGGGTGCCTTACTATAGATCAATTCTCTATAGACGTCTTTTCACTCCAGGGCAGTCAGCGCTGTATACTGGATGCAGTTTCTTGTTTTTTCTTTTGTACAATATTTACACTGAGAACTTTTGAGCAGGAGCCAACAGCTTGTTGCATGTGATTTACTAATGTTAAATCGCTTGGAAACTGATACTATTGCATTTCATATTTGCAGCAAAGTCCAAGGATGTCACAAGAACCACATTTTGTGGGGTTGTTTGGTATTGCATACCAAGCATGATCTGTATCTAAATTAGATTTCACTTGTGCCTGATATAATGATGCTTTGAGTTAAGCATGATTATAATATAGTTGTTTAATCTGTCAGTGAAAAGACTATTGCTCTGTGTTTGTGTGTATGACAGATCTTTGTGTGTGTGTGTGTCTGTGTTTGTGTGTGTGCGTGTGTATATACGAGTGAGTGAGAGTGCAACTTTCTTTGTGTGCATGCCTCAACCTTCTCTGCCATTCCTCGTGCTCAGGGTCCATACCAAAAGGGTCTAATCTTGCAGGGTAACTTGTCATTCTCTCAGCAGCGACAGACTTGACGGTGGGGAAAATCTACGCTGCGATGATGATTATGGAGTACTACCGGCAGAGCAAGATCAAACGTTCACAGGCTCTTCGTGATGAGCAGGTACTGCAATCTCTGGTAAAGTAAAACCCTGCCTGCACTTGACCCCTAAAAGTAAAAGGCAGACTGACGTGCAGAAATAAAGACCACAGGTCTGTAGCTTCATTTCTACTTGCCCGGGCTGTGACAGCCTCTGTTAAAATCAAGGAAGAGTCCCCATTCAGTCAACTAAATGGGCATAATTAAATGCGGCCTCAATGTGCAGTGCTCCTTGCTGAAAAGCAGATGTAGTGCTGCCATCTAGTGGGGAGGTTTTGTAACAGTGATTTCAGCATTGTGGAGGAAAAACTGTAAGCAAAATTCATTAGGTGAATTACTGAACTATAAAAAAAAGAATAAAATGCAGAAATGAACGGATTGTGCATTTTTTGTAGGCATTGTCACAGCCCCCAATGTGCCCACCCCTGAGCATTATGGGAATCTTCTCGGTGGCTTCTTTGTTATATTGACTGCCTGCAAATATACTGCATCTGCTAACCTTCCATTACTTGTGCTTGTAACCTTGGACTGTTAGCACTGCATACTAGCACCCTTTGTTTCCCTTTACTTAGCATTCTGTCATTTATTAAAGGAGAGGGCCGCCCTCCACATCAACACTGCTGTATTTCATTATTTTTCACATGAAAGTGGCATCTTATTGAAATGAAAGTTTTATGGTCCTCAACACGTTTATGCTACTGGATCATAAATATCTGCCTGCCTCTCAGGACACTTATCGTGTTCATGGCATGTGTTGTAATGTTTGTCACAATGTCCCTAAACCATCAGTGTACCACTACCTTCCTTTCTTATTTTGTCAATGCTCCCTTTTTTTCCTCCCTCGTTTTACAGTCCTTTTTTTCTCCTCTGACCACTCACAATTCTCTGTGTTCACTCTTTTTTTTATTTATGTTCAGTTTCACTCTTCTTCTTTCCTCTTACACATGCTCCTCAGTCCACATGCTGCTTTTCAGGAAAACTCTGTAGCAGAACTGACTATGCTGTAGTAGAACATAGTGAGAATCCTCTGCAGTGTCTCATTATCCAAAAAAAGTGCAAATGACAGCAATCTTGGTTTTACATGTTGCACTTTAAATTGTATTTAGTGATTGAAAACATAATTGGGAGGATTTAACAAAGTTTATAGGGAACAAGACTTTCTAAGCTTTCTAAAACTCTGAAATCTGAGGTTTTAAAAGGGATGGATGACGCTCAACGTTTCCTTTACTTTGTTGAAATTGTAGCAAGTTAACAGCCACTTTGTGATGACCAAGTGCAGGTTTATGCAGCTGAATTATAAGGACACTTATTAAAGTTATCAAAACTTTTCTAGTGGATGACTAATAAATCAATCATCACAAAAGTATAAATTCCTATTTGACTTGTCTCATTATGCGATTTAACCTGTGATGTTCCCTTCTACATGATTGCTGTAGTGTAAATCTACTCCAAAAGTTCTGGAAGCATGTTTTCTTCTCTTTTTGTTTTTTCTTTTGCCTCTTCTGTCCACATTAATTTCATCACCAGATTACCTGATGATTACTGATCATTCTGTTTGATCCAGCTCTGGACTGACTGGGTGAATTCCACTTCCTGTTGCAATGGTCCCCGCATTGGTCCCTGCATCGGTCCTTCTATTTATTCTGCTAGCTGCAGGGTGTCACTTGCTCAGGAGTTCCTCCTCCATTTATTTCTTTTTCATGATGTTGTTTGTCTGGCCTTGCTTTAGGCGACAGCCCCCGTTCTGCTCCTGCTCTGCTCCTTTCCCCCCCTTTCCCTGTCAGTCTGCCTGATAGCTGGCGACGGCCATGTTGTATATCTCAAACAGAATCGAACGCCATTACTGTTTCAGCGCGTGGAGCCACCTACCCCCGCCTCGGATGGGGTTCCGGGACTTAACACTCTGCCACCTCCTGAGACAACAGAGAGCGCCAACAAACTGTGAGTTTCCTGTTATTGGCATGTTTTCCCTTAGACAAGGTGATTTGTTGATAGAAGACCAAAGCAGGAAGATGCTTCTATGTTGCTTTGCATGTGTCACAGGCCAGTGGAGGGCGGCATCCCGGAGAGCCAGTCATGGATCACGGCTCGTGCCCAGGAGGTATCCCGGAAGGCTGGCAGCTGGAGCCCTGAAGGGCACTCTGAGGATGGGCTGGGAAGCATGACCAACTCGCAGGTAGACAGTTCATACAGACACTTACATCCAGGACCACACGTGTAACAGCACATACTGTAAAGAAATAAAATGCATCCTTTTGTGTGTGAGTTTGTGTCAGCAAGTGTTCAACATTTGTTTTTACTTTCATGTCATTGTTACTGAGCAAACACCCAAAGAACAGTGGAGGACAACTAAGTGGTAAAACGCACAATGATCTTTACACTGTTAAAGATTGCTGTTTCATTTCCATGGGCAGCAGTGTCCTGCTTGTTCATAAACATTGTATGTTACACAAATTAGATAAAGTCTAGATACATCAAATTTGTGCCACCCTTTTTTTACAGTAAATGAGGTTGGTGTTGAAAAAAAGCAAGCTACTGTTGGTGATGGCTTTGACTTGCAATTTGTTTCATGTTCGTCGGCTACTTTCCAGCACAGTCAGTTTCTTAGATATCTACTTTATTATGTGAAGCCACCCTAGTAAAAAAAATAAGGACGTTCAGAGCTCATCCCGTACCATCCTTACGGCCTTGTTGACTCATGTAGATCATTCCCATTTTGCCCAGTCTCTTAGCTTAATTCTTCAGCAGTAACATGCTGTTAACCTCATCTCTTAAATCTGACTTCTCTCTTCACACGTTGTATCCTTCTTAATTTTTCCTTCAATTTCTATCTTTCCTCAGCCTTCAGAGTGATATTCCGTCTTCATACCGTTAAATCCTCCTCAAAGTACTGATCAGTCCCAGTAGCAGCCAGCCCCTTAACATGGCCTCCTCTGAATGTCAGGCAATAGACAGGATTGGGTGGGGGGGTTTAAACTGGATGACAACCTGAAATTAAAAACAACTGCTGCACCCATATTTCAAACAAATGTTTGGTTAACAAAAGGGAGTTCAGTCCTATTGTCCTTGCGGTCAACTTTAGGTATACTCCAAACAAAATGGAATCTTGCATGTTTAAAGGGGAGATTTGCATGGTCACAGAAACAACATGCTGGATTTGCATTAACTGCAGTGTGTGCAAGCTAACGAGCCAAAGCAGTTGTCATTTTTACGTAACCTCATGTGCTGCCTGTCAGAATATTGTCAACAGTTGTGTTTCTCACATGTCCTTTGGGCTGCACATGGTTTTCTCCTCAAACCCATTCCTGCTGTGACTGTCAAAGCTCCTCCATCTGACATGAATGTCATTCAACAAAGAAAAATCACCTTCTGCCGATATTTGCTTGCAGCTCAAATAACAGCAGTTACACAAAATTAGATTGTGTTTGGAGTATACTTTCAGTCTTCTCTGCATGCGATCCAACCACCCAAGAAATTCTTAGCTTTTATATGCTATGTGATTTCAAACTAAAACAACATCTAAAGAATTGAGGCAGTCACTCACCATACATATACTTACCAAATTATCCCACATTTGTCTGGCCGAGACCCTCGGTTCTCTGCTTTCTTTGGATAACGAACTTTTCCACCTGTCCCCCTACTCCCTGTTAGCTTTCATGGCAGCCAGTCACACCATCTCCTGCTCTCCTGCTCTGTTTGCAGACGGTAGAGCTGAGAGAGATGGGGCAAGATGGTTACTCGGATACTGATCACTTTCCACCAATGGAAGGCCACGGCAGGGCCGCTTCCATGCCCCGCCTCCCAGGCGACAACCAAGTGAGCAGCATTCTCACCCTCTCCACTGTCTTTGTATTTGCCCCATTATGTCTCGCTTCATTTTGTGATATCACATTTAGCAAGATCTGACTCACTGCTTAAAGATTTGTTGCTGCGGTTACTTGAATCCACACTGGAGAAAGTTAGGAGAAGTTAGAGTAATGGAGGGCATAATAGGCGCATTTCTTGCAATAGTTGGTTTGCATTTTACATTGAAGTACATGTTTACACTCAAAGAACATGACATGGACATTATTTTGCTTAAACATAGCCTCCAAGCTTGGATTCAAAAGAACCGAGCAAGGCAAAGTCAGACCTTCTGTTTTTTTCTCCTGATGTTTTCATCTCCCTTTATCTCCTCACCTGCTTGAAGGTCTTGTTTTTCATTTCACTCATTCATTTTATTTTGTCTCATATCTCCGTGAGTGCTCTGGTTGTCATTAACACACAAGACTTTTATAAACACACACATGCGCACATTCTCTGCCCTCGCATTATTTCTTCTTACTTTGCCAGGACTCAGATTTATTTATGATTTGAAGTTTGTGTGGTTTCACTAAACTGTCTGTTCCTTCCTGCCAAAGGTTTTCTCCTTGCTGAACGCATTTTGAATATTCGGGGCTTTTTGTGTTTTCTTCCAACCAGGACTGGAGCAAACGTGGTGTTGAGTGTTGCAGATGTGTGTGATTAGTGTGTGCGGGTGTTTGTGTGCTGTGGATTTGTCTTTCCTGCGCTCTCACTGTTCTTTGTGACCTCACAGTCACACTGGTACTGTCACTCTGCTCTCTGCTGCGGTGTGACTTTGCAGTTGTGTGCGCGTGTGTTTGTGAGAATGCAAATCCATTTGTGTGTGTATATGCTTATTGTCGTCACTGCTGTTGTAACTGATTTAGCACTTTGGTGTCTGTGTAGTGCGGCTGTGGTGCACACCACTCACAGTGTCTGTGGTGTTTCTCTTTCGCCTTCACTGCTGCTGTGGTGTCTAATCAGACCTTTTTCTGTCCTCTGTCCCTCCTTCTCTTTCTGTCCTTCTTTCTTCTCTTCATTGTTGCACCCCATCTGTGTTTGGGTTCAACATCCAACTTGGTTTTTACTTGCTCTCCTCTGTATTATTTCTCTGTCACACTGTGTATCACCCATCCTCGTCCTCTTCACCCCCCCCCCCTCTCTCTCTCCTCTCCTTCCTCCTCCCTTTGCTCCATGTGTGACCATACCTCTGTTGTATTTGTGGCTCTGTGTCTGTGTGTCCTCTCTGTGCTCATACAGCAGCGGAGGAAAGGGAAGCACCGTGGCAGTAACCTCAGTGTATGTACCCTGTCTTGTGCCTTCTTACGTTTCTTTTCTTTTTTTTTTCAGTCGTTCTCAATCTCAATCCCTCTTGAAAGTTTGTTTTTCCTCATTTGTTATGTCTTCAAATTGTGTTCATTGTTCATAGCGGAAAGATTTCTTAAAAAATGTATTATAACAGCCTTTTTTAGCATGACATCTTACACCAGCCTAGTTTTTCAAACAGATCTTCTGTACTTAATGCCGTTAGGTTGAAATTGGGCTTATCTCCGCTTGTGCCCTGTCTTCAGCAACAGTCATAACACCCTATGTTTCCCTGACTCTCTTTGCTCAGCTGCTGCTGTCATCTCTTGGTGTTGCTTTATGTTCTTATGCTCGTGTGCTTGACTATAAGGATGATCATCAATGGTCCCCAATCTATTTCCGAGTCTCCACTCACAATTCTTCTACTTGCATGCTAAAAATGTGTTGAAGTGTTTTTAAAGTGGGTGTGTTTATGCATGAGTGTGTGTGTGTGTGTGAGAGAAAAGAATAGAAAGAATGTGGGGAGATTCGGCCAAATGGGTGCTTGGATAGATGTGTTGTGTAATTCTCAGTGCTACTCCTGTGAGGCCGGATAATCTAGTATTTTATATGTGTCTGCAAACCCATCAGTTGTCATTTAATTTGCTGAATACGCACTAACTACAAAACTTGGTCAGCACAGTTGCCCAAGGATTTAGCACTGACTTGATAAAGTGACTTGATAAGGTTTTAATGCCCGAGTCTGCCACTTTTGGCCCCATAGGCTCTGTCCTGCTGTCCTCCCTTTGAGCATGAACCCTCTGGTCTGCAAAGGAAACCTCCCATGCTCTTAGAAGACTCTGGACAACCCCTATGCACATGCATGGCTGTAGGGAAGCACGCAGAAATTTAAAAAAAAATCTTTGTGCTGTCCAGAATGTGTCATGTTCAGGACATTTCTGGGTGTGGAAGATGGAAGTGTGGAAGCGTTGCAGGTTGTACTGACCATTAAATCCCTTTTTTTCTTTTACAATGCAAGTAACAGAAGCATGGAAGGCATGGCTGTTTGCCATCATCCCCGTTCTTGTACTTCTTTATTCTTTCTTTTGTCAGAGGTCGGCAGTTATAGTAACATGAGCCCTGCACCAGCTTTTCCCGGCCCTGTAGTAGCCATGTTTTGGTCTATGGAGGTGGAAGGATCAGACATCATCACTGGGATGAATTCATTAAGCTTCCCCTTTACTTGCACTATAGCAAGTGACTGAGGCATGTCTCTCTTGATGATATGCACACATAAAGTTTTGATTTAAAAGAAGAACGGTAACAAAAATGTTATTTTGACATAACATAACCCCCTTTTTTTTATTAAATAAACTGAAAATCATTCTATATTTTCTTGTAATTGTGTTTCAGACTAAACTTGGCCCATAGATTTCTTGCCAAATCTTTTTGCCTTTTATTCAGTGGAATATATATAAATGTAGATTGCTGTGATTGTAACATTCTTAATGTGTAAATGTATGGCTTTACATAAGTTGTTTGAGGAAGGCTGGTGTAGGACTTGCATAGGAACAGACCACATGTGCACACATGCACACACATACATATTGTCCCTTACCCCACACCGCTTTCAGAGAACACCAACTTGACAATCAGTGGAAACACCTCTCCCTCCATCGCGTGGTGGTTTCTGTCTCTTTCCGTCTTAGACCATCAACGACAGCAGTCCCATGAAACGCTCTGCCTCGTCGCTGGGCTACAGTAGGTCTGGGCGAGGCCACAGAGACAAAGGTGGGCCAGATGATTACAACATGGAGCGTGCAATACCTGAGGAGGGGAGAGTTTCCAGACACGGACACCGGCGAAAAGAGCGCAGTCATCGGGTATCTGAGAGGTCCCTCTGTCGCTACAATGAGGCTGACACAGGTGGGAAAATCGCGCTCAACAGTGATGTTTTCTCAGAAATGTTTTGTACATATTGGAAGCACATTTGAACAAAACCTCAGAATAGATATTTGTAAGTATAAATTATTTCGAAGTGTGTTTCAAAGCATGATGTGTTCAAAGCACCACCTTTTACCCAAACAATAACTCTGCCATCAGGCCTCGGCACAGACCTGAGTACAACCACGCAATCAGGCGACCTCACATCAAAAGAAAAGGATCGTGACCGAGATCGGGGCCGGTCCAAAGACCGTAAGCACCATCACCATCGTCACCATCACCACGGCTCCATTGACAAGGAGCGCTATGTAGCAGAGCGAGGGGGCGAGTATGGACACAGGCATTCCCGGGAGAGGGAGCTTGACCGGGAGAGGGAGCACGACCGGGAGAGGGAGCACGATCGGGAGAGGGAGCACGACCGGGAGAGGGAGCACGACCGGGATAGGGAGCACGACCGGGAGAGGGAGCACGACCGGGATAGGGAGCACGACCGGGAGAGGGACAGAGAGAGGGACCGGCGCTGGTCCCGATCGCCCAGCGAGGGCCGAGAGTGCATGACACACAGACAGGTGGGCTTCTGGGTAATTGCGGGCCTGTGGTGTCAAGCTTGAAGCAGCACTGTGATGCTTTCTTTTTAAAAAATAGTGTACATATAGCTGAACACATACTCATGATTTTAGTTACAATTCTAAGGCCTCGACACCAAGTCCTGAAGAGAAGGAATAAGTATATATTCTACTGAGGCCACCACTGTGTTCGAAATGCCAGAAATAATGTATATTCGTATTTGTATTATATTTGACTGAATTCACACAAACATATGCATTAATGTGAATGTTATACTGCTGTTTGTTTAATGAAGTCACTTTTGTCAAATCATCAGCAACCAAATATGCATGGAAATGTATATTTGCGTACTTTACCAGCTGCCCTGTCGAAATGTTTTCCAAACCTTTTTCTTTACAACATTTTAGACCCAAGCTACGTTATCGTTTCTCAAAGAAGTTTGTTTTTCGTACATCAATCATCAAACTTGAAAAGTGAAACTATAAAGAAGGAGTGATTCTTAACACGTAAAATTGGGGTTTTCCTGTTCTCATTTTTAATAATTACATACCACACAGGTTTTTCAAAGGAACTAAAAGCATTTCATATATGTTTTGTCACCATATTTACCCTGGAAATCAACCCTTTAACCTACTTTTCTCCTGTCGTCTTTTGTTTTCTTTCCTCTGCGTGACATGTTGCTTCTCTCTGTATGGTGCTGTTTGGAATCTCATTCTTCCACATTCTCTACTCTGCTCCTGTTTTGATGCCTTTAATTTTTTACATTTCTCTCCTCCACTTACCCTATAACTGGTGCTTTTATTCTTATTGTTGTCACTGTTCTTGTTCTTGTCTTCTCTGGCGTGTCTTTCTGGACTCTATCTGCTTTTTTTCTCTGGTGTTCTTTCTTTCCCTCTCTAATTGTTTCTCACTCCATCTTTACCATCCTCTACTTTACATGTCTTGTCGTTGAATTTGTGGTTCGTTCTTTTTATTTGCTTTATTTCACTTTTTGTGTAGGGCAGTAGTTCGGTCAGCGGAAGTCCTGTCCCCTCAACTTCGGGGACCAGTACACCACGCAGAGGCCGTCGACAGTTGCCTCAGACACCTGCAACACCTCGGCCCCATGTAACATACTCCCCTGTGGTTCGTAAGGCCATGCCCGCACCTCCTGGGGGACCACAGGGAAGATCCCCAGCCCCTCGACACTTTTCTCCAGAACCTCCCCAAGGCCAGGGTCCTCCCCCTGCTGGCCTCCCAATGACCCACCATGGCACATCTCGCCAGGGTCATCATCCCCCACCTCGCTGGGGAGACACAGGTGGAGGAGGTGGTTCCATGGAAGGGGATGGCTGCTTCTACAACCAGGAATACCAGGACTATGAGCCGCACCATGAACCACCTGCGTATGAGCCAAACCCCATGCAGGGCAGCAACCCCCACCCCCACCCCCACCCCCATGCCCTGGCAAACCACCCACTTCCACCTCCCACACAACCGCAGCCTCATAACCCCCATTCCATCCCTCCTCCACAGCCTCACCCTGTAAATAACCCCCACCCGCAGCCCACTCGCACCTCACCGAGAACTGTCCACCATGCGACACCTCCCACCACTGCCCTGACTGGGCCTGTGCAGAGCCAGGTACAGTCTGCTGCCCAGCGCCGTTTACCCAATGGTTACCGATCTTCATCGCCATCCACACATCTCCATGGACCCCCCCATACTGGGCCTCACAAGGTTCCCCCTCCAGCTGGGCATCCAAGGGGTCCACGCAAGGGCCTACATGAACCCTACAGTGAGACGGAGGAAGATGATTGGTGCTAGCCTCTGGGGATGGGGGAGGGACTTAAAGAGGAAAAAAAATAGATAACTGTACTGACAGAAAATAGAAAGCTCTGAGCCAGAGCAGTGACTGCCAAGGGAAACCACAACTTTTCTTTCTTGTGTGTTCATTGATTTTCCTCTCCTCCACTTCTTGGGGTGTCCCAGGGAAGTTGGGCTCGGTGAAAGAATAGGTGTCAGGATGAAGGGATGTAGCAAGACTGCTGAGGCAGATCTGGAGAAACGAGTAGCGTAAAAGAAGGTAACAAAAGCCTCCGTGTTCTACTCACATTGTTGTTGATCATCACTTGATGCCAAAAGAGCCCAAGCTCAAATTGCAGTTTTTATGGATGGCAGGAGGAGTGGTGGACACTACTCTCTGTGTCATAATTTTTGCCTCTGGTAATGAGCTATAGCCACTTACAAGATGTCAAGAGTTGCGACTCGATAAAAGACACTTTAAAGTCAGAGACAAAGGAGCGACCTCTTTTACTTTTCTTTTTTTTTCCCTTTCTTTTTTCTTGCTTCTCAAGGCTAACCTATGCCAAGTTAGCTGCAAAAATAATGAAATCCAACCCTCCCAACCACCAATTGAATATTGATGAGTTTTATCATCTGTGTTTTTAAATAAGAACAAAACTGACAAGGAGCCCTCTGCCTGTATGAGGTGAGATGGCTAAGTGGGTGGGAGAGTTGGGGAGTGTTGCAGGGTGGGTGGGTTGACCAGTCCCTCTGTGGAAATCTAGAGGTCCGGATGAGTGTGTTGTGGATATTTACACTCACTCATCCTGGGGACAAACAATTCAGCCAAACTCAACCTATGACCTGTGAAAGAAGACAAAGAAAAAAGTGGAGCGGGGTTTCAGAAACGACAAACAAACCAGTAACTGTTTTCTGCAGTATTTCTTCTTCTACTCCTGCAGCTGCTTCCTCCTCCTCCTCCTCCTCTTCTACTTCTTCAAAACATCGAAGCTTGAATCTTCTGTTGCACCCCACGCAGCTTCGTTTTTTTAGACTTGCGGAGTTGTACACTCTATGGAATCCTGCATGAATGATACAAATGATTACTAATAATAGAAACAATGAGAATCTACTATCTGTGGAGGGAATTTCTCCACTGCCCTTTCTGTTGTGGTCTGTAGGGTTTCTCTCTTTTATTCAAAATGCTTTCTGTTTCTCTCTGAGTGACATTCCTCTCTCTATTTTCATTTACACTAAAATCAAAAGACAGAGGGCTATGGGAAGATTAGAAAGTTAGTGTATGTTTATGAATGGGGGGTGGGGGGGGATGGACAAATCAATTACTTTTTGCTTGCTTGTCTACTGTCTGTTCTGTGCCAAATGCCTGCCACTGATACAGCTGGAATTGCACATATTTTTAGTGAGAGTAACTTTTTGTAAAACAAGATCATAAGGCGAAAACGATACAATGGGTAGCAGGGTATAAACATGGATTTTTAAAAAAAATAGATATGTGGTGACAGTACTGGTGAAGTCTGACAAATCAGTAATTTCCTAAAGTCTTCCAGGGTTTGGGGGTTCAAATAGAGGGATCAGAGAGGAAGAGACCAATAGAAAGGCACAGAAAGGAGAGAAACTCTTCATCTTTGTTTTCTTTGTCATTGAAGGTAATAATGGATAAAACAGCTAATACAATTACATGTAAGGACCATGATGATCATGAGAACGAGACAGATATTTTGTTCTGTATTTTTGTGTAATTTTAGGCTCAGCTAATTCTTTTTCCAACCCCAGAGTGGACCTCGGCCACATTGTGGGGGGATGAATTAACACGAGCTTGAATGAGAAGTTACATAAGGCGATAGGTGCGTCTCCCCTTTGAAGATTTATCAGTCGTAGCAGGGGTCTACCAGGCTCAGTGTGTAAATAGATATATCCACTGTCTGGCGGGTAAAAAGCAGAGTTATGCCCACTCTTGTGTCCTGCAGGTGGCGCCATAGCACATAGAAGCTGCTTTCTAACTTACTTTGGTTATGTAGTATTAGCAGCAGTCATGAGAATTCAGCTCATTCCCTCACTAATAGACCACCTCATCTGCATCACCATGTGTAAACACAACTGACTGAACTGGATTGTAGCGCAGTTCAAAGGGGTTGGAGGAAGAATGTCTGGGTCTTGGTATGGTCCTGGAAATCACCTGCATTCTGTGTTGTTTCACTCCTGTGTAACTTTTTTTATTTTTTTTTATCTGTGTGTTTTTTCTGTGTGCCTCAAACTAACACCGGTCACTAACGCTCACCACCATCAGCCCCAACATTGTTCTCAAATGTTGTTTTTTTTCCGTTGACCTACATTCAACCTGGAGGCCTATCACATGTTGACCAGAGAATGCATTGAAAAAAAATTTAAATGAAGAAGAAAAAAAAAAAAAAGAACAAACCTGCCTATCAGTGTCTTTCCAGCCTTAGTGGAATGTCACAGACAAGTATTCGCATCGCTACACTTAAAATCAGAAAGCACGCAAAGTATGTAGCTCCTGGTTGTGGTGTGTGTAAGTGGGTTTTTGTGTGTATGTATGTACATGAGTGAATGTTGTTTCTTATGGCTTTTATTTTTGTGCTTGCTGTTTTTTTTCTATACTTTGTCTCCAGAAATTCTTTTGAAATCTCAAGACGTTTCTGTCATATCATCCGAACAATCTGCACCTGTGTGCGCATGAGCACGAGTGTGCGTGTGTGTGTGTGTTTGCGTGAGTGCACAGTGTGTGATGTCAGTCAACCCCTGAATGAAACATTCGAAGGCCCAAACCTTTCCACTTTCCATCTTTGTGTATATGCTGCAGTAAAATCCACTAACACGCTGATTAACCACACAAAGTCTTCTAACAGCAATGTAAAGTCGCTATGGGGAGAAGAAAAAAAAAAGATTTTTTTTTTCTTTTTTTCAAGTACAAAAGATTTTAAAAAGGAAAAAAAATATATATATCTAGTTCCAGAAATGCATGTGCTATGTGCATGCCACACCGTGGGTTTGAAGTAATTTTCAGGACATAGAAGAAAAAGCACATTAATTAATTCAGAGGAATAAAAAAAAAGAAAAAAAGAAGATATATAAATAGATAGATGTTTGGGTTTTTTTGAGGTTTTTTTTAAAAAAAAAAGAAAAAAAAGCAATGTTTCCTTTTTCCTTCTATTTTTGAGAACAAAAAAGTTAAAAACGAAAAAAAAAAAAAAATGCCTAAAGGGTAAAAACACAGAAGAGACTTTGGTGAGGGTCAAAGTCTTGTTTCTTTTCTTCTGTTACATGGGGTTGAGACACCACACATCCATGTTCAGGACACCGCAAAAAAAGAACTGTTTGTAATGAAAAAAGAAAAAGAAAAAGAAAAATGACAGTTCAGACGACGGTGTATTCTCCCCTTGGGCTTTGTGAGAGAGTCAGAGGGTGCAGGAGCCAGCCAAATCTGTTGTGTACTTGTTCTAACTGGCTGTTGGACCTTTGATCTCTCACTCACTCCTTCTTTTTTCTCTCTAACTCTGTCTCTCTCACACTTACCTGTCGCACTCTCAGCCAGTCTCACCGCTATTTCTACCAGTGCATTTTGTAATTCCAAACAGAACTCTTCCTAAAGAATAAAATCCAGAGAGAATGCACTCTGCTCTGCCTCTTTTCTTGTTTACAATTCTACTCTTGTTGTTTTAAGAATTGTGTGTGCGTCTGTCTGCATGGCAAAGATATTTTATAGCTCTAAGATACCCTGGTACATTTCTAAGTGTTTGATGGCATTTGTCATTAAACATGTTGACTTGACACAAGAAAGAAAAAGTTTTAGTCCTTAAAGCCGTCTTCTTAAAGCCAGACTAATACACCCAGATAATGTGGTTAGAGTTTGAATAACTCAAAATAACTGCAAAATCCCACATAAAGCTGCTATGATTTGCGTGTTTTTCTGCTTACCGTGTCACAAATGACTGACTACTAAGACTACATGTCAATTCGTGTGATTGCTTAAAGCATTTCCAGACTCTGCTCTGATAAAATCCTTTTTTTTACACAGTCCTCAGCATTGTGACATCAAATAACTCTGTTCCATTCGTGCTCCTGTATACTGCTTCAAGGACAGTGGTTCAGTTAACAGGCCAAGTTGAGGTGTAAAAATAGCTCCACGAGTGGCAGCTGAGGCCGGGCTGTGTAGCCTGCAAGATGAGCAAAGCCAGGTTTATTCTGCCGCATTCCATGTTAACTTGGAAGTCTGAGCTTTTGAGCTCTCAGTTGGAAAAACAACAATCCATCCATTTTCTCTACCCCCTTAATCTAATTCAGGGTCGCAGGGAGCTTCTGCATTAGTGTTTGTATGCATAAAATACAGTGTAATGCTTTGTTATTGACTGGTATTGCAAACTTTAGCTACCTTGAATCCTCATTTATGAAAGAAGTGGATAGGATCCTACTAAAAGTTGGTGTACGCACAAAAACCGGAGAGAAAATAATGAAACACAGGCTTCTATATCACTCAATTTAAAGGAGCTGATGGAACTGTTATGGTTCACTGACACAAAAAGTACAGCTGGTTTTATTACTTGTAAAAAAGTGGAGCTGTTGCCAAATATAAGCAATTAAGAGGTCGTCACGTTTCATTTTGGGCTTCAGTTTACCACATCACCATTTGCTCTCCTAACTCCCGCTGTCTCCAAAACACTCATGTAACACTCATATATACACGAGTCGCAACCTCTGTACAGAGGTGTGTACATTCTCCTGTCAAGTTTGTTTTTATAGATACTAACTTTTGCATGGGAATGCCACTTTCAGGTCCTACTTTTGAGTGTATGCAACAGCTGAGGTCTCCGTTCAGTCAGCAAACTGCCCAATCCCAGCTCTGACGTGTGACTTCTGGGGAAAAGTGGAATTCACCATACTCACATAAAACTAGTCCACTAAAGCACCACTGAAGGTCAGACTCACCCCCTTTGAAATGGGTTGATGTTTCTTGGAGTCTTGAGGGCAGCAGAACAAGCCATTAATGGAGCATCGACTCTGTTCATACTTGATCTTATCGTGCGCCCTGGATGATCGGAGCAGACAGGGACCGCTCTGGATGCAACCTTCACTGCAAGCTGACACTTGAGCATAGTTCTGAACGGACCCACAATTCAATTTGACAACACAAGATGTCAATATATAAAGCATTAGTAAAGCATAAATGCATAAAACCACACATATGTTGGTTTTTGATAAGGCTAACCGCATTAAACCATGTTAAACCTATGTTGAATAATCAATGCAAAGGTTGCTACGTGTTTTTACAAAAGGTGGGCTTTTGTCGTTACTCCTTCTTGACACTGGTGTGGTGTAGAATGTGTTTCCACATGCATCTCTCCTGAGCACTTGTAAATGGATCTCACTCTTATTCACTCTGTATCTGAATAAATATGTACCCCACACCATGTCTGCTTGCACAGCCAGAATGCGGCCGGTTCGGTTTTGGTAAGGTCGCATGCACTCAAACCCTCTCAGCTCACACATTAACAGAACGGACATTGACAGGTAGATAATTGCAGCTGATATCAGTGACAGTCACTTGTCACGAATAAGTGGACACCTTAGGTAAAAATGCGGAAACTGTGTGTGATTCATTGCTCAAACCGAGAGGAACCTTGTGACTGTGTGACTGACTTCCTTGGGCTGCAGTTATGAGCCGTTATGAGCACTTTTCACACACACACAGCTTGACAATTGCCTATGTAAAACTATTCAGTCGCGCAGCTTTCATGATAATGGTTTGATGATCAATTTCAATCAAACTGTCGCTCAGCGCTCACGTGGATCTCATCCCAACCCAACCCTATGCAGAAGACGTGAACGCGTCAGCTTATGTCTTTCACAATGAGCCTGTGTGAGAAAGAAACAGTAGGAGAGGGAAAGTGTTTCGATTGGAATAGCCGAACACATGCTGTTACAAGACGTACGTGTGTTGTGTGTTTGACGCATGTATTTTCACAGGCATGACCAGACGATTCCGGCCACTCCCCCCAGGCCTGTGTGTACACCGACAGAGTGCTCTGGTTTCAACCGGAAGAATAGGCGCTCAGTTGGGGCCTCACGCAGGCACTTCCCCCCACATTCCTTCTTTTTTTTTTCTTGGATCACCCCCTTCCCCCAAAACAAACAAGCACACACACACACACACATACACACAGTCACTGGTGAATACCTCCATACAAGTTGAAGGGATGTTCACATGCAACTTTCATTCCTTTCATAATAAGACCATTTCTTTAACAAAGCTAATTTGGCTTGACCAGAACATGTAAGCAATTACTTTAAATGAGATGAGGACTGTATTAAAAGGATTCTAATCACTAGTGGTAGAAAAAAAAATCGATATTGATAATTGTGAAAGCTAAATTCAGGTTAGCTCATGTTTAAGTATAATATTACCTCTTAAACAAATTTTTGTGTACACAATAACTGAGATATAGACCTAACTGATTCTAGGGCTTCAGATCACAGCTACATAGCCTACTTGGAGAGCAACAAGACCCCCATTGTTTCCAGTGTTTGGCCAGTCAATGGCTTGTTGGCCTCCCCCCTCATTCTTTGGACCACAACCTCCTGAACTGTTCCCTCTTTTGTTCTGCAAATCGGTGTGTGGGGGGGTAGGGGTGGAAGCTAACTTCTTGACACCCAAGTTTCCTGTCCAAACACACCCACACTCCTCTTTCACACCCAGACCAAAGGCGCGCACACACATGTATGCCATCACTGATGTATGAGGGATTTATGAGTGTCTGTGGAAAAACAACACACCACTAGAGGTTCGCATCAGGTATAAAAATGTTTAATAAATACTGAGGTAGTTGCAGTCATTGAATGTTTTACACTTGAACACACATCCCATCTTCAGTGTCAGCGTGTAGTCATCATCAACATGCTCATGTACAGTAACATCAGCTGCGTGGAGCAACACGAGTTCATTCACTTGTGGAAATGTTCATGAATGGCAGCGAAGGCTCGATCCCGTGATCTCATGTAGTCCCGCCTTTGGCCAGCTGAAGTCATAACGAGGCCTGGGGTCACTGGGACTCACCAACAGCACTTCTTCCGTGGTAGCTGTTAACAAGCCAAGGCAGGTGAGAGTCTTGCCTGGGGCGTTTGGGCCGCACTTTCCCAGCCAAACTCAGGCGGCCCTCGTGGGGCGTTCAAAGGCTCCCATCGGGACGTGTCAAAAAATTAAATCCACACAGGGTTTTTCAACACGCTGCTATGGCAGTCTGTAGGGGGATGGGAGTTGGGGGTGGTCCTAGTTTACTACTACACGTCACAAAGTCCACCAAAACGGAATTAACAAGGAGCTGCTGGGGGGTATTACCATGTTCAAGTTTTGCCTTCTTGCAAGGCAGGAAATCCGGCTCGGCCGCCGCTTTACCCCGTCTTTTCCGTGTGTGCTGCGTCGGCACACCGGGGCACATATTCTCCTTGTTTTCCGCGCTGCTGCGAGTGTCTGCTCCGTCGGGCAGGTGAGGTGAAGTCTGAGGCTGTTCTGGGGGGAGGGAAGCGGGACTCTGGAGCCCTTGAACGCCCCTTGGCTCTGTGGTCATCTCACCCGCGTATTGTTGGTGTTCACCCGCTGCCAAAACACTCTCTGCCGTCGTCTGAGCCGCATGGTAGATGTCCCGGGCGGATTTCATCACCAGAGTCAAGAGGAGACTCCGATGGAGACGAAGACCTCCCCGCTGCGTGCGAGAGCTGTACAGTTTCCCCAATGCCACGACCATGATCCTCTTGGCCTCAGCGCTGACCTCCATGACGCAGCTTGTTTTGAAACCGGTCCAGGAAAAACAATAACAGGTTAACGCGTGAAGTAGTCCTTCTGTCCCCAATGACTTCACGCGCAGACACAATGCAGGCTGCGTGCCGGACTACTCTTTATAACCTCGTTGACGTCACTCACGCAGCGTCATACGAGCCCCGCCCACACCAGCCTCACACACGGATTTGTACTTCAAACAACCGTGAAGCAGCTGGCCAGATAACTGTGGGACTGTGGAAGTTTGCTGTCGATGCAAGCTCAAATCTTAAAATACAGAAGGTAAAATATGTGCTGAGAAAGAAGAATTCATAGAGCAGACACCAGCGAAGCAGATGGAAAACATTAAAACAAGCAAGACATACAGCAGTAGAAATCTGTATCATAAGATTCCTCATTTTTGAGCATAGTTTAGAATAATAGAAGACCGTTTATGATTGATCTTTTTTCCCTTTCACCCTACATCTTGGAACTTGGGACTCCCCACCCTTTCTGACAGACGCACACACTTCTCCGTGCATTGTACAGCCCGTAGCTAACATAACCAGTTAATACCGACTCTGGTTTTATGATGGCATATTTAGCTGCTGCCAGAGCTCAGGTTTCAGCATTGTGACTCCCTTTAAAAGCTTGTCAGAGTCATATTTTGGTCGCAAGGTCACGTGGCACAAATACCGAAGTTATTCAAGACAATTAAGCAGCTAAAACTGCTTAAAAAAGAAAGACAATTAAACCTTTTTGCAACTTGGTGAGGTAAAAGTAAAAGTCCAATCGCTCCGTGCAACTGCAATATAGAATTAATATATTGTTTTACTCTTTAGCACTGTTGTAATACATATTTTATGTAAAATGTGGCTTACATAACAGGCTATTTAACAGAAGTTCATAACCTGTCTTCCGGCATCGTCACTATAACATTCTTTATGCAGCCAAGCAAGTACCAGGTCATTTGATTTGATGTTATTCAAAACGAGATTGCTGTGCTGTTATCACCAAAGATTTAAAGAGTCCCTCTGCTCAGTCTGACGTTTAGTCAAGTTTAAATTCTAAGCATCTGACTTTCAGTTAATCTTAACAGTGAAAACACATCTAACGCGTCACATGTGTATTTATAAAACAGGAGGTGAAGCGGCCTGTTGTGTGGAAGGTATTTTGGTCTATTCTTATCCTTTCTCCCATCAGGAAGGGAAACTATTCCACTCCCCCAGCTATCTGGAATGGTCAATAGACTGTCTATAATCCAGCCTGAGCTCTCCTCACTCTCACCCATCCCCCAGCGCGCTGCTTCCTTCAGCAGGAAACAAGAAAGGCTGGTGGGGGAGGGGAGGGACTGAGGTTAACAGACAGATGCCCATATTAAGCACATCCTGCTCCTGTGGGGCCTTGCTGAGGAAAACCCATGACGTGCGTGGGAGCCCTGGTTTCCTGAGGCCATTTAAAGTAACAGTAGTGAGAATTGCGTCAGGGCTCGCTACTTCCTAGAGACCATATTTGGGCATCGAAAGCTATTCCCTCGCTTTGTATGGCTATCAGAAAATGGTCAGTTCTTCAGACTTTAATGACGGAGGGAAAGGGTTGTCTTGATTATAGTAATTATGAGGACATCTGATTAGATTAGATTGTATTTCACTCAGCTTAATGATCTGCTATCCGTGCAGATTTAAATTCTTAAAGACAGCGAGGAAGAAATTTCTTTTCACCCTCTTTTTGTCGGCCTCAGAAAGGAATTTGTGGTATGCAGGCGATTGTCCCTCCTGTGACTGCAGTTTAACAGAGCTTTGGTGGCAGAGAAAAGCAGGTCACTGTTTTCATCTTCACAACATGCTGCCAGTGCTGCCAGAAAATATGCTTATCTACATAGAAAGAATGTATCAAAATCGGTTGGTACGATATGAAAAGAAAGAGAAAGACACCAGCACTGTTAAAGTTAAATCTGAATAATTATGCCATTACTTTTGTTGATAGTTTTTTAAAGACACTCTTTCGATTTTGCAAGGTTCCGACCGTACTTCTGCTAAAGTCTTATTGCACTTTATTCTCAGTTTGAAATCTCTGCAGTGGATCCCGAAAGGAAGCTGGTTTTTGCTTCACTTTTGAGTGCTGCAAAATGATAGTGTGGGAACATGCTGCCCTCTTGTGGTCATTGTATGGAATTGAACCAGAAGGGTAACTTTGTGCAAAACATAGATAAAAACAGAATACAATTATTTGCGAATGAATGAAAGCAGTACAAGGACACGATATGTTCAAACTGAATATTTTTTTTATTTTTGCAAATATTCACTATTTTTTTTTTCATTTCATGCCTGCAACACGTTCAAAAAAAAAAAAAAAAACTGGGACAGGGGCCACAACAGACTTGGACAATTGAGGTTCCACAAGTGAACAGGTTAATTGGAAACGGTAATTTGTCATGGATGGGTATAAAAGGAACATCAACGAAAGTCTCAGTCGGTCACAAGCAAGGATGGGATGAGGGTCACCACAATAGTCCAACCCTTTAAGGGCAGCGTTTCTCAATATATTTCATTATCATCATCTACAGTTCATAATATCATCAAAAGATACAGAGCGGCAAGGTCGAAAACCAACACTGACATTCTGTAAAGGATATTACCACGTGGGCTCAACACTTCAGAAAAACATTGTCAGTTTACACAGTTCGTTTGCTACATCTACCAGTGCAAGTGAAAACTCTACCATGAAAAGGCAAAGCCATATTTCAATAACACCCAGAAACGCTGCCGGTTACTCTGGGCCTGAGCTCATTTAAGACGGACTGACGCAAAGTGGAAAAGTGTGCTGTGGTCTGACAAGTCCAAATTTCAAACTGTTTTTGGAAATCACGGACGTGATGTCCTCTGTGCTAAAGACGAAAAGGACCATCCAGATTGCTATCAGCGGGCCACGTATTCTCTGAAAAGCAGGTCACTGTTTTCATCTTCACAACATACTGCCAGTGTCAGAAAATATGCTTATCTACATAGAAGGAATGTATCAAAATCGGTTGGTATGATATGAAAAGAAAGAGAAAGACACCAGCACTGTTAAAGTTAAATCTGAATAATTATGTCATTACTTTTGTTGATAGTTTTTTAAAGACACTCTTTCGATTTTGCAAGGCTCCGACCGTACTTCTGCTAAAGTCTTATTGCACTTTATTCTCAGTTTGAAATCTCTGCAGTGGATCCCGAAAGGAAGCTGGTTTTTGCTTCACTTTTGAGTGCTGCAAAATGATAGTGTGGGAACATGCTGCCCTCTTGTGGTCATTGTATGGAATTGAACCAGAAGGGTAACTTTGTGCAAAACATAGATAAAAACAGAATACAATTATTTGCGAACCCTTTTTAACCTTTACTCAAATGAAAGCAGTACAAGGACACGATATGTTCAAACTGAATATTTTTTTATTTTTGCAAATATTCACTATTTTTTTTTATTTCATGCCTGCAACACGTTCAAAAAAAAAAAAAAACTGGGACAGGGGCCACAACAGACTTGGACAATTGAGGTTCCACAAGTGAACAGGTTAATTGGAAACGGTAATTTGTCATGGATGGGTATAAAAGGAGCATCAACGAAAGTCTCAGTTGTTCACAAGCAAGGATGGGATGAGGGTCACCACAATAGTCCAACCCTTTAAGGGCAGCGTTTCTCAATATATTTCATTATCATCATCTACAGTTCATAATATCATCAAAAGATACAGAGCGGCAAGGTCGAAAACCAACACTGACATTCTGTAAAGGATATTACCACGTGGGCTCAACACTTCAGAAAAACATTGTCAGTTTACACAGTTCGTTTGCTACACCTACCAGTGCAAGTGCAAACTCTACCATGAAAAGGCAAAGCCATATATCAATAACACCCAGAAACGCTGCCGGTTACTCTGGGCCTGAACTCATTCAAGACGGACTGACGCAAAGTGGAAAAGTGTGCTGTGGTCTGACAAGTCCAAATTTCAAACTGTTTTTGGAAATCACGGACGTGATGTCCTCTGTGCTAAAGACGAAAAGGACCATCCAGATTGCTATCAGCGGGCCACGTATTCTCTGAAAAGCAGGTCACTGTTTTCATCTTCACAACATACTGCCAGTGTCAGAAAATATGCTTATCTACATAGAAGGAATGTATCAAAATCGGTTGGTATGATATGAAAAGAACGAGAAAGACACCAGCACTGTTAAAGTTAAATCTGAATAATTATGTCATTACTTTTGTTGATAGTTTTTTAAAGACACTCTTTCGATTTTGCAAGGCTCCGACCGTACTTCTGCTAAAGTCTTATTGCACTTTATTCTCAGTTTGAAATCTCTGCAGTGGATCCCGAAAGGAAGCTGGTTTTTGCTTCACTTTTGAGTGCTGCAAAATGATAGTGTGGGAACATGCTGCCCTCTTGTGGTCATTGTATGGAATTGAACCAGAAGGGTAACATTGTGCAAAACATAGATAAAAACAGAATACAATTATTTGCGAACCCTTTTTAACCTTTACTCAAATGAAAGCAGTACAAGGACACGATATGTTCAAACTGAATATTTTTTTATTTTTGCAAATATTCACTATTTTTTTTTATTTCATGCCTGCAACACGTTCAAAAAAAAAAAAAAAACTGGGACAGGGGCCACAACAGACTTGGACAATTGAGGTTCCACAAGTGAACAGGTTAATTGGAAACGGTAATTTGTCATGGATGGGTATAAAAGGAGCATCAACGAAAGTCTCAGTTGTTCACAAGCAAGGATGGGATGAGGGTCACCACAATAGTCCAACCCTTTAAGGGCAGCGTTTCTCAATATATTTCATTATCATCATCTACAGTTCATAATATTATCAAAAGCTACAGGGCGGCAAGGTCGAAAACCAACACTGACATTCTGTAAAGGATATTACCACGTGGGCTCAACACTTCAGAAAAACATTGTCAGTTTACACAGTTCGTTTGCTACATGTACCAGTGCAAGTAAAAATTCTACCATGAAAAGGGAAAGCCATATATCAATAACACCCAGAAACGCTGCCGGTTACTCTGGGCCTGAGCTCATTTAAGACGGACTGAAGTGGAAAAGTGTGCTGTGGTCTGACAAGTCCACATTACAAACTGTTTTTGGAAATCACGGACGTGATGTCCTCTGTGCCAAAGAGGAAAAGGACCATCCAGATTGCTATCAGCGGGCCACGTATTCTCTGAAAAGCAGGTCACTGTTTTCATCTTCACAACATGCTGCCAGTGTCAGAAAATATGCTTATCTACATAGAAGGAATGTATCAAAATCGGTTGGTATGATATGAAAAGAACGAGAAAGACACCAGCACTGTTAAAGTTAAATCTGAATAATTATGTCATTACTTTTGTTGATCGTTTTTTAAAGACACACTTTCAATTTTGCAAGGCTCCGGCCGTACTTCTGTTAAAGTCTTATTGCACTTTATTCTCAGTTTTAAATCTCTGCAGTGGATCCCGAAAGGATGCTTCACTTTTGAGTTCTGCAAAATGATAGTGTGGGAACATGCTGCCCTCTTGTGGTCATTGTATGGAATTGAACCAGAAGGGTACAGCTGGTTTGGAGCCCGTTCAAAAGCTACAGCATGAGCCATCGTAGAGGTCAACTGGTACACATTAATTATCACTGCTCTTCACTCTTAATCCTTTCTCACTAAACTGAGACGACACATTGCCATGTTGACCTTTGATATTCCTTTGATCTTTTTTTTTTGGGGGGGGGGGGGATGTGTGCAATATATTGCCCCTTATATCTTTAAAAAGAAAAAGAAAAAACCCCTGTAGGACTGCTAACATGGTATAAAAAATAAGTCATATTAACTGGTTATTAACACTCCACTAGCAGTGTTAAAATTGATTAAGTTTTAAATATACAGCTTGATCCAAAAGTTTGAGCCTTCTGTTGAAAATGCTTACACTGTTGATTCAAGTTAAATTAAATAAAGAGAGCATTTTTGCCCATGTTGTATGCGTAGAATCTTGTCCATGTTGCTGCTCTCTTATGTAACTGACAGCAGGGCTTAAGCTACACTGACTTTGTGTTCAAGCAAAACCTGATAAGGAATTTTGACCACATGATCTGGATTATATTTCAAAGAGCTTCAAGTGATTGACAGTCAGGGATGCAAGGAGGCTTTCTCGGTTTTACAGGACACCAAAAAGGATGTAGTCTGTCTCTGAAGACTCACAGTGACACTGAGAGTACCCCTTCTTGGCCAGGAATCAGTTGATTTGGCTCCATGGCCACCTCCAGAATACCAAACACCCCCAGACTGGCATTTTCCCGCCACCATGTTTGCACTTTTTGGTCTGATGCATTTCTGCCGGTCACCTCCTCACATACAGACTTTTATTATTTGCAGAAATCTCAAGCTTGGAATCTTGCATTATTACACTTAGTCCACCTCATGGATTTGAATTTTGTATTTATTTATTAATTTTTTACAAAGCTTTTACTGGCTGGAGCCATGTGCTCTTTATTTAACTAGTTCTCTAAATTGTGATAAAGTTCTTTTTTTTCATCTCCCAGTGTGAAAAGCACAATTTATTGATCTTCTCATGTTGTGGTCAGTTTTGGTTTCACATTATTTTGCTTCGAGTTTACAATTGAAAGGAGTTAACAGGGTCATCGTACCAAACGTTTTTCTTCCCATCTTACTGGGATGTTTTGAGGGACTGACAAAATAGACATTGGCTCTGTTTGGGTCTCCCAAACTCACTGGAAAAATGACCAAAAGTGACAAGTCTAAATTTCAATCTGTTTTTGGAAATCACGAACGTGGTGTCCTCTGTGCTAAGGAGGAAAAGGACCATCCAGATTGCTATCAGCGCAACGTTCAAAAGCCAGCATCTGTGATCGTATGGTGTTGGGATAAGTGCCATTAATGCTGAAAGGTACATGCAGGAGCAACATATGCTGCCATCCAAGCAGCGTCATTTTCAGGGATGTCCCTGCTTATTTTAGCGAGACAATGCCAAGCCACATTCTGTAAGTGTTACAACAGAACGGCTTCATGGTAAAAGAGTGCGGATACTAGACTGGCCTGCCTGCAGTCCAGACCTGTCTCCCACTGAAACTGCACTGCATTATGAAGCGTAAAATATGACAACAGAGCGACTGAAGTCGTATATCAAGTAAGAACGGGAAAGAATTACACCTACAAAGCTGTAACAATTAGTGTCCTCAGTTCCTAAACGCTTACTGAGTGTTGTTAAAAGGAAAGGCAATGTAACACAGTGGTAAACATGCCCTCGTCCCAGCTTTTTTTTTTTTTTGAAACATGTCGCAGGCATCTAATTCAAATTGATTTTTTTTTTCTTTGCAAAAAAACAATGACATTTATCAGTCTGAACTTTAAATATTGTGTCCTTGTAGTGTATTCAACTGAATATAGGTTGAAAACACTGTGCAAATAATTGTATTCTGTTTTTATTTCTGTCTTACACAATTTGTCTTAATTGGAATTGGGGTTTGTGCATGGTGAAGGGAAATATTTATTTTCATTGTAGAAAAAAATCTGTGTGCTCCTCGGTTGCCAAATATATGCTCAATCATTCATTAACGTTTGACAAGTATGACCAAAACAAGATAAAAGCTTCTTGAATTATGACACCATTAGTGACCCTTTTAAAATCACATGTAGTCAAGCGAGTCAGTGTTTTTTTCTTCTTAGCTTGCTTTGTTTTTTGTTTCTGCAGCTCATCTATTTGACAAAAAAGCAAAATGTTGGTATTGTAGATTTCATCTTCTTTTTTTGTTGATCTGGGTTCAATTTTGATGCATTTATCGTCCCACCCTGCAGATGGAAAGATCCATAGCTGTGTTGCACTGTGTAGAGTAGAACTGGAAACATGCCATATTGATGCCATGTCGATGTTCGTTGTTTGTCTATCACTGTCAGTCAGGCGTTATCATAATAAGTTAAAAGTTTTCTGTGCACTCTAATGTGTTCGCTTTCCTACAGTCTGCTGTCTCGATCATCTTTCAACAGCAGGTGGTGCAATAACAAAGGAAATCATGCCTCCTTGATTCTGCTTTGCATACACAGTGGTTCGTGTCTGCTTTTGAGATGAAGGTGGGAGGTGGTCATACGTACACACACTGAAATGAAAGATGGTGATATAAGTTTACCTTATATAGGCACTGAAGAGTATATGTTGCATCACTGTATTGGTCAGCACTGTCGCCTCACAGCAAGAGTTCAGGGTGTCCAGGGTGTACTCCGCCTTTCAGCCAGCGGCAGCTGGAATAGGCTTCAGTCCGCACCTCCCACAGCCCTTTTCTATACCCTTAAGCAGGTATAGAAAATGGCAGATCTGATAGAATAATATGTCTTTTGTTTAGCTGAACCACCTTGAGTAAACTGACCAATTAGGTTTTTACTGCAATCTTTAAAAAGTACTCATTGCACATGGCTGTACATTTGTAAAGCAATGCAAAATTATTATTATTTTTAAATCTCTTATCATTTATTTATTCATTTTTGTTTTAGAACAGATGTACTTTCTGGACAGGTACAACCAGTAATGTAAATGTTATGTGTTGCCCTTGTGTGGTGCTGCTGTCTGTGGGGACCCGCTTGCAATAAAGAAAAATGATGCAATGAGTAATGTTCTCACTCTGAGACTTGTTGGCCTTGGCTCGGTTTCTGTGAACAAAGGCGCATTTTCACTGACTGCACACTGTGTGCTCTGTGACACATTCATATTCCATATGTGAGAATGAGATTGGTTTGGCTTGAGCCTCATGAAACTGCGAGAACTGTCGATGAAATCGAGTAAACGACTGGAAAGAAAGAGGTTTGCTGTGTGTCTCCTGTGTCCTCCTCTCACCAAGATCTGCCGTTCACACATTTGTGTGTGAAGATTAAACACAGGAATCTCTACAACTGCATTTGTTAAAAGCCCCAAGCACTCAGCATGTGTGTTGCGGTGGATGTAATAAAAAACTGTTTTTTCTCTTAAAAAATCAGACCCTACTCCCTTCTCAGCTTCTGTGTGAGCAACCCACTCATATGCAGACACTGTGCTGCCTTCCGTTTATCATGTCCAATACTCTGTAAACCCTCAGGGGCCTTGCCTCATTAAGACCGTGGTGTAGTTCCCTTGAACACTACTGGCTGTGACTAATGTCTGAAGCAAATAAATGAATACAAATCATAAACACAAACAGTTTCATCAAACAGTCTCTGTCTCTGTCTTACAGCACAGTGTGACACGAGCACAGTAAAACTTTGCCCTGCATGCATCGTGCCAGGACTGTATTCTCATTTCCACCCAATGTTAAACTTTGATCCTTTACAGTTTTCTCATATCAAAGCAAGTCAGTTTGTTGGTGGTGATGAACACCTTTCATTTTAAAAAGAGTTATGGTGAGTTATGGGCCACTCTTCTGAGCAACGTTGCTTTGCTCCATTGAGCTTTGCATTATTTCATGCACAGCTCTGTTAAGGTCCCACTAAATTTCAATAAGGTTGAGGTCTGGACTTGACTTGCCCACTGCAGCACCTTGATTGCTTTTTCAGTTTCAGCTGTTGTGTTTGGCATCATTGTCCTGTTGCGTTAGCCAGTTTGGGTCAAACATTAGCTATCGGACGGAGGGGCTCCATCACCCGTCCACCACAGGCGCTTGACAGTCAGTATGAAGTGTTGATATGCTGTGTTTGGGTTTTGCTAAACATGGCACTGTTT
This sequence comes from Leuresthes tenuis, assembly GCF_036924035.1. Lineage (NCBI taxonomy): Eukaryota > Metazoa > Chordata > Actinopteri > Atheriniformes > Atherinopsidae > Leuresthes > Leuresthes tenuis. The sequence continues at coordinate 15,547,172 of NW_027325371.1, forward strand.
ATTATGACTCAACATCTCCAATTTGGTCTTAGTGCAGCTGTGGAGTTTGTACAGATCCAACTGTGCAAACCGAAGCTGTGCTGCCATGTTCTTTTTAGAGAGAAGGGGGTTTCTCCTGCTTGTTCCTGTCTTTTTCTAATTGTACTGTCATGAGCTTTAACCTTTAACATGTTAACTTGGGCCTGTCGTGTTTGAGATGTAGCCCTTTGGTCTTTTGCACTTTCTCTGAACATTTCACAGTCCGATTTAACATGCAGCTGAGGCTATGGGAAGATTGGCAGCTGCACTAGTTGCTTTTCACTTGTGAATAATCATTCTCACTGTAGGATGAACTCCAAATTATCTAAAAATAATCTAAAACATACATGAATGCTGATTTTTTTTTGTTAAATAAGTAATCCACAGTGTAATAACTCACACATTGTTGTTCAGGTTGCATTTACCTAAATTTAAGATCTGAAATGGACCTTAATTTTACTGTCCTGATAGGATATCCTTAGAATTGAAAGAGGTTGTGCTTTCTTTTTCACGACTGTGATTTTGTTCAAGATTAACACAATTCAACCCACCCTTAAGTTATTTCTCTGTTTTTAATGCAACACGGAAAGAAAATTCTTCTACGCTTTTCGAATATGAAACATGCCAGTCATCTGCAACCTTGTGATGCAGATCTATATTCCAAGCATGCAAAGTGCTGTGCGTCAAGTGTGAAAGCAAAACTATAGTCAAATGAAGACCACAACAGCTGTGTTGAGCATGAAAAATTCATCATACTTGGTAGCCTCCAGGTGAGAGCACTGAAATGTGCGCGAAGAGGCCCGGGAACGAAATTCTTTTAACTCTAGGTTTCTGAAAAGCAATTGATTACATTAAACCGCAAATCAAAATCCACGTTTTAGGCTCTACATATCACACTGACTTCATTTATATTTCTAGAGATATTTTAATGCGATCGCATGCCAAGGGGACAGCAAACGACGGAACACTCAATGAGCAGATGGAAAGAAATCCCGCAGCCAAAGAGGAGTCTGGACAGAAATTGTTACAAATCTTTTATTAAGATATTCGTTATTCAATCCATGTTGACATTTTCTCTACGATTTGCATTTCTTTATTTTACAGTCGTTAATGTGCAATTACCTTTGATAATGTCGGGTCACAGTTACAGGGCTTTCACAAAGTTATTGGCACTTGGAACACAGAGAGAAGGAGAATGAGCAGTACAGGAGGTCCACTGGTGCTACAGGGTTACAGAGGGCAAAGAGCAGGGGCAAAGACATGGGCAGACCAGTTACGGCACAGCTTGTGAAGAAGCTCTGTTTCTGGGTAAATATATACCTCATGCTGCGAGTGCACAACAAACAATCTGATCTCTATGTGTGCATCTATATTTATATATATATATATATATATTTATATATATATATATATATATATATATATAAAATATACAGTTTATCTATACATGTATATAATCATATTTATATATGTACTGATTAGTGACAAAAGATTCCTCATGCCATGCCACACCTTATCCATTCAAGTGTGTAGGTCTACATGTTTCGTGAAGTGTAAACATGTCTGCTGAAAGGTAAAAAAAAAAAATAATAATTACAATTTGCTTTAAATGTGCTGAAATAAAAGAGCATGACAGTAACACAGAACAACACTTACACACTTAATGAAGATGCACTGTGTGAGTAGCTCGTGAGTGAGGGGCTTTCTAGAGCAGACTAAACCCTTTAACATGCACCAAAACTGTATTTATTCCCACCAGACCTATTAAACTGACGGTGACAGCGTTCCTAAACCATTTCATTAGTAGTACAAGCTTGGGATGTGCAAGAGGAGACACTGACATTGTGTGCAGTGTGGAGATTTCTGTATATGGGTTGGGCTGCTGTGTTGTGACTAACATGGTCTCCTTAGAGTCAATGGTGACTCACCGGTGATAATAGGACTCAGAATAGAGTACAAGTCATACGGTTGGGTCACTGTGTTGCAAATGTTACTGTGAAATCACTCTGTAATCTCAATGTTTCTCACTGCAAAAAACATATGTGTTCTTCATGAAACTCTTTTAGACTTAAAAAAAAAAAATACGATGCAACGCAAAAAAAAAAAAAAAAGACCTCATGAAAGTCCATAAACAAATTAAAGACGCTTATCATAATTAAGGCTGAGCAAACTAAACCACTGCTTTGCCTTTCTCTGAAACACATGACTAAACTTGTGGAAATGAAACATGACACCAGCTGCATGAAGGACAGGAAGCACAGAACAGTCTTCAAAGACACTGGTACACGGGGGAGGGGTGCCCATGTGGCATCTGCAGTCAAATGCAAAACTGAGGTTTTCTTTTGTTATTACCCTTACTGAATACTCACAAGATACTGCATTTTTTTGTTCTGTTCGCGCATCTCTGTCGATTTGAAACGGCAACAAAACTGCACTGCATTGAAAAGGAAGCATCGATTCCTTCCTGCGCTCATCTTCAGAGAAGTAGAACCTTTTTATAAATGCCTTTTAGCAGGGAGGACGTCACTCCCTTTGAGGTTGAAAACACATTCCGAGTCAAACCCTGACCGCTTCCGTTTTCATCCACCTGCAACAGGAATGATGAGTCCCCCTGTACAGACCTGCGTCCCACAGGTCAACAAGCATTCAGAATTTTTCAGTCAAACACAGACTTTCACAAGAAAAAAAAAAAAAAAAAGAACAGTTGTTAACATTTTTTTTTCTTTTTCTTTTTTTTTTTTTGAAATCAGACACATCAAGCGACTGAGAGGAAGAACACTTGGGATTTAACTCAACAGTCTTCTTGGTTATTTACAGTAGGAGTTTGTGCCACCTCTAAATAAGAAAACACAGACAGGCATGAGGGGAAGAAAATGACAAATTCCACCTAAATGGGTTTGATTGCTACACAACATTTCTCAAAAAAAGGTGCATGAACCACTGGTTCTTCTCATTAAGGTGCAGAAACCACCACTCTACTGTTCATGGAAGGTGCAAAATAATTTCAAACTCCAAAAGAAAGCCTTCTTGAATTCCACGATTGAAGAGGTGCAAAACACAGATGAATCTACTACGTACTGAAAGACACATCTGCACGGTACAGACTTGCCTTCTCTACCAAAGAACTATGTGGCACGCACACCAATAGTACCTTAAAATCGGTTTTCTTCAAGCAACATCGACTCCCTGTGACATCACTGCATCCTTTAGCTTCAGCTTACTGATCTAAGTTAAAAGGCACATTCTGATATCCAATAATCAGTAATGTCTGTACAAAGACGAAGCCAGCTGAGTTGTGAGATCAACATAACCTTTAAATGTCTACAAGTAGTTTCCAAAATTGTGAGCCGATGTTTTATCAAAGGAGGCAAACGGTTGCAGGTTCACAAACCTAACAAGAGATGGAACATCGTCACAGACACAGTCAAGCCCGCCGAAACGGGCTCCTCGTTTCCTTTTAAGCTAGCGAGCAGAAGATGAAATGCGTCAAATTTTTAGCAGTTCAACTGCTCATTCCATCGCTTTCACTTTAAAATGAAGATAAAAAAAAAATCAATGACAGAAGCTCCTATGATAAGACTGCTTTGTTATACCCCCTGCAAAAATAGCACTTCTCCTTGTTTAACAGGAGCTCTTTCATTAAAAGCTGAATGTCGAGATTTTAAAACAATCCCTCTCAATCTCTCGGCTCACGCCGTTCCAGGCATGGGGCACTTGTATAAATATAGTTTGTCATCTAAAAATATGACCACCTTTAATTACCTGTTGCCCTTCGATCTTTACAATCATCTTGGTAAAAAGCTTTAAATTCTTTCTCTTTTCAGTTCACAGACAAAAACAAAAAAAAAAAAAAAAAAAAAAAAAAGGAGAGAAAAAAAGAAAAAGAAAACTTGCGAAAACTTTAGAAAACGGAGGAAGATGAGAACAGTTGTATAAGACACGGCACAGTGAAACACTCAAGTGAGATTCTCTGGTCTCAGGAGAGGTGAGGTGGGCTGAAGAATACTTGCAGGGCGATGAGAGGAAGATGTAACGGGGAGGAAGAACAAAGTAGTGTTAATTTGTTTTAATAAGGTGTCTATTTTTCCAATTTAGCTCCTTTCCCGTGGCTGGAACACAAGTTGTCAGGCTTGCATAGAGAAAAATGCCAGCGACATGTACATTCGTTATTCCTGTCATCTCTACTCCTGACCTGTCCATCCAGCCATCCCTTCCTCCTCTGGTAGCCCCCCAACCACCTGCACCTCAGGGAATGTATTTATGATGCAACAGTGGATGCGCTTACACACCTTAAAAAGACAAGGGGAGGCAGAGGCCAGTCCCTCTTACACTCTCCCACTCCTCCACTAACTCCTCTTTACAGTCATAAAGCAAAACTTGTAAGATTTCACGTCCCGGTTATATCAGGGTAACAGCTGTTGCCCCTAGCAGTGTAGTACAGACAGTCAAAATGTGAGAGATCAGCGTGGGCCAAAGAGTGAGGAGGCAAGCACAACTGGGGAATACTGGTATGTGCATCACCCAACTCGAACCTTCCCTGGGCTCAGTGTTCAAAATAACTGTCCTCCGTCCCCGCCGACACTGGGCAGAGATTCACCCGAAGAGCCACCCGACTCCATCCCGGCGCCACCGGTGGCCTCCAGCGAGGCGGGGTCGAAGTTTGGATCCGCCCCCAGGGTGTCGTCCTCCGTCTTGACACCGTCTGGAAGGAAAGCAGAGTAGGCGTCGCTCTCGGCCATCAGCAGCTTCAGCTTGGGTATCCAGCTCTTCCGGACCACGCGCCGAGCGTTGGTGCACATGTCCGCTGCGATGGCGTTCATCTCGCTCTCCTTGAAGCTGGTGGCGAAGTTCTGGCAATAAACTGACACGGGGAGCAAAAAAAGAAAAACACAAAACACAGTTGCTCATGCAGGGGAATGACTATGGCTGGAGAAAAGGGTTTTGCTTTCCACTTTATCTGCATGAGGCGGCACTCTTAATATCTCAGGACCTTCCTGTTTCTACCACTGAAGCCTCTTTCAATTACAAGGTTGTACAGATCAGAATATTAGATAAATAATGATCTTTGGTCCTTACCAGGTTTTAGTATCAGTTAAATGGAACCTCAGATGAACAACAGCACATGAAATATTACTTTTATAACAAAAACTAAGCCACAGTACAGAAGCCAAGAACACGCTTACTGCTAATATGGAAACTGAGCAGGTAGGTAGCAGGCATGTGATTAATTAATCGCTTGACCACTTCTATAAAAGGTTTCAAGAGCATTCGGGTACATTTTAACACGACGCCATCGGCCGTGATCTCAGAGAGGCTATTCTTACTGCTTGTCAGTCTGGGAAGGGTTATAAAGGCTTATTTCCAAAATATTTGGACTCCATCATTCAACAGCGAGAAAGATTTTCACGAGTGGAAAACAGGTGCCAATATTCCCGAAAAGCGGCCATTCCAGCAAATTCACCCGAAGGTCAGTCTGTGTAATGTTCAGAGAAACTGCGTAAAAAAAACAAAGAGCTGCGTCTCAAATTCCAGGCAGCATGAGAAATGTTAAAGTTCTCAGAAGACTCCTGGAAAAATGTAATTTGGACAGACGGAGTAGAGACGTTTTTAAATTGTACCATGATTGGTGAAACCAAACGCAGCATATCAGCAAAGAACACCTCATGCCAACTGTGCAGAGAGTCTGTGTCAACTTGTGAAAAAGAATGAAGGCGTTAATCAAATATTTGATAACTAGCACTTTTTTTGTTTTTTTTTTTGTAAATGGAGAAGGCCTACATCTCAAATTGTAGGCCGTGGGTGAATTAATCCATTGCTACATCACGCTGATGCCATATCTTGTGGCACGGACGGGAGGTTTCGTTCGTAGGTTTAAGTTTCGGGGGTTTCGTTTATACTCAGCCGGCTTTCTGGGGTTGTCTACTAAGAAAAAGAACACATTTGTCAGGGAAAATTCTAAGTAAGTAAACTTCTCTCTTCACGGCACGTGTCAGTTTCTGTGTAGAAAGCAGGTATCGGCGGTTTAGAATGCAGTCTGTCTCGTGGCAATGCTGTCGGTACATTTAAGTCTATACTGACGGGCAAAAACCAAAGGAACAAAGTCAATGAGACGGGCGCTACAACCAAGATGTTTTTATTTGCTCCTTTTCCAATGAGACGAGTTAGGGAGTTAAGCGTGCTGCTCCATCTCTTGCTAGAAGCCAATCTAGCTCACTCAACAGTCAACAATCTGTCTCTCCATACCTCCTCTTTTCTCTCTCTAACCTAAAATAAGGTGCAAATAATTTCCCTTTCAAACACTCGTTCAAAAGTGTTTCACTCACAGATGAAACTCCACAGAAACGGCGCTTTACAGTATGGATGCGTGATATGTCGATGCCTCACACTGTAGCCAACATCGCAAGCAAATGCCCAAATTGCATGTTGTGTGTGTGTGTTTTGATAGACAGACAAAAGGTGCATGCTCACATTTGACCGCGTGCAGCACTCTGTTGTCCAGGGGCTTGCGGCTCGGGTCGTTGGTGGACGAGCGGATGCCTGTTCCACAGCTGTTGGCCAGAGTGTTCCTGACGCATCAAAACGGGAGTGAGTCGCACAGAACACAGGAAGGCAAAAATAGTTGTTTTCTCCCTCTCAGGCTACTAGATGAAAGGGACTTTAATTTCTATATTAAATCTCAGCTGCTTCTCACATTACATGAAACACTTGCAGAAATAGACCCAGACAGAGGGAACAAACCTGTCAAAGAAGGCAGCCAGCAGCCTCCTCAGCAGCACCTTGTGTCTGGTCCCCGCGCTCACATGACAGTTCATAAGCTGGGCTCGTGATATATACACAGAAGTACCTGCAAGGAAACGCATGTGCCAAGAACATCAACAATCCACAAACAAAAGGAACCACATATTATCCCAACTGATCAACTGTGAAGACCTATTTATCCTCTCACTTCATGGCATTTTCTCCTTGTTCAAGTTTTGTGTGTCACGGTGATAAGATCAGGAGGAGCTCGGCTGTCACTTACAGGAACGGAGAAATTGTTTATCTGGCAACTGCGATTCATCTCACATTGCTGTAGCTGTGGCTGTGCTCTGGTCGCACGGCACGGTTTTGAGATTTGCTCCCGTTGCTACTTTGAATTTCCTTTTCAATTTTCATCATCTTCTCTTCCCTTGCACATACAAAAGCTGACATGGATGGTGTTTATTCCTTGGCATATTGCTTGGTATGATAGAGCTCTTCATTTCTTTTGATCGTCTTAACGCAGATCAATACGTGCGTTTCATTTCTTTATTTTCCTTCTTCATTCATGTTTCCCCATTTCACCTTCCACACCTACAGTCACAGTACTATAAAGTGAAAGGTGTAACCCGTAGCCAACGCAGATATCAGTGCAGGATGTCCTTGACATAAACACTGAGCCACGTGTACAACACACTCCTGCAATTCAATGCCAAGCCCAGTCACCTGAGGGCAGCTTCCTTTAAACACGTGTATACATATCAGAGCCATTTGCTTAACCCACGGAATCAGGTTATGTCGGCATAGTGCAAATTTTTTTAAATCTATCTTTTTATCCCAAAGGGACCTAGAGTAAAACCTGTCAATACTAGGAAAAGTTAGATAAAGATTTAGACCATTCATCCCATCCATCCACCCTAGAGAGGTCCAGCACAGGGCCAACAGAGACACTCAAGACCTCTTTAGAATTTATAGGAATCACCAACCTCAACCCAACCTCTGGACTCTGGGAAGAACCCAGAGAAAATCCACCAAAGCACAGGAAAAACATGCAAACTACCCACACAAGAGCACCAGCTTGGGTTTGAACAGGGAACCTTTCTGCTGTGAGGCGACAGCGGTGACCACTGCAATATACTTACTATATATATAAGATAAACTAGATAAAACATTGAGCTGGTGGTAAGATGGTATACACTCAGCGCTGAATCTTTCATTTCATACAGTAAAACAAAACCTTTATCTTTATTTTGGAAACAGCCTCGTACCAGAATCCGACACACACACACACACACACACATTATCTATACCTGAGACTAACTCTAGCTTCTCAGCAGGGTCTCCCTCCTCGTACAGTTTGGGATGACAGCGGTTGCCTATCTGAGCGATGAGCTCTGCGGGTAGACACGTTAGATCCCGGCCTCGCATCCGACCCCGCGTCTCTGTGTGGTCTGGCAGAGCCTCGACGCGCTCGCCGGCGGCTGCAGAAACACAGCAAACTCGCGTCACGTTTACATGCCATCTATTTCATGTCTCAAAAATATCATATTGTCACAAATCAGAAATATCACAACAAAACTGAAAAGACACAAGATGTCTCACATTTAGGGAGAGGGGACAGATGGCTGAGTGGTAACCTTGAACCATCACTTAGTCCATTACCTGCAGCTCCCATGTTGAGCATACTGTACATGGTATACATGTTGCAGATTTGCCTATACTGCTCTTCAGCACTTTCATCTGTCCCCTCTTCTTCCTCTTCATCATCATGGTAGCTGATGGGTGAGTCACTAGCGTAGGTACTCAGAGTGCCAGGGCTGGCGCCCTCTGACATGCCGAGCCCCGTTGCTGAGCTCCCGTTGGTGCCTGCACTGCCACCGCCGCTTGCCACCATGCTTGCCAGGCCTGTTGTAGTGGCTCCCATTCCCATGGCCAGTCCAAGAGCTCCAGGACTCTGGATAGCACTGCCCCGCACTGCCTCCTGGGAATAACGGGCTGCCTTTCTGGCCCCTCCTCCTCCCCCCGAGCCTATACTGCCTCCATCTCGGCTACTGCCGCCCTCCCACAACCGCTTGGCTACGGGAGTGCAGACCACGGAATAAGGAGCGGCCGCCTCCGGGTGGCTGACTGGCTGCTCCGTCTTCACCCGTGATACCAGAGGGAGCGGCGTCAGGCTTGAGGCGGGTCGGGCTGCACTGTTGCTGGTCTGCGTTACAGGGCTCTGGGGCTCTGAAGGTGGGGCCTCCTCTGCATGAAGGCCTTGGGAGTCACAACTAGGGGAGGATACCTAGAAACGAAGGAAAACATCAATCTTACGTCAGCACGCATAGCTACTTTAATAAAACGACGAATATACAGTACTTTAACATGAACCTGCCTGACAAACAGCCAAAAGTCTGTCAGAAAGCACAGATCTCAATGGAAATAACAGTGTGATCTCTGGTTTAACTTGTGTACCTCACAGGTTTGATGATCAGTTTCAGTAGAAACGCTTGTACCTTGAGGAAGAATTCAGTGCCTTTTTCCATGATCTGCTGGATCTGCAGGAAGCCAGCAGTGTACATGAGCAGAAACTGGTCTCCCACTGTCATGCTTAGACGACCCGTGTAACAGAAAGTCAAAATTTGCTGGAAGCTCTGGGGCTGCACAGCCGGTGGGAGCTCCACTACGGTCGGGCTCATCTCGTTGCCGCTACCACCAGAGCCATTGCTGCCGCTGCTGAAAAGGTCCCGGAAATACGAGCTACTAGCAGCCAGGACAGCTCGATGGGCCTGAGGCAAAGGAGGACAGGTAAGGAGTTGTAATTAGAATCCTTCTGTCTTAAAACATTCAACGTGTGATTTCAGGTCTAACTAGATTCCTGAAAGAAAATACACTGATTACGTTGTGCCCAAAAACTGAGTCCAGACCATTTTTTTTGCTTGTTGTATGCTCTATTCATGAGATTTTTCTTTCAATTTATCCTTCATTTTACCAGGAAAATGAAACTCCTGGAATATAAATCTCTTGATATCTCAGGCAGCAACTTGAAAAACAACTCATTCAATGTCATGTTTGAGGGAACTTTGCCAAAATTAAAATGTGCTTAGAATCAAAATCATATTATGTTCTATAGACAATAATAAATTAAGCCAGTATTTCAGTATTGAGGCTCAATGCTCTGCTAATGATTTATTTAAGTTTTGATTTAATAGGTTTTGAAAGTAACGTCATTCCTAAAACATAGATTTCAAATTCTCTACGTTTTTCTTGTATTGTTCTCAAAGTGATCGATTGCTGTTGAGTTACACACTTTTTTACAACCGCTATGACTCATTGTTCAACACTTTTAACGCTTTTTCAAAACAGTTACCACAACATCAGCCTGTGTGGGCTACGCAATTAACACAATTCTTCTTCTTTCGACACAAAATACACACATTTTACACGTTTAAAATGAGTTTTAACTCCTTTTACACACAAGCTCAATCAAGACCAAAACAGTAGATGTTAACTGGTGAATTTTCAATTGCTTTCACACGCTTTGTCAAAACAGAAAACCTCAAAACTAATGGATTGAAGATTACATTGATCACAGCTGACAACTGTCAGGGCTGGATAAGGCATGCAAAAAGATACTTCCCAAGATGCCTGACCAGAGAAGACATCAGGTGTGATGTCGATGAAAATATGTGGGCCAATGGTGACGATTAGCTTTTTTTCTTCCTCTTTTACAGCGATTTCTTCTGCTCCTTTTTCTTTTTGTGTATTTGATAATACAGTAATGAATGACAGCTAGATGCTGATTTTTTTTCCCCCCTCTTTACTCTACTGTAAGTCATTTTCATTTGTGATACAGTAAAGTGTTTACTGCAAATCCTGTCATTTACCATCTTCTTCTTTCATAAACATTATGCAAAGCTGCTCTGACATGGTTGCGTTGTATTGATCATACATTACATCAATACAATAAGCTGTTGATTGTAAAAGAAAAAGGAAAAAAAACAGATTTGACACATGCAAAGTGATTCAGTTTGTGTTATTCCGTCAGTTGTCAGGGTTTTTTATGACACTGTGTGTCAATGCTTTGGTAGATTTAGTGAACTGTGTTAGTGTATTATTGTATTTTGGAAGTGTGTGTCTGCGTTTAGTTACACTGCGTGATTTTGAGCATGAAATAAACTGTTTTGGGGAATTGTGTGTTTCAGGTGGGATGTGCGTTAACAATAAACTGTAAAACTTTGGGAGCTGGAAACAAGGACACAGAGCAGAGGTTTAGAGCAAAACATGAAAAGCTGAATTTTGGTTGTTAGCTTTTAATAGCATTTTAGTTCAAATCAATTCTAATAATAGCATCGATTCAACAGGAAAGAAAGACACGTAAATCACAATAGTGTGCAAATCGCATGAATCATTGTCCACTGGATTAGGAAACACGCAAACAAGTGAAGGGAGATTACAAATAGATCTAATTCCTTTAGACTATGAATAAAACATTGTGTGCGTTTGCCAACTACAGAAACTTTCAGGGAGAGTGAAGAATTGCATCCAACAAGGGGCACTGCAAAGTTTTCAAAAACAAAAATAGAGACAATTCTGAATAAATCAAATTTACCCACAGGATACAGGGGAAATTGCATCAACAGAAACACCAAACATCAAAATCCCTAAGGCCCAGTGCTAATATTTCCCCCCTAGGCCCGACCCCTCTGCTCTGTGGGGATAAAGTGCCTCTTTTCTTCAGTGGATCAACAAGTTGTGGTGATCTAGTCATCCAAATAATGCCCTAATCCTTGGCTGAAGGGCTACATGACCAGTAAATCTTGATCCCCTAAAGATGCAAGACACCCTATCCCTACAAAATGGAGATGGAGGGCCTTGGGTGGGAATTGGACTCGGTCTCAGTGATGACAGCGTGGACACTGAATGTGTGTTAAATGATGTGTTGCCTACCACAGAAACAAAAAAAAATAAAAAGTTATAACTGCCCCCACAACTTTAATCTTACACTATTCGTTTCTTTTAATGAACGGGCTGAAATGCAGGATGAATTGCCCTTTAGCAACGTTTTCTGAATCAGAATCTTTTGAAGAACAGAGGCATCAGTCCCTCACATAACATGAAAAAAAAAAAAAATAAAAACTGTTTACACTCCAGTCCAAACCTCTTCGGTTTTAATTTTCTGTCCGATATCCGCTGTGAAAACAAGAGTAACTCGATGTGGTAGCAGTACCTTAAAGGCATGGCCCTTGACCACGACGGAGACATCACAGTACAGGCCCTGCAGTCGCTGCTCGTTCAGACACTCTAAAACGTTGTTGCCGAAGTTTGGGATCGCCATCTGGAGGGTCTGGGCCATGGTGCGCCTACGCACACCACCAAAGGGTTTTGCTGGGGGGGGGGAAGAGGGAAAAGACAGAGATGTAGTGAATAAATTATATCCTGGGCATGCCTGTCGCGAAACTTGAAGAAGTTCAACTGAGAAGAACTTGTTCGTATCACTGGGTCAGGACTTTCATTTGGGACAGGGCTGTCTGCAGACATCAGTGACTCCGTTGGCTATACCATTAGTCACATGATAACTGCAGAGCAGCGCCGCTTTGATTCATGGGTTCCGCTGCTTTATCCACGGCTATGAGCGGGACCCAGGGGGGGCATTCACATCAGTGACAGGGAACTGTTTTTATCCTGTGCCGTTTCTTTGGAGTGAGGAGAGCTTCAGCGGGCAGCGTGTGGAGGAGGAGGTGCAATGTAACAAGGCTGTGTTAAAAGACAAAAGGCTCAAAGAGAGCAGACCTAAAGGAAAACAGGAGGCAAATGGCAGACTCTCACATTAATAGACACGATAAAATGGCAGATAATGTTTCACTGCTGCAAACTAACTCCAAACGTTCACTTAATCTAATGGAGGGCTGTGGTGTCGCTGCTAAGCCAATTGTATTTACAATGAAATGCCTTTGTTTAAGAGAAAAGCAGTCCTGAATAAGAATTCTGTACCTTGGCACTCCTAACTCACACGGGCCGGTAATATTTCTTTCACACAGTCGTCCCGAGGGCATTTGGAGACGGTTCGGCAGTTTTGTTCAAACTTCCACGGATACTCTACATCCAGCTAATCTTAAACATGACTTCAGCCTTGCCGTGGCTGTTATGGCCGGCGGAAGGCTCGGTAAAAGCCTTTTTTCAAAAAACAAAACCATCCTGTCCTCCGTAAGCTATAAAGTTGCAGGTCCTCAGATAACTGGGTCATGTTCTTTTTCTCTATGAGTGAAAGTGTGTCTGTGAGTCCCACACACAAAAAAAAAAACACATTGCATGTTTCAAATCAGCTCAGTCAACAGTTGGAAGCAAATATACCCCCTTGCCCTGTACCCTCTCTCATGGACTGCTGCATTATGCCAGTTAAATTAAAATGAATCAGTGATCCCTCTAAGATAGATGTGCGGCTCTCGGTGCACAGCTGCTAGATAATGTGAGGCTATGGGAGGAAATTGGAAAAAAAATGCACTATTTTCTTGTATGTATGCCTTACTTTGTTTCACGTACAGTAGCAGCATTGACACGTGTGTACTGTAAGCCTTCTGTTGAAGCTAGATATACATCGGATCTACTGATCAGTCAAAGTGTTTCATTCCCCAAAACCGCTTGGATTAAGCAGAGGATCCAGTTAGGAGCATTTTCAGGAACTCGCAGAGGAGAATAACAGGCCTGCGCCATACGAAAGTGTGTATGCCAAGCCAAAGGGACTTTACCATGTGCACACACACACACACACACACAGACTCATATGAGCATAAGATACTCTAATACTGTGAGAACAAACCGACTTAAGCCCACCCCGCGAGAGGCATGCCACCAACTTTGGTGTGACTGACTGATGAGAGCTGGAGTGAGCCACCCCATCATATCCAAAGCCTTTCATTTGGGACCTCGCCAAGCTCCAGGGTAAAGAGAAATGCTCTCTTTGTCTCTGTCTCACTCAAGCTCCCTCTCCCTCATACTAAAACACAGATGCGCACACACAAACTCAAACAAACCCACAAAAGGCACACTGAGTCACACACAGACATTAGACAATACTGCTTGTTTACAGTTTGGCGAGCCGCAGTGAGCACACATGCGTGCGCATAAAGACACACAAACACTGGGCTGAGTGCAGGGTGTGTTTGCACAGTTTGCCCTGACAGTGAGAGAGAATGTGACTCTCTGTGTGTGTGTGTGTGTGTACACATGTGTATTTATGCACTAAGGAGGGGCAGTGGGGCCTGCAGAGATGAGAGGGATCATCTCAGGTCTTTATGATATTAAATATATAGAGTGCAGCAAAGCGAACAAATGAAACTTACCCTGTGGCTTAGATCTCCAACCAACCAGCCCGGAGAGGAAAGTAGGTCAAACACGCTCGCAACGTACTTGAGACTTTAGACTTCTCATTGTAAGCTTTAGGAATATTTTGCCCACATTCAAAGGGCTTATGTCGTGTTGTGATGGGACAGCGTTCAACATATTTGGGGAACTTATACTGTCTGACTGCTTTCCTGATCACCCAGTTCTGTGGCTGAAAGCAGCACAGCTATGTGGATGATTACTGTGGAGTCACTGGTGCAGCTGGCACACAATTCAGTCCCTCTATAGGCATTTCCTGGTTTTTCACGTGCCCTTGGACGCATACCTGTGCTGCTCTCATCAAGTCAAGACATATGCAGCCACAGGACTGATTCGTGATTAGTCATATCAAAGCAGGAGACATTCTCGAAGGTTTATCAACTTCTTTCCTCCGTGCATGCCCGCGCGCAAACGTGTTTAAGGGGGCAGAGGAGGTTAGATACTGTGGGAAGAGAGAGTGAGTCCTTTAACCCACTCAGATGACCGTTTTGTGATCCGGTCTACGAGGAGGAGAAAGGGGAGGGGGCATCACAGATTTATGGGAAACTCAGGATGGCAGCGAAACCTGGGTATACTCGGCTGAGGGGTGGTTCTATGAAGTCATATGGAATTCAGGTGGGCCTACGTCCAGCCGTTTTCAGTAGACTAAGCAGTTGTAATTTGCCCCTCTTTTCCCTCGAGGCTGACAGCGCTCAAATATTTCTTGCCCTCTCCCATCCGCAGCGGGCCTATAGGAGGTGGCTAACGGCTAAGCTAACCCTACTGTTAAGCATTTTTGGGTTCGCCCCGGCGCACCATCCACCTCACGCGCACTCATCACAGCTGCACAATGTCAAGCATTTCCGCGATAGCTCGCGCTCAAAAGATAAACGAGACACTTACTGCCTGAGCGGACGAGGTAGTCGTGCTGCGGCGCCGGTTGTCAAGCCCAAATGTTGCTTATTTAAATATTTGGGTGATGGGGGGAAATCGCTCCCCCTGCCATTCTCCACTCTACCGACATCAACAGGTCATCCCAGGACACGCAGCAGCTGAGGGCGAGCCAGACGGAACCAGTGCGGCACGGAGCGGGGGGTGGGAGCACAACAAGGCACAATTCTTTGCAACCGGCGGTCGGAAGGGCTGCCGTGCCAAAAAAAAAAAACCTGACTGCCCTAGCATTTTTGCATGTTTTGTGAGCCGCATGAAGTAAACTGTGTAAACACACAACACTCTCGGGGGGCGTGGGGGGGGATTTATTTATTAAATGTTTTGATAAAGGCTGGAGGGGCGTAAGAAAGTTTGGGATGTCTCAGCCTGGACCGATCCCAATGGTCGCATGCTTTGACCAAAAGTTTAATTGTCCCGTATCTGCTGGACCGATCATCGTCGGCTTCAAGCCCCCTCATCAGCCGCCGCCGGTGGATCGTCAGACGACCCCGGGACAGGACGCCCCACACAACAGCAAACAAGACACTCACCCCCTCGCTGGGAAGCTGATGCAGTGCGTTGGTTCAAAGGAGGAGACGCAGCGCTCTCTCCCCCCGTTTTTCCTTGCTCCAGGCAGCCATTCAGTGTGAGCGAGACGGCGATAACAGAGCCATCGAGGGCGGTACAGTATCCCAGGGGATTGCGGAACACAGAGCCACTGATCGCACAGAGCAGAGGAGGAGGAAGACAAGCATGACGCGCTCGTCATTCAATCGCATGATCGTTTCGAGCGCTGCCTCAGCTTGGGGAGACCTATCCCACGGCGGAGATTGTTTGCGCATTGGCACAGCAGAAGAGAGACCGTCTCTTTCTCTCCCTTTCACTCTACGCGACGCGTGCGAGCGGCGGAACTGTGGAAAAGTAGGCCGCGCGCGAGAGTCTGTTGTTATTTAACTTGAATGAACTCGGCGCGCGCATATAAAGTAGGGATAAAGCCGCGCCTTTGCTGACTGTAAACATTTGGAGCCCCTATATAGGTGCAAAATGCGTGGTGTCACACCTATCTACCTGCACGCGCATATGTGCTTAGCTGGCATGTTGTGTGCCATGCAGCCACCCCCAGCTGAGGGTCAGATAGGTTCACTGCAGTCTGGAGATTCAGAACCTGGAAGCTCAATATACATTTATTTTGGCCTCGTCTTTTATATGTCACATGGTATCAGTATACAGAGACATAGACATTCCATCTGTGGTGTTATGGTAGTTAAATGTCACCAAAAGATGCCTTAATTTGTTAAATTCATTACCCCTGACTTTAATGGAACAAAAGGAAACAGAAGCCTGTTTATATGTGACGTGGGGAAAAAAAAACATGTATAACAAGGAAAGTTCTGAAAAGCAGCTTGTTTTGAGCCCTGTTTTGGTTCATAGGTAAGGTGGAGAACGCTTGTGTCACTATTTCTGGCAGCAGACCATCACATATAAGGGAAACTCTTTCTGTGGCAAAGTTAGCATCAAGATGCTCAGCTCAGCAAAAGCAAGACGAGGCACATTTAGATAAGGACGATTTAGGGAATCATAGATATAAGTCGCTGCACTGCACATAAACTGTTGGACAGGAACTGATGACAATTATGTCTCCGCACTGTCTCAACGTGAGCTGCTGCTCTATTAAAGTGTCCTGCTTAGAGTCTTGTGCTGTCCTCTCTTTCTTTTGGAAAAAATCATCCATATAAATCCCCAGGAACGTGACAAAACTCCCAATTTTTACCCAAAATGATCCACTGGGCGTTATTTGTATAACTAGCCAGTGCAGCCTAATTAATGGATCCAGACAAATAGCTATAATGTGATGAGAACATATAAATAGAGCTAAGCTGGACCATAAAAGGTCCAGTTTACACGTGTACTGAGGAAATAAATCACTCCAACTCTAATTTCAGTGCTTAAGATGCTGCAGAGATGATCTTGTATCCTTTCTTTTTAATTAATTAATCCAGTGGATTCCTCCAGTCTAGTTCCTTAAGCTTCCTAAGGATCACTGACAGATGTAGGATGCACCGGAACTCCAAGCAAAGGGTTTGAACACTCACGTGAAAGGGATGTAATAAATCAATAAAACACCCTGGAAAACCTGCTTTTCCGTGGCCCTTGAACAGAGCCTTAAGGAGAGCAACGAAAAGGAAAATGAACTTGTCATACTTTGAAGGTGATGAGAGCTGTGGAATACTTAAAAGGATCTGAAAACATTTTGCTTGCACCGAACACCTAGGTCCTGGAGGGCATTCTTGACTTGTTGTGTTGTCTTTAAGGGGACTTTTTTTTTTATCAACATGATTATCTTCTCCTTTGTCAGCATGTTTAACCTCTTTGCTAATTATAAAAACAGTCAACTCAACTCCCACCTCCGCCTTTAAGTATTGATTCGCAAGCAACTCAAAGTGTGAGCTCTTGTCTGAATGAGCAATAAAATCAAGTCACTCTGTATCTAATTATTATAATTTTTCAGTGGAGCTGGATTGGATTTTTGACTACAAAGGCTGTGTGTGACAACATTCAAATAAGTCATATAAGCCTATAAGGTGAATTATATATATAAAAAAAAAACATTGAAACACTTAAGAGTAAATAGACAGAAGCAGGCTACCTGACTTTGTTGGATGTAATTTACTAATGATTGTTTCTGCTTAAGGAGCCAAACTAACCACACAAGGCACAAGCATAGTGGGAGGCCACTAGCTCAGTGTGGCATAAAACAGATCAATACAAAAATTCCAAGTTCAAAATGTTGCGTTTTTGCGATAACTCTCCTGAGACTCGTAAACTTATTTTATAAGGTGTCAGAAAACCTGTTTAGACAAGTTCAGATTGTCAAACCAAGAAATCACGTTCATAGCTCCTAAGTCCGCGACAGCCACCATAAGCCAAAGGCAACTAAAGTGTGCGACTCTATCGTTCCGAGTTGGCCGTATTGTTATGCTTGTCAAGAACTACCAGAAACAACTCAGCTCACAGACACGGTGAAGTAAAACCAGTAAGTATGCACGCAAAGGGCAACCGATACAGTGGAAACCATTCATAAGGTGGAACAATAGAACAGGTTGGATGACATTTGAACATGTAGAGAGAGACAGTAAGTTTGTGAGACGTGTTATTTTTGAATGTGTCCAAACACAGCTTACATTCATGGATCTGGAGGTGTGTAGAAAGCCAGGGAAAGAGTTCCACCTAAGCTTTGCTTATTAAGCAACAGACCACCTATTTGGTTTTCATGCCATACTCTTTAATATTGATATTCATCTGTGATATAAAGATATATGTATCAGGGTTTTCAATGAATGAAAGGAGCTGGATCAGGCCGCTAAAATGACTCCTTCTGATGGTAAAAAAAGTCACGGGTCAGTCACTACAGCAATGTGTGTGTGTTTGGCTTCCTGTCAGTGGCTATATTTGAAATAAAGTAATTAAAGCAAATATCTTAACTCTCACTGTGAGGCCAATGACAAACTATGGCCCACAGGCCTCTGTTTAACTACCACTGGTTTATGTTTGAGACACATTGATAAATAAGTCAATATTTGAAGTTAGTTGTGTTTTGAAGCACATATTCTCAATTCTCCTGACTGCAGTTATCATATTGAAAGGAAATAACAGACATTGCTGAGCAGTCTTACAGATATTCAGTTGCATAATGGTTCACACCTGTATCTTCTATGGGAGGTATATCTCTCCATTTATTTCTGTTAATCTTTATTTACCCAGGAGATGTCTCATTGAGATGAAAGAGGTCTTTTGCAGGGATGCTCTGGCCAAGGCGGCGGCGGCGGCGACCGCACGTTTACAACACTACACATCTGGAAAAAGAATCACACAAAGTCTGCAGAAAAATAAAAGTGAATTGAGAACGGCACAAGAAAAACACAAGAAAAACATCACAGGTAAAAAATAAATTAAAAAAATGCCAAAATGAAATGATCAGTACATTTTAAACATTTTAAAGTTACAATCCTAAGTCACATAGGATTGTTCTAAAGTAATTTAGTGAGACCTTCTTTAACGTTAAGATTTTGAAGATATAAAGGAGATAATTAAAGCGCCTTTTTTCCAATACAGTATAGGCTCTGGGAATAAATCCTGAGCATGATTGACGACTTTTTGAGCTTTTTTGAAAAAATTGTAGGTCTGTAAACAAGGAAGAAGTCTGAAGTCGTGTGATGGGTTCTGTGTAAGTGCTTCTTTTTTTTTTTGTAAATAAAAAAAAGATCAAGTTGACTTATCTATAGACTTATAGACAACATTGGTACACTTTTTATATTCTTGTTAATTAACGTGTTGTTGGTTTAGGAACAAAACAACTTTTTAGCAACTTTCTGTTGTACTTGTTATAGCCACTAGATGGCACTGACACATGAAATGTATCAATGAAATGAAATAATGAAATGGGCTTCAACAAGCTGTTTGTCTTTTTTATTATTTTGTTTTTATATTATTTATTCTTTTTTCACAAAGAATAGAGACTTTAGTAATAATTAAGAACACATGCTACACAGTTTTTGTACATATTCCTATGAATTTGGTTTATTAGAAAAAAATTTAGAATACTTAAAACCTGTCATTTACCTCCTTGTGTGGGAAATGTGAAGTGAATAGAGACTTGATTCTGGTCAGGGGTGATTTCCTTTGCTTTTACAGGCAGCCACACACACAGTGTCAGTGAAAGCTTTGAGGATCACATTAAGAAAATCATGCAGGAAAGACAGAATAATAAGATACTGATTTATTGATGATGAAAGTGTCTGACTCTGTTCATCGGAAGAAGAAGAATGGCATTCCGGTCTTTATAGATTGAGTTTTTAAGATGACATAAATCTTTATCTCCCTGTTAGAGCTGAGAGAGCATGAATGCTCCTTTCAGCACCGTGGTGCTTCCCTTTCCGTTAAAACATTCGATGCTTGGACAGTACAGCCACCCTGCAATAGTTTTTTTTTCAGGTACCGGGATGTTTTAATTGCACTTTGTCCCTGATCTGTATGTGCACACAGATGGGTCAAGCTAGGACCTAAAGGGAGGGTGCTTGGCATAAGAGGACACGAGGGTATGGGGGTGTCAGACAGAGGGGCACTCTCAGGCAGCCTGCTGGGCATGGTGCCCCGCTTCCCTTTGCCGGCCCCTTGGCACTTGGACTGGCAGCAGCATGCTGTGACTCCATCCCAGCAACAGCATCACAGATTTGGGCCGGCTTCCACGGGGTCCCCAGCCAATTGGGGCACACACTCTGCCAGATCACTCCAGAGGCAGCCAATAGTAAGCCTTGATGTGCTAAGTGTCATCCCTCCCAGATGTGAATTCCAATGAACCCACAAGGTACACAAAGGCAGACCCATACATACAGCTCTCACTCAAAGAGAAAGTGCACACAGACGAACTGTACAGTGACTATGTGTGCATGTGTACGGAAATGAGAAGAGTTACAAAAACATCCTTTGTGCTTTTGTGTGAATGCACCTCTGTCCAACACCTCTGCCATAGCTTGCAAACTCCAGCTCAGATCTGTCAGCATCTTTTAACTACTACATGGCTCCAGTGGTGGCACTACTGCTGCATGTGAAGCTTTGTCTCCCTCTTGTGGATAATCTGTGCAACACACCTGTGTTGGTATTGTTACAGTGCATTGAAATGCAGTTCTGAACATTGCTTCGTGTAAATGTGTGTCATGTTATGGGGAACTTTTCTCTCGATATTCTTCCAAATGTAAGAATGAGTAAAGCTGATATTAATTAATTAATTAATTCATTAGGACATTTTAGTCTTATCTATTCATATGCTTTTTATTTATTTATTTATTTTTTGCAAGCCACATCAAATACATTGGTGGAAAATAATTGAACTGAAAAGATTTGCATATAGCATTAACCAATTTACACAAAATTCAAGAATAGAAGAGCAAATACACACAAAAAAAGACCAATATCAATGTCAATATTAATTACACTTCAAAATAAGTCATCAAAAATCCTAAAAAGTCGTAAATTAGGAACGTCATCATTGGGTCTGAAAGGGAAAAGATAAGGACGTGTGTTAGAATCTGGTGATTGTTGAGTGAAAAGTATTTCACTTCAAATACCCTGAATGATCTATTATATTTTAGAATAAATTCATTTTCTAGACAAATTCTGAATCTTACCTTGATAACTATGACGAGGACAGAAAAGGTGGAAGAGATTAAGAAAAGAATGAGGAACACCAAAGCCAAAAACCAAGTTTGCACAACCGTGTCTTGGCTCACATCATCGTGCATGATGCCATCGCAGAAATCATAGTGCTCCAGCGTGTCTGTGACAGAAGTAAAAATACATTAGTTCTTGTGTTGACACACTGGGAGAGGCAATGAATTAAAAAAATAAACGTTATCAAAGTGAACCTGAGTGAAACATTCAGTCTTTAAAGTGCAAGAAAAATTTTGATCGGCAGCACCTAGTTTAGATGTATTCAGGGTCAGGATGGTGCTTTCATGTGTCACTTTGCAGGTGAGAACCACCCCGGGAATTGTGTCATCTTGGGACAGACGGAGGTTGCTAAAAATGCTGAACTTTCCATCGGGACCTCTGTGGGGATCGCTAGTGTTGTAGTTCCACAGTTTCACTGTTTTATCACGAAACCAAGTGATGCTAATGGATACAGGACTGAAGCCAGAGACGAGGCACACAAGTTCATTCGAGCCCTGGAGCAAGGTGGCTGAAGGTTTACTATATGTCACAGAGGCTGGGGAGACAGTCAGAGAAGCAGTTAGTTAGTTTAGGGGGAGGCTATTGAACAAAAGTTGTGAATATGAAAACTGAAAACTAATTGTGATCTCACCAAACACGTCAGTTATACTGGCTTCAAATCGCATGTCGGATGATTCGTGTTTGGCAACACAAGTATAAGTCGATGTTTTGTCCTCGGTTTTGGAAACATTTAGTCTGCTTCTCATTGAATAAGAGCTTTTCCCTGGGTACTCCAATGTAGGACTATTGATGTAACGTGAAGGTTGGAATTTCTGACCATTTTCTTCCCAATGCACAATGATGCCAGATGGGAAAAACCCAGAAACTAAACAAGTGAGCATGAGGTTGTCAGACACAGACAGCTCCTCAGCAGTTGGTTGCACTATCCTCACGGTTGGTGGATTCAGGTCTTAAAAAGACACAGACAAACAAAAAACAGTAAATAGGACTTCCCATATCAGCCTTTTTTAATTTTTTAAAAACCATTGTGGGTTTAACTGTTGTACTTTCTAGAGATCTGTGAGGGACTGTAAACAAATGATTATATTTCTAACAATACCTTTGCTTTTGCTGATTTGGTCCTTGTAACCCTTTTTGGCACATCGATGCTTTACCTCACAAGCAACTTTTTTATATGTGTGCCAATCCTCGGCTGACACATTAATGAAGCTGTGCAAAGTCTCTGTCCCATTGGGGTGACCCACAGGTTGCTCTGTACGTACATTATGGGATGGATACTCATAATCATCTACTTTCCAAGTGATGGAGAAATCACTAAGACGAGGGGCAACCAGAAGACAGGTGACTGTCACCTGTCCCTCATTCTGAAGCTCCTCCGGTGGTGGTCCCTGAACGTAGACACCTGCTATGTGAGATGAAGCTGGGGTAACTGAAAAACAAGAGCATGAAGTTAAACAAAAAGAAAACTTACATTTACTTACATTTCTGATGAATGGAGGAATGGTGTTACTGTGTGTATCATACATTACATTTAATGTGATAGATGGTTGTGTTTTAATTTTACCTGAGCACAGACTGATGTTCTTACTGAAATGTTTCTTCAGAGAGCTGTCGGACACTTCACAAGAATAGATCTTGCCTGCTTTCCACTCTGAGCTATGAACATCCAGTTGACTGGTTACTGCCACATGTCCATTTGTATCCATGCTGGTATGTTTAGTTGATGAAGATATTTCCATTGAATTAGTCAGCCATTTGATTTGAGGGTTGAAGCCCAATCCAGTGCACAAGAGTTTCTGTTGTCCTGACTCCTCACTTGGGGCCAAAAGAAGTTCCACTGAGGGGTCAACTAGATATAATGTTGAGGAAAATGTGTTAATGACAATCCGTGTAATTATTAGTCAACTTATCAATGAATCTATCTAACATGAAACACAAAAAAAAGTCAGTTTTTAAGGTACAGGAGGACCATTCTCACCAAAAATATTGCTAATGGTATTAGACTGAAACGGCGTGCTGGAGAAGCCTTGGTACACTTTGCAGGTGAAACTCGTGTCACTGGTAAAGTAATTTTCAGGCACAGAGAAGCTTCTACTGACTGAATGAGGGCCCGAGTCTTCAGGAAGGTCAACAAACTGTTTGTCAGAAATATCAACTCCTTTAGCCTGAAATGTGACATAAAGGTCCTGTGAGGAGAGCTGTGAGATGAGGCACTGGAGCACATAGATGTTTCCCTTCAGCAGTTCTGGAAGAGATCTCCTGATCTCCACCCGTGGAGCTGTAGGTGGAGGTCCTGGACGATAAAAGTAGAAAACAAAAAATAGCTGCACATAAAGATGACCAGCAGTAGTCAAAAGTTCATGCATAAGTTTTCCTTCATTTTGGCTATTTTCTACACACAATATATCCTCTTACCTGAAACATCAATTGTCTTTTCATTAGAGAAGCAGTGATGTTCAGCTCTACATGTCAGAAGCTTCAGCTTTTTCCAGGAACTTGATGAAACCAGCAGATTACTGACTATATTAGATTTGTCTGTGACTTGGCTCACATTTCTACTTGATGGAGATTTGTCATCCATCAGCCAGGACAGCTCGGCATCAAGCACACTGCGAATGGAGCATGTTGCCCTCACATTGGACGTCGCCATTGTTACTGTCTTGAAACTGGGAATCTCCACATGAATGGAAGGAGGGTCGTTTCCATACACTGCAGGACAAATGTGTTACTTCGCACATTTTAATCTCATCCAAATCATTCAATTCATTATAAAATATTTTTCATTTCAACATGTGGTCGATATTGCGGATGAATTAATTCATGTGAGACGGGGTTTGTAAATACTTACTTTGACAAATACTTATTGTTTTATTAAATTCACTCTTTTGGTGAATGGACTTGCATGTAAAATTTGAGCCTTTTGTCCACTCTCTCATATCTGGCACTATCTCAGTGGTAAGACTGTAGGTTTTCTTTTCTCCCTCCACACTCTGCAAAAACCTTTGGATTGGCTTAATGTGTGTCAGACGCTGGCTGTTCTGTTGCCACTCCACAGTCAAATCTTTTGGAAAGTAGCCGCTTAGAGTGCAGATGAGTCTGACTTGCGAGACTCCAAATTCATCTTCCCAGATAGGGTACAAGGTGATATTTGGAGGGACAACCTTTAGCTCTGTGACAGAAAAGATACAAAACATCTTTACAAGCTTCATTCTAAGTAATAGAATAGATCATTTGAAAAACACAAGATTTGACTTAATTCATACATATCTTCTGATTTAGCTTTGTGAACAGCTGCCAAGGCTCAATTCTAAGTGAAGTATATTTGTATTTTGGCTAGATGGCAGATTTGTACTTTTACATCATTTAGTGTTCTAGAGTCATGCAAAAAGGGGGTTGAAAGTCTGTTTGCACAGATGTATACAGAAGTGAAACAACCTAAAGAGCAAAAGAGTATCACAGAAAACAGGTGTGAGGTGCGGTTATGACAGTAGGAGAAACAGAGAACACATTTAAATATCAAATGTTCGTTGACATAAGTTAACACAGACTTCTTCTCATGACTTTGCTAAAGGTTTGAGTTTACAAGTTCAACAATAACAGAAAATAGACTGAAAGAGTAACCAACTGTGAAATCTCACAATTTACATACTGAGTTGAACATGGGCTGTTGATTCCAGGTGATCATTTTTAAAACCATTGTGGAGAATATTATTTTTGTGTTACTGAGTGTCTCACAAACTTTATGTTTAAAATTACTGTACGTTCTAGAGATCTGTGAGGGACTGTAAACAAATGATTATATTTCTAACAATACCTTTGCTTTTGCTGATTTGGTCCTTGTAACCCTTTTTGGCACATCGATGCTTTATCTCACAAGCAACTTTTTTATATGTGTGCCAATCCTCGGCTGACACATTAATGAAGCTGTGCAAAGTCTCTGTCCCATTGGGGTGACCCACAGGTTGCTCTGTACGTACATTATGGGATGGATACTCATAATCATCTACTTTCCAAGCGATGGAGAAATCACTAAGACGAGGGGCAACCAGAAGACAGGTGACTGTCACCTGTCCCTCATTCTGAAGCTCCTTCAGTGGTGGTCCCTGAACGTAGACACCTGCTATGTGAGATGAAGCTGGGGTAACTGAAAAACAAGAGCATGAAGTTAAACAAAAAGAAAAGGCAAAGAATACTTACATTTCTGATGAATGGAGGAATGGTGTTACTGTGTGTATCATACATTACATTTAATGTGATAGATAGTTGTGTTTTAATTTTACCTGAGCACAGACTGATGTTCTTACTGAAATGTTTCTTCAGAGAGCTGTCGGACACTTCACAAGAATAGATCTTGCCTGCTTTCCACTCTGAGCTATGAACATCCAGTTGACTGGTTACTGCCACATGTCCATTTGTATCCATGCTGGTATGTTTAGTTGATGAAGATATTTCCATTGAATTAGTCAGCCATTTAATTTGAGGGTTGAAGCCCAATCCAGTGCACAAGAGTTTCTGTTGTCCTGACTCCTCACTTGGCGCCAAAAGAAGTTCCACTGAGGGGTCAACTAGATATAATGTTGAGGAAAATGTGTTAATGACAATCCGTGTAATTATTAGTCAACTTATCAATGAATCCATCTAACATGAAAAACAAAAAAAGTCAGTTTTTAAGGTACAGGAGGACCATTCTCACCAAAAATATTGCTAATGGTATTAGACTGAAACGGCGTGCTGGAGAAGCCTTGGTACACTTTGCAGGTGAAACTCGTGTCACTGGTAAAGTAATTTTCAGGCACAGAGAAGCTTCTACTGACTGAATGAGGGCCCGAGTCTTCAGGAAGGTCAACAAACTGTTTGTCAGAAATATCAACTCCTTTAGCCTGAAATGTGACATAAAGGTCCTGTGAGGAGAGCTGTGAGATGAGGCACTGGAGCACATAGATGTTTCCCTTCAGCAGTTCTGGAAGAGATCTCCTGATCTCCACCCGTGGAGCTGTAGGTGGAGGTCCTGGACGATAAAAGTAGAAAACAAAAAATAGCTGCACATAAAGATGACCAGCAGTAGTCAAAAGTTCATGCATAAGTTTTCCTTCATTTTGGCTATTTTCTACACACAATATATCCTCTTACCTGAAACATCAATTGTCTTTTCATTAGAGAAGCAGTGATGTTCAGCTCTACATGTAAGAAGCTTCAGCTTTTTCCAGGAACTTGATGAAACCAGCAGATTACTGACTATATTAGATTTGTCTGTGACTTGGCTCACATTTCTACTTGATGGAGATTTGTCATCCATCAGCCAGGACAGCTCGGCATCAAGCACACTGCGAATGGAGCATGTTGCCCTCACATTGGACGTCGCCATTGTTACTGTCTTGAAACTGGGAATCTCCACATGAATGGAAGGAGGGTCGTTTCCATACACTGCAGGACAAATGTGTTACTTCGCACATTTTAATCTCATCCAAATTATTCAATTCATTATAAAATATTTTTCATTTCAACATGTGGTCGATATTGCTGATGAATTATGTCATGTGAGACGGAGTTTGTAAATACTTACTTTGACAAATACTTATTGTTTTATTAAATTCCCTCTCTTGGTGAATGGATTTGCATGTGAAATTTGAGCCTTTTGTCCACTCTCTCATATCTGGCACTATCTCAGTGGTAAGACTGTAGGTTTTCTTTTCTCCCTCCACACTCTGCAAAAACCTTTGGATTGGCTTAATGTGTGTCAGACGCTGGCTGTTCTGTTGCCACTCCACAGTCAAATCTTTTGGAAAGTAGCCGCTTAGAGTGCAGATGAGTCTGACTTGCGAGACTCCAAATTCATCTTCCCAGATAGGGTACAAGGTGATGTTTGGAGGGACAACCTTTAGATCTGTGACAGAAAAGATACAAAACATCTTTACAAGCTTCATTCTAAGTAATAGAATAGATCATTTGAAAAACACAAGATTTGACTTAATTCATACATATCTTCTGATTTAGCTTTGTGAACAGCTGCCAAGGCTCAATTCTAAGTGAAGTATATTTGTATTTTGGCTAGATGGCAGATTTGTACTTTTACATCATTTAGTGTTCTAGAGTCGTGCAAAAAGGGGGTTGAAAGTCTGTTTGCACAGATGTATACAGAAGTGAAACAACCTAAAGAGCAAAAGAGTATCACAGAAAACAGGTGTGAGGTGCGGTTATGACAGTAAGAGAAACAGAGAACACATTTAAATATCAAATGTTCGTTAACATAAGTTAACACAGACTTCTTCTCATGACTTTGCTAAAGGTTTGAGTTTACAAGTTCAACAATAACAGAAAATAGACTGAAAGAGTAACCAACTGTGAAATCTCACAATTTACATACTGAGTTGAACATGGGCTGTAGATTCCAGGTGATCATTTTTAAAACCATTGTGGAGAATATTATTTTTGTGTTACTGAGTGTCTCACAAACTTTATGTTTAAAATTACTGTACGTTCTAGAGATCTGTGAGGGACTGTAAACAAATGATTATATTTCTAACAATACCTTTGCTTTTGCTGATTTGGTCCTTGTAACCCTTTTTGGCACATCGATGCTTTATCTCACAAGCAACTTTTTTATATGTGTGCCAATCCTCGGCTGACACATTAATGAAGCTGTGCAAAGTCTCTGTCCCATTGGGGTGACCCACAGGTTGCTCTGTACGTACATTATGGGATGGATACTCATAATCATCTACTTTCCAAGCGATGGAGAAATCACTAAGACGAGGGGCAACCAGAAGACAGGTGACTGTCACCTGTCCCTCATTCTGAAGCTCCTCCGGTGGTGGTCCCTGAACGTAGACACCTGCTATGTGAGATGAAGCTGGGGTAACTGAAAAACAAGAGCATGAAGTTAAACAAAAAGAAAAGGCAAAGAATACTTACATTTCTGATGAATGGAGGAATGGTGTTACTGTGTGTATCGTACATTACATTTAATGTGATAGATGGTTGTGTTTTAATTTTACCTGAGCACAGACTGATGTTCTTACTGAAATGTTTCTTCAGAGAGCTGTCGGACACTTCACAAGTATAGATCTTTCCTGCTTTCCACTCTGAGCTATGAACATCCAGTTGACTGGTTACTGCCACATGTCCATTTGTATCCATGCTGGTATGTTTAGTTGATGAAGATATTTCCATTGAATTAGTCAGCCATTTGATTTGAGGGTTGAAGCCCAATCCAGTGCACAAGAGTTTCTGTTGTCCTGACTCCTCACTTGGGGCCAAAAGAAGTTCCACTGAGGGGTCAACTAGATATAATGTTGAGGAAAATGTGTTAATGACAATCAGTGTAATTATTAGTCAACTTATCAATGAATCCATCTAACATGAAACACAAAAAAAGTCAGTTTTTAAGGTACAGGAGGACCATTCTCACCAAAAATATTGCTAATGGTATTAGACTGAAACGGCGTGCTGGAGAAGCCTTGGTACACTTTGCAGGTGAAACTCGTGTCACTGGTAAAGTAATTTTCAGGCACAGAGAAGCTTCTACTGACTGAATGAGGGCCTGAGTCTTCAGGAAGGTCAACAAACTGTTTGTCAGAAATATCAACTCCTTTAGCCTGAAATGTGACATAAAGGTCCTGTGAGGAGAGCTGTGAGATGAGGCACTGGAGCACATAGATGTTTCCCTTCAGCAGTTCTGGAAGAGATCTCCTGATCTCCACCCGTGGAGCTGTAGGTGGAGGTCCTGGACGATAAAAGTAGAAAACAAAAAATAGCTGCACATAAAGATGACCAGCAGTAGTCAAAAGTTCATGCATAAATTTTCCTTCATTTTGGCTATTTTCTACACACAATATATCCTCTTACCTGAAACATCAATTGTCTTTTCATTAGAGAAGCAGTGATGTTCAGCTCTACATGTCAGAAGCTTCAGCTTTTTCCAGGAACTTGATGAAACCAGCAGATTACTGACTATATTAGATTTGTCTGTGACTTGGCTCACATTTCTACTTGATGGAGATTTGTTATCCATCAGCCAGGACAGCTCGGCATCAAGCACACTGCGAATGGAGCATGTTGCCCTCACATTGGACGTCGCCATTGTTACTGTCTTGAAACTGGGAATCTCCACATGAATGGAAGGAGGGTCGTTTCCATACACTGCAGGACAAATGTGTTACTTCGCACATTTTAATCTCATCCAAATCATTCAATTCATTATAAAATATTTTTCATTTCAACATGTGGTCGATATTGCTGATGAATTATGTCATGTGAGACAGGGTTTATAAATACTTACTTTGACAAATACTTATTGTTTTATTAAATTCACTCTTTTGGTGAATGGACTTGCATGTAAAATTTGAGCCTTTTGTCCACTCTCTCATATCTGGCACTATCTCAGTGGTAAGACTGTAGGTTTTCTTTTCTCCCTCCACACTCTGCAAAAACCTTTGGATTGGCTTAATGTGTGTCAGACGCTGGCTGTTCTGTTGCCACTCCACAGTCAAATCTTTTGGAAAGTAGCCGCTTAGAGTGCAGATGAGTCTGACTTGCGAGACTCCAAATTCATCTTCCCAGATAGGGTACAAGGTGATATTTGGAGGGACAACCTTTAGATCTGTGACAGAAAAGATACAAAACATCTTTACAAGCTTCATTCTAAGTAATAGAATAGATCATTTGAAAAACACAAGATTTGACTTAATTCATACATATCTTCTGATTTAGCTTTGTGAACAGCTGCCAAGGCTCAATTCTAAGTGAAGTATATTTGTATTTTGGCTAGATGGCAGATTTGTACTTTTACATCATTTAGTGTTCTAGAGTCGTGCAAAAAGGGGGTTGAAAGTCTGTTTGCACAGATGTATACAGAAGTGAAACAACCTAAAGAGCAAAAGAGTATCACAGAAAACAGGTGTGAGGTGCGGTTATGACAGTAGGAGAAACAGAGAACACATTTAAATATCAAATGTTCGTTAACATAAGTTAACACAGACTTCTTCTCATGACTTTGCTAAAGGTTTGAGTTTACAAGTTCAACAATAACAGAAAATAGACTGAAACAGTAACCAACTGTGAAATCTCACAATTTACATATTGAGTTGAACATGGGCTGTTGATTCCAGGTGATCATTTTTAAAACCATTGTGGAGAATATTATTTTTGTGTTACTGAGTGTCTCACAAACTTTATGTTTAAAATTACTGTACGTTCTAGAGATCTGTGAGGGACTGTAAACAAATGATTATATTTCTAACAATACCTTTGCTTTTGCTGATTTGGTCCTTGTAACCCTTTTTGGCACATCGATGCTTTATCTCACAAGCAACTTTTTTATATGTGTGCCAATCCTCGGCTGACACATTAATGAAGCTGTGCAAAGTCTCTGTCCCATTGGGGTGACCCACAGGTTGCTCTGTACGTACATTATGGGATGGATACTCATAATCATCTACTTTCCAAGCGATGGAGAAATCACTAAGACGAGGGGCAACCAGAAGACAGGTGACTGTCACCTGTCCCTCATTCTGAAGCTCCTCCAGTGGTGGTCCCTGAACGTAGACACCTGCTATGTGAGATGAAGCTGGGGTAACTGAAAAACAAGAGCATGAAGTTAAACAAAAAGAAAAGGCAAAGAATACTTACATTTCTGATGAATGGAGGAATGGTGTTACTGTGTGTATCATACATTACATTTAGTGTGATAGATGGTTGTGTTTTAATTTTACCTGAGCACAGACTGATGTTCTTACTGAAATGTTTCTTCAGAGAGCTGTCGGACACTTCACAAGTATAGATCTTGCCTGCTTTCCACTCTGAGCTATGAACATCCAGTTGACTGGTTACTGCCACATGTCCATTTGTATCCATGCTGGTATGTTTAGTTGATGAAGATATTTCCATTGAATTAGTCAGCCATTTGATTTGAGGGTTGAAGCCCAATCCAGTGCACAAGAGTTTCTGTGTTCCTGACTCCTCACTTGGGGCCAAAAGAAGTTCCACTGAGGGGTCAACTAGATATAATGTTGAGGAAAATGTGTTAATGACAATCCGTGTAATTATTAGTCAACTTATCAATGAATCTATCTAACATGAAACACAAAAAAAAGTCAGTTTTTAAGGTACAGGAGGACCATTCTCACCAAAAATATTGCTAATGG
The DNA here is from genome assembly GCF_036924035.1 of Leuresthes tenuis. NCBI lineage: Eukaryota > Metazoa > Chordata > Actinopteri > Atheriniformes > Atherinopsidae > Leuresthes > Leuresthes tenuis. The sequence continues at coordinate 15,578,572 of NW_027325371.1, forward strand.
TATTAGACTGAAACGGCGTGCTGGAGAAGCCTTGGTACACTTTGCAGGTGAAACTCGTGTCACTGGTAAAGTAATTTTCAGGCACAGAGAAGCTTCTACTGACTGAATGAGGGCCTGAGTCTTCAGGAAGGTCAACAAACTGTTTGTCAGAAATATCAACTCCTTTAGCCTGAAATGTGACATAAAGGTCCTGTGAGGAGAGCTGTGAGATGAGGCACTGGAGCACATAGATGTTTCCCTTCAGCAGTTCTGGAAGAGATCTCCTGATCTCCACCCGTGGAGCTGTAGGTGGAGGTCCTGGACGATAAAAGTAGAAAACAAAAAATAGCTGCACATAAAGATGACCAGCAGTAGTCAAAAGTTCATGCATAAATTTTCCTTCATTTTGGCTATTTTCTACACACAATATATCCTCTTACCTGAAACATTAATTGTCTTTTCATTAGAGAAGCAGTGATGTTCAGCTCTACATGTCAGAAGCTTCAGCTTTTTCCAGGAACTTGATGAAACCAGCAGATTACTGACTATATTAGATTTGTCTGTGACTTGGCTCGCATTTCTACTTGATGGAGATTTGTCATCCATCAGCCAGGACAGCTCGGCATCAAGCACACTGCGAATGGAGCATGTTGCCCTCACATTGGACGTCGCCATTGTTACTGTCTTGAAACTGGGAATCTCCACATGAATGGAAGGAGGGTCGTTTCCATACACTGCAGGACAAATGTGTTACTTCGCACATTTTAATCTCATCCAAATCATTCAATTCATTATAAAATATTTTTCATTTCAACATGTGGTCGATATTGCTGATGAATTATGTCATGTGAGACGGGGTTTGTAAATACTTACTTTGACAAATACTTATTGTTTTATCCAATTCACTCTTTTGGTGAATGGACTTGCATGTAAAATTTGAGCCTTTTGTCCACTCTCTCATATCTGGCACTATCTCAGTGGTAAGACTGTAGGTTTTCTGTTCTCCCTCCACACTCTGCAAAAACCTTTGGATTGGCTTAATGTGTGTCAGACGCTGGCTGTTCTGTTGCCACTCCACAGTCAAATCTTTTGGAAAGTAGCCGCTTAGAGTGCAGATGAGTCTGACTTGCGAGACTCCAAATTCATCTTCCCAGATAGGGTACAAGGTGATGTTTGGAGGGACAACCTTTAGCTCTGTGACAGAAAAGATACAACACATCTTTACAAGCTTCATTCTAAGTAATAGAATAGATCATTTGAAAAACACAAGATTTGACTTGATTCATACATACCCTCTGATTTAGCTTTGTGAACAGCTGCCAAGGCTCAATAGGCTAAGTAAAATATATTTGTATTTGTGCAAATGCCAGATTTGTACTTTTACATCATTTAGTGTTCTAGAGTCGTGCAAAAAGGGGGTTGAAAGTCTGTTTGCACAGATGTTGAGCTTGACAGAGCAGCGCGATCAGGGCAAGCAGTGAGCGGAAGCTTTACATAACACCCAAAGTCCCCAAAAACTACCAAAATACAGAAGTGAAACAACCCAAAGAGCAACAGAGCGTCACAGACAACAGGTGTGAGGTGCGGTTATGACAGTAAGAGAAACAGAGAACACATTTAAATATCAAATGTTCGTTAACATAAGTTAACACAGACTTCTTCTCATGACTTTGCCAAAGGTTTGAGTTTACAAGTTCAACAATAACAGAAAATAGACTGAAAGAGTAACCAACTGTGAAATCTCACAATTTACATACTGAGTTGAACATGGGCTGTTGATTCCAGGTGCTGTTTTAATGAGGAGCATATCATCATGAAACATAAGATGAAAAGTGTTAAATTAAACGAACAATACTTTTATTATGTCACAAGTTAAACTACCAGCAACATGAATGGTTTATAAATAAAATGCAAGACAGAAAGAAGTTGGAGGGAGCACACCAATGATTATCTTCATTCAAGCATTTATTTCAGAAAAAGGCATAAAAGTTTTGGAATGAAAGAGAAATAGACTTTGCGATTACTTACATGACACAATTATTGCATAAGAAAATTTGTGAAAACATTTTTGAATGTTTTTCCTTTTTTTATTTACAGAATGTTTTCCATATTCTTCTTGTTTCATTTGATCTGAAAAGAGAGATATATATACATATTTTTATTAAAGGACCAGTTAATTTGAAATGATCAAACTCTGCAGCTGCGTTGTTGTTGTGAATTTTTTATCAGAGTACGCATTTCATTATTTCACGCATTTCACGCAAATCATTATTCCATCTCAAATTAGAATTATTTTGCTGAACATTAACTTCAATACATTCATCAACAGAGGCTGCAATGAAAATATTACAGCTGATTTGCATTGTAGTTCAACACATTCATATATCTTAAAGGGTTATCTAGTTTTATGGGCTTTCAGAAACACATGGACACACAGCAAAATTAAGTTTCAATCTACCTACAATGATGCACAAATAAAATTGACTTCATGTCAGGCCAGAGTTGATTCATCATAGATCTAATAAAACTTGTGGACACTTTAATTTAGGAACTATTCCCTGTTCAAGTATCACTGATGGCTGATATTGTGCACAAATAATAATTGCACAAAGACATGCAAGTCTTTGTGCAATTATTAACATGTAACAAGAAAAATATTGAGTTATTGTTGGTATAGAGATAATTATTAGAGTGACAAAAGTAGTCTTAACAGGATATCAACAGTCACGCTACTGTATGACTTTTATTGAGGCAGTTTGGTGTGATAACCTTATGATGACGATTATTGTGCGTTACTTTTGTTGTAACAGAGCTATGTTAGGTCTGCACACTCATGAGATATTCATTATAAACTCGATTACTTTAATTTCATTAATACATTTGAGATGGAAACGTACTCTTTACTCAGCTATGATTATTTACCAACTCTAGCTACCATTTCAGAAGCAAAATTTAACAAAGTGAAAAATAGATACAAAATGTCTATAAGAAAATACAAAATATCTAAAAAGCTAGTTGCTAGCAACATTGTTTGCTTCTGATACTATAAAGTTGTCAGGGTCAAATCTCAGAAGTCTAGAGACTATCAACAGCTCAAACAACTACTGATTCTTCCCTTTAAACTTCTTGCATAGTTTCATTTCAGTGATATATGTGGCCGACAGTGATGTTTTAAAGCGCTATATAAATAAAGTTGGATTGGATTGGAATGATCCAATCATTTCAACAAAATTCTGATTAGTGAAAAGGTATAAAACTCTCTTTATATGACACAATATATATCAGAGTCATAGAGAATGCTATAATTATATATATGTATGCTAATGTTTTTCCAGCTGGCTTTTTCATGCAAGATGTTAAGTTTTGAGTACATTGCTACTGAGGTATAGCTGAATATTTTCTCCACAATTGGTTTTGTATGAATATACTATCATTGCAGTCATGTTTAACCAAATCTGTAAAAATCTGTGCACAACGCTTTCATTTAGGCGTATCATTACCTTGAAAGTGGTGCTTCCGATAGTGAACAGCAGAGTGATGATGAATAGAAGGATGAAGGTGATAGCTGTCTTTGCCATGTTATCTTCCTCTGCCTCCATGCCCTCGCTCCAGCGGAAGCTATGGTCAACCAGGATGTCTGGATGTGGTGCAGGGTGATAAATCAGTAAATTCTTTGGACAGTCCACATTCCGCTTTGAGCAACTCTTTGAGACACATTGACCAACAATTGTGCGAAGTTCAAGTAAGTTAATATATTCTAAAACAACACCGGTCAGAGTGGGTTTCATCTGTATCGACTGTGAGTGTCCGATACGGTTTAACAGTTTTGTATGTTTTTTTATAATTACATTCTGATTACAGTCATCAGTCTTGTAATGATCCTGACTTGCTTTTTAGAGACCCCATTATATGTCTAGCGTGACTCAGTATTTCAACTGCTTTTGAGACCATACACCAATAGTTCAACAGTTATTTGTCTTATTGGGATTGCAAGACCCAGTAGAGCAAAGGCGCACATGCAGAGACAGGTTACAGAAGCCTTGTTAGCACTGTTTTCTGTGTATCAATATTCTACAATTTTGTAAAACTTAATTATGCTGCTTTCTGCACCCACTAGATATCTAATACATGTAACGAAAGGGAAGCACTGACTCAACACTCCACACAAGATAAACATACAGTGAAACAGATGGATTAAATAAAGACATAAAGTGCAAGCGACACACATCAACACAGTTGTCAAGTGTTTTTTTTTTTTTTTTTTTTATTTTGAATCTGCATTAATAACACACAAACACAATATCATATCACAAGCAGCAAACGTCAAACAACAGAAGACACAGCAAACACATAGTGACATCTACTAGGCCTTGCACTTTTCAGGGACGTTCATGTTAAGGTTGACCAGGTTGGTACTTTCAGATGTTCTTTGTCCAATGGATCTGACAATGGCTTTGTTTGAGTTTGCAATAGATTCGTGGTAAACAGCACAGTTATACACCACGTCACGCTTTTCCCACTGATCAAGAGTGAGAGTTAACTGGCTGTAAACTGAGTAGAATCCATGATTTTCTATGGGGTTTGTGGTATTGATCAGGAATTCTGAGTTTGGTTCCACATCATCAACAGACCAAGACACGAAAACTTCCTTAGGGAAGAAGTCTTTCACATAGCAAGTCAGGATCACCACGTCTTTCCTAATATGTTCTAGTGGAGGCAACATAAACACTGAAGGACGCTCAGAGGGTGTTCCTGCAGGCATGAAAGAACAATTAGAGTCCAGAATTAAATCTATACTGCAAAAGCAGTATCACAGTATTTTTGTCAGTATTCTGACAAAAACCTATTACAATGAGTTTGTTGTCGTAACACAAGGGATTAAACAAATGCTATTGGCCAATGGGCAGTAGTGTACTTACCAGGTTTTCGTTCATAAAGTTTCTTCAGTGGCTCTATCCAAGTATTTTTATGAACAATGCAGATGCGCTTAATTCCACTGCGCCATTCATCATAGCTGATTTCAAGTTCAGCTTTGGATACTTTTAATATGGTCTTATTGACGGAAACAAGTTCTTGTCCTTTCTCATCCTCCCATACAATCTTCTCCAATGGAGGGTCATTTACTGTGACTTGACATGTTAAGACTCCTTTTCCTTTCAAAAACATGTCCTCGGTTTTTGGGTCTATGATCTGTACATCCACTTCTGCTGTGGCACACCCTTGCCCACCTGAAAGAAGAATTGAACATAACTTGTTGCAAATCAATATGAAGTGAAAGCAAACAAAGAAAGTGATCATTTTACTCACCAGATGAACATTCTTTTATGGTCACATCTTCAGTTACTTTAACTTCTGTGTTGCCATTCCCTTTCCCCTTGAACTCGCATGTCAATTTTTCAAGAGAACCTATGTCAGCGGTGTTCACTGTGATCAAACTTGCTGCACTGTAAAATGTTGTTCCATTGGAGGATTTTCTGTCTCCAGACGGTGTAATGATCTCATCTATTGTGTTGTTGATTTCTTTGCCATCTGTCAGCCATCTGAACTCAAATTTATTTGGTGAAAAATCTTTGGCAAAGCAGGAGAAGGATGTCTCCTCTTTTCCATCAACATAGGACGAACACACTGTAAGCTCGGGCGACTTATAAAACACGTCTGAAAAACAAACACATACACAAATATATGTTTGCAGAAGCAAGAAATATACACACATATATATATATATGCAGAAGCCCAGGTAAACAATGTGCCACTGTTATCATTTCATAAATATTTTCTTTTCCAGACAATAACTGGTTAATACAGTATAACAACGTTTGTGTATGTACTGTAACTCGAACACATAGGTGTGCACATAATTTTGCAACTAATCTTGTGTCTAAAGTGTGCACAAGAAATCAAAGAAAAATATAAAATTTATAGTTTCACTTAAATGAACAGCAGAGCTCTGAGGCTCACTTCTGCATATACATTGACTGGCAAGCAAACACAGACTTAATCTGAATGTTAATTATGTTAATTATCAACAGATAGTGGAAACAGAGACAGGCAGGGGTCAGGGAGTACTGGGGTTATGCAGATAGAGGGAAAGATGCACAACACATTTCTATAATCTCTGACAGCTGCAGGGGACGTACAGTATACTAGTGAGGATGGAAATAGACAGTGAGATGCTTAATATTCCAGATACATTTTCTCATTAACATTTATCCTGCCAGTTCTAAATGTAGAAAGTAAGCACATGCAATTGATTTCTGTTTACATTTTTGTATTAGAATTTACAAGTACTGTATTTAGCCCAGTATCACTTTTATTTGCTGTAGACTATTGATTTATCAAACTAAAAAACAAGTCTAACAAAAACAAATCTAAAAAGAAATCTGTTGACAAAGCCGACTGATTCTCACAATGTATTATGCCCAAATTTACTGTCAATAATCAGTTACAAAACTGATCCAAATGTTCTTTTATAATTGATAATTGTTTTTCATTCTGAATTTTGAGAAACATGCAAACCACTTACAACCAAAATAAGATGCTAAAAAGTAATGATTTGAGACATAGCATAAGTCTTACCTGGCTTTATGATGGGAGCCTGTCCTGTCCCTGCAGCATGAGTCGCGACACATTGGAAAGATTGTCTTGCATCCCAGTCCTGTCTCTTGACACGGATTTGACTGATTCCCATATATTCGCTGCCTTTTTGTATCGGAGGGTACTGAATGAAGTCAGTCAAAGCGGTGTTGCCTTGTTTCCATGAGAAAGTCAGCGAGGAGGGAGTAAAACCGGTGGCAAGGCACCCAAGGGTGACTGTGTTTCCACTGCCAGAACCACACTGCATCAGAGGAAATACACTAGGCTTTGTAGCAGCCGCTGGGGAAGGAAAAAAAAGAAATGTTTGAGCAAAAGACCAAATAGAAATGAAATAACTACCAAAAATTCTTTGTGAATATTAAAATAGTCTCTTAATATTCACTTCTTTAATGTTCTAGCTTGAGAGCAATCAGTTGATTCAATGATATGAAAATAAAAATGAAAAAAAAAGACATTTTAAAGCATTAAGTGTTGACTTTTTTCCATTTTCCCATCTTTAGTCATTGTATTGTATTAAGATTAATATTAACCAGCAATAAAATTTGTTTGCTTTTTTTCAATAATAAAGAAAATTGTTAATTTACTTTCAACACTCAATTTTGACTAAGATTGAAGTTATTTTCACGACTGAAGAAAGGTATTAAGTAAAGGTAATAGCTGTCAAACAGAGTTAATGGCACATTTTTACAAAAACTTTTTATCTTTCTCTTAAATTTAGTGGTTTTCTCATTAGTAGATTGTTCTTACCTGATGAAATGGTGACCATTGTACCTTTACCCCAGTAGTCAAAAGCAGCATAGTAACACAATACTCAATCTACTTCATTCTCAGTATAAAAACAGCTAATCCACGATTGTTGAAAAGAAAGTTCTTTTAAATATTTTATGCATTTAACTGATCTCAAAGTTTTATGAAAACCACTCAAACCGACCAACAGCCATGCTCACCATTAATATTAATTTTTAGAATATGGCATTTGAGAACAGTTTTGCTTCGAATCTTTACATAATGATACTTGATAGTTCAAATCCTACCTGAAGACACTGTTACTACGGTCTTTTTCCCCCAGAAGCCGAAAAAAACCCAGTTATCACAGTTAAAATTATATATCTATATATTCAACAAAAACAAATTAACATCATATTCTGTCATATCATTTCACAAAGTTTGGTTTTAAAAGTTTTTAGACTGAATATAAAATTAAAACCTGGTCACAGAGTTATGTTACAACTAGATTTCACAGCAACAAGGTTTAATTTTTGACAGATTCTTGTCACTTAACAAAATAGTTAGCCATCTAATTACTGGCAAATGTTTGGGACAGCATTCAAGAATTACATATATATTTAATTCATATGAAAACAAATTTTTTACTGTTATTAGAAACAATAAAATGTCATACCTGAGGTGACTGTTACCATTGTGCCTTTTCCCCAGTAGTCAAAAGCTTCGTAGTAGCACAGTGCCACATCTACTTAACTCTTAGTATAAAAAACTAATCGACAAACGATCAGCACAAGACCATTTCATATTTAGCAATTCTCAAAAGTTTTTTGATACCCATTCAAAACTTACAAATCACACTGACATTTAACATCACTTTTCACAATATCGTGTTTTAGGAATTTAGATTTTTTGCCTTTTTAAAAACTGTAAATCAGTTTACATTTAAGCTTTAAATATTAATAATTATACCACGACAAATACTTGATATTTAAAAATGTAAAACACACCATACAGTAGGTTTAAAATAGTCTTACCTGATGACACCGTTACCATCGTGCCTTTTCCCCAGTAGTCAAAAGCCCAGTAGTCACAGTAAAAAGAGTCAACTGACACTTCCAACAATAACCCATAACCGTTATATCCTGTTATTTAATACTATATAGTTTGGTCTGGAGAATATTAGCAAAAATTTATCCAAATTTAATACATCTTTGTAGAATTATTTTCCAACTGAGTTTAACAGCAACAAAGTCACATTTTTAAAAAAATGATTGTGTCAGCTGTCTTATGTGTTTTGTTCAAATAATCACAAATATATTTCTCAAATTAAAAACGAGGATATTACATACCGGAGGTGACGGTGACCATTGTGCCTTTTCCCCAGTAGTCAAAAGCACCGTAGTAGCACAGTGCCGAATCTACTTAACTCTTAGTATAAAAAACTAATCGACAAACGATCAGCACAAGACCATTTCATATTTAGTAATTCTCAAAAGTTTTTTGATACCCATTCAAAACTTACAAATCACACTGACATTTAACATCACTTTTAGCAATATCGCATTTTAGGAATTTAGATTTTTTGCCTTTTTTAAAACTGTAAATCAGTTTACATTTAAGCTTTACATATTAATAATTATACCACGACAAATACTTGATATTTAAAAATGTAAAACACACCATACAGTAGATTTAAAATAGTCTTACCTGATGACACCGTTACCATTGTGCCTTTTCCCCAGTAGTCAAAAGCCCAGTAGTCACAGTAAAAAGAGTCAACTGACACTTCCAACAATAACCCATAACCGTTATATCCTGTTATTTGATACTACAGAGTTTGGTCTGGAGAATATTAGCAAATCTATCCAAATTTAATACATCTTTGTAGAATTATTTTCCAACTGTGTTTTAACAGCAACAAAGTCAAATTTTTTTTTAAAATGATTGTGTCAGCAGTTTTGTGTTTTGTTCAAATAATCACAAATATATTTCTCAAATTAAAAACGAGGATATTACATACCAGAGGTGACGGTGACCATTGTGCCTTTTCCCCAGTAGTCAAAAGCGTAGTCACAGTACCACAAATGATCAACTACCTCATACTAAAACCCGCTTACTGATTAATATAATTTCTGTAACAGGCTGTTTTATCATTATTTGACTTTGGCATATTTTCCTTGAACTGTACAACATTCAAACTGAGTCGGCAGATTTAGAAATTAATGGACAACACTGTGTCGGAACTGGATTTCTTAGAAAATGTAAAAAAAATACTGTTTTCAAAACAAAATCTAAACATTCAACGGAAAAATTGAGATCGGCTTACCTGATGTCACTGTGACTGTGGTTCCTTTCCCCCAGTAGTCAAAAGCATCGTCACAGTGTAATATTTCAACATATCCAACGTACAAAAACAAGCACCTCAAAGACACTGGTGATGCCACTTAGGTCGGAATATTGTATACCAATCAGTGTAATAAGTACTTCTCTAAAATTAATCATACAAGAAAAATAATTTTACCTGTTGTGACAGTGACCGTTGTTCCTTTTCCCCAGTAATCAAAAGCATTGTCACAGTGTATTGTATGAGTACATTTAACATACAAAAATGGGCATTTTTGAGTCCGAGGTCTAAAAATGCCGAATTAAACAGTCAAATTATTACAATTACAGTGCGATGACAAAAAGCTTTGTTTTTTACCTGATGTGACAGTGACTGTTGTTCCTTTTCCCCAGTAGTCAAAGTAGTTGTCACAGTGACAAATTTCAATGGAACTCGAGTGCAAAAATAGCTCACATACGTTGTATCAGCTAATAAATTATTATATTAGCTCATACACTAGCACTGACCCAGAGCTTTAATTTTTATACCCAGTGATTATAGAAACAGTGATAATCAGAAAAAATATTGGATTTTGTTGACCTAATATACTTTGGATCATTCTTACCTGATGTTACAGTGACTTGGGTTCCTTTCCCCCAGTAGTCAAAGTAGTGGTAGTAGTCACAGTGAGATACTACATTCTATTGCTAATACAAATACATATTTAGTTTGAATCAAGAATAGGATACAGGTTTGCTAAAAAAGCAATTCGCACTGTACTATTTATGAGCATCCTCCCCTGAGATTTTCATTTCCTCTTTGAGTTACATAAAGTTACATCTGCTTGCAGCAGTAACAGTTGTTGCACACTTCCTCTCATGTCCATTTCCAACAGCATGGACCTCACACAGCCACAGACACTGAACACAGTCTATGGCTTATTAATTAGATGGTTTTGTTCCTTTTAACAATATGAAAATAAGTATTCTATGTTCACGTTGACCTGACCTGTCATAGTCATGTCACTCAACCATACAGCACTGCAAGTGTTTAGTCTAAGTTTCCATTTCAAATGTTTAATATTTTATTAAAAAGCAGAGGTTGTTTTTTTTTTGTTTGTTTGTTTACTGCAAATCAGTATTTCCTCAAAATATTCTATGAGCGAACAGTTGTTTCCTATTCTTTTTTTCTGTTAAACAATTGTTGAACATCGTTAAGTATTAACGTCACAATGCTCATGGTTTTATTCAGTTATTTACTTGTATTTTTTTGCACTGGATCCTCAACATTTTTCATTTTCAACAACATTTTTGTGACTGGAAGCTTTGCGGTTGGCAGTTTGGAGGTTTTTACTGTCAATTTGAAGTCAAAATAGTGATGGCCTTGAACGTTTAACCCAGTCTCACAGCAAAATGTGAAATAACCACATACATTGAATCTATTGATTTTTGTCCACAGACAAGTCACTGCACAGGAAAATAACTTCACAGAGTAACATGACATCGCAGTGTTTCAATAACTAGTCACGAGCTACACACCTCACTGCCAAAGTCGGAAGAGACTTGGTCCAGATATCCATTATCTAAATTTCAACTGTCTGTGCTTGAAGCCAAGAAACACCATTGCTCTCAGAAGCCAGCAAATAATAGCTGATGGGTTCCCAGAATAGTAAAATACTATACAGAAACACCAAGGCTTCACCAAGGCTATGATAATGAATTGCATAGAATTTCTCAGCACAGCTCTTTACGGAGCAAAGCCATGACGGAGCCAAATCAAAGAAGTATGCCACTGATCTTTGTACATTTTATCATGCTTTGCTTTGTGTAAATATGGTCTGAATAAGTTTGAAATAGAAGCAAAATTCTACTGGAGAAGCACAAAGAAGAAAGTCAGAGGGGTGCTTTCTTAAGAAAAACTAATGCAAAAAAAAGAAAAAGATATTACTTAAACTTTTTGCTCCTACAGGTGCTTCTACAAGCTAATGAAACATGGCGTGTACTTACTTTTTCAAATACAGTTTTTTGCATTCCGGCTTATTTTAGTTGAGAAAGTAATGGTACATTGCAATATGTTATATGTTAATCATCTGAGGTCGTAATGATGGGTGTACTTTGAAGCAAGATTAATGGCACAGTGAACATGTCCATCCTAAGGTCAGAGTTCTTGTTGTCACGAGAGTGTCTCTCCTACAGCCAGGCTAGATCACCACCGTACCTTAGGTTGAACAAATAAACTGATTAATCTGATTGAATCATCTGCGAAAAGCTCCATCCTTTTGCTCATAATTTTCCTGCTGATATCATAGACAACAAAAATCTGAGTGAAACAGCCTGAACAACCAGCCAGTGAATTAAGACAACCAAATGTTGTCAATTAAATGCATTTCACTCTAATTTTTATCAGAGATTTACATAATTTCCATATTATTATGGAACACTATGAGAGCTAAATGTGCTTTTTGAGTAGCCTGGTTGATAAAAGGTTAAAGAGCTTTGTGCAGCTTATATTTCTTAACATAGCAAGCCTAGTGTCACTCCCACCTCATCACATACTCAACTCTTGAGCTGAGGACTCCTGGCCTCTCACTGCAACTCACTGCGTAGCCTTTTGAGTGTTTTTGTCAGTGTGCCAGATTTTGAAAAGCTACATTTCAAAACAGATCGAGATCTATTCGAAATCTTCACTGAGTCCAATTGGTTTCTAAACCTTACCAAACAGCTTTGTTAAGTAACCACATTGTCTGTAACAAAGGTCAGCAGCACATTTTGCTGTCATATATTGTCACATATTTTCCGCCTAGTGTACCTCAGCAGTGGGAAACTGTAACTCAAAATCATGAAATTTTCTACCATGAGATCAATCTAGCATAACAACAGCTCTGATTTAGTTCCCATAAGTAAGCTGCCTTCTTGGGGAAAGCTTATACTGGTTATCAGCCAGGAAATAAGATTTCTCATAGGTTTTTGTTTCCCTTGTTGGAGATAAAATCTCCATTGTGTCAGTTGTGACAGCATTATACTGATTCTAAGACAACATTTATGTTCCAAAGGAAAAACTAACATCCACACCTCCAGAGTGCTCTCCAAATCTTATGTCTTTATACCTGCCTTGATGGGGATTAACTGGTGTCTGCACACCCTCTGCCCAGACGTTGCCTCCAAAAACATTGCCAACACAGCCAAATAAGTGAATCAGTCAAACAAGGGAATTAATGGCAGAGCTTTGTCTCTGGAGAAAAATAGTCAGCTTCTAACTTCTATTGGGCCACGAAGAATGAATGAAATTGACAAGTTTTTTGTTTTTTAGTTCTTATGCCTATAATTGCTCCCAATTAATGTTAACAAGCTGTACCCAGTATTCAGCTCCAAGTCATAATAATAATAATAATAATCACACAAAACTGCTGTCTTGACCATTGTCTCTTGCTCAATCTCTTGTAACAGTCGTACATGTTTCTGTTGACAGAAAATAACTTCAAGGACATTTTCATCATTCAGATAAACTTAACACACCAAGATCTATCTAATACCTATTTCCTGTTCTCCAGGTAGCTTTGTAGTTGGAGGATTCACATCATATGCACACTTTGTGGAACATAATCAAAATTGCTCCTCACAAAAAGCTTCAAAACAGTTTTTTTGGATTGCATCATGGCACAAATAAAGAGAGTTTCTGATAACATCAGAGAAAGAACTGATCCACCTAAAATTGGAGACGATTAAAAACCCTTTGCTAAATAGTTTTGACACTATCAGTGTATATTCAGACAAACAAATGCAAAAAAAAATCAAGACCGGAGTGGCTTGCCATTACAGTATAGAGACAAAGATAACATCATGCAGTTGCAAAGAGCCACATGACTAATGCATTCCCAGTCTAAAACAGCAACAGAGACTTACAAACAATTCAGTCAGACAACTCACATTTGAATGGTTATAAGTCTCTGTTAAAGAATATAACTGAAGTTTAGCGCCCTGGTGCATATGAGTTTGATATCAAAGGGATCACTGAGACCACGGGTAGATGTTAGGTGGTGGATGGGCTGAAAAACTGGCAGCAGTGACAGCAAGTAGAGGCAGAGAGCAAGACAGGAACTGTGCAGCTTAAATAGACTGTCCAGATTGGAGGGGTACATTTGACAAGTGGCATGTACAGTGTGAGACAGATGACATGGGCAGCAGCAGAGCAGCTCAAATTGCCTGTTTGAGCAAACTTGCAGGTGTTGCTACATTATGTAATGACAGAACATAAAGTCAGAGGTCATGATGAGGGTTGTCTTACCTTAGTTTACTCCGTGGAACACACGGAAGTCTTTATTTTCTCATCCAAAGTCTCTCTCACTGTATGTCTTCCTCACAGAAGTAACATTCCAAGCATGATCATCTCTGGGTACTTTTTGAATAATAAAAGAAAAAAATTCCTAGGACATGTTAGTATGTAGTGAAATCCAATTAATGCTGGTCCAGATTCTAAGTTTTCAAATGTGATGGCAGTATCTGACTTATTAACTAGAAGGGTTTCCCAATTATTTTCTGAAAAAATAGATAAATTAATACAGCTGTTTCATACAGGACAGTAGCAATGCTAAATCAAAGGCAGCTAATGAAGTCTGCTTTCAAGAAAAGGCAATCAAGGAATAATACAGAGCGTTCACAGAGAAGAAAACCATTCAGAGGAGACAAGGTGATCCTGCGTGGTAATTGTTACACTATTGTATGTTATTTTTCATTTTGGTTATGTTTAGGGAAGAAAACAACTTGATTAGGTTGAGGCACCAAAACTCCTTGGTGGGATTCAGGTAAATGCTAATGTCCTTTGACATTAATCACACGTCAGACAACACATTTCTGCCTTCTTCAAATAGCTTCCCCTCCATTTTATATATTATCACCATGACAAGCCCTATGATAGAGATGTTGCTAACGGAGATGATTTGGCTACATCTCATAGCGTATTACAGACATTTCTGGACTTTTATTGATGACTGTGACACTACCCTGGATGTTGAAAAATCCTGTCAAGCTGTCTGTCCTAGTATAATTGATAAGTTGAGGAATCATTATAGTAGGTATAATATTTTTTTGGGTTCAAATGCTTCCCTTAACCTGACTGATGATTAACAAACTCTACTCAAATGAGCTGTGGTACAAAAGCAAATTAAAATGAGACATTGATATAAATATGTTCAATTCGAGTTAACATATTCAAGAAGTCAATATGAAAACATGGACTGCTTTGAGAGATGTATTGCCAGTGCTGGTTGAGCTTTTGGCTTGCAGTCCAAAGTTTCAGTTTGTCAAATGGATGCGGAAACACCTGTTGTGGTGAAGATTGTTTCCTGTGTGTTACATAAATGTTAACCAGTAAGCATGCTGATAACCGCAGGTCCAAGATGTACAGAGGCTGCACATACATTTGCCTTTTTAAAGTGGAATCATACTGTGTGAAGACGTATTAACATTTAATATGCAATTTAATGACATTAAATCAACAATGTAGTGATAGAAAAATGTGTTTCTCTGCTGCAGCCCAAAACAGGACAAAGTTCACTCTACTGAGAAGTTAGTGGACGGTAAGACCTAAGTTAGATCTAAGCTGAGGAGACCGGCACACAAGTGTTCTCTGCTATGTAGTTATATCCCACCGTTGGCCTCTCAGTTACTCGTGTCAGCTTAAAAAGTGTCTGGGTCAGTTGCTAGCTTAGACCAGTTTCTCAGCAGTGTAATGTCAGTCTATTTTTGTATCATAAAAAGATAAACTGCATAAATGAACACAACGGTATCACTTTGAAGCTCATGGCGTCCAAAGGCTGTGCCCGGACTTATTCTCATTCGCTACAGATCTCTTCTTTTGTCAAAGGCAGTTTAATTAGACACAAGAAGGACGGCAAAACTTATTCAGTTTTCTGTATCATCATCACACAAACAACATTTATTTCTACCAGTTTTTATATCTGTATTTATCTACGTAACTATAGTTATTCATATATTCATGAACACACGTGAAGATTTGATTCCCCCATCCAGTATTTAGCTGATAATTAAAATTTTGAGTCAAGCCAGGTTTTTGCATTGCCATTTATCACTGTGGCTCCCACCCCACACAGTGACTCATAGCCATACAAAAACCTTTGCATCATAGAACTGAATATTCAGTCACTCTTGTTCTTTATGTGATTGTTCTCACTAAACAGACTCAATCACAAGGCTTTCTTAATGTAATGCACATACACACACAACTGAAAGAAAATACATAAATAGAAATAAAATAATTTAATCTGCAATCATGCCACCGTGCAATAACATAGAACCGGTTTCCTACACAAAGTCTATACATTATATAATCCAATCATATCTATTATATCTCAGCTACTTGATTTCTGAAACAGAAACACCATCCGAGTGGATAGTTGTTTTTGTCAAAGGATGTATCACTGTGGCCATTATATTGCACTGTGGTAAAACTGTACACAAAAACTCCACCCTGCAAACTGAGATGTATTCCAGTCCAGTTTGCTCAATTCCTTATTCATTTTTAAAAAAATAAAATAAAATAAATATACGGTGCCATGAGATTACTTTTGCTGTGAATTAGCACAGGATTATTATTTGGCATTGAACTAAACTAATTGGGAGATCTAAATTGTTCAAAGTAAGATTTTTGAAAACTCAAGAGAAAGTCATTGTGCATATTTCTGATATCCTTGATCAAATTAGAGACCGAGTAGGAGCTTCATAACATCAACTATTTCAACATGTTCTAAAATTTGCAACTCAGTTTTGGTCAACATACTTGAAGCAGCCTTACTATCACTCTGTCACTTCTCCACAAAATGTGACATATTCTACAAATAGGCGACATGTTGTGTTTTAATAACAGATAGAAACGGGCCCCAGTACAAACTGTGGAAATGGTCAAGAAAGTGTTAAAAAATCTTAGTAATTTTTTAAATAATTTTTTTTATTTATTAGACATAAAATATGTATACAATAAAACAGACAAATGACATGATAATAACATCTAACTGTGTTTCTAACTGTAAGCACAACACACAGTACCTTTTGTTTTTGTTTTGTTTTTGTAATTATGTGAATCACTGTGCCCCCCCACCCAGATATACACGGTGACACATTACAGTGCAAAAACTCAGTCTAACCACTCCCTTCTTTGCAAGAAACAACACAACAATAATTTGTTTGGAATAAGTCAGAACTAAATTACAAATTTTGTAGGATTGCAAAGACCAGCATGAATATCTATTTTTGAATTTATGAATTCAATAGTGAAGTGGGAGGATCCGGTAATTAGATCAGGGATACCACAGTTGTGCGTCTCCTTTCACAGTATTACGCTCTGTGTGTCTGTATCTGTTGTCACATATTTTGATATTTTGTGCTTCTTTTCTTTTTCTAACAAATTCTTTTTCTAACGATTTGTTCATTCAGTTCAGTTTTTGTATTGCCATTTCACACTGTGGTTGCCAGTCCATACACAGTCATGCATACTAGTACAAAAACCCAGACCTGAAGTGATGGATCATCGGTATTTCTACTGTTTGTATTGAGTAGTTATGCATTTGTAATTTTATTTCTCTACATGTTTAGAGTACAACTACAAAAACATGCTGCTGTTCATTTTAGGTAATACCTTTGGAAACCTAAACCTTTGTTAAACTTAATTACTGTTTAACTTCCTATATGAATATGCACAATTACAAACTCTAAATAATTACCAAAGGAACTGCATCACTTCCTTCCCGAGTAACTTTCAAATATCTTTGATTTTCTGTTTAATTTTTCTATGTCATCACCATGCATGGCATTTCTTTCTCAGCAGAAGGAAGTTTTTGTCATAGGATGCATTGCTGTGGTAGCCATTGTTTACACTGTGGCTCAGCCCCTTACAAAAACTTCACCTTATAAATTGCTTATCATTCCACTTGATTTGCTTGCTGCTGCTGTATAAATAAAGAAAACTAAAAAACTAAATACCTTCCAATGTTTTGTTGACTGCGACTTTTCTGAATTTCTGAATTATCTTTTCTTTTTCTTAATGCATAGTGAATTTGTGTTGGACTTTAGTTCAGTACAGGTTTTTGTATTACCATTTTACACTGTGGTAGTTACCCCATACACAGTGATACATACTTGTACAATAACCCTGGTCTAATGCGATGAATTATCGGTCCTGTTTGAATTGAACAGACGTATATTTATATTTCTGTTTCTGTTCCTTTTCAGAGTGCAGATGTGAAATTATGCTGCTGTTTATTCTAAACCTTACCTTTCGAAACCTTTTCTTTTGTTTAACTTTGGTGAATGTTTCAATGTGCACATTTATTACGTCTCTCAGTACTTGCCAAGGAAACTGTATCACTTCCTCCTGTCTTATGTCTTATGGTTTATTTTTCTTTATCCCCACCATACAGTTTATCTTTCTTCATCGAAGAAGGTTTTTGTCACAAGATGTATCACTGTGACCGTGACTCATTCAATGATCTTCTTTTCTTAATGTACAGTGAATTTGGGTTTCCCTTTAGTTCAGGACAGGTTTTGGTGTTGCTGATATATAGTGTGGTTGCTACTCCATACACAGTTATACATTCTTGTACAAAAAACCCGGCCTGATGTGATGGATCATCAGTATTTATGCAGTTTATATTGGACAAACATACATGTATTTATATTAGTATTTCAGTACATTTTTGGAGTACAACTAGGGAATCCTGCTGCTGTTCTTTTAAAATATTTCCTTTGGAAACCTATGCTTTTGTCCAACTTTGGTTGATTTTTCTATCCAAATATGTACAATTGTTAATTCTTTAAAAACTTGCTAAAGGTACTGTAGCACTTGCTTCGTCAGTGAGCTTTAGATATATTTGCTTTCCTCTCTCACTTACTGATTTAATTTAGTGTATCATCATCATACAGCATTTTTCTTCCTTTGTAGAAGGTTTTTGTCACAGGATGTATCACTGTGGCCGCTATAGTATACACTGTGGCACAGCCCCTTACAATAACTTCACTTTGCTAAGTGTTTCTCATTACCCTTCACTCGCTTGCTGTTGCAAAAAAAAAGGAAAGAAAAATTTAAAACACTGAAATATTCGGTTGATTTAACTTTTCTTGATGTGAATTCAGTAAACGAGCTTCTCTTTTTCTTCATAATTATTATTTCTTCAAATAAATGCGAAGGTAATTGTATCAGATGCCTCATCAGTAATCTTTAGACATCTTTACTCTTCTGTCTCACTTACAGACTTAATTTTTCGTATCATCATAATACACAGTTTATATTTCTTATTGGACAGAGGTTTTTGTCACAGGATATTTCACTGTGGCTGTAGTATGAACCACTGTACACTGTGGCTCAGCCCCTGACAATAACTTCACCTTAGAAGCT
Organism: Leuresthes tenuis; assembly: GCF_036924035.1. Classification (NCBI taxonomy): domain Eukaryota; kingdom Metazoa; phylum Chordata; class Actinopteri; order Atheriniformes; family Atherinopsidae; genus Leuresthes; species Leuresthes tenuis. The sequence continues at coordinate 15,597,599 of NW_027325371.1, forward strand.
GTTAATTGTGACATATGACTTGCTTGCTGTTGTCATAATATCAATAACAATAACAACAACAATAATGATTGTAATAATAATACATTAAATACACCCCAATGCTCTGCTGACTGCAGCGTTTCTTGATGTGAGCTCATTCAGTGATCTTTTTTTCTTTATGTACAGTGAATTTGGGTTTCACTTTAATTCAGGACAGGTTTTGGTGTTGCTGATATACAGTGTGGTTGCTACTCCATACACAGTTATACATTCTTGTTAAAAAAAACCTGACCTGATGTGATGGATCACCAGTATTTGGTACATTTTATTGAGCAGACATACATTTATTTTTGTATTTCTGTAAATTTTTGGAGCACAACTACAAAATCATGCTGCTGTTCATTTTAGGTAATACCTTTGGAAACCTAAACCTTTGTTAAACTTAATTACTTTTTAACTTTCTATATGAATATGCACAATTACTAACTCTAACTAATTACCAAAGGAACTGTATCACTTCCTTCCACAGTAACCATTAAATATCTTTGATTTTTTGTTCAATTTTTCTATGTCATCACCATGCACAGCATTTCTTTCTCAGCAGAAGGAAGTTTTTGTCATAGGATGCATTGCTGTGGTTGCCATTGTTTACACTGTGGCTCAGCCCCTTACAATAACTTCCCTTTGTTAAGTGTTTCTCATTACACTTCACTCGCTTGCTGTTGCAAAAAAAGGAAAGAAAAATTTAAAACACTGAAATATTCGGTTAATTTAACTTTTCTTGATGTGAATTCAGTAAATTATCTTCTCTTTTTCTTTATAATTATTAATTCTTCAAATAATTGCTAAGGTAATTGTATCAGATGCCTCATCAGTAATCTTTAGACATCTTTACTCTCCTGTCTCACTGACAGACTTATTGTTTTGTATCATCATAATACACAGTTTATCTTTCTTATTGAACAGAGGTTTTTGTCATTGGATGTATCAATGTGGCCGCTACCCCATATCACTGTGGCTCAGCCCCTGACAATAACTTCACCTTTGAAGCTGTTAATTGTGACATATGGCATGCTTGCTGATGTCATAATATTATTAACAACAACAATAATGATTATAATAATAATACATTAAATACACCCCGATATTCTGCTGACTGCAGCGTTTCTTGATGTCACCTCATTCAATGATCTTCTTTTCTTAATGTACAGTGAATTTGGGTTTCCCTTTAGTTTAGGAAAGGTTTTGGTATTGCTGATATACAGTGTGGATGTTTCTCCATACACAGTTATACAATCTTGTACAAAAAACTCGGTCTGATGTGATGGATCATCGGTATTTTTACTGATTTTGTTTATATTGAGCAGACATACATTTATTTTTGGAGTACAACTATAAAATCATGATGCTGTTTATTTTGAATATTTCCTTTGTAAACCTATGCTTTTGTTGAACTTTGGTTCATTTCTTTCTTCATGGAAGGAAACCTATGTATCACTGTGGCCGTAGCTGTCATAATACACTGTGGCACAGCCCCTTACAATAACTTTACCTTGTAAAGTGTTTCTCGTTACACATGACATGCCTGCTGTTGCCTTAAATATATATATAAAAACATTAAATGCACTCTAATATTCTGTTAAATGAAGCGTTACTTGATGTCAATTTATTAAACTAATTTTCTTAATGCATCGTGAATTTAGGTTTCCCTTTAGTTCAGGACAGGTTTTGGTACTGATGATATACAGTGTGGTTGCTACTCCATACACAGTTGTGTGTATGGAGTAGCATCCTGCTGCTGTTCATTTAAAATATTTCCTTTGGAAACCTATGCTTTTGTCCAACTTTGGTTGATTTTTCTATCCAAACATGTACAATTGTTAATTCTTTAAAAACTTGCTAAAGGTACTGTAGCCCTTGCTTCGTCAGTGAGCTTTAGATATATTTGCTTTCCTCTCTCACTTACTGATTTATTTTAGTGTGTCATCATCATAGAGCATTTTCCTTTCTTTGTAGAAGGTTTTTGTCACAGGATGTATCACTGTGGCCGCTGCTATAGTATACACTGTGGCACAGCCCCTTACAATAACTTCACTTTGTTAAGTGTTTCTCATTACCCTTCACTCGCTTGCTGTTGCAAAAAAAAAAAAAGAAAATCAATTAAAACACTGCAATATCCTGTTAAATGTAAATTTTCCTGAAGTGAATTTAGTAAATTATCTTTTCTCTTTCTTTACTACCTCCCATTGGGGTTCTTTAGGCAAGGTCCCCCTTACCCTACCTGCCGACCAGTGTGAGTCGCTTTGGATAAAAGCATCTGCCAAATGGATAGACAAACATAAATATTCTTTATAATCATTAATTCTTCAACTAAATGCTAAGGTAATCGTATCAGATGCCTCATCAGTAAACTTTAGACATCTTTACATTTCTGTCCGACTTACTGACTTCATTTTTCGTATCATCATAATACACAGTTTATCTTTCTTATTGGAAAGAGGTTTTTATCACAGGATATTTTACTGTGGCTGTTGTATGCACTGCCACCGTAGATATACAATGTGGCACAGCCCCTGACAATAGCTCCATCCACAGTTATACAATCTTGTACAAAAAACCCGGCCTGATGTGATGGATCATCGGTATTTTTACTGATTTTGTTTATATTGAGCAGACATACATTTATTTTTGGAGTACAACTACAAAATCATGATGCTGTTTATTTTGAATATTTCCTTTGTAAACCTATGCTTTTGTTGAACTTTAGTTCATTTCTTTCTTCATGGAAGGTTTTTGTCACAGGATGTATCACTGTGGCCGTAGTTATTATACACTGTGGCACAGCCCCTTACAATAACTTTACCTTGTAAAGTGTTTCTCATTACACATGACATGCCTGCTCTTGCCTTAAATATATACATATATTTAAAAAAATTAAATGCACTCCAATATTCTGTTAAATGCAGCGTTACTTGATGTCAATTTATTAAATTTCTTTTTTTTTCTTAATGCATCGTGAATTTGGGTTTCCCTTTAGTTCAGGACAGGTTTTGGTGTTGCTGATATACAGTACAATTGTTAATTCTTTAAATACTTGCTATAGGTACTGTAGCACTTGCTTCGTCAGTGAGCTTTAGATATATTTGCTTTCTTCTCTCACTTACTGATTTATTTTAGTGTGTCATCATCATAGAGCATTTTTCTTCCTCTGTAGAAGGTTTTTGTCACAGGATGTATCACTGTGGCCGTTATAGTATACACTGTGGCACAGTCCCTTACAATAACTTCACTTTGCTAAGTGATTTGCTTGCTGTTGCAAAAAAAAAAAAAAAACTTAAAACACTGAAATATTCAGTTAATGTAACTTTTCTTGAAGTGAATTCAGTAAATTATCTTCTCTTTTTCTTTACAATTATTAATTATTCAAATAATTGCTAAGGTAATTGCATCAGATGCCTCATCAGTATTCTTTAGACATCTTTACTCTTCTGTCTCCGTTATTTTTGTATCATAATACACAGTTTATCTTTCTTGTGGGACAGAGGTTTTTGTCTCAGTATATTTCACTGTGGCTGCCATAGTATACACTGTGGCACAGCCCTGTACAAAAACCTCCCCCTGCACACACTGCTGAAAATAGTCTCACATTTATTGACAAGATAAAATAAAACAAATTCATCTTATATATATATATATATATAAGTAAATGGGGTGGAAAAGGATTTCCACCCAATCTAGATGGGAAACAAGGAATATATAAACTTAAACAATGACAACAGATTGGAACTCAGTGTAACATCCACATTACATTGTATACTATAATGATCCTTAATTTTTCCCATTTTCTAAACTGTTAGATTATTTGAATGAACTTATCTTCATAAGTGTGATGCATATTCATAAAATGTGAGCTTCGCTTACATGAGAGAAAATATCTAATGTTTTTTATGCTTTTCCAGGTTATTCAGGTTAGATACTTACAACGTTAAAATTCCACTAAATGTGGACTTTCTTCACAGGGTAGAAAACTGCCGAACAACCCAATCTTGTCTTTTTCTTGAGGTGCAGCGATAATATGATTAGATTCATTGCAGGACAGGTTTTTGTATGGCTATATATCACTGTGGTTCCAGTTATACACTACAGCAAACAGTCCTACAAAAACCTGCAGTGCAATGGAAAGTTTGTATTGGCCATTTTATGTACTTGGAAGGCACTGTCGTGGAACTAATCCTTTTATATTGTCCTCTAGATTCTTTTTTTTAATTATCTTAGATTATTATTAAAAAGAAAAATGATTGTTTGTTTGGTTTGAAAAGGAAAACAGTCCAAGTGTAAATGGAGACGAATAAGATAGTCGCCCCCTCTGTGCAAAGACACCTTTAGAAGTGTTTTTCCCCATGCATAACAAAAGATTTGTGCTTGCTTTGTTTCTTTAATAAAGGAGCTTTGACTTATGTTCTGGATATAAAGTGAAGAGTAAAGCCTGTCATTGCAATAGAAATGTAAATGTAGTGGATTTCTCTCTCCATTTGTCACCATCCACCACTATTCGCCATGTTTGCATTTGCTTTTAATGAACCATTTCCAAAGTTATAGCTTATGGATATTTTGCACATACATTTTCTGTGGCATGAGGTTTTTGTCAAAGGATGTCTCACTGTGGTTGTTATAGTTTCACTGTGATGCAACCCAACACAAAAACTCCACCCTGCAATGCTGGCTACTATAATACAGCGAATAGGACTTTGCTGTATGTTTAAAAATTGTGATGTGCCAATATTAGATAAAAATATGAATATACATTTGGAAATATATATATATTTATATACATCCATTAGTATACAACCAGGAATGGCTAATTGATTTGATTGATTTTGCTACAGGTAGTTGCAGTCATGAAATCACTCATTCATTTATGTTCATCCAGGAAATCTTTACCAATTGGGACAGGTGTTTCCAGGTGTAGTCTATAGTGTTTAGATACATCTGCATTTACAACAAAAAGACATTTTCCACCCTGGAAGATTTTTACTGAACACCTTGAACACCACTGCCATTTCTACCATACTGAGTGAAAAACCGCAGCAGTCATATTGTTCTCTGTTGTTCTCACACAAAAGTTGAGAATAGTTCCCTCTGTTTTTATATTTATCACGCTTTGATCCAAATGACAGAAATGAACAGAATGTCTGCATATCACACAAAACCTCGCCACAAAGTGTGTGCTAGATGTTTTGTTATCAGGTCTGACACATAATTAGTCATTACTGCATAAAGTTTATCAAAGTGGAGTGAAATGGGAGTAAAATGTGCTATTTCCTTTTACTTATGTAGTCTTCAATATAAGAGAAAAAAGAGGAAGAAATAAGATGAAAGCCTTTTCCCAAATTTTAGGATGTGCATTATGAATCTAAATAGTCAGAATTATTCTATGACAAGGAGTTCTAAAAATATAGCTTCTTGTGAAAAAAATGTTCCCATTGCTCAATTTGCCTCATTTGTTCATCCATCTTGGTGTGATTTAGTTCAATAGACCATCTAATCAGATGGTAATGCCATTCATCTTGCTGAATCTAAATATTAAAGATAACTTGCCTCTTTTAAAAACTAATTTGACAGTCTATTATTGTTTCACAAATAATATATATTTTTGTGAAAGATGAAACGTGACAAAAACATTATCACGTTGTAATCTTCCCCAAACCTGGATGAACAGTGGAGTAGTGTGACTAGATAAATCAAAAACTGCTACCCAAATGAACATGAATGACATAGCCTGTGTCGTATACAAAAATGGTATTTTTCTTGGTCTTTTCACTTTTGCAAACAAACAACAACCACATCTGGAAGACCAGTTTAAATGACACTCCACCCTTCGACATTGCAATGAAAAGAAAATTGTTGCTTCTTCTTTGCAGATTTTTCTTTTTCCTCTTCTCTTTTCTTTTCTCTTTTAGTAATATCCTTCGATTTGGAATGTGCTTTTGTATTTCAGCACCAATATTCCTCTGGGATTGGTTATATTAGACATAACCCAGCATTATAACTCCTGACTGTTTTAACATACGGGCTGAAAATAATTTCTCTTGCACTTGGGCCCAAACATTGACGTGAGTCAGACCACATGGCCTCACAACACTGTGTTGTGAGGTACAGGTAGTGACCTATAGATGGCAGCACAAGCAACATTTTTAGCTTGTGCTCCTTGTCATTGCTTAAAAAAAAAGAAAAAAGACAACAAGTCATTGTTTAGCTCTTGGTGCAGGCCTAATCACCTGTTATCAGCTGCCTCATTTATCTGACATTTAGCAGACTAAAAAAGCAAATCGAGTTTGCGATAACAACTTATTGTATTGGATAGATAAGTCTCTCAGAAAACTCAAAAACTGTTTTTGTCTCCATATCAGCCACTCACAGAGCCTCTTTTGCTTATAAAGCCTTTCCCACTAGATGGTAGCATTTACTCACATATCTTTTTAACTTCTATTATATGGCTCTATTATATGTTTTTCAATTCAATTGAATTCAGTTTTATTTATATAGCGTCAAATTACAACAAATGTCATCTATAGGCACTTGAATAATATAGTCCAATTCAAGCCAATTGGAATTCAATTAATTGTAATCATAATCCAATGAAATCCAATGAATTTATTTAAAAAGATTTCCTAGCTAAGGAAACTAACAGATTGCACTAAAACTTCTCTTCAGTCCGACTGTGGAAAGGAACGACTACCTTTTAACAGGAAGAAACCTCTGGCACTGTAACACCTTTCAAAGGATACCTGTTGGGACACACAAGTTAATGACCACAATAATGTGACCTGTACGTAATATCATTTGAGATATTAAATGGGGGAAAAAGAGAGCAAAATGAGGAAAGGTGTGACAGATGAGGCCCCCCAGCAGTCTAAGCCTATAGCACCTTAACTATGGGATGTTTCAGGATCACCTGAGCCATCCCTAACTATAAGCTTTATCAAAAAGGAAGGTTTTAAGCCTAGTCTTAAAGGTGGGAAAGGTGTCTGCTTCCTGGACATTTACTGGCAGCTTATTCCACAAGAGAGGAATAACTGAAGGCTCTGCCTCCCATTCTACTTTTAGAAACTCTGGGAACCACAAGGAAACCTGCAGTCTGGGGGCAAAGTGCTCTGTTAGGAAAATATGTAACAATCAGATCTTTAAGATATGATGGCGCTTGGTCATTAAGATTTTGATATGTGAGGAGGAGAATCTTAAATATTATTCTGAATTTAACAGTGAGACAATGAAGAGAAGCTAAAACTGGAGAAACATGATCTCCCCTCTTAGATTTCATGAGAATTCTGGCTGCAGCATTTTGGATCAGGCTTTTCATAGAATATGTGGGACTGCCCAAAAATAAAGAATTACAGTAGTCTAGTCTTGAAGTAGAGTGTGGGCATGTGTGTGGTTGTTTGTCTCGTTTGTCTCTGTGTAGCCCTGTGATGGATTGGCGACCCGTCCAGGGTGCACCCCGCCTCTCGCCCGATGACTGCTGGGATAAGCTCCAGCCCCCCGTGACCCGACCGATGGATTAAGCGGGTATAGAAAATGGATCTGAGAGTAAAGAAAATCTCTGAGACAGGATGTTCCTGATTTGAACAATATTATGAAATTTTATAACAGATGTACAAACAAATAAAATCTATAAAGTAGAAAGGCGTAGCACACCAAAGATTGTAATGAGGTGCTGATCACTGGGAACTAATAATTAAAAAGAAAGGGTTGCAAATGCTGGCTCCATATGACTCAAATATATTGCCTGATGTTTCAGCCTTTGGGGCTTCCTCAAGATCAGTACCTGTAAGATAAAGACAAGTGTTTGATTTAAGCTCCATTTGTCTTTCCCAAATAGGCTTTACCACAAGGACAAGTGATGAGATAAAACATGATGAGATAAAACATAAAAACAAAACATATGACTACAACAACAAATTAACATATATATTATTAAATTATAAGAAAAGAAACAGGTTATCTGTTGGACCCTTCTACTACAGACTGCAACGTTTATCTCATAAGTAAACTTGTTTCCTAAAGCCACAAATGAATGCTTAAAAATTCATATTTGAACTTCAGATTTGCTATGGTTAAATGTATTTGATGAGTTATTTTAGATGGTGACAGGATATTTTTCATATCAATGCATGTAAGTCATTATATGCTTGATTTCATTCAGATATGCAAATATGCATCATCCTGACAGATGTGTTTCTTGCTTCAAGGAAACGTATTTGCAGATCTGATGCTTTCTACAGTTTCACTGCTGCAAGTGTGGTCTCAGAGGTGCACCCAGAGTGGGAAGCAGCTCTCTAAAGATATGGTTAGAAACAACTAGAAACTGAAACCTTGCAGACCTTTAACTGATAAAAGAATTTAACTGTTGACTCCATGTGGTCTTAATTTAGATGTTCTTAAATCAACGTATTGTGGGCAAAAACACTGGGAGGAAAATGTCGAAATCACAAATATTCATCACTTATATTCATAGGTCCTTTCATTTTAAGTCTGATTATTGCAAAAAAAATTATCAGTGGACAGAAAATTAAAAACACAAATCCCATCTATCCCTGTCCAGCCCCACTTTATCCAACCCAGGATTGCAGGGGCACATGGAGCCTGTCCCACTGCCATAGAAGCAGGGTACAGCCTTCATCACAGGGCCAGACAGATACAAACAAGACAAACAACCATGCACACTCACTTTTGTATATTCAATGTAGAATAAACAATACACCTAACATGCATGTATTGGGGCTGTGGGAGGAATTTAGAGGATTCCAGAGAGAATCCACACATAGACAGGGAGAAAATAGAAACTCCACATAGAAATGCCCCAGCCGGGATTTGAACCAGGAACCTTCTTAAGAACTTCTGTAATCCATCCATTTTATATACACACACATTTACTATATTAAAGTCTATTACAAGTCCAAACCAAAAATCGGTTGAAATGTAAAATCTCAAGGGGCTGTCTTCATACAGGAAACTGCCGACCTGATCTGCTGACATACAGCGACAGATGTGCCTGCTGTTTCGAGGAAGTTTAGGTCTGACAGTTTCAACTTTCAGTCTCGGTCCCTGAGGTACAGAAATAGACGGTAATGAAAGAAAAATGCTTCGAAGCACTTTAAAGCACATGAACAAAAAGCATTTTGAATGAATCTAGTCCATGATCACTCATAGCCATGCTCTGTTTGATTTTGCATGATAAAAGTATTTGTGAAATTATATCAGATTTACTTTATAATAACCTCTTTAAAAAAAACAATCCAAATTAGTGTATTAGACAAAAACAATCAAACTTCAATCAACAGAAAACATTTATTCTCAAAAACACAAAATATCACATTCAATAGTAAAGAGTAAGAACAAAATATTAAATAAATCTAAATTTATATATAAATTTATATATAAATTTGACAATATTGATTTAGAAAAAGAAAAAAGCTATCAGCTTTTTTGTATAAAAGTAACACAACTACGATTAGTCACCATCCTTTTAATTTGAAAGCCAAACTATAATTGATAAATTTTATCACGTTTATTGTCTTATACTATATCTGACAAAAGTTTGAAATTAAAAAAATGTTGTCAAAAATGATTAAAGGTGAATTGACAGAAAAAGGTTTCATCTCAGACCATAGAAAATACTTCACAGTACAGATAAATGACTTCAGAAATGTACTTTCTAAATATACAGTAGATTATTTATTGTATTCAAAGCATTTAAAATATCTGAAAACTACAGAAAAGACACCAACACTAATGTGTGATCTGCAGCCACTCATGTCTAATGTGCATCCATCTGATTCTTTATTGCTTCTTCATCTGAAAAACAATTTTGAAAATGTATTAATTGGTTATTATTAACAACAGCACAAACAAACAACAACAATTTTATGAATATCATTATTCATTCACAAACTGAATATTCTGAGACCTATATTAAAAGCTGATGCTATAGATGCTCATCCCATCAAATATTTGTATTTGTGAACTATTTGGTTTAATTCAGCCCTGTAATGAACACCAGAGTCTGAAGTTGCTGTAAAAAATAATAGGACCCACAATCAGTTTACTGCAATATCTTGGAGTGGATTGCATTTTCAGAAATGCTTCTTTTTTTTTTCTTTTTTTGTTAAAATATTTCTGCCATTATCAAATGTCTTTATTGGATTAATTGAGCCTTCCATTTAGAGATTACATGGCCCTGTAGTCACATTAATCAAACAAGCATACTTTGAATAATCTGTCTTTGGTATAACTGAATGCATAAAAAGCCTGCATGTTTACCTGGACCAAGCTGAATATCATGTTATATAACAGAGAGAAAATGAAGAGCAATATGAAGGTGGAGGCTGTGGACCACAAACTGCTGAAGTCATCCTCTTCAACGGCATCATATGTGCAATTCAACTCAAACATACATATTAATTCTGAAGGGAAACCTGAGAAGAGGAAGGTACAGTATGGGTGATTAGATCAGTTGTGTGTGTTTCTAACAAATTTTCATTTAGATAATGGAATAAAAGGAGTGATTGAACAATACAGCAAGTGTCTCCATGCAACATTTATTTTGAAAAATTCCATACACTTAACAAGGTTTTAGTATATAGAGGACAGAAGGCAACACAACACGATGACAAATACACAGTAACATTGACTGATGACAACACAGAGTGTACACAATTTCACAACATAAAATCTACACACAAACAAAATAACACAGGAGCACAAAGGATCGAGCCAACTCTGTTATCAATCACATTCAAGAGAGTTACCAGAGGCCTTTGACACTCCTTTAGCTTCCATAGCTGCGTCACTACCAGCAGGCCAGACGTTGCAGTTGAACACTTTTTCTTTGTCCCACTCATTCTTGGTGGTGGTGTAAACGCTTGTGACCAAGTAGCCATTTCTGGTCTTCTGGCGGGTGAAGGTAGAATCCTCATAGTTTCCACTGTTTTGTTTCTCATCTACTGACCAGGCGATGTAGTAATCCTGCTCCACATCACTGAAGACCAGACACGCCAGCCTGACTTCAGCTGAGTCTTTTTCCTCCGCTGTGGGAATGAGAACTGTCACTCTTGGATTTGCCCCCTCTGAAAGAGACACTTAGTTAGCCTCCTTCATAATGAAGTGTTGAGTTTAAATTAGAATTCTCAATAAATAAAGATGACCAGGCTGGGAGTGATTAATTTGTTAATAAAAATCTCCTTTTCATATGTGAATTGGCTACAAAATAATATAGTTTCATAATATTTTGATGATTTCAGTTTGGTAACTTACTTCTGTTGACAGGCAGTTCTTGAGTAACCAGGATCACATCATTTCTAACAGCAGAACATCTCACGTTCTTGACTGATTTCCAGTCGTTGAGACTACGAGTCAGAATGCTGGTTATGTGATTCGTACTTGTTTCCAGCCTAACGTTCTCTGTGACATCCTTTCCATCAATCTGCCAGATGATGTTGGTCTCTGATAGTTTGGTAATACTACACTTCAACTCTGCCCGACGGTTGTTGAATATTTCTTTGTTAGTTGGAGGGTTTAAATCCATCGTGAGAGGAGCTACATGGAAAAGCCATAAGAAAAATAAATGATTAATGTAATTTTATTCTGTGGAGAAAAAAGAAATTGTTAAAAAAACACTTTCATGTTTACGTTCCATTTAAACATCCTCCTTCACCTTACTTTTAGTTTCAACCTCATGAAAATCAGAATTATACTGTACCTATTGAGGACTTGTGTGTTTCTCCTTGGTGGGTCACCTTACAGGTATAAACATTTTTACTGTTCCAATCTGCTTCAGGGATTCTTAGGACACTCACAGCTGAATATAAATTCCCAACTTTAGTGGGACTGAATATAGTGTCGCCATTTTCAACGTTGCCGTTCTTTTCCCAAGTGACTGACACTTGTTTAGGGGCAAACTGCTCAATATAACACGTTAAGGTCTGTTTGTCTCCACTTGGCCCTGATATCAAAGTTACCTTTGGAGTAGAAATTTCCTCTGAAAATGTCAAGGCAGAAGACAGACACATCAATCAGTTTGAGAACATTTTTCTGTTGCCTAAAAAGTGAATGTCAGATAGAAATGAAAGACAGATATTCTGAAATAAAACATAACATACTTTTTACTTGCAGTTGTTTGGTGCCTCCAGGGTGAGTGACAGAACAATTATAAGACAAAGATTTAGATTTTGTTACACTGATCACGCTGACTCCCGTGAATTTATTGTTGCTGTTACTCAGAGCTGAAATATATTGTTCAGAAGGCACACTAGTCCCACTGGCATCGCTCCATTGGAATGTAGCACTCTTTGGAAAAAAGTCATGTGCCAGACAACCAAGAGTGATTTTATCTCCAGAGCCGGAGTCACATGAAAACAGCGGGAACAGAGTTGGTGATGAAGTTGCTTCTGTGGAATAATATGAAGTTTGAATGTTAAAGGGTTCAAGTCAAAGGAAAAGTTGAACATATTTACACTAGATACTCAAATACACAGTGGTGGAATTTAGAGTAGCATATTTATTAAAGTATCATAGCTGGATACACATTTGAAGTATTGCCTGTGACTTGAGACTTTTTTGTTGATGCCACATTTGCAACGCTTACATCACAGTTGGGAGGCAAAAATACTTTTTACTTCTCTACATTTCTTACTCACTGCTTACTTTACAAGTCTTTTTTTTAACTCAAAATGTATGAGAACTGATAAAAATATGAACTTTTACTATAAAATCAAACTGCCTAACTATTTATGGAAGTACAGCTGAGACTGTTCATCACTCATTCTTTTCATTCAATTGGCAGAAATTTGTCTATGATTTTGATCGCCTATTAGAGACGGATTTTTTTCAGCATTTCTTCATTTCTAATTTAAATTTACAAACCAAATAATACATAAAAAAGTGAATAAATAATTATCATATTAAATCATACTGAACAACGATTAGTTGCAATGGAATGTTAAACGTATGAAAACACATCATCCAACTTTTTTTTTAGGTAGAGTGTTGACTATGGTACACAGATTACAATTTGTCTGCAATACGTAGCACCACAGTAATGTGATAGAAATGTGCTTTCTGTTGCACTGCTTTATTAACTTAAGCTGCTCCTTAATATTAATGATGTAATGATAAGAGCAAACTATTACACGTATAACAAGTATTTTTTATATTTAATTTGTATGGAGAATAAAAGTTATTAATACAAAATTTCAGAAACTTTTCTTGATAACACTAAGTAACATTTTCAATGCTGGACTTCTACCGATACAAAGAGTAGTTTTACAATATAGTATTAGAGCTTTAATTAAGTGACTAATACTTCAACAGTTGCTCCACCACTGCAGAGATTCTCTAAATGCTCAAATAATTAAAATAAAAAAGAATCAAAGCAGTTCCACTTCTCAACATCAAAAATTATAAATCGAAAAAGCTATTTTCAATCAAATATTTACCGATTGATTATTTCTAATAAGAAAGCTGGTTTGCTTCGTATGAGTTAAACATAACATTTCAAATAGCAGTATTTAGTCAGTATCATCTTATGTCTTAAAACATAGGGATTGCTTTTGTTTGACAGTACACCTATACTTAGAATAAAGAATAAAACAACCTAAAAGGCTTGTTGGTAAGAACTATTATTATTAGATAATATACAAAAGAAAATGAGGTGACCCTCACAGCAACTCACTTTAAAGATACTCATCTCTGTTACATTTTTTGAAAATTATAGATGAAAGATGCTGTGTCAAGCTTCAGTTAGAGAGGGCATGCGCTATGTCATTAATAAAATTTATAACCACTTTAAACTTTAAACTGTTGACTTACAGAAAGGAGTTATTTATAACTAATCAATAGAGTAACAACAGGTGAAATAACCAGTCATTTAGAGCGACCAAAAACGTAGATGCTCATTTGTTGCTCAGTGGCGTTACAATTAAGATCAAATCATCAAAACATCCTACATGAAGAGATATTATTATCATTAAGGACATTTGAAATGTTTTTGAAACAGCAGCATCATTGGCTACATTTAACGGTTATGTCTATAAACATTTTAAGAAGATATATTTCTCAGAACCTTTCTACCATCGAAAAACATAATTGAAGATAAATATATTAAGCAGTCGCTGTGAATATTTTGAGTAAATGTGACTTACCTGAAGAAACTGTGACTTCGGTCCCACGACCCCAGTAGTCAAAGTAATCACAGTGCTGCATCTCCGCTCACTGGTTGAACAAAAACCTGGGATGACAGGAAAAACCCTGTGTAACCACAGGAAATGCACGATGAAAGTAGAAATAGCAGTAAGACATCCTTGTGTCATGTCTGTTGTATGTTCATTCTCAGTCAGAACACAAAACATTTAGATTTATGGGAACATGTCACATCTCTATAGTTATTATGACTGTAAGCAACTAATTTACTTAGATTGAAATTAATATCTGTTAAGTTATGGGCTGAGGGTGTTTTCATTATTAATCCATAAGAAATGTTTTATCATTTATTTCCATTTGTCAATAAAAACAACACAAAAACCACTTGCGTACAGGAAGAAGAATAAGTATTTAAGTACTTATTTATATACAATATATATTTTTTCTTTTTGTAAATATGTTTAATATACATGACATTCAGTATGCACTGTATACACTACTGTCTATATACAGTTGTTCAAAGGAAAAAAGAAGTGATTTCGGTTGCTATAGGGAAGGAATAGCTTCATCGTCTAACCCTAACCCTCGTTCATGTCACGGTTCGTGGTACGAAAAGGGAGGACCCAGATGCAGACTTAAAAAAAAAACAGATTTATTTTTAAAAAAAAGCACAAGGCAAGAACCAAGGATGCGGCAGAGCCGGTTATCAAACATACTAAACTGTGAAAAAACAATAAGACCTGACTTGAACTATGAAACAAAACTTGACTATGGCTATGAATAAATAACGTGGGGCAAAAGACTGAACAAACGTGGCGTGAACATAAAAGTTAGGCAAGGCTAGACAAGGCAATTTTATTTGTATAGCGCATTTCATACATAAGTGCAACTCAATGTGCTTTACATAGCAGGAAAATAAATAACAGAATAAAAGGATGAAAAGATAAAAAGATAAAAATGTGCAAAGACACATAAAACAAAACAAGACAATAAAACCTTCTGTAACAGCCAGAACCAGAAGTACTGCAAGATAGAATTAGATAGGCTCCAGCCCATCTGCAACCCTGAATTGGATTAAGCAGGTACAGAAAATGGATGAAAATGATGAAATAAAATAATTTAAAAAAGAAAACATCTATGAGGTTGGATTAATGGATGAAAGGGATAAGGGATATGATGGATAATGGAGGACAAACTTAACATAGCTATCTTTGGGATCCTAAATCTTTATGATTACAATTGTTGATCATCTACTGAGAAAGAACTGAAAAAGAGCAAATTTAGAGAAAATTAAAACATTTTAAGACATTACTAAAGAATCAGCATCACTTCCTTCATAAATGACCCTTAACCATCTTCTCTTTTCTGTGTTTTTTACTGGCTTTTGTTTCTGTATTGTTATCATACAGAATTTTTGGAGGTTTTTGTCATAGGACGTATCACTGTGGCCACCATAGTATGCACTGTGACTCAGCCTCTCACAAAAACTTCCCCATATAAGCTATTTATCATTACACATGATTCACTTTTTTTTAAATAAAGATAGAAAAAAGAATAAAAAAAAACTTTCCTTGATCCAAATTCATTAAATATTCTCAGTTCTTTTCTCAGTGTATGATAAATTTGTATTTAGTCCAGGTTAAGTATTTGTTATGGTTAGGCATTTTTTGCCAGGGCAGCATGTCCCACCATGGGTACATTACTGGGTTGGGAAACACTGCACATCCTAAAAATGTTATCCTATTTAATCAGTGAAATAGTATTTACACATTCAAGCAATTTTTTTTAAGCACAAAGTCCTCTTAAGTAGGAAGGAGAGGAGGCAAAGGATGCATTTATGCACAGGTTTTTGAACCAGGGCACACTTTCAGTCATGAGTCCACTGTTTTTTCACTGCATCGTGAATTTGGGTTTCCCTTTTATTCAGGACAGGTTTTGGTATTAATATACAGTGTGGTCGCTACTCCATACACGGTTATACATTCTTGTTCAAAAAACCTGGCCTGATGTGATGGATCATCATTTATATTAGTTTTTCTGTAAATTTTTGGAGTACAACTAGGAAATCCTGCTTCTGTTCATTTAAAATGTTTGGAAACCTATACTTTTGTCCAGTAAGTTAAAAAAAAATAAAAATGTTCGTACAACAACTACCATCTCACCTATAACACCTACTTTACAATTCACATGTAGCCATTCTGACGATAACTAGAGGTCACGTATTCATTAAGTGTAATTTAAATGCAATTAAGGCCAACGTGAAAAATTTATTCATGGGATGTTATTTTTTGGAATAAATTGGAGGATGACAGCGCCAACATAGTGTATTTCTTTTTAAAGAAATTTCTCATCTGATGGGTTCTACAAAGTTTCACTGCTGCAGGTGTGGTCTCAGAGGTGCAGACAGAGTGGGAAACAGCTCTCTAAAAACGATATGTTTAGATACAACTAGAAACTGAAACCCTGCAGACCTTTAACTGATAAAAGAATTTAACTGTTGACTCCATGTGGTCTTAATTTAGATATTTCTTCTCTTCTCTTCATTGTCTCACGTTCTTAAATCAACGTATTGTGGGCAAAAACACTGGGAGGAAATCATCAAAATCACAAATATTCATCACTTATATTCATAGGTCCTTTCATTTTAAGTCTGATTATTGCAAAAAAAAACAACTTATCAGTTGAATGAATGATTAAAGAGAAGAAGCAAAATAAAAAAAAATGAAAAACACTAATTCCATCTATCCATTGTCTAGCCCCACTTTATCCAACTCAGGATTGCAGGGGCACATGGAGCCTGTCCCACTGCCATAGAAGCAGGGTACAGCCTTCATCACAGGGCCAGACAGATACAAACAAGACAAACAACCATGTACACTCACTTTCACTTTTGTATATTCAATGTATAATAAACAATAAACCTAACATGCATGTATTGGGACTGTGGGAGGAATTTGGAGGATTCCAGAGAGAATCCACACATAGACAGGGAGAATATAGAAACTCCACATAGAAAGGCACCAGCCGGGATTTGAACCAGGAACCTTCTTAAGAACTTCTGTAATCCATCCATTTTATATATACACACATTTACTATATTAAAGTCTATTACAAGTCCAGACCAAAAATCGGTTGAAATGTAAAATCTCAAGGGGCTGTCTTCATACAGGAAACTGCAGACCTGATCTGCTGACATACAGCGACAGATGTGCCTGCTGTTTCGAGGAAGTTTAGGTCTGACAGTTTCAACTTTCAGTCTCGGTCCCTGAGGTACAGAAATAGACGGTAATGAAAGAAAAATGCTTCGAAGCACTTTAAAGCACATGAACAAAAAGCATTTTGAATGAATCTAGTCCATGATCACTCATAGCCATGCTCTGTTTGATTTTGCATGATAAAATGTATATGTGAAATTATATCAGATTTACTTTATAATAACCTCTTTAAAAACAATTAAAATGAGTGTATTTGACAAAAACAATCAAACTCCAATCAACAGAAAACATTTATTCTCAAAAACTTTATTAATTTGTAAGTCGCTTTGGATAAAAGCGTCTGCTAAATACATAAACATAAACATAAAAACACAAAATATAACATTCAATAGTAAAGAGTAAGAACAAAATATTGAATAAATCTAAATTTATATATACATTTATATATAAATTTGACAATTTTGATTTTAGAAAAAGAAAAAAGCTATCAGCTTTTTTGTATAAAAGTAACACAACTACGATTAGTCATGATCCTTTTAATTTGAATGCCAAACTATAATTGATAAATTGTATCACGTTTATTGTCTTATACTATATCTGACAAAAGTTTGAAATTAAAAAAATGTTGTCAAAAATGATTAAAGGTGAATTGACAGAAAAAGGTTTCATCTCAGACCATAGAAAATACTTCACAGTACAGATAAATGACTTCAGAAATGTACTTTCTAAATATACAGTAGATTATTTATTGTATTCAAAGCATTGAAAATATCTGAAAACTACAAAAAAGACACCAACACTAATGTGTGATCTGCAGCCACTCATGTCTAATGTGCATCCATCTGATTCTTTATTGCTTCTTCATCTGAAAAACAATTTTGAAAATGTATTAATTTGTTATTATTAACAACAGCACAAACAAACAACAACAATTTTATGAATATCATTATTCATTCATAAATTGAATATTCTGAGAACTATATTAAACTGATGCTATAGATGCTCATCCCATCAAATATTTGTATTTGTGAACTATTTGGTTTAATTCAGCTCTGTAATGAACACCAGAGTCTGAAGTTGCTGTGAAAAATAATAGGACCCACATTCAGTTTAATGCAATATCTTGGAGTGGTTTCCATTTTCAGAAATGCTTCTTTTTTTTTTCTTTTTTTGTTAAAATATTTCTGCCTTAATCAAATGTCTTTATTGGATTAATTGAGCCTTCCATTTAGAGATTACATGGCCCTGTAGTCACATTAATCAAACAAGCATTAAAAAAAAATCACATCTGAATATCTTACTTTGAATAATCTGTCTTTGGTATAACTGAATGCATAAAAAGCCTGCATGTTTACCTGGACCAAGCTGAATATCATGTTATATAACAGAGAGAAAATGAAGAGCAATATGAAGGTGGAGGCTGTGGACCACAAACTGCTGAAGTCATCCTCTTCAACGGCATCATATGTGCAATTCGACTCAAACATACATATTAATTCTGAAGGGAAACCTGAGAAGAGGAAGGTACAGTATGGGTGATTAGATTAGTTGTGTGTGTTTCTAACAAATTTTCATTTAGATAATGGAATAAAAGGAGTGATTGAACAATACAGCAAGTGTCTCCATGCAACATTTATTTTGAAAAATTCCATACACTTAACAAGGTTTTAGTATATAGAGGACAGAAGGCAACACAACACGATGACAAATACACAATAACATTGACTGATGACAACACAGAGTGTACACCATTTCACAACATAAAATCTACACACAAACAAAATAACACAGGAGCACAAAGGATCGAGCCAACTCTGTTATCAATCACATTCAAGAGAGTTACCAGAGGCCTTTGACACTCCTTTAGCTTCCATAGCTGCGTCACTACCAGCAGGCCAGACGTTGCAGTTGAACACTTTTTCTTTGTCCCACTCATTCTTGGTGGTGGTGTAAACGCTTGTGACCAAGTAGCCATTTCTGGTCTTCTGGCGGGTGAAGGTAGAATCCTCATAGTTTCCACTGTTTTGTTTCTCATCTACTGACCAGGCGATGTAGTAATCCTGCTCCACATCACTGAAGACCAGACACGCCAGCCTGACTTCAGCTGAGTCTTTTTCCTCCGCTGTGGGAGTGAGAACTGTCACTCTTGGATTTGCCCCCTCTGAAAGAGACACTTAGTTAGCCTCCTTCATAATGAAGTGTTGAGTTTAAATTAGAATTCTCAATAAATAAAGATGAAAAGGGCTGGGAGTGATTAATTTGTTAATAAAAATGTCCTTTTCACATGTGAATTGGCTACAAAATAATATAGTTTCATAATATTTTGATGATTTCAGTTTGGTAACTTACTTCTGTTGACAGGCAGTTCTTGAGTAACCAGGATCACATCATATCTGACAGCAGAACATCTCACGTTCTTGACTGATTGCCAATCGTTGAGATTACGAGTCAGAATGCTGGTTATGTGATTCGTACTTGTTTCCAGCCTAACGTTCTCTGTGACATCCTTTCCATCAATCTGCCAGATGATGTTGGTCTCTGATAGTTTGGTAATACTACACTTCAACTCTGCCCGACGGTTGGTGAATATTTCTTTGTTAGTTGGAGGGTTTAAATCCATCGTGAGAGGAGCTACATGGAAAAGCCATAAGAAAAATAAATGATTAATGTAATTTTATTGTGTGGAGAAAAAAGAAATTGCTTAAAAAACACTTTCATGTTTGCGTTCCATTTAAACATCCTCCTTCACCTTACTTTTAGTTTCAACTACATAAAAATCAGAATTATACAGTACCTTTTGAGGTCTTCTTTGTGTAAATTTCTCCTTCATGAGTCACCTTACAGGTATAAACATTTTCACTGTTCCAATCTGCTTCAGGGATTCTTAGGACACTCACAGCTGAATATAAATTCCCAATTTTAGTGGGACCGATTTTAGTGTAGCCACTTTCAGTGATGCCGTTCTTTTCCCAAGCGACTGAAACTTTATCAGGGCCAAACTGCTCAATATAACACGTTAAGGTCTGTTTGTCTCCACTTGGCACTGATTGCAAAGTTACTTTTGGAGATCCCCCTGAAAATGTCAAGGCAGAAGACAGACACATAAATCATTTTGAGAACATTTACCACAAAATATTTTCTGTTGCCTAAAAAGTGAATGTCAGACAGAAATGAAAGACAGATGTTCTGAAATAAAACATAACATACTTTTTACTTGCAGTTGTTTGGTGCCTCCAGGGTGAGTAACAGAACAATTATAAGAGAAATAATCAGATTTTGTTACACTGATCACGCTGACTCCCGTGAATTTATTGTTGCTGTTACTCAGAGCTGAAATATATTGTTCAGAAGGCACACTAGTCCCACTGGCATCGCTCCATTGGAATGTAGCACGGTTTGGATAAAAGTCATGTGCCAGACAACCAAGAGTGATTTTATCTCCAGAGCCGGAGTCACATGAAACCAGCGGGAACAGAGTTGGTGATGAAGTTGCTCCTGTGGAATAATATGAAGTTTGTATGTTAAAGGGATCAAGTCAAAGGAAAAGTTGAACATATTTACACTAGATACTCAAATACACAGTGGTAGAATTTAGAGTAGCATATTTATTAAAGTACCATAGCTGGATACAAATTTGAAGTATTGCCTGTGACTTGAGACTTTTTTGTTGATGCCACATTTGCAACGCTTACATCACAGTTGGGAGGCAAAAATACTTTTTACTTCTCTACATTTCTTATTCACTGCTTACTTTACAAGTTTTTTTTTAACTCAAAATGTATGAGAACTGATAAAAATATGAACTTTTACGATAAAATCAAACTGCCTAACTATTTATATAAGTACAGCTGAGACTGTTCATCACTCATTCTTTTCATTCAATTGGCAGAAATTTGTCAATGATTTTGATCGCCTATTAGAGACGGATTTTTTTCAGCATTTCTTCATTTCTAATTTAAATTTACAAACCAAATAATACATAAAAAAGTGAATAAATAATTATCATATTAAATCATAATGAACGATTAGTTGCAATGCAATGTTAAACGTATGAAAACACATCATCCAACTTTTTTTTTAGGTAGAGTGTTGACTATGGTACACAGATTACAATTTGTCTGCAATACGTAGCACCACAGTAATGTGATAGAAATGTACTTTCTGTTGCACTGCTTTATTAACTTAAGCTGATCCTTAATATTAATGATGCAATGATAAGAGCAAACTATTACATGTATTACAAGTATTTTTTTTAAATTGTATGGAGAATAAAAGTTATCAATACGAAATTTCAGAAACTTTTCTTGATAACACTAAGTAACATTTTCAATGCTGGACTTCTACCAATACAAAGAGTAGTTTTACAATATGGTATTAGAGCTTTATTTAAGTGACTAATACTTCAACAGTTGCTCCACCACTGCAGAGATTCTCTAAATGCTCAAATAATTAAAATAAAGAAGAATCAAAGCAGTTCCACTTCTTAACCTCAAAATTATAAATCGAAAAAGCTATTTTCAATCAAATATTTACCGATTGATTATTTCTAATAAGAAAGCTGGTTTGCTTCGTATGAGTTAAACATAACATTTCAAATAGCAGTATTTAGTCAGTATCATCTTATGTCTTAAAACATAGGGATTGCTTTTGTTTGACAGTACACCTATACTTAGAATAAAGAATAAAACAACCTAAAAGGCTTGTTGGTAAGAACTATTATTATTAGATAATATACAAAAGAAAATGAGGTGACCCTCACAGCAACTCACTTTAAAGATACTCATCTCTGTTACATTTTTTGAAAATTATAGATGAAAGATGCTGTGTCAAGCTTCAGTTAGAGAGGGCATGCGCTATGTCATTAATAAAATTTATAACCACTTTAAACTTTAAACTGTTGACTTACAGAAAGGAGTTATTTATAACTAATCAATAGAGTAACAACAGGTGAAATAACCAGTCATTTAGAGCGACCAAAAACGTAGATGCTCATTTGTTGCTCAGTGGCGTTACAATTAAGATCAAATCATCAAAACAGCCTACATGAAGAGATATTATCATCATTAAGGACATTTGAAATGTTTTTGAAACAGCAGCATCATTGGCTACATTTAACAGTTATGTCTATAAACATTTTAAGAAGATATATTTCTCAGAACCTTTCTACCATCGAAAAACATAATTGAAGATAAATATATTAAGCAGTCGCTGTGAATATTTTGAGTAAATGTGACTTACCTGAAGAAACTGTGACTTCGGTCCCACGACCCCAGTAGTCAAAGTAATCACAGTGCTGCATCTCCGCTCACTGGTTGAACAAAAACCTGGGGTGACAGGAAAAACCCTGTGTAACCACAGGAAATGCACGATGAAAGCCGAAATAGCAGTAAGACATCCTTGTGTCATGTCTGTTGTATGTTCATTCTCAGTCAGAACACAAAACATTTAGATTTATGGGAACATGTCACATCTCTATAGTTATTATGACTGTAAGCAACTAATTTACTTAGATTGAAATTATCTGTTAAGTTATGGGCTGAGGGTGTTTTCATTATTAATCCATAAGAAATGTTTTATCATTTATTTCCATTTGTCAAGAAAAACAACACAAAAACCAATCACTTGCGTAGAGGAAGAAGAATAAGTATTTAAGTACTTATTTATATACAATATATATTTTTTCTTTTTGTAAATATGTTTAATATACATGACATTCAGTATGCACTGTATACACTACTGTCTATATACAGTTGTTCAAAGGAAAAAAGAAGTGATTTCGGTTGCTATAGGGAAGGAATAGCTTCATCATCTAACCCTAACCATCGTTCATGTCACGGTTCGTGGTACGAAAAGGGAGGACCCAGATGCAGACTTAAAAAAAAAAAAACAGATTTATTTTTTTAAAAAAGCCAAAGTATCAAGAGTATCAAAAATACTAAACTGTGAAAAAACAACAAGACCTGACATGAACTATGAAACAAAACTTGACTATGGCTATGAATAAATAACGTGGGGCAAAAGACTGAACAAACGTGGCGTGAACATGAAGGTTAGGCAAGGCAAGGCAATTTTATATGTATAGCGCATTTCATACATAAGTGCAACTCAATGTGCTTTTCATAGCAGGAAAATAAATAACAGAATAAAAGGATGAAAAGATAAAAAGATAAACATGTGCAAAGACACGTAAAACAAAGACAATAAAACCTTCTGTAACAGCCGGAACCAGAAGTAGTGCAAGATAGAATTAATAAAATGCTTTGGTAAGAAAAAAAAAGGATAAGACAAGTAAAAAGGAGGTAATAGACACTCAAGAGTATCTGTAACTCTAACCATTGGCACCCATCATCTCATTTCAAAGGCCTACCAAAACAAGAAAGTTTTGAGCCTTGATTTAAAAGTAGCAACATTTGGAGCACATCTAAGTGTTTCAGGGAGTTTGTTCCAGATATAAGCAGCACAATGTCTGAATGATGCTTTACCATTTTTTGTCTTAGGACTATAAACCGTTAGCAGTCCCTTTCCAGATGACCTAAGGGTGGTTGATAGGGAATAAAAAGATTTAGCAGGTATTTTGGGCCCAAACCATTTAGGGATTTGTAGACCAGCAAATTAATTTTAAATTCAATTCTCTCACACAGAGGGAGCCAGTGCAAAGCTCTGAGAACTGGTGTGATGTGGTCGTATTTTTTGGTTTTTGTGATCACCCGTGCAGCTGCATTTTGAACACGCTGCAGTTTTTGGATGGTTTTCTTTGGAAGGCTGTTATAAAGCACATTGCAATAGTCTAGTCTACTTGAGATAAAAGCATGGACAAGTTTTTCCAGGTCTGGTTTAGATAGAAGGCTTCTAATCCTTGCTATATTTTTTAGGTGGTAAAATGCCGACTTGGTGAGTGAATTAATCTGGTTTTCAAAGTGTAAGTCAGCATCTGATATAACACCTAGGTTTCTGGCATGGCTTGTAGTCTGTAGTGATAGGGTTTTCAGATAAGCACTGACCTCAATTCTCTCATTGTTGTTAGGACCAAAAACAATAACTTCTGTTTTGTTCTTGTTTAGCTGCAGAATATTGTGGAACATCGAGTCATTTATCAGTGCGATACAATGCTAAAGGGACTCAATCAAGGTAAGGTGAGGATTTCACGATGACTGTGAGTGAACCTGGAAACGAAATACTGGGGAAGGTGATTGGCGACAACGAGCAGCTGTGAAAAAGAAAACAGGTGACTTGAGTGAAGCTAAGTGACAGGGGAAAAAACATGACAAGAAATGAACCTGGAAACATGGCAAAAACCTGAAAACATGACAAAAGAAAACTTAAAATGTGACAGTTCATTCTGTTCCATTATAACCGTGATGATAACTGAAATCTTTTCATCTTTTACTGACAAAGTGTCATAGTTACACAACAATTTGATAACAGCTTGATGGAAAAAAATAAATACATGCCAAAAAAATACATTTCATTTAGCTGTCTTTCTGTAAATTTCTTCACATTTGGAGGCGCACATGTAATCTTTCTAATGCATGTAAAAGATTTCACGAGGGAATTTGTCTGGCAGTTTCTACAAACTTTCGCAGCTGCAGGTGTCATCCCAGCTGTACAGAACAGGGAAGCGGCTTTCTAAAAACAACATGCTTGGAGACACCAGGAAACTGATGTGCTGTGTTGAATTCTGTGTTACGTTAGATGTTCTTAAATCCCTGTGTTGTTTTGTGAAAAAAGAAAACTAATTATTAATTCAAAAGGAGAATTAAAAAAAATATATATATTTTGTTCAATTGTACTCTGTGTTGCAGGGGAGCTGGAGACGCCTTTGTCTGAACAGTATGTTCTGTAGAGGGTGGGCACTATTGTCATTGTGTTTAACAACTTGTACATAATTCTTCAATTCACAATCAGCTCCGGTACCTCCAAAGCATTCCCCAGAGCAAAGCCAAATTTCTTTATCAGAAACTCTTTTTTTAACTCTTTGAATCACTGGCTCCGGTGCTGCTGCCCCAAGAGATAGTTGCAAAACAGATTGCACTCTTCACTGCCAACTTATAGAAGATATGCATCATCTTGGTGCAGCTATTGAAGGACTAAGCCTCCTTACCAAGAAATTGGCAAATAAAAGAAAAGGCTTTATGATTCTATTTAGTAATTGGGCTGCACAGCAAGAAGGTTCCTGGTTTGAAGGCCATCTGGGGCCTTTCTGTGTTCCGTTTGCATGTTCTTTCTATGTTTTTGTGGGTTCTCTCCGGCTACTCTGGTTCTCTCAAATCATCCAAAAATTTCAGGTTAATTGGTGACTTTAAATTGTTTGTAGGAGTGAATGCGAGTGTGTATCATTGTTGGTCTTGTTTGTCTCTGCGTGGCCCTGTGATAGGCTCCAGCCCATCTGCAACCCTGAATTGGATTAAGCAGGTACAGAAAATGGATAATGATGAAATAAAATAATTAAAAAAAGAAAACATCTATGAGGTTGGATTAATGGATGAAAGGGATAAGGGATATGATGGATAATGGAGGACAAACTTAACATAGCTATCTTTGGGATCCTAAATCTTTATGATTACAATTGTTGATCATCTACTGAGAAAGAACTGAAAAAGAGCAAATTTAGAGAAAATTAAAACATTTTAAGACATTACTAAAGAAGCAGCATCACTTCCTTCATAAATTACCCTTAACCATCTTCTCTTTTCTGTGTTTTTTACTGGCTTTTGTTTCTGTATTGTTATCATACAGAATTTTTGGAGGTTTTTGTCATAGGACGTATCACTGTGGCCACCAAAGTATACACTGTGACTCAGCCTCTCACAAAAACTTCCCCATATAAGCTATTTATCATTACACATGATTCACTTTTTTTTTAAATAAAGATAGAAAAAAGAATAAAAAAAAACTTTCCTTGATCCAAATTCATTAAATATTCTCAGTTCTTTTCTCAGTGTATGATAAATTTATATTTAGTCCAGGTTAAGTATTTGTTATGGTTAGGCATTTTTGCCAGGGCAGCATGTCCCACCATGGGTACGTTACTGGGTTGGGAAACACTGCACATCCTAAAAATGTTATACTATTTAATCAATGAAATATTATTTACATATTCAAGCTTTTTTTTTTTAAGCACAAAGTCCTCTTAAGTAGGAAGGAGAGGAGGCAAAGGATGCATTTTTGCACAGGTTTTTGAACCAGGGCACACTTTCAGTCATGAGTCCACTGTTTTTTCACTGCATCGTGAATTTGGGTTTCCCTTTTATTTAGGACAGGTTTTGGTATTGATATACAGTGTGGTCGCTACTCCATACACGGTTATACATTCGTGTTCAAAAAACCTGGCCTGATGTGATGGATCATCATTTATATTAGTTTTTCTGTAAATTTTTGGAGTACAACTAGGAAATCCTGCTTCTGTTCATTTAAAATGTTTGGAAACCTATACTTTTGTCCAGTAAGTTAAAAAAAAATAAAAATGTTCGTACAACTACAACTACTATGTCACCTATAACACCTACTTTACAATTGACATGTAGCCATTCTGACGATAACTAGAGGTCACATATTCATTAAATGTAATGTAAATGCAATTAAGGCCAACGTGAAAAATGTATTCATGGGATGTTATTTTTTGGAATAAATTGGATGATGACAGTGTCAATATAGTGTATTTGTTTTTAAAGAAATTTCTCATCTGATGGGTTCTACAAAGTTTCACTGCTGCAGGTGTGGTCTTAGAGGTGCAGACAGAGTGGGAAGTGGTTCTTTATAGATGGCATTTTTAGAAACATCAGGGTATAACTTGTCCGGTTGCAGCAAAACCCAAGTCATAATGGTGCATTTCAGTTGAACCCGAAAGTAAGAAATTCCATGCAACTGGGTGCATGGAATTTCTTACTGGAGGTGTAAAGTTTCAAGACAATTTTTGCTGTTGGACACTGATATGACAGGACACCAGCAATGTTTTTTCCTTTTTAAAAAAATAAAATAAAATGCATGCATGTAATAATTTTACCAACTCAATTCCTAAAAAAGTTTGTAAAATGTAGATAAAGGTAGAATACAATGATTTGAAAGTCTACTAAAAATGATATTTGATTGAATTATTCATTCAGTACAACAGATGACTCTCAGGTGTTTGTTCTTAGGTTTTTGTATGGGTGTATATCATTGTGCCACCCCATAGAACACAATGATAAATGCTATAACAAAAACCAAGCACTGCTGCATTGGAGGGAAAGTGAAACTATAACACCATCAGTGGGGAGGAATGGAACTAAACTTGAATACTGATCAACAGAAATCTAGAGGTGAATTTCTAATGTTTATTTGATTTGATCAACTCATTCAACATTTCAGATTACTGTTTAGTGTATGATTTTCCAATGTCAAGTTAGCGCAATTTAAAATCTATTATTCTGATCTAAGAAAAGCAAAGAACTGCAATGAGATCATGAAAAAAAACTTTTCGCATATGTTGATGCAATCTATGAATCTATGAATTTTCATTACACTTGTTCAAATAAATCCATATGAAAATCAAACGTCATTGAGAGCAAGCGTGTAAACTGGCAGTTTGAGATAATTAAATTAAACTAATAACAGTAATGATTGCATGGAATCAAATAGTGTAAATTAATTATATTAATGAACTGTAGACTCCAGTGGTTG
This sequence comes from Leuresthes tenuis, assembly GCF_036924035.1. Classification (NCBI taxonomy): domain Eukaryota; kingdom Metazoa; phylum Chordata; class Actinopteri; order Atheriniformes; family Atherinopsidae; genus Leuresthes; species Leuresthes tenuis. Next base: position 15,625,648 of record NW_027325371.1, read on the forward strand.
AAACAGTCACAGTTGTGTAGCAGAACTTGTTGAATAAAAGCATGTACAAGAATTTTATTAGTATTAGAAAATACTTTAGTACCTGTGTGCATTTGTTCAGTGCTCAAAGTTTATCACAGATCTTGGTATCATCATGTGGTTATGAGTGATTTGGTTGACATGAAAATGAAATTTACATTTGCACAGTAACTGATACTATGTTGCTAACTGTTTACCTTTTAGGTATCAGTCTGTTTGTTAAACTGATATTAAGAGTAGTTTCCTCATTATGTAATGAGAATTATGGCACTAAATGTCGTCTTTTTTCCCCACAACATTATAATGGATGAGTGTCAGATTTGTGGTTCTTAGGTTTTTGTATGGGTGTATATCATTGTGCTCCCCAGCCCATCACTGTGACAAACACTGACACAAAAACCCAACACTGGTGGAAATATACCATCTACAGAAGGTAAGAATAAAACTATAGTAGGATTCTATTTAAATCTATTTATTTAATATGTGATTTTCAGTAACTTATTAAAAGGACTCTATATTTCTCAAGTTAAGAAGATATTTGGTTGACATGAAGATAAAATTTATATTTGCAACTGACACTCTACTGCTAATTATTTACCTTTTTGATATCAGTCTGTTCATTTAAACTGATTTTCTCATTACGTAATGAAAAATGTTTTTCTTAATCTTTTTTCCCACAACGTTATAATAGAGTGTCAGATTTGTGGTTCTTAGGTTTTTGTATGGGTGTATATCATTGTGCCCCCCAGCCACCACTGTGACAAACACTGACACAAAAACCTGTGGTGCAAACACTGTTTGCTGCACCAGAGAGTGAGTGGACCTATACCACCAGCAGAAGGTAAGAGTAAAACAAAACTTAAACTCTTATCACCAAAACTACAATTAATAATTACTCACCAATGAATTGGCTTTTTTTTATTCATTTATCAGGATTCTGTCTAAATCTATTTATCGACATGTGATTTTCAGTTACTTCTTAAAAGGGCTCAATATTTCTCAAGAAGATAAGTAAATCTCTTAATTTTGAATGTTTCATTTAAATAAAAAACGGATTATTAAAAGTGCAAACTGAAGTGCAAATTAAATCAACTAACTTTCAAAAGTCTGTATTCAGTATCTGGTATTTCAGATTAAAGTACAGCATACTGGAAGCTAAAATGTATATACATTTCAATCATGCACAGAGTTATGCATTTTTTCAGAATTGATCCATCTAACTAAACCACATCTAATTCTGTGTTAACACAAATTAATTGAGTTTTACAGTAACGTCTGATAAATATTCTGGCACACAAAAGTCCACAGCAATTAAATAATCCTAACTGAATAAGAATCAATGAAATAATTCACAAGAAGATTCAATTATTCATCGGCTACACAGTACAGGTCAAATTTCAGTATAAATAACTTTTTTTGATAATACGCAAAAAATTAATAATTAATAAATTTAATAAATTTGATAGAAACTGCGCTTTAAGGAAAATAGGTAACTAAATAAATAAAACCACGAAGGCAAATCTATTAATTACAAAAAGTGAGTAGAACAAAAGATGGTTGAGAGTGAAATCTGCATTGACATTTGAAATTTGTTGAAGTAAATTCTGAGAAAAAAAATGAAAATAGTTTTGATCAATTGAAGGGATTTTGCCGTCTTATGATGAGAGAAAAATGTTCACCACGAGAAAATCGTCATTAAATAGATGACTAATATTTTGTTATTGAGATCTGTGTTTTATATTAGAGGAAAATATGCCAAACACAAAATAATAATTATGAACTCTTCAAATTCAGTATTTGGTGTCAGGTTCCAAATCAATGTAGGAAACAATATTACTCACTGATCACATGAATTGTATTGTTGAAATTGTTAGTGGCTACAGGCTGCAGCCGTTTAGTGCTTTCTGTCAGCACTGAAACACGCATACAGAAAATACATTTAAATGTTAGAATGAATGAAAATAATGGGTGCCAGTAAATTCCTCCAAACTGTTTCCTGATGTCCTGTGTAAGGCCATTTCTGTGGGAAGAATTAAAAACACAGCACATCCTTGTCTGCCCTCTAGAGTTTTAAAGCAGGGACTGCAACTTTTTCAATATCAACAAGCTGTTTAGAGATGGTTACATGTGAACATCTGCAATGTATTAATTTCCCTGCTTTTCAGAAGCAGCTTCTGTTTGATATCACTGCTTAGACCACTATTCATTAGTTAGCAGACATTAGAGCTGAGGCCGCTTCTGGAAAAGGTGAATCTCTACACTGACTTGTTATAGAAAAGTAACCATCTGCCTCTCTGAATACAATAAATAATAATATTAATTCCTGTTTTTATTATTATTATTAAAATGATAAAAAAAGATAAATTCACATATACTCTGATTCAACCTGAGGCACAGCTGCAGTCAGTCTGTGAGAAAAAACACAGAAACCTTAAAGCTTAAAGATGCAAAGTGGCACCACTGAGTCTGATCAGATGATATCAAAACTGTATGTTTCAAACTGAAATAACTGTTCACATCATCAGTCTTGTGACTATTCACTGTTTCTAATGTGTTAATTTGTGCAAATCTTCTAAGAGCTCTTCAAAGGAATCAGGCACTAGCAGCAAGATCAGAGAAACAGGGAATAAAGTTGATCCTTAAGCTGAGTCAAGTTCCTCTAATTTTGCTGTTGAACTCCTAAGATTTTTTGCATGCAAGTAAAATTAACTGGATAAAACTTGATCAATTTTCTCTGACAAATAAGAAAAATTAAAAGAATGTGTTTAATATAAAACTGAAGTCAGAAAAAATGCAAGAAAAGTACATTGATAATGATTTTTTTTTTTTATTCAGTATTAAAAATCAGAAGCTCTGCAGCTCAGTGATGAAACACACTGATGAAATATAAAATTAGATTCACTCTTCAGTCATCCTCATACTGTTAAACTGCTATACACATAATTTCTGGTAAAAAGCTTTACACTTCAAAATCATCTTTTACAAATTTATAGAATAATCAAAGTCATAGTTTAATCTGTAGTTAGTTTTTTAGCTCTCAGGATTCCATGATCATTCATTGAATATGAGTCAACTGATCTGCTGTTACTGTCTGATTAAACAGAGGAGAGGCGGAGGCTATAAGTCAGAAAGTGAACCCAGGATACATTTCTTAATAAAGTGTTAAACCAGCTTCTAGTGACCTACAATAACATGCAGTGTTAACATTAGCTAAATAAGCAAAGATGATTATTATACTTTTTTTAATTTGCTCTACCATCCACAAATACATTTGAATAATTTGCATGATGTGATTCAGAAACTCTTCTATAACTGAGCACAAATACTGTTACTCAGGTCTGTAGATGTTTTGTATCACTGTGGCTCTATCACACACAGTAATGAACAGCTGTGTCCTCAGGCTGCAGAATGTGTCCAGTTATTCTCACTGTTATGAACTTGTTATTGAGAGCATCATTTTGGGTTTAGCCTCTTTGTCCCCACTGATTAAAAATCCACTCCACTTTTTCTTCATTATGTTGTCTGATCCACCATCTGATAACAGCTGTGCAACAAGCTGTTATCAGTCACAGAATAAATTAGAAAAATATTACTGATAACATTGTTACTTTTACATTATTGACCATAAACTTGCTTTTACCTTCCTTTTTGTAGTAATACAATGGTAAAAGTGTAAAGACTAATTTGAAGGTTATTACCACAGAGCAGGAAGTGTGGGGATTGTTGACATAAATATGAATTTTCATTTTAAGAAAATGAGTGCATCTCTGTGAGAGAGTGAACTGAAACCAGCTTAGAAATTATAGATAATCAGGAAATGGATATTTTTTTACATGTATCAACATGCTTTTGCAGCTGCCACTGAGAACACGTTGCCATTTGTTGCTTTTGAAGGTTTTTGTTCAGCTCCTCCTCTGTCTTCAGTCACTGTGCTTTGTCGAGCACAGAAGTAAACAGCAGAATCTTCTGCTGTGAGGCTCCTGATCTCCAGGTACTGAGTGCTGCTGGGCACATCTTGAGTAAAACTGACTCGATTTTGAAAGGAGCTGGCATACTCTGAGGAGCTTCTGTATGGGCTTATCCTCCCCATCCATTCGAGAGGTTTCCTCTGCCTCTGCCTCACCCAGTGAATATAATGATTTACCATGCTGTAACCAGAAATTACACACGACATCTTCACTGTGTCTCCAGGTCTCTTCACCTCAGATGGAGACTGATCCAGTTTAATCTGACTCCAGACTCCTATAATAAAACAAAACCATAACATCATTCACCAATAATCACTTGATGAACATTTAAAAAAGATTAAAAAGTGACAGATTTTCTCACCATGTATAGAAAGCAGAAACAACAAACTCCACATAATTCTATTATCCATTCTGTTAAACTGTTGTGAAATTCTATCAAACTGACGTTAAAAGCATGAAGAAAACTTTTCTCAGTGTTCTGCCATAAATTGTGTTGACTGTGGTTGTTTATAAAGAGGGAGATTTGCATAGACCTCCCTCTACAAAGTCTAAGAGACGATGTAACGCGATAATCAGCAGCATCAAACAGTAGAGGAAACACTGAAATATTTCACAAAAGACACAAAAGGAAAGTAAAAAAATTTGATGTTCAACAATATCCTCAAGACAGTTTTCCAGTGATTTTTCATTAATTTATTTGTGTGTTTTTTATTTGTTTATGTAAGCCTATATCTCTCCTTAAATTCCACTTTTGGGTTGAAATTCCTGACTCTTTAGTCACTTCAGTTATTTTTGCAGGTCTTTCAGTTGGTTCTGTTGCTTTGGAAGAATGAGAATAACCAGAGACCGGACTGATGTTGGTACACTGTCCAGAACATGTTCTGCTAGTTTTTTTCTCTTCTTTATTTTATATGAAAACTCACATTAAAACAATTTAATTGTATCCACAAAGCAAACGATACTATCTGAAGCTGTAGTTTTATAAGCTCATTAATTATATTTTATTTTGAAATGAAGGCTGAAATAGGTTATAAATATCAAGTCTGTTTAAAATATTTAAAGATAAAAAGGTTTCAGATTCAGGTTTTTCAAAAACACTGAATGCATCAAATGAAAAAAACCTAAAATTTGTTTTAATTCTCACATTTAATTTTGAATTGTTCATTCATTCTCTTTTGGGAGAAGTTTTATTCTTTATTTAAATTTCATAAAGAGTAAGGTTTGATTTTGATTATGTGTTTAGATTGTTCTGTTTGATCATGGGGCCAAAGAAATGGATATTTATCCATTATTCTTCTTTAGTGTCACTAAAAGAGACAATAAACTCTGGAGGAAATGGCACACAATGATTTCATTTAAAAAAGATTAAAAACTGACAGATTTTCTCACCATGTATAGAAAGCAGAAACAACAAACTCCACATAATTCTATTGTCCATTCTGTTAAACTGTTGTGAAGTTCTATCAAACTGTCCATTGTCCACACAATGATTTCACACAGATTGTTGAAGTATTTGAAAACAACTTGTATGAAGTGGTTTGTCAGAATATTTGACTGTATATAGGTGAGTGTCACAGTGGCAGCTGCAGGGCTTTGTGTACAGCTCTGTAGCTTCCTGTATCAGTGTGGCCTTCGAGCACAATAATAAACTGCAGAGTCTTCAGTCGTCAAGCTGTTCATCTGCAGATACACTTGATCCTTGTTGTTGTCTCTTGAAATGGTGAAACGATTCTTGACAGAAGTGGAATAATACTTATCGCTTCCACTGGGAGCAGAAATGAAGGCAACCCACTCCAGTCCTTTTCCTTCAGCTTGTCTGATCCAGCTGATATAAGCGTTATCATCTGATATTCCTGCATATGTACAGGTCAGTTTGTGGGAGTCTCCTTGCCTCTTTACCACTGGTTCAGACTCAGTCAAAGTCTGACTGCAAACACCTGAGAGCAAAGCAGTGAGATCAGTGCAGAACCAAACAGAAAACTAGTAAACAGAGCAGTGCAGAAGTGTGATATTCACCAGAAACTGCTGAGAGCAGGAGAAACGTTACACATCCAGTTAAAGCCATCGTGGAAAAGTGTTGCACGTCTGTCTGGTAGATTAGCTCAAGTGAAGTGAGTTAAATAAAGATGGATGAGGCAAACATTTGCATTGACTCCTCCTCTCCCTATTTGGAAAGATTATGACCCAAAAATATTTAGTTTTTTATGAACTCAACCCTCGATGAACCGGTGGCGCCCTCGATGGCTGCGACCGTTCTATGAGATCATGAGATAACAATTATTGAAGGGAGGCCGTGCTTAGTATTCTCTTTTTTAAATATCCCAATTATTTTAAATTTAAGGTCAATTTTAAGTAACACCTATGAACTCTTTGGATCAAGCATTTGGTGTCTGATTCCAAATTTATTTAGAAATACGAATTTTATTAATCTTACAAAATTGGAAAGTGATTTTAATCCAGTTGAACAGCACTCGTCCAAATTGTTAGTGGCTGTTAGTTGTTGAAAATAAAGTGCAGCAGTGCATTTTTCTTTCCAAATGTTTTCTAATTCTTCCTGTGTCAGGACCTTTTTGCATGAAGAATTAAGAAACCCCATCCATCCTTGTCTGCAGTTCTGAAGGAGGGACGGCAGCTTTGTACAGTTTGAACAAACTGTGGCTTCAAATGAGGAGAGATGGGTGCATGTGAAGCTATGAAATATCATCAGGGATCAGGGGTTTATGGGCGATTTGGAGCATGCCATCATGGTTTTGAGACACGTTTAGGTGTAATGTGACATTTTTTATTTGTTATCAGTTATTTATCAGTTATTTTTATTTTTATTTATGTGGTTGTGCTGTTGTATTTTTCTTTTATTTTCTTGCTGTTTATTGACCATGATTTACACAAAAATCTTCCCATACATATTCTTCTGAGGCTCTAATACTAATATAATCTTAAAGATGACAATTTAACAATTTATTACTTGATTACCTTTATGTAATTTGTCTCACTAATGTCCATGTCTGGTATCCTCTCTCAAAATGAAACATCATGATAATGTAAATTCTTCACATCATCACAGTGAAAATGGATCATGATCATCCTTTTAACAGAGGAGATATCAATAAATGTGCCATATGGATAAGATGTTTACATGCAATTGGGCCTCTTTAAACACTCCTGGCATGATCTGCTGATGATGTCACACTACTACTACCAATAATGATGACAGTAAGATGAAAAAGAAATTCAGTGTCGTTCAATTAGATAAACAATGAACAGTGTTTCATTGATGTTCATATTCATTGTGTGGCTCAGTTAGATTCTTTTGTAAGTGGTTGTTACACAATTGCTGTCTTAATTTATTTTCACTTTTATACGTGGCTGTATCTTGCTGGCTCATCAGTTTTTGTGCAGGTCCGTAATGTTTTTTATGACTGTGGCTCGATAACGTGCACAGTAATAAGCAGCTGTGTCCTCAAGCTGCAGATTCTGTCCTGTTATTGTCATTGTTCTTGCAGAAGTGTCTCTGCTGTAGCTGAACTTATTCTTCAGAGCATCGATTTGCTCAATAGTGCCACCTCCGAACCACTGAAAAATCCACTCCAGTGCTTTTCCTTCACGCTGTCTGATCCAACCTGTTGCATAGTCGTCATCAGACAAAGAATAACCAGAGACCTGACAGATGATGGTCAAAGACTCTCCAGGCTGCACAACCTTTGATTCTGGCTGGATGAGATCAATACTTTGGACACCTGTGGAAACACAAATCAACATTATCTTCATCATTCATCTGAATATTCTGTGTTTCTGATGTGATTATTAGTGTGAATCCACTGAAAGCTCCTCACAGGATCCAGCTGCCAGCAGCAGTATCAGAGTTAAAGAGAACATGGTTGATGCTAAAGCTGAACTGATGTGAACTCTGCTGTCCTCTCACTGACACACAGAGACACGCTTCCTTTTGAAGATACTGTATTTGCATGACATTTTTCCAGAACCAACCAGATCAAAACCAGATTGTGACCCTTGCAGTTAACTTTTCTCTCAACGTTTTTAATTTTTGGAGAGACTCACCAAGTTTAAAATGTATGCATGTTTGAGAAAGATGATTTAGGAAGCTGAAAAACACTGACAAAAAGTTTCCATAGCCTGAACTTTATTCACAATCTGAGTACGCTGTTTGAAAAATAGAACTAGAACTAGAATAGATCTAATCTTTCTCCATTTAGATGACATAATAAACAATAAACAGAAGTTTCTTTTGGATTCTGGTAATTGTCTTGAAAATAAGATTGTGAACAAAGAAATTTACATATGTTGTTGCAGTGTTTGCAAATGTAGCTGTGAAACAGTTGTTACCTTTGAGTGTTTCACTAATGGTAGCTGTAACATTAGTTTACACATACTTGTTTTCTCTAATGTGCAATGAATTCAGAAACCATTAGAAATGTTGAACACGCTGACAAAGAAGCAGACAAAGTGCTTTGTATAGCACAACTAAAATCAGAGAGTTCTTCTTTTATCCTTTGCAGTGTCTTTGGTTGTTGCTTCAAAAAGTAGTTGTTTCACTGAATGTGTGTCATAAAAACTGACTTCAGCACAGATAAAATGATGAAGTGTTTTCTCTTCACGATTTATCAAGAGCACAGAAAGAAGTTCTGCAGGATTTTGTACAGCTGTTGAGATGAGTTCAGTCACAGGAATAAACAGCAGAACCTTCAGTCTGCAGACTGCTCATCTGCAGATACAGCTGCTGTTTGCTGTTGTCTCTGATGGTGAACCAGCCTTGAACTGACTAAGAGTAGTATTTGTTGCGATCACTATAATCAATAGCAGCAACCCATTTCAGTCCTTTTACAGGAACTTGTCTGATTCAGTGCAGGTAGTGGTTACTGATTGTGAATCCAGAGGTTATAAAGGTCAGTGTGAGAAACTCTGCAGGACTTTTATGCACTCATATAACTTTCCTGTGTTTGTCTGTTCGTCGGATGTATTCCTGTGGACATAAAAGTATGACCCAGATGTGTTCTTCTTCAAAGTTTTACAAATACCTTTAAAAAGTTAACGATTGTTTTACTTGAGCAAAGTCACCATAGGTCATCTAACTTACCCCTCCTCTGTTCATGTTCACACTCATGTGTGTTACTGTGTACTTCTGAGTATTTGTGCAGGCCTGTGAGTGGTTTGTATCACTGTGGCTCGAACATACACAGTAGTAAACAGCTGTGTCTTCAGGCTGCATATTCAGCCCTGTTAATTTCACTGAGCTGTCAGCTGTCAGGGTGTTGTAAAGGAACTTGCCCTTTAGAGCATTGCTTTGATAAAAGGCACCACTACCCCACCGATGCCAAATCCACTCCATTGGTTTTCCTTCACGCTGTCTGATCCAACCTGTTGCATAGCTGCCATCAGTCAAAGAATAACCAGAGACCCGACAGGTGATGGTGAAAGACTGTCCAGGCTGCACAACCTTTGATTCTGGCTGGATGAGATCAATACTGTGGACACCTGTGGAAACACAAATCAACATTATCTCCATCATTCATCTGAATACTCAGTGTTTCTGATGTGATTATTAGTGTGAATCCACTGAAAGCTCCTCACAGGATCCAGCTGCCAGCAGCAGTATCAGAGTTAAAGAGAACATGGTTGATGCTGAAGCTGAACTGGTGTGAACTCTGCTGTCCTCTCACTGACTCACAGAGATATGCTTCCTTTTAAGCAATCTTCATTTGCATATTGTTGAATATGTTTTTATATGATTTGCATTAATTTCATCGTCGTTATCCTTAAAAAAACATAGATTTTTCCTTGAAAAGTTCAGATATAAAGAGAAAATCTTGATTGTTATTTGAATAAACCGATAACATGGCTACAATTAGATTTACTTTGGAAGCTTTCATGGAAACTCAAAAGAACTGTTGACAGCGAATCGGTACACCTGAAAAGCTCTATTTCTATTTCTCTGTCAGCACTGGATGCATGTCTCTTATATGAGAGCCTGAGGAGGAGGAGAGTTTATCCTGACAGTGTCACTGTAAAGACTGATGTAAAGGATATAACCTGGCCATGATTAGTGGGAATTCTGCACAGGAATGTGAATTTCCATTTGAGGAATAGGAGGGCAGGACTGTGTGAGAATGAATGATTTAACACCACACAGGCTCTACCCATAAAAATGTAAGTATTTGATAATTTGAAAATTCACCACAAAGATCCAAAGACATGAGAATATAAAGCAGCTTCTTCATATTTGCTATTATGAATTGTCAGGTAAATTCTGACATGATGCTTTTGCAGTCATTTCTAGTTATCTAATGAGCATAAACCATTGACACTGATTGTCCTCCAGTGTTCTTTTCAGCAACTTTAGTCATCACTTACAAATCCTTACTCATATGTATTAGTTTAATAACTTGGATGAAGTCTTTAACTTTCATTCCAGTGGAAAAAACTGATGCCTGTAAGAATTGATCTATTGAATGAGTTTCTTCTTATATATTTATTTATTTTGTATAATGATGTATCACAGGGACACATGGATACAATGAATTCTCATATATCATCCTCAGCCTTCAAAGCACTGTGGGTTTTATACAGCTGTTCAAATGACTTCAGTTACTATGAGCACAATAATAAACAGCAGAATCTTCACTGTTCACCTGCAGATGCAGCTGCTGTTTGCTGTTGTCTCTCCAAACTGGGCCTTTGACTGACTGAGGGTAGAAGTTAAATTTCAAAAATAATTTTACTATCAAAACTTTCAGCTTGTTTATTATGATATTGAGCCATTATTTCTTGTTCACATTTAACCTTTACACATTTCTGTGTGAATTAAATTATTTCACTATCGTTCTCATTTATTGTTATTTTGAAATGTAATGTTAACTTGAAATGAAGGCTGAAATAGGCTATAAATATCAAGTCTGTTTAAGATATTTAAAGATAAAAAGGTTTCAGATTCAGGTTTTTCAAAAACACTGAAAGCATCAAATGAAAAAAACAAACACATGGAAAACGCTAAATTAATTCTGCAAATTGAAGTTTTATATAGTTTTATTTTTAGCTGAAATTTTTATTAGTTCTCATATTTAATTGTGAATTGTTCATTCATTCTCTTTTGGGAGAAGTTTTATTTTTTATTTAGATTTCAGTGTTGTTCAGCTCCCCCTCTGTCTGTGTTGTACGTCTGTCTGGTAGTTTGGCTGAAGTGAGTTGAATAAAAGATGGTTGAAAGTGAAATTTGCATTGACTCCTCCTCTCACTGTTTTAGTAAATTCTGAGAAAAAAAATCTAATAAGTTTTTATCAATTGAAGGGATTTTGCCGTCTTACTCATGATGAGAGAAAAATGTTCAACACGAGCAAATCATCATTAAATGGATGCTGTGCCTAATATTTTCTTATTGAAATCCATGTTTTAAATTAGAGGAAAATATGCCAAACACAAAATAATACTTATGAACTCTTCAGATTCAGTATTTGGTGTCAGCTTCCAAATCAATGTAGGAAACAATATTACTCACTGATCACATGAATTGTATTGTTCAAATTGTTAGTGGCTACAGGCTGCAGCCGTTTAGTGCTTTCTGTCAGCACTGAAACACGCATACAGAAAATACATTTAAATGTTAGAATGAATGAAAATAATGGGTGCCAGTAAATTCCTCCAAACTGTTTCCTGATGTCCTGTGTAAGGCCATTTCTGTGGGAATAATTAAAAACACAGCACATCCTTGTCTGCCCTCTAGAGTTTTAAAGCAGGGACTGCAACTTTTTCAATTTCAACTAACTGTTTAGAGATGGTTACATGTGAACATCTGCAATGTATTGATTTCCCTGCTTTTCAGAAGCAGCTTCTGTTTGATATCACTGCTTAGTTCATTAGTTCTACTATTCATTAGTTAGCAGACATTAGAGCTGAGGCTGCTTCTGGAGAAGGTGAATCTCTACACTGACTTGTTATAGAAAAGTAACCATCTGCCTCTCTGAATACAATAAATAATAATATTAATTCCTGTTTTTATTATTATTATTAAAATGATAAGAATAAGATTAATTCACATATACTCTGATTCAACCTGAGGCACAGCTGCAGTCAGTCTGTGAGAAAAAACACAGAAACCTCACATGTAAAGCTTAAAGATGCAAAGTGGCATCACTGAGTCTGATCAGATGATATCAAAACTGTATGTTTCAAACTGAAATAACTGTTTACATCATCATTCTTGTTACCATTCACTGTTTCTAATGTGTTAATTTGTGCAAATCTTCTGAGAGCTCTTCAAAGGAATCAGGCACTAGCAGCAAGATCAGAGGAACAGGGAATAAAGTTGATCCTTTAGCTGAGTCAAGTTCCTCTAATTTTGCTGTTGAACTCCTAAGATTTTTTGCATGCAAGTAAAATTAACTGGATAAAACTTGATCAATTTTCTCTGACAAATAAGAAAAATGAAAAGAATGTGTTTAATATAAAACTGAAGTCAGAAAAAATGTAAGAAAAGTACATTGATAATGATTTTTTTCTTTGATTCAGTATTAAAAATCAGAAGCTCTGCAGCTCAGTGATGAAACACACTGATGAAATGTAAAATTAGATTCACTCTTCAGTCATCCTCATACTGTTAAACTGCTATACACATCATTTCTGGTGAAAAGCTTAACACTTTGTAGTTAGTTTTTTCAGCTCTCAGGATTTCATGATCATTCATTGAATATGAATCAACTGATCTGCTGTTACTGTCTGATTAAACAGAGGAGAGGCGGAGGCTATAAGTCAGAAAGTGAACCTATGATATATTTCTTAATACAGTGTTAAACCAGCTTCTAGTGACCTAAAATAAGATGCAGTGTTAACATTAGCTTTCTGTGTCGTTTGCGTTGTGTGATAATATTTTGCAAGTCATACTTTTGTATGATTCATAAACATCTGCAGTTTTAAAACAAATTCAGCAAGACCTTTTCTTTCTTTTTTCAACTTTCATGTATCTGTTTTCATGATTATCGTTGTGAAAAGTAACCGTATTTCTCATGTGCTTCTTTTCATATTCTGCATTAGCATTAATGTAACAGGATTTTGTACAGCTGTTGATTCAGCTTCAGTCACTGTGGCTGTCGAGCACAATAATAAACAGCAGAATCTTCAGTCTTCAGACTGCTCATCTGCAGATACAGCTGCTCTCTGCCATTGTCTCTGGAGATGGTAAACCGGCCTTGAACTGACTGAGAGTAGAAGATGTTATCACTGTCATATTCAATAGTTGCGATCCACTCCAGTCCTTTTCCAGGAGCCTGTCTGATCCAGGCCATCCAGGAGCTGCTGAATGATAATCCAGAGGCTGTACAGGTCAGTCTGTGTGAGCTTCCAGGGTTTTTAACCACTGGTTCAGATTGTGTCAGAGTCTGACCTCAACACCAGGACAAAGAAAAAGAGAAACTTTATATGCAGAATGCTGCCAACTTTACCAAAAAAAGAGCTTGTTTGAAAAACAGTTTTTCCACAATTGTTAAACTAAATTAAATAAAATATTCTCTTGCTTTAAACCGATGAACCTTTTCAGTGAAACTCTTTACCTGCCCAGCAGATGGTTATGACCAGAATCACTGTTCCATATTCCATCTTGTTAAACTACAGTATGTGTCCACTGTTCTCTGTCCTTCTGCTTCCAGACGGTTAAATAAAGATGGTGATTTTGCATAAACTCCTCCTCTCAGGGAGGAGAAACTTGAAATCCAGACAGCTGGTAAAACTGAGGGTTTAGTGTAGTCAGTCCTCTGAGTTATGTGAGATGGAAATTTATTTATAGCTTCTTTTTGGCAAACCAAAAGCTACATGAAAGCACTTACAGCACAACTTTACCCTTATCTCCTTCTGTGTTGTAGTCTCTGCATTTTTTCACTTTTATCACTGTTTGCTTTACTCCCATTATATTGTAATATGAAGAAATCTTTTTTTCTGGATGATATTTGATTTTCATAATTTATTTAATTGAGAATAAAATGTGCTAAGACTTTGACCCATGTTCGTTTTTTTCTTATGGAATCATATCTATCATATCAATATTTCAAAGTAGTTTTGGGTTGAGAAAATCCAGATGATGCTGAGATCACATTTATATTTGTTACTGGAACTTTGTGTGCAGCTCCTTCGCTGTCTTTAGTCACTGTGATGTATTTGGATGTCAGGTCATGAGAGGTTATGAAAACCCTCAAGACTTCTTCAATATAAATAGTTTTTATTACCATATTTATTAATTTTTTTTTGCAATTTCCTTAACATCAGCATTGACATGGATGTTATAAATTCTAATATTGTCCACAAGCTTCAAAGCACTGTTGGATTTTGCACAGCTGTTCAATTGACTCCAGTCACTGTGGGTATCGTGCACAGTAATAAACAGCTGTGTCCTCAGTCTGCAGATTCTGTCCTGTTATTGTCACTGTTGCTGCAGAAGTGTCTCTGCTGCCACTGAACTTGTTCTTAAGAGCATTATTTTGAGCTAAGCTTCCATCATACCACATAGTAAAAATCCACTCCATTGCTTTTCCTTCACGCTGTCTGATCCAAGCTGTTGCATAGTCAGTCAAAGAATAACCAGAGACCTGACAGGTGATGGTCAAAGACTGTCCAGGCTGCACAACCTCTTTTTCTGGCTGGATGAGATCAATACTGTGGACACCTGTGGAAACACAAATCAACATTATCTCCATCATTCATCTGAATATTCAGTGTTTCTGATGTGATTATTAGTGTGAATCCACTGAAAGCTCCTCACAGGATCCAGCTGCCAGCAGCAGTATCAGAGTTAAAGAGAACATGGTTGATGCTGAAGCTGAACTGATGTGAACTCTGCTGTCCTCTCCCTGACACACAGAGATACGCTTCCTTTTAAGCATCTTTATTTGCATATTGTTGAATATGTTTTTTATAATTTGCATTTATTTCATTGTTGTTTTCTTGAAAATAAGTTTGATTTTTTTATTGAAAAGCTCAGACATAAAGTGAAAAACTTGATTGTTTTTTGAATAAACCGGTAACTCGACTATAAATAGATTTACTTTGGAAATTTTCAGGAATCTTAAAAACTTAGCTGCTGCTGATGTATGACAAAGAAATACTGTATGATATAGAGTATTTAAGAATAACAGTAAGTATTTGTAAATATTGCCAGCATCACAATAAGCCACGATAAAATTTTAATAAAGCAGACAAATAATTTCAATTCATGTATTTAATTGTACATTGTTGTCGCTGCCTTTGTTTTAGCTCAATTTCAATTGTTACTGCCAAGATCAAGGAACATAAGAATAAAGAGCATCTCCATCTGACTATTATGAATCATCAACTAATTTCTGACATGATGCTGTTGCAGTCATTTCTAATATCAGAATAAAATATTGACACTAGCTGCTCTCTAGTATTCAAAACAGCACTTTAGTTGTCTATCAATATTTCTAATTATATGTGTATTAATTCCATAGCATGAATGTAGTAATTGGATTTCAAGTGAAAAAGTGATGCCTATAAGACTTTTTCAATTAAATTTGCTTCTCTTTTTACATTTATTCATTTTATGTAATGATCTGCCTCAGGGCCACTTTCTGCAATTTCCTGAACACCAGCATTGACACAGATGTGATAAATTCTAATATTGTCATTAAACACAAAGGGAAAAGGCAAGTTACCTGCAACAAGAGGAGGAACTCTTCTTCTTGGAAGAGGAGGACAGGATGTGATTGTTGTGAAATTGCACAGGCTCTACTCATACAATGTGTGTATTTGTGACAAAGAAAGCATCCAGAGAGTACCCAGCCTCCCTCCTGAAACAGTTAGGATAAACTCCAGCCCCCCTGTGACCCTTAATAGAATAAAGCAGGATTGGAAAATCAGTTTATGATCTTAAACCACAGTCTCTGCAGTTCTCTGTAAGCAATTAGAAGGTAAAATGACTAGATTTAATTGTAGAGCAATCAGCCTATTGTAGTATTAACTTACTCCAACATACTGAGAATGTCAAAAGCTTGTAAAATTAAAAAATAAAAATACAAACAAAAATTGGCATTTACAGATTATATCTAAAATAATTCCATATTCATTATAACACAATACAATACCGTAATATCTTTGTAAATCTAGTATGGATATAAAATACACCAGAAAGTGGTTACAGTGAGCCAACAATGCTTTTTGTTATCCATGAAGGTTTTTGTTCAGCTTCTCCTCTGTCTTCAGTCACTGTGTGTCTGCGAGCACAGAAGTAAACAGCAGAATCTTCTGCTGTCAGGCTCCTGATCTCCAGGTACTGAGTGCTGCTGGGCACATTTTCTGTCATGTGGAAACGGCTTTGAAAAGAGCTGGCATAGCTAGCAGAATTTTGACCGCAATTCATCTCGCCGATCCACTCCAGAGCTCTCCCTGGTCTCTGTTGTATCCAGTGGATGAAGAATTCTGTCATGTCAAACCCAGATATGACACATGACATCTTCACTGTCTCTGCAGGTCTCTTCACCTCAGATGGAGACTGGTCCAGTTTGATCTGACTCCAGACTCCTGTAAGAAAACAGAACATTATCATCATCTGCTAAAAGAAATAAAGCAAAGATATTAGTAAAGTCGAGTTTATTTTCTTACCATGAATGACTACAAATAAAATACTCCAGATGACTGTAGTTTTCATTCTGTGCTGAAATACTGGTGGTCAGTACTCTCAGACTGGTCTCTCAAAGATGCTGAAAACTGTCTCAGTGTTCTGCTGTGAACTGTATGAAGTTGCTGGTGTGTTTATAGGAGAGAAACAGTTTGCATAGACCTCCCCCTGCAGGTTTAAAAACAGAACATGCAGCACAGATTCAGAACAAATGCATGAAAGAAATGTTTCTGTCTTTATAGTGACTGAGGAGAAAGAAACTTTGTCCTTTTAAAAGAAAGTTCAGTTTAGTTTTTTTTCATCTGCAGATACAGCTGCTGTTTGCTGTTGTCTCTGATGGTGAACCAGCCTTGAACTGACTAAGAGTAGTATTTGTTGCTATCACTATAATCAATAGCAGCAACCCATTTCAGTCCTTTTACAGGAACTTGTCTGATTCAGTGCAGGTAGTGGTTACTGATTGTGAATTCAGAGGTTATAAAGGTCAGTATGAGAAACTCTGCAGGACTTTTATGCACTCATATAACTTTCCTGTGTTTGTCTGTTTGTCGGATGTATTCCTGTGGACATAAAAGTATGACCCAGATGTGTTAACGATTGTTTTACTAGAGCAAAGTCACCATATGTCATCTAACTTACCCCTCCTCTGTTCATGTTCACAATTGCATGTGTGTTACTGTGTACTTCTGAGTATTTGTGCAGTCCTGTGAGTCGTTTGTATCACTGTGGGTCGATAACGTACACAGTAGTAAACAGCTGTGTCCTCAGGCTGCATATTCAGCCCTGTTAATTTCACTGAGCTATCAGCTATCAGGGTGTTGTAAAGGAACTTGCCCTTTAGAGCATTGCTTTGAAAAAAGTCACCACCACCCTGCCGATGAAAAATCCACTCCATTGGTTTTCCTTCACGCTGTCTGATCCAACCTGTTGCATAGTTTCTATCAGACAAAGAATAACCAGAGACCCGACAGATGATGGGCAAAGACTGTCCAGGCTGCACAACCTTTGATTCTGGCTGGATGAGATCAATACTGTGGACACCTGTGGAAACACAAATCAACATTATCTCCATCATTCATCTGAATATTCAATGTTTCTGATGTGATTATTAGTGTGAATCCACTGAAAGCTCCTCACAGGATCCAGCTGCCAGCAGCAGTATCAGAGTTAAAGAGAACATGGTTGATGCTGAAGCTGAACTGGTGTGAACTCTGCTGTCCTCTCACTGACACACAGAGATATGCTTCCTTTTAAGCAATCTTCATTTGCATATTGTTGAATATGTTTTTATATAATTTGCATTAATTTCATCGTCGTTATCCTTAAAAAAACATAGATTTTTCCTTGAAAAGTTCAGATATAAAGAGAAAATCTTGATTGTTATTTGAATAAACCGATAACATGGCTACAATTAGATTTACTTTGGAAGCTTTCATGGAAACTCAAAAGAACTGTTGACAGCGAATCGGTACACCTGAAAAGCTCTATTTCTATTTCTCTGTCAGCACTGGATTCATGTCTCTTATATGAGAGCCTGAGGAGGAGGAGAGTTTATCCTGACAGTGTCACTGTAAAGACTGATGTAAAGGATATAACCTGGCCATGATTAGTGGGAATTCTGCACAGGAATGTGAATTTCCATTTGAGGAATAGGAGGGCAGGACTGTGTGAGAATGAATGATTTAACACCACACAGGCTCTACCCATAAAAATGTAAGTATTTGATAATTTGAAAATTCACCACAAAGATCCAAAGACATGAGAATATAAAGCAGCTTCTTCATATTTGCTATTATGAATTGTCAGGTAAATTCTGACATGATGCTTTTGCAGTCATTTCTAGTTATCTAATGAGCATAAACCATTGACACTGATTGTCCTCCAGTGTTCTTTTCAGCAACTTTAGTCATCACTTACAAATCCTTACTCATATGTATTAGTTTAATAACTTGGATGAAGTCTTTAGCTTTCATTCCAGTGGAAAAAACTGATGCCTGTAAGAATTGATCTATTGAATGAGTTTCTTCTTATATATTTATTTATTTTGTATAATGATGTATCACAGGGACACATGGATACAATGAATTCTCATATATCATCCTCAGCCTTCAAAGCACTGTGGGTTTTATACAGCTGTTCAAATGACTTCAGTTACTATGAGCACAATAATAAACAGCAGAATCTTCACTGTTCACCTGCAGATGCAGCTGCTGTTTGCTGTTGTCTCTCCAAACTGGGCCTTTGACTGACTGAGGGTCGAAGTTAAATTTCAAAAATAATTTTACTATCAAAACTTTCAGCTTGTTTATTATGATATTGAGCCATTATTTCTTGTTCACATTTAACCTTTACACATTTCTGTGTGAATTAAATTATTTCACTATCGTTCTCATTTATTGTTATTTTGAAATGTAATGTTAACTTGAAATATAATCTGTGGGAATCTTTGTTAACATTCACTATTGGTGAGAAAACCCAGATAAGACCATGTTGTTTGTTGCTATCCTTTGAGGTTTTTGTTCAGCTCCTCCTCTGTCTTCAGTCACTGTGCTTTCTCGAGCACAGAAGTAAACAGCAGAATCTTCTGCTGTCAGGCTCCTGATCTCCAGGTACTGAGTGCTGCTGGGCTCATCTTCAGTCATCAGGAAACGGCTTTGAAAAGAACTGGCATAGATAGCAGAATTTGTACCAGTGAACATCAGCCCAATCCACTCCAGAGCTCTCCCTGGTCTCTGTCGTATCCAGTGGATTACGTAGTCTGTCATGTCATACCCAGATATGACACATGACATCTTCACTGTGTCTCCAGGTCTCTTCACCTCAGATGGAGACTGGTCCAGTTTGATCTGACTCCAGACTCCTGTAAAAAAACAAAACCATGACATCATTCATCAAAAATCATGTGATGAACCTTTCAAAAAGAATTAAAAATGACAGATTTTCTCACCATGTATAGAAAGCAGAAACAATAAACTCCACATAATTCTATTGTCCATTCTGTTAAACTGTTGTGAAGTTCTATCAAACTGACGTTAAAAGCATGAAGAAAACTTTTCTCAGTGTTCTGCCACAATTTGTGTTGACTGTGGTTGTTTATAAAGAGGGAGATTTGCATAGACCTCCCTCTACAAAGTCTAAGAGACGATGTAACGCGATAATCAGCAGCATCAAACTGTGGAGGAAACACTGAAATGTTTTTAAGCCAATTTTACAAAAGACTCAGAAGGAAAGTAAAAAAGTTTGATGTTCAACAATATCCTCAAGATAGTTTTCCAGTGAGTTTTCATTCATTTCTTTTTGTATTTTTTACTTGTTTATTTAAGCCTATATCTCTCCTTAATTTCCACTTTCGGGTTGAAATTCCTGACTCTTTAGTCACTTCAGTTATTTTTGCAGGTCTTTCAGTTGGTTCTGTTGCTTTGGAAGAATGAGAATAACCAGAGACCGGACTGATGTTGGTACACTGTCCAGAACATGTTCTGCTAGTTTTTTTTCTCTTCTTTATTTCACATGAAAACTCAAATTAAAACAATTTAATTGTATCCACAAAGCAAACAATACTATCTGAAGCTGTAGTTTTATAAGCTCATTAATTAGATTTTATTTTGAAATGAAGGCTGAAATAGGTTATAAATATCAAGTCTGTTTAAAATATTTAAAGATAAAAAGGTTTCAGATTCAGGTTTTTCAAAAACACTGAATGCATCAAATGAAAAAAACAAAAACATGGAAAACGCTGAATTAATTCTGCAAATTGAAGTTTTATATAGTTTTATTTTTAGCTGAAATTTTTTTTAATTCTCATATTTAATTGTGAATTGTTCATTCTCTTTTGGGAGAAGTTTTATTCTTTATTTAAATTTCATAAAGAGTAAGGTTTGATTTTGATTATGTGTTTAGATTGTTCTGTTTGATCATGGGGCCAAAGAAATGGATATTTATCCATTATTATTCTTTAGTCTCACTAAAAGAGACAATAAACTCTGGAGGAAATGGCACACAAGGATTTCACACAGATTGTTGAAGTATTTGAAAACAACTTGTATGAAGTGGTTTGTCAGAATATTTGACTGTATATAGGTGAGTGTCACAGTGGCAGCTGCAGGGCTTTGTGTACAGCTCTGTAGCTTCCTGTATCAGTGTGGCCTTCGAGCACAATAATAAACTGCAGAGTCTTCAGTCGTCAAGCTGTTCATCTGCAGATACACTTGATCCTTGTTGTTGTCTCTTGAAATGGTGAAACGATTCTTGACAGAAGTGGAATAATACTTATCGCTTCCACTGGGAGCAGAAATGAAGGCAACCCACTCCAGTCCTTTTCCTTCAGCTTGTCTGATCCAGCTGATATAAGCGTTATCATCTGATATTCCTGCATATGTACAGGTCAGTTTGTGGGAGTCTCCTTGCCTCTTTACCACTGGTTCAGACTCAGTCAAAGTCTGACTGCAAACACCTGAGAGCAAAGCAGTGAGATCAGTGCAGAACCAAACAGAAAACTAGTAAACAGAGCAGTGCAGAAGTGTGATATTCACCAGAAACTGCTGAGAGCAGGAGAAACGTTACACATCCAGTTAAAGCCATCGTGGAAAAGTGTTGCACGTCTGTCTGGTAGATTAGCTCAAGTGAAGTGAGTTAAATAAAGATGGATGAGGCAAACATTTGCATTGACTCCTCCTCTCCCTATTTGGAAAGATTATGACCCAAAAATATTTAGTTTTTTATGAACTCAACCCTCGATGAACCGGTGGCGCCCTCGATGGCTGCGACCGTTCTATGAGATCATGAGATAACAATTATTGAAGGGAGGCCGTGCTTAGTATTCTCTTTTTTAAATATCTCAATTATTTTAAATTTAAGGTCAATTTTAAGTAACACCTATGAACTCTTTGGATCAAGCATTTGGTGTCTGATTCCAAATTTATTTAGAAATACGAATTTTATTAATCTTACAAAATTGGAAAGTGATTTTAATCCAGTTGAACAGCACTCGTCCAAATTGTTAGTGGTTGTTAGTTGTTGAAAATAAAGTGCAGCAGTGCATTTTTCTTTCCAAATTTTTTCTAATTCTTCCTGTGTCAGGATCTTTTTGCATGAAGAATTAAGAAACCCCATCTATCCTTGTCTGCCCTCTGCAGTTTTGAAGGAGGGGCGGCAACTTTGTACAATTCGAATGAACTGTGGCTTCAAATGAGGAGAAATGGGTGCATGTGAAGCTCTGAAATATCATCAGGGATCAGGGGTTCCATTTATTTATTCATTCTATATCATGATCTTTCTCAGGGCCACTTTCTGCAATTTCCTTAAAAGCAGCAATGACATGGATACACTGAATTCTCATATGTCGTCCTCAGCCTTCAAAGCACTGTGGGTTTTATACAGCTGTTCAAATGACTTCAGTTACTATGAGCACAATAATAAACAGCAGAATCTTCACTGTTCACCTGCAGATGCAGCTGCTGTTTGCTGTTGTCTCTCCAGATGTTAAACTGGGCCTTTGACTGACTGAGGGTCGAAGTTAAATTTCAAAAATAATTTTACTGTCAAAACGTTCAGCTTGTTTATTATGATATTGAGCCATTATTTCTTGTTCACATTTAACCTTTGCACATTTCTGTGTGAATTAAATTATTTCACTATCGTTCTCATTTATTGTTATTTTGAAATGTAATGTTAACTTGAAATATAATATGTGGGAATCTTTGTTAACATTCACTATTGGTGAGAAAACCCAGATAAGATCATGTTGTTTGTTGCTATCCTTTGAGGTTTTTGTTCAGCTCCTCCTCTGTCTTCAGTCACTGTGCTTTCTCGAGCACAGAAGTAAACAGCAGAATCTTCTGCTGTCAGGCTCCTGATCTCCAGGTACTGAGTGCTGCTGGGCTCATCTTCAGTCATCAGGAAACGGCTTTGAAAAGAACTGGCATAGCTGGCAGAATTTGTACCAGTGACCATCAGCCCAATCCACTCCAGAGCTCTCCCTGGTCTCTGTCGTATCCAGTGGATTACGTAGTCTGTCATGTCATACCCAGATATGACACATGACATCTTCACTGTGTCTCTAGGTCTCTTCACCTCAGATGGAGACTGGTCCAGTTTGATCTGACTCCAGACTCCTGTAAAAAAACAAAACCATGACATCATTTATCAAAAATCATGTGATGAACCTTTCAAAAAGAATTAAAAATGACAGATTTTCTCACCATGTATAGAAAGCAGAAACAATAAACTCCACATAATTCTATTATCCATTCTGTTAAACTGTTGTGAAGTTCTATCAAACTGACGTTAAAAGCATGAAGAAAACTTTTCTCAGTGTTCTGCCACAATTTGTGTTGACTGTGGTTGTTTATAAAGAGGGAGATTTGCATAGACCTCCCTCTACAAAGTCTAAGAGACGATGTAACGCGATAATCAGCAGTGTCAAACTGTGGAGGAAACACTTAAATGTTTTTAAGCCAATTTTACAAAAGACTCAGAAGGAAAGTAAAAAAGTTTGATGTTCAACAATATCCTGAAGACAGTTTTCCAGTGAG
The DNA here is from genome assembly GCF_036924035.1 of Leuresthes tenuis. Lineage (NCBI taxonomy): Eukaryota > Metazoa > Chordata > Actinopteri > Atheriniformes > Atherinopsidae > Leuresthes > Leuresthes tenuis. Next base: position 15,648,798 of record NW_027325371.1, read on the forward strand.
TTTTCATTCATTTCTTTGTGTGTTTTTATTTGTTTATGTAAGCCTATATCTCTCCTTAAATTCCACTTTTGGGTTGAAATTCCTGACTCTTTAGTCACTTCAGTTATTTTTGCAGGTCTTTCAGTTGGTTCTGTTGCTTTGGAAGAATGAGAATAACCAGAGACCGGACTGATGTTGGTACACTGTCCACAACATGTTCATGTTTTTTTTCTCTTCTTTATTTCATATGAAAACTCACATTAAAACAATTTAATTGTATCCATAAAGCAAACAATACTATCTGAAGCTGTAGTTTTATAAGCTCATTAATTAGATTTCATGTTGAAGGCTGAAATAGGTTATAAATATCAAGTCTGTTTAAGTTGTTTAAAGATAAAAAGGTTTCAGATTCAGGTTTTTCAAAAACACTAAATGCCTCGAATTAAAAAAAAACAAACACATGGAAAACGCTGAATTAATTCTACAAATTGAAGTTTTATATAGTTTCATATTTAGCTGAAATTTTTATTAATTCTCATATTTAATTGTGAATTGTTCATTCATTCTCTTTTGGGAGAAGTTTTATTTTTTATTTAGATTTCAGTGTTGTTCAGCTCCTCCTCTGTCTGTGTTGTACGTCTGTCTGGTAGTTTGGCTGAAGTGAGTTGAATAAAAGATGGTTGAGAGTGAAATTTGCATTGACTCCTCCTCTCACTGTTTTAGTAAATTCTGAGAAAAAAAATCAAATTAGTTTTTATCAATTGAAGGGATTTTGCCGTCTTACTCATGATGAGAGAAAAATGTTCAACACGAGCAAATCATCATTAAATGGATGCTGTGCCTAATATTTTCTTATTGAAATCCATGTTTTAAATTAGAGGAAAATATGCCAAACACAAAATAATACTTATGAACTCTTCAGATTCAGTATTTGGTGTCAGGTTCCGAATCAATGTAGGAAACAATATTACTCACTGAGCACATGAATTGTATTGTTCAAATTGTTAGTGGCTACAGGCTGCAGCCGTTTAGTGCTTTCTGTCAGCACTGAAACACGCATACAGAAAATACATTTAAATGTTAGAATGAATGAAAATAATGGGTGCCAGTAAATTCCTCAAAACTGTTTCCTGATGTCCTGTGTAAGGCCATTTCTGTGGGAAGAATTAAAAACACAGCACATCCTTGTCTGCCCTCTAGAGTTTTAAAGCAGGGACTACAACTTTTTCAATTTCAACTAACTGTTTAGAGATGGTTACATGTGAACATCTGCAATGTATTAACTTCCCCACTTTTCAGAAGCAGCTTCTGTTTGATATCACTGCTTAGACCACTATTCATTAGTTAGCAGACATTAGAGCTGAGGCCGCTTCTGGAGAAGGTGAATCTCTACACTGACTTGTTATGGAAAAGCAACCATCTGCCTCTCTGAATACAATAAATAATAATATTAATTCCTGTTTTTATTATGATAATGATAAAAAAAAGATAAATTCACATATACTCTGATTCAACCTGAGGCACAGCTGCAGTCAGTCTGTGAGAAAAAAACACAGAAACCTTACATGTGAAGCTTAAAAATGCAAAGTGGCACCACTGAGTCTGATCAGTGTCAAACTGAAATAAGTGTTTACATCATCAGTCTTGTGACTATTCACTGTTTCTAATGTGTTTATTTGTGCAAATCTTCTGAGAGCTCTTCAAAGGAATCAGCCACTAGCAGCAAGATCAGAGGAACAGGGAATAAAGTTGAACCTTAAGCTGAGTCAAGTTCCTCTAATTTTGCCAGATTTTTTGCATGCAAGTAAAATTAACTGGATACAACTTGATTAATTTTCTCTGACAAATAAGAAAAATTAAAAGAATGTGTTTAATATAAAACTGAAGTCAGAAAAAATGTAAGAAAAGTACATTGATAATGATTTTTTTCTTTGATTCAGTATTAAAAATCAGAAGCTCTGCAGCTCAGTGATGAAACACACTGATGAAATGTAAAATTAGATTCACTCTTCAGTCATCCTCATACTGTTAAACTGCTATACACATCATTTCTGGTAAAAAGCTTTATACTTCAACATCACCTTTTACAAATTTATAGATCAATCATAGTCATAGTTTAATCTGTAGTTAGTTTTCAGCTCTCAGGATTTCATGATCATTCACTGAATATGAATCAACTGATCTGCTGTTACTGTCTGATTAAACAGAGGAGAGGCGGAGGCTATAAGTCAGAAAGTGAACCCAGGACACATTTCTTAATAAAGTGTTAAACCAGCTTCTAGTGACCTACAATAAGATGCGGTCTTAACATTAGCTTTCTGTGTCGTTTGCATTGTGTGATACTAATTAACATGTCATACTTTTGTATGATTCATAAACATCTGCAGTTTTAAAACAAATTCAGTAAGACTTTTTCTTTCTTTTTTCAACTTTCATGTTTCTGTTTTAATGATTATTGTTGTGAAAAGTAACCCTATTTCTCATGTGCTTCTTTTCATATTCTGCATTATCATTAATGTAACAGGATTTTGTACAGCTGTTCATTCAGCTTCAGTCACTGTGGCTGTCGAGCACAATAATAAACAGCAGAATCTTCAGTCTTCAGACTGCTCATCTGCAGATACAGCTGCTCTCTGCCATTGTCTCTGGAGATGGTAAACCGGCCTTGAACTGACTTAGAGTAGAAGATTCTATCACTGTCATATTCAATAGTTGCAACCCACTCCAGTCCTTTTCCAGGAGCCTGTCTGATCCAGGCCATCCAGGAGCTGCTGAATGAGAATCCAGAGGCTGTACAGGTCAGTCTGTGTGAGCTTCCAGGGTTTTTAACCACTGGTTCAGACTCAATCAGAGTCTGACCATCAACACCTGTCAGGACAAAGAAAAAGAGAAACTTTATATGCAGAATGCTGCCAACTTTACAAAAAAAGAGCTTGTTTGAAAAACAGTTTTTCCACAATTGTTAAACTAAATTAAATAAAATATTCTCTTGCTTTAAGCCGATGAACCTTTTCAGTGAAACTCTTTACCTGCCCAGCAGATGGTTATGACCAGAATCACTGTTCCATATTCCATCTTGTTAAACTACAGTATGTGTCCACTGTTCTCTGTTCTTCTGCTTCCAGATGGTTAAATAAAGATGGTGATTTTGCATGAACTCCTCCTCTCAGGGAGGAGAAACTTGAAATCCAGACAGCTGGTAAACCTGAGGGTTTAGTGTAGTTAGTCCTCTGAGATATATGAGATGGAAATTTATTTAAAGCTTCTTTTTGGAAAACCAAAAGCAATATGAAAGCACTTACAGCACAACTTTACTCATATCTCATATATTTTGTAGTGGTCACTACATTTTTCATTTTTATTACTGTCTGCTTTACTCTCATTATTTGTAATATAAAGAAATGTATCTTTTTTTCTGGATGATATTTCATTTTCACCAATTATTTAATTAAGAATAAAATGTGCTTCGATTTTGACCCGTGTTCAGTTTATATTTTTTTCTTATGTAATCCATATCGATTCAATATATCAAGGTAGTTTTGAGTTGAGAAAACCCAGATGACACTGAGATCACATTGATATTTGTTGCTGGAATTTTGTGTGCAGCTCCTTCACTGTCTTCAGTCACTGTGATGCATGTGGATGTCAGGTCATGAGAGGTTATGAAAACCCTCAAATATAGTGGCCAAATTGTTTTTTTATTGATGTTCTTTTCTTTTCATCAGAAAACAGGCTTTTATAGCCATTTTTCATGTCAGGTTCCTGATTTCTTGTATTAAATTCATGAGACTGCCGAAAAGAGAAAATTCTTGCACTTCACAGAACGAGTGGGTGATTTTCTTGTCCTGGTGATCATTAGATTAATGGAGATGAGGAGTTAAAGCTAAGCAGCTGAAAGAGACAGATGTCAGTAATTAAGAAAAGCTTCAAAGCTCCATTTATATTTCTCAGCTGACACTGACTTCAGTTCTCTGATATAAGAGCCAAGAGAAGGAAAATTTCTCATAAAACTCCAACCGTAAAGACTGATGTGAAGGAAATAACCAGGGTGGAGATGTTGCCTGTGAATTTCAATTTTCATTCCAAGAAGAGGAGTGCAGGGGGGTTATTGAGCATTCCTATAATCTTATAAAAACTAACAATGATAGATAGAGAAAAAATAAATACATTTTGTTCCTGAAACCTCATACGGACAATAAAGATAAGAACTGTAGGATTTTGTACAGCTTTTCAATTGACTTCAACATGAGGGGGAAGGTAAGAACTCTACAAGGACCTCATTGAAACTAACTTTATTTTAAGTTATCTTTGTTAATCACAATTTTCTATCTGGTCACCTGGAAACATGAAAAATATGTCATCGCTCAGTAAAAATATCTCAAACTTCTTGATGTTGAACTGATGGTAATATGGTATTAATAATAATTTAAGTAATAACATCAGTAAAAATAATGATATTAATAATTGTAATGACAACAACAATAATTTAGTGTATTTCAGCTAAATACACATGAGACACTGTCTTTGTTCACATTAATAAAAGATGTGCTTCAGTTACATTATATGTGCATGTGTGTTCGTGGTTGTTTTATAATAATACACAAACTGTTTTTATTCATATTCACATGTTTACATTTGACTATCTTGCTGGCTCATCGGTTTTTGTGCAGGTCTGTAATGTTTTGTATGACTGTGGCTCAATAACGTGCACAGTAATAGACAGCTGTGTCCTCAGGCTGCAGATTCTGTCCTGTTATTGTCAATGTTGCTGCAGAAGTGTCTCTGCTGCCACTGAACTTGTTCTTCAGAGCATTATTTTGAGACAAGCTTCCTGATGACCACATAGTAAAAATCCACTCCAGTGCTTTTCCTTCACGCTGTCTGATCCAACCTGTTCCGTAGCTGCCATCAGTCAAAGAATAACCAGAGACCCGACAGGTGATGGTCAAAGACTCTCCAGGCTGCACAACCTTTGATTCTGGCTGGATGAGATCAATACTTTGGACACCTGTGGAAACACAAATCAACATTATCTCCATCATTCATCTGAATATTCAGTGTTTCTGATGTGATTATTAGTGTGAATCCACTGAAAGCTCCTCACAGGATCCAGCTGCCAGCAGCAGTATCAGAGTTAAAGAGAACATGGTTGATGCTGAAGCTGAACTGATGTGAACTCTGCTGTCCTCTCACTGACTCACAGAGACACGCTTCCTTTTAAGCAATCTTTATTTGCATATTGTGAAATAGGAAATTAGGTTTCTCTTTGGATATTTTCATGGAAATTCAAACAGTTAGCTGCTGCTGATGATGAATAAGAAATAAATACTGTATGAGATAGAATATTTTGGAATAAAAATGAATATTTATAAATATTTCCAGCATCATAATAAGCTACGATAAAATTTTATAGAAAGCAGACAAAACATTTCAATTCATGCATTTAATTGTACATTGTTGTCGCTGCCTTTTTTTAACTTCAGATTAAATTATTAGTGCCAAGAGGAGGAAAGTTCATCACAACAATCAAGGAATATAAGAATAAAGAGCATCTCCTTCTGACTATTTCAATTATCAACTAATTTCTGACATGATGCTGTTGCAGTCATTTCTAATAGAAGAATAAAATATTGACACTAACTGCCCTCTAGTGTTCAAAACAGCACTTTAGTTGTCACTCAACATTGGTAATTATTTGTGTATTCATTCCATACCATAAATGTAGTAACTGCCTTTTATGTGAAAATGTGGTGCATGTAAGAATATTTCAGTTAAATTATTAGCTTCTCTTTTATATTGACTCATTTTTTGTAATGATCTGCAATTTCCTGAACATCAGCATTGAAATAGATGTGATGAATTCTAATATTGTTGTCAGGGCAAAGTGAGATTTAATACAGCTGTTCAAATGACTGCAGTCCCTGTGGGTCTTGAGCACAATAATAAACAGCAGAATCTTCAGTCTTCAGACTGCTCATCTGCAGATACAGCTGCTGTTTGCTGTTGTCTCTGGAGATGGTAAACCGGCCTTGAACTGACTGAGAGTAGTATTTGCCACCGCCACCATTGCTAATAGCAGCAACCCACTCCAGTCCTTTTCCAGGAGCCTGTCTCACCCAATGCATCCAGTAGTTGCTGAATGTGAACCCAGAGGCTGTACAGGTCAGTCTGTGTGAGCTTCCAGGGTTTTTAACCACTGGTTCAGACTCAGTCAGAGTCTGACCATCAACACCTGTCAGGACAAAGAAAAAGATAAACTTTGTATGCTGCTGTTGTTCTAAAATTGTTAAACTAAAATAAATAAAATATTCTCTTGCTTTAAGCTGGTGGACATTTTCAGTGAAACTCTTTACCTGCCCAGCAGATTATGACCAGTATTACTATTCCAAAGCCCATCTTGTTAAACTACAGTATGTGTCCACTGTTCTCTGTTCTTCTGTTTTAAGTCGGTTAAATATAAGTGGAAGTTTTGCATGAACTCCACCTCTCAGGGAGGAGAAACTTGAAATCCAGACAGCTGGTAAACCTGAGGATTTATTGTAGTCAGTTGTCTGAGTTATGTAAGTTTATAATACATTTCTGCTTCTGTTCAGCACAGTGTTATTATGAAGATTATTCTAAATTGAAATACTTAATGTGTTAAAAAGCAAAATGAGAATATATTGGTGTGAAGATGTTATGACTTATGAAACCGAAAGATAAATACTTATATTGATTGTTATGCATGATATTTTTGTTTTATGTATTAATATGTCACAATTAAATCACATCTTGGACAACAAAAAGAAATGCAACTTTTTACTGTGTGACAAAACAGAACAAACACACACACACACACACACACACACACACATCTATATACATTGCAACCTGTTTGTGTTTGTAAGTGAAGGCTTGATGGTTAATTATGTGCATTTGTAGGGCTGCTATGTTTAATTTTACATGTCTCCAAAGCAGTTCTGGTAATTGTAGGAAAAAAATGTTTAACACGGAGGCTTCAATGTGGTTCATTGTATTTTCTAACCACGTACATTTGTCTTCTTAAAAAAAATATGGTTGTGACACAAGCTAAATAAATGTTTACTTCCCTCTTTGTTGTCTGTTAATGATTCAAATGAATGTTTATTTCCAAGCCTGACATGCTTCCTTTACTCGTGAATGATCTTCTTCTGAAGCCCACTTACAACAAAATGTCAGCAAAAGATACTCCTCAAAAACATTCACATGGAACTGTTGCAGGTACAGCTGTGCAACTACGTTCAGTCACTGCGAACCTCGACTACAATAATAAACAGCAGAATCTTCAGTCTTCCAGACTCAGTCTCTCTACAAGTTCAAACCACCTTATTAATAAATATCTTCTACTTTTTATTCATTTTCCAGTCTGCTTGCTGGGTCCATTGTGACAGTGTCAACGTTTCTGGTCTAATCTGGTGGTAAAATGGTAATAATATTAATAATTTAAATAATGTTAATGTTAAATAAGAACAATTTAATATCTTTCCATTGAATACACATGAGGCACCGTATTTGTTCATATTCATGATAAATATGTCTCTGGTTAAGTCTCATCATATGTGCAGGTATGTTTGTGGTTGCTGTACAAGGATGGACATCCTGTGTTCATTCATATTCAAATGTTTACATTTGACTATCTTGCTGGCTCATCAGTTTTTGTGCAGGTCTGTAATGTTTTGTATGACTGTGGCTCAATAACGTGCACAGTAATAAACAGCTGTGTCCTCAGGCTGCAGATTCTGTCCTGTTATTGTCACTGTTGCTGCTGAAGTGTCTCTGCTGCCCCTGAACTTGTTCTTCAGAGCATTATTTTGAGACAAGCTTCCTGATGACCACATAGCAAAAATCCACTCCAGTGGTTTTCCTTCACGCTGTCTGATCCAAGCTGTTCCGTAGCTGCCATCAGTCAAAGAATAACCAGAGACCCGACAGATGATGGTCAAAGACTGTCCAGGCTGCACAACCTTTGATTCTGGTTGGATGAGATCAATACTGTGGACACCTGTGGAAACACAAATCAACATTATCTCCATCATTCATCTGAATATTCTATGTTTCTGATGTAATTATGAGTGTGAATCCACTGAAAGCTCCTCACAGGATCCAGCTGCCAGCAGCAGTATCAGAGTTAAAGAGAACATGGTTGATGCTGAAGCTGAACTGATGTGAACTCTGCTGTCCTCTCACTGACTCACAGAGACACGCTTCCTTTTAAGCAATCTTTATTTGCATATTGTTGAATATGTTTTTTTCCAAATTTGCATTTATTTCATTGTTGTTTTCTTTAAAATAAGTTTCATTTTTCATTGACAAGCTTACACATAAAGTGAAAATTTTTATTGTTATTTGAATAAACCGGTAACTCGACTATAATTAGATTTATTTTGGACATTTTCATGAATCTCAAAAAGTTAGTTGCTGCTAATGTATCACAAAAAAATACTGTATGATGAGTATTTAAGAATAACAGTAAGTATTTGTAAATATTTCCAGCGTCATAATAAGCGACCACATAATTTTAAGAAAGCAGACAAATAATTTCCATTCATGTATTTAATTGTACATTGTTGTCGCTGCCTTTGTTTTACCTCAAATTGAAATATTACTGCCAAGAACAAGGAACATAAGAATAAAGAGCATCTCCATCAGACTATTATGAATCATCAACTAATTTCTGACATGATGCTGTTGCAGTCATTTCTAATATCAGAATAAAATATTGCCACTAACTGCCCTCTAGTGTTCAAAACAAAATTTTAGTTGTCACTCAAATTTTCTAATTATATGTGTATTCATTCCATAGCATGACTGTAACTGGCTTTTATGTGAATAAGTGATACATGCAAGAATATTTCAGTTAAATTAACTTCTCTTTTTATATTTATTCATTTTATGTAATGATCTGCCTCAGGGCCACTTTCTGCTATTTCCATAACATCAGCATAGACATAGATGTGATAAATACTAATATTGTCATCAGGGTACAGTCAGTTTTTGTACAGCTGTTCAATTGACTTCAGTCATTGTGGGTGTCGAGCACAATAATAAACAGCAGAATCTTCAGTCTTCAGACTGCTCATCTGCAGATACAGCTGCTGTTTGCTGTTGTCTCTGGAGATGGTAAAACGGCCTTGAACTGACTGAGAGTAGTACATTTCACCACTGTTATATTTGATAATTGCAATCCACTCCAGTCCTTTTCCAGGAGCCTGTCTGACCCAATGCATCCAGAAGTTGCTGAATGTGAATCCGGAGGCTGTACAGGTCAGTCTGTGTGAGCTTCCAGGGTTTTTAACCACTGGTTCAGATTCAATCAGAGTCTGACCATCAACACCTGTCAGGACAAAGAAAAAGAGAAACTTTATATACAGAATGCTGTCAACTTTACAAAAAAAAGCCTGTTTGAAAAACAGTTTTTCCACAATTGTTTAACTAAAATAAATAAAAAGTTGTCTTGCTTTAAGCTGGTGGACATTTTCAGTGAAACTCTTTACCTGCCCAGCAGATGGTTATGACCAGAATCACTGTTCCATATTCCATCTTGTTAAACTACAGTATGTGTCTACTGTTCTCTGTCCTTCTGCTTCCAGACGGTTAAATAAAGATGGTGATTTTGCATAAACTCCTCCTCACAGGGAGGAGGAATTTGAAATCCAGACAGCTGCTAAAACTGAGGGTTTAGTGTAGTCAGTCCTCTGAGTTATCTGAGATTGAAATTTATTCATAGGTTCTTTTTTAACAAATACATCATGTGAATATCATTTTGAACTGAAATATTGAATGCATCAACAAACAAGTTCCATTTGAATCAGTGAAATGTAAATGTATTGGTGTGAAGATGCTGCTTCTTATGAACCATTAAAGATAAATTGTTATGAAAGAATTTACAGCAAAACTTTACCCATATCTCCTTCTATGTTGTAGTCGTCTCTGCATTTTTCACTTTTATCACTGTCTGCTTTACTCTCATTATATTGTAATATAAAGAAATTTCTCTATTCTTCTGGATGATATTTCATTTTCATTCTTTTAATTGAGGGCTGCATGGTGGTTTGCACCGTCGCCCCACAGCGAGAGGGTTCCAGGTTCAACTCCCACCATCCAAAAACATGCATGTTAGGTTAATTGCTGTCTCTAAAATTGTCCTTAGGAGTGAGTGTGAGCGTGTGTGTGGTTGTTTGTCGTAGTTGTTTCATTTAATGTGTGTCATAAAAATATAATAATTATCTGCACAGATAAAATGATGAAGTGTTTTTCTCTGTTCAAGCTGTAGTTGAGGAAGTAGTTTTTGTATGACTCCTCTTACACTTCATCTCACTGTGTCTCTCCTGGCACAGTAATATACTGCTGTGTCCTCTGTCTTCAGACGGGTCATCTGTAGATAGACTTTACTGCTGGAGTCATCTCTGGAGATGGTGAATCTACCCTCGACTGACTGAGAGTAATAGATAGGAGTACTAGCTGTGTGCACCAAAGCAATCCACTCCAGTCTTTCACCAGGAGCCTGCCTGATCCAGACCCACACTGAGTTACTAAAGTCAAATCCAGATGTTGTGCAGGTGAGTCTGTGGGACTCTCCGGGTCTTTTAACAACTGGGTCAGATTCTGTAATGCTCCAACCTTCAGCACCACTCAAAACAAACAGGGTAGCTACAAAGAGAGTCAGCTCCATATCAGCCATGTTGACGGTGTGCGTTTAAAATCCATGAGCTTCCCTTTTATATGATGTAGCTGATTCTCCCTCTGAATCTGTTTGCATAAGCTCCTCCTGCATCACATTCCACTTTTAAAGTCAAATTTGAGTAAGCTGAGCAAAAAGTAAAAGAGTTGATTAAACAATCTGAGAGCTGTTAGATTTCAGTTTGCAACATGACTACAAAGATCTGCTGAATAAATGTAAAATATTTTTCATCAACTTTAGAATTGATTATATGTAATTATATATTATATATGAGTAATTATGGAGGTAATCCAACTTTATATGATTTACCTTTGGCATTAAGAAAGTACTTTTCATTTCATTTAATTTTATTCATTAAAAAAATGAGAAGGAACATTCATTTTGATAAAGTTTTCTTAGTAAAATCCTTTTTACATTTTTTTTTTTTACAGTATTGATTACACTTCAGTTATTAGAGCAATAAATGTTTACCAGGTGAGGTTTTTTGATGACACAGATATACATGAATAGAAGAACCTGGAGCCTCAACACAAAATGAACTGTACAGGCACTGAAACAGTTGTCACTATATGCAAAACACTCATTATAAATCATGACGCTGAAAATCGATCAATATGAAAATGTTCGGTATCAGATTTAGAGCAATCAAACAAAACAACTGAATTATTCAGACTATGACCCCGGTTCTAAAACTCAACTCATTTCATCTCAATTCAACCACAGTCTTTGCAGTACTCAGTGACTTTTGTATTTACACATAACTCTCTGTGAATTCAAAGAGCTTCTTTGTCTTTTCAAATTAGTTTCATATGGTCTGTGCTTATGGATTTAACAACTCAGTTATAAATTATGAAATAACTACTGTGCATCTGTATGATATATGGAGAAGTGTGATTAAAATCAATTTAGGAGTTAAAAGTAACACATATAGAAATCTAATACAAACTTGAATACATTAAAGGTGGTAAAAAACACTCAGATGTCACTGAGCTCACAGTGATATTTGTTGATGTAGGAGTTTTTGTTCAGCTCCTCCTCTGTCTTCAGTCACTGTGCTTTGTCGAGCACAGAAGTAAACAGCAGAATCTTCTGCTGTCAGGCTCCTGATCTCCAGGTACTGAGTGCTGCTGGGCACATCTTCAGTCATGTGGAAACGACTTTGAAAAGAACTGGCATAGCTAGCAGAATTTTGACCTGCATTCATTCTCCCAATCCACTCCAGAGCTCTCCCTGGTCTCTGTTGTATCCAATGGATATAGTAGCTGGTCATGTCAAACCCAGACATGACACATGACATCTTCACTGTCTCTGCAGGTCTTTTGACCTCAGATGGAGACTGCTCCAGTTTGATCTGACTCCAGACTCCTGTAAGAAAACAGAACATTATCATCATCTGCTAAAAGAAATAAAGCAAAGATATTAGTAAAGTCGAGTTTATTTTCTTACCATGAATGACTACAAATAAAATACTCCAGATGACTGTAGTTTTCATTCTGTGCTGAAATACTGGTGGTCAGTACTCTCAGACTGGTCTCTCAAAGATGCTGAAAACTGTCTCAGTGTTCTGCTGTGAACTGTATGAAGTTGCTGGTGTGTTTATAGGAGAGAAACAGTTTGCATAGACCTCCCCCTGCAGGTTTAAAAGCAGAACATGCAGCTCAGATTCAGGACAAATCCATGAAATAAATGTTTCTGTCTTTATAGTGACTGAGGAGAAAGAAACTTTGTCATTTTAAAAGAAAGTTCAGTTTAGTTTGTTCCGTTATGTTTTATCTTGAGATGCTTCCTCAACCTTTTGTGGGTATATGTTATATTTGGGTCATTGGTATCTTCTGATACTTCATATTTTGTAACTAAGCAGCTGGTCACAGCTGGTATGTTGTCACAGACTATATTCTAATGAGTTTAGTATTTAATTAATTTAGGTGTTTAGCCCTACTAATAATTTACGAAAGGTGTTCATCAGCATCCATTAACTTGACAGAAAAAAATTATTAACAGGTAACCAAAATTATTGTAGAATTTTGTAATGCTTCTTTAACAGCCTTTGGCTCTGAAAAGCTTTATTAGTTGCTATCTGCTGTCCTCCCTGTGTATAGTAAGCCAGCCTTGAAAAGACTGAGAATAGTATTTGCTGCTGCTCTCCAGTCCTATATTAACCAGGTTGTACCCCAGCCCCTCAGTCTGGTGCTCAACATCCTTAGAGTAAAATAATGCTGTTGAGGAAACTCTTAAACTTAAATGATCATGTCATCTGACTATAAACACTGATTAAAATTCAAGATGTTAATGGGGGCAAAAAAGAAAACGTGTTATGTGTTATTGTTATCTTTTCTTCAGCCACACTTACAGCTTTATCACATAAAAACTAAAAATATGCAAAAATTGTTCCTGCAGCTACTACTTAACTTAAGAAATACAAGTACTGTTGGGGGTTTTTGTACAGATGTTCAACTGTGGTTAGTCACTGTGGGTGTCGAGCACAATAATAAACAGCAGAATCTTCAGTCTTCAGACTGCTCATCTGCAGATACAGCTGCTGTTTGCTGTTGTCTCTGGAGATGGTAAACCGGCCTTCAACTGACTGAGAGTAGTATTTGCCACTGCCACCATTGCTAATAGCAGCAACCCACTCCAGTCCTTTTCCAGGAGCCTGTCTGACCCAGCCCATCCAGTAGCTGCTGAGTGTGAATCCAGAGGCTGTACAGGTCAGTCTGTGTGAGCTTCCAGGGTTTTTAACCACTGGTTCAGACTCAATCAGAGTCTGACCATCAACACCTGTCAGGACAAAGAAAAAGATTTGTATTATGCTGTTGTTCCAAAATTGTTAAACTAATTAAATACGATATTCTCTTGCTTTAAGCTGGTGGACATTTTCAGTGAAACTCTTTACCTGCCCAGCAGATTATGACCAGTATTACTATTCCAAAGCCCATCTTGTTAAACTACAGTATGTGCCCACTGTTCTCTGTTCTTCTGTTTTCATTCGGTTAAATATAAGTGGAAGTTTTGCATGAACTCCACCTCTCAGGAAGGAGGAACTTGAAATCCAGACAGCTGGTAAACCTGAGGATTTAATGTTGTCAGTTCTCTGAGTTATGTGAGTTTATAATACATTTCTGCTTCTGTTCAGCACAGTGTTTGTATAATAATTTTTGTTTTGATTATCAATATGTTACAATTAAGTCATACATCTTGGACAATAGAAAAAGAAGAAAACTTATGTAATCCACAGTTTGTCTGAGTCAAGATGCCTTTAAAAGTGTGGACGAAACCCAGTTTTCACAGAGATCACATTAATATTCGTCTCTGGATGTTTTAGTTCAGCTCTGTCACTGTTTTCAGTCACAGTGTCCTGACAAGCACAGAAGTAAACAGCAGAATCTTCTGCTGTCAGGCTCCTGATCTCCAGGTACTTAGTGCTGCTGGGCATTCAGTCATGTGGAAACGGCTTTGAAAGGATCTTTCATTGAGTTTTTGCCTGCATCCATTCTCCCAATCCACTCCAGAGTTCTCCCTGGTCTCTGTCGTATCCAGTGGATGTTGCAGCTTGTCATTTTGTAACCAGAAATTTCACATGACATCTTCACTGTCTCTGCAGATCTTTTCAACTCAGATTGAGACTGGTCCAGTTTCAGCTGCTCTAATCTAAGAGTCAAGTGGAAGAGACTTTGTCATAAAACTGTAACTGAAAGACTGATATGAAGGACATAACCTGGCAAAATTGGTTTGGATTCTGCATATTAATTTGAATTTCAGAAAGAGGAGTGCAGAACTGTGTGGCAAAGAGTAATCAAAAATCTCACAGTCTCCACACATAAAATGTGTGTATTTCTGAGGGAAACGCTAGAAGAATCCTTTGTAAGTCCAATAGTGAGTTATTACTCCTAAGAGAAGGAAATTGAACACAAAGATCAAGAAACATAAAAATAAAGAGCATCTCCATCAGACTGTTATGAATCATCAACTAATTTCTGAGATGATGCTGTTGAAGTAACACGGCTATAATTAGATTTACTTTGGATATTTCCATGAATCTTAAAAAGTTAGTTGCTGCTGATGTATCACAAAGAAATACTGTAAAAGTAAAAAAAAAGTATAAAGTATTAAAAATAAGTAATAGTAGATATTGCCAGCTTCATAATAAGTCACATGAAAATTTTAAGAAAGCAGACAAATCATTTCAATTCATGTATTTAATTGTACATTGTTGTCACTGCCTTTGTTTTACTTCAGTTTAAATTATTAGTGCCAAGAGGAGGGAAATTCACAGTAACATAAGAATAAAGAGCATTTCCATCAGACTATTATTAATCATGAACTAATTTCTGACATGATGCTTTTGCAGTCATTTCTAATATCAGAATAAAATATTGACACTAGCTGCCCTCTAGTGTTCAAAACAGCACTTTAGTTGTCTCTCAAAATTTTTAACTATGTGTGTATTCATTCCATAGCATGAATGTAGTAATTGGCTTTCATGTGAAAATGTGGTACATGTAAGAATATTTCAACAAAATTAGCTTCTCTTTTTATATTTATTCATTTTGTCGAATGATCTGCCTCAGGGCCACTTTCTGCATTGTCCATAACACCAGCATTGACATAGATGTGATAGATTCTAATATTGTCGTCAGGGCAAAGTGAGATTTTGTACAGCTGTTTAATTGACTTCAGTCACTGTGGGTCTCGAGCACAATAATAAACAGCAGAATCTTCAGTCTTCAGACTGCTCATCTGCAGATACAGCTGCTGTTTGCTGTCGTCTCTGGAGATGGTAAACCGGCCTTGAACTGACTGAGAGTAGTATTTGCCACTGCCACCACCATTGCTAATAGCAGCAACCCACTCCAGTCCTTTTCCAGGAGCCTGTCTGACCCAGTCCATGTAGTAGCTGCTGAATGTGAATCCAGAGGCTGTACAGGTCAGTGTGTGGGATTCTCCAGGCTTTTTAACAACTGGTTCAGACTCAGTCAGAGTCTGACCATCAACACCTGTCAAGACAAAGAAAGAAATGCCTGTCATGCATTGTGTTGGTAGCACAAATGAAATTTGTCAAATTAAAATATGTTTAGATATTCACCTATCCAAACGATAGTTATAAGCAGCAGCCCTGTTCTATAATCCATCATGTTAAACTGTGAGCCCACTGTTCTCTATCATCATGACTGCAGTCACATAAGTAGAGCTGAGCTATTTGGGTTTTGCATGGACTCCTCCTCACGGAAATGACAGTATTAAATTGGCCACTCATGTCCACAGGAGATCAAATGAATGAATGAATGAATGAATGAATGAACAAAAGTAATTTCTCTAAATGTCACGTTTATCTGAACCCACTTTGTATAACACATATACAGACATATAATTGAATGGCTTGTGCTATATTTAGAACATGGAGACAGCAATCACATGTTTTGGATTTAAAGCACCTCTGACAGGAGGAATTTTGATTATGTCTTCATAAAGAAACTGTAAGTAAAACACTGCAGTGCTGTCAACATTGCAAATGATTGTGCTGTTAATTGTATATTTGGGTTAAGTTCTGTCACTTTCCTGACAGCTGGGAGAGAAAATCTCAGTGGGACCATAAGTGATCAAAATTCTTTGGAGTATTATTTGTCATAAAGTTTTTCTTCAATAATTATATTTCATATGTTGTTGTTCAGAGTGGTTTTTAGGGTCTGTAAAATTAATTATTTTGAAATAAAAACTCTAACAACATGTTTTAATCTGAACGGTTTGTAATCTTCTGTTGTCTTTGACTCAATATGTGAGAGCAAGTCTATGTGATTTAATGTGACTGAATAATATGCATTTCAGTGCTGACTGTGGAAAGACTAATAGACAAATCAAAAAAACTATTAAAAAATACTATGCCTCTGCTGGCTTAAGGTGCAACATAACTTAAAATGATCACAATTATTATGTGTATAGCATGTATACGTGTGTTTAAACTATTTCAAAGCAGTCTAACACTAGAATGTGTGATTGGTCTGCAGTACAGAATTTAGAAGTTTCACCACAGAGGTTAAATAATTATAATATCTCTATGCTTCTGGGCACCAAAAAGTTAAATACCTGTGATATTCATAGTTGATCAGTGTTAGGTATTAAAAATAGATGGTCGAGGTCACATATAGATACAACCATGACTATCCCAGCTGCCACCCAGCTCTTGGTACAGGCCACCAGATGCAGAGGCACTGATGTGTTTGATCAGCCAAAAAGGACAAATGTCAATTAACAATTAACTGGCTAACCATGTCTGCCCGAATCTATGTCAAGTCAATAATGCTCACTTACATAGCAACTATATGAACTTAGTCATACAGGCTTTTGCTCTTTCTTGACCCCTCTGTTAATCTCAGGAATGTCGTCTGATTCTGCCATCCATACGCAGCTGAGACTGTTCTGCTGTGGTTCCATGATGGTGAAGCAAGCTACCAACTGTGCACCTCTGTGAATCTGCTGAAGACTCAGTTCTTCAGAGAACTCGTCTTTCATAACACTTCTGACACCTTAACACACCTAACCCGCTCCTGCACTCTAACTCTAACTAAATGAAAATGTAAATAAAAAGATTGGCTCAAATACCAACAATTAAATGGTTGCAGGTTAGCATCTAATCACTTAAACACTGCTTTGTACAAAACAAAAACTATGTAAAATAATATCATCGTATCATTTCTGACATGTAGACATCTGTGTAATGTACATTTTCTCATAAGACTTGGCCGACTATTTTCAACCACTTGTATTTGCATAGAATGAAAATAAGTAAGTCTAACTGGAGTCATAGATGAGTCAAACAATTTTCAAACCATCCATCTGTTAAACAGCTGCTCTCGACTGTTGTCCCTTGAGATAATAAACCTGCCTCAGGCTCACCAGGTTGTTCCTGATAGTAACTGCTGCTGCCACAGTTAGAATCAGTATCAATCCAACCAAATCCTTTTCTAGGAGCCTAACAGAGTGACCGGATTAAGGTTAATATTGTTTTGTTTGTCTGTGATGACGATCTGTTGGACTTTTAATCCAGCTGGTTATCGCCCAGCACTGCTGGATCTTAATTATTGATCAAATTTATGATATATAGTTTGTTTAATGTCTTAAGTAAAGCTGCCCTCTTGCAAAGTGCAGTAAACCATTAAAACGTATGTACTTGTTTCATTGTTAACCAATGAACAGACTCTTTGATTAAAAAAACTAAACAACAAAGACTTGCTTTGAGTGCCTGACATGCTTCACTGCCTCTCACGCAGGCAGCAGTGTTGTTCAGTTTTTGTACAGCGTTGCTGCCTTTTGTGTCACTGTGACTCTCGTGCACAGTAATAAACTGCAGAATCGTCTTGTTTGAGACTATTCACCATCAAATACACAACATTTTGGGAAGTGTCTTTGGTGATGGTAAACTGGCCTTGGAGACTTTGGGCAAATATTGTGCCAGTTCCACCATCAATGCGTCCAATCCATTCCAGTCCTTTCCCTGGTTTCTGACGAATCCAGTGCAGCCAAGCAAGAGAAAGTCCTTGTACTTTACAGGAGAGAGTGACTGATTCTCCTGGTCTGCGGTCCACTGACTCAGAGGAGGTGAGGGACTGACCCCGAGCAGCTGAAAGAAACACAGAGTTTAGACAGCAGAAAATAGAAACTTATTTTCTTTTCCATTGTCTGATACAGACTGCACTCACCTGAAATAAGAGCCAAGAAGAAGATGCTTTGTAGAACTCTCATGGTGCCAACTGAGACTGTAACTGAAAATGCAGATTGGAAGAACTGATATTATACAGGCGGAGTGGGTGGAGATTCCGGATTTACATATTTTTTTTTTTACCCAACTAAGTTTATGTATAATGGGCTGAAGAGGCATAAAGACCTGAGCTCTTTCAGGTAAATAAGTGGTGGACTATGTGAGAGACGTTTTGTTACTTGTGGCGGTAAACCGGGCTTAAACTGACTGACAGTAGAATTTGCTACAGCCAGCTTCAGTAGCAACCAACTCCAGTACTTTTCCAGGAGCCCATCTGACCCAGCCCATCCACCAGCTGCTGAGTGTGAATCCAGAGGCTCAATAGTTCAGTGTGTTGGATTATCCGGGCCTTCAGACTCTGTCAGGGTCTGACCTTTGTAGTGGAGGGTCTCCCTGCATCCCCTGTCTCTCTGTCACCTCATCAAAACTGGCCTGCAGGTTTAAAATTCTGGCGTTGGAAGTTCTCAAAAATAGTATTCTAATATATCAATGACAAAGATATAGTGAAGAGACAAGAGGAGTCAAAAATAATCTTCTGCAGACATCAAAGTTCAAGCAGGGTGCATTTTATTGAGCCAACATCGAAATACAGGCTAAACAAAAGCAAAGAGTCAGCTCCGACGTTGTCTGTTCTTATCTCTTTTCCATTTGTCACCGTCCCTGCCTGGTTAAGTTCTAATGTGTCAATCTGCTGTATGTTACACCATCCTACTTGCACCTCCATAATCTTTAAAAAGCACAAGTTTGGGTTTTCCCTGTGCCCATTATCCTGTCTTCATACTTATCGCTCTCTTGTTTAAAAAAACTTGTCATTTTTTTATTTTAATTTCATAGGTTGCTGATTACTTGGCTCACTTACTTTGAAAGTTACATGGGACATACATATATACATGGCCCACAGTTGGTACTACGGGCATACACACTTACACCTAACATACAGCTGGTATAACTTAGCAGAGGCATACACCCAGCTGTCTCTACAGCCCCTTTTTGTGATACTTTTTGTCTCTTTCTGTATGTTGCTCATTTTTGAGGACACACTCATTATTAATGAAACTCTTTACCTGCACAGAAAATGTAAATAAGCAGCAGTCCATCATGTTAAACTTTGTGTCCTCTGTTCTCTGCCATCCTCAGTGCAGTCGGATGAGTTAAGTTGAAGGACATTTGTCTTTTGCATTGACTCCTCCTCACATAAGACCAGGAGCGGCATTGGCTGGTATTTCTGGATTCTATTTGTTTTTCTTGGAAAGTTCCTCAGAGAGTTAATGTGCTACACCAGTTCAACTGTAATCAGATTGAGAATCCTGCCTGAAGATGAACTAAACTACTGCAAAGAAAGTTTTAGTAATGCAATATTTGTACAGTTATACATTTTTACTCTTCAGGTTTTGTACTGTTGAAACTTCATTGTAATGAACCTCTTTCTTGGGCTTCTGTGTTTATGTACATTTTTCTGTGTTACAGGCTCCTTGATGATTTGTGTTGATGGTAATTGGAGGTTGATTGCCAGTGTCTCTAAGCATAAATATTAAAAAATTCACCTTTTCCCTGGAGCGCGACTCCTTGTGCTACCTAGGCCATTTTTACTGTTTACCTTCCTTTGTTTTATTTTTAGTTTCATTTAAGATAATTTGACAGGATGCATCCCCAACAAAGTCTAAAGAAACCCACATTACGTCAGAAAAAGTGTTTTCTTGCAGCACAACTCATTATTGGGGCTCTGAAACCCCTTCAGATTTTCACAGCAGGATTTTGTACAGCTTCTCAACCAGATTCAGTCACTGTGTGTCGAGCACAGTAATAAACAGCAGAATCTTCAGTTTTCAGACTGTTCATCTGCAGATACAGCTGCTGTCCGCTGTTGTCTCTGGAGACGGTAAACCTGCCTTGAACTAATTGACTGTACCACGTGCTTACAGCAAGATTGCTGATGCCAGCAATCCACTCCAGTCCTTTTCCAGGAGCCTGTCTGACCCAGTGCATGTTATAGTCACTGAATGTGAATCCAGAGCCTGTACAGGTTAGCTTGTGGGATTCTCCAGGCCTTTTAACCACCGGTTCAGACTCTGTCAGAGTTTGACCATCAACACCTGTTAAAACAGCATTTTCTGTAAATACCTTTTTTAAGACAAAGCAGCTCAATATTAAAGATAAAAATAACAGTAACAAAGTAACAGTAATAAAGGCAAAGCTAATGGACTCTTTACCTGCACAGTGAATTATTATGAGCATCAGTCCTATGCTTAACTCCATCATGTTAACCTGTGTGTTCGCTCCTATCTATCATCCATCTGGAGTCAGATATTTATTGGTGACGGACAGGCTTGTTTTGGATTGACTCCTCCTCACAGGAAAGATCGAGCTTGAACACACATTTATTCTGACTCCTGCTGTGTGTAAATGAAATCACACAGCAACAAACATCTTATCTTTTTTTTCAATGGTAAATCTAAACTCCAAGCATCCACAAAAAGTACGACAACAATCACAAACACACCAATAAAGTTAGTAGAATGAATAGTTTTTACACCACCTCTGAGTTTATGGTTTATGGATTTTAAGTAGAAATTGTTTTTCCTTATATCTACATCACATACAAGCCTGTCAAATATTTCATTCCTGTTTGCTGTTAACTGTTTTTGTACTGAAAGATCTCAAGAAATGTGTAAAGTCAGCATCTCATTTTCAAAATAACTGTGAACTATCAATAGTGGGAATACAGATGCAAAACTGTTTTACTCAGTGAAATGTTGATAACATTTATGGTCTAAGGGCTCCACCTGTGGTGTCCTCCAGCAACAAGAACCAAAGCATAGAAACATTTCTGTACGGATCAGTTGTTGTGGCTTTCTGGCACATCAGTGTCTACAGGCTGATCATTCTGTCAGTTTAGAGCCACTTTTGTTTGAGAGCAAATGGACCATATCTGAAATCTATATCGATTTAAAGTTTTTCTTCATCAGTTATCATTACAAATAATGTCCTATTCATTTTAGAAGTCTGTTAGTTCAGACTGTGATCACATGGAGAAGGATACAGAATGGAAAGACAAAATGAAGGAATTATAGTTCCTGGATGTTAAGCAAATCCTTTGATGTAATACACCATAGTAAACAGTGCAGTCATTTTTAGTCTGTCTACACATACAACTGACTTTTAAGTTAATGTAATGCCTAGGAATCTGTGTTCTTCAGTCAAAAGAATAAACCTTTCCCAAACTGAACTTTACTTGATGTTGGCATGTTTTCAACCCCACTTATTTTTTTGGTTTATGGGAATTAATTGAATTTTAAATGAACCATTGTCAATTTCATAACATATGACTTTATTTAACTTTTTTTTGTATGTTATATAGAGGACACAACAAGGCTGGTTGACATAAAAAATATTATGCGTGAAAGTAAGAAATAAGATCAGTGGTCTGACATATCTAAAATGTTTAATGTTAATATCTTCCACAGGGATTGATCAGACACTCTGCTTCAATGATAGAAACGAGTTTTAATGTGCTGAGACATGTAGTATAATTTAAATGATGGATCAAAAAAAGCGTGCAAAAAGGACCGTAGAGGTGTTAAAAAGTTTAAACTTCTGCTGTTCAGACAGAAGTTTGACAATGCAACAGATGTGTCAGCTTTGGATGTTTTTGCACAGCTGCTTCTCTTTCCTCAGTCACTGTGTAATCGTGCACAGAAGTAAACAGCCGAATCCTCTTCTGTGAGGCTCTTGATTTCCAGGTACTGGGTGCTGCTGGGCACATCTTGACTGATTGTAAAACGACTTTGAAAGGAGCTGGCATAAGTAGCAACAGTTGTTTCTGTGTTTATCCACCCAATCCACATCAGAGCTTCCCCAGGTTTCTGTTTTATCCAGGACATGCTGTAACTTGTCATAGTGTAACCGGAGGTGACACATGAAATCTTTACAGTCTCTCCAGGCCTTTTCACCATTGAGGGAGGCTGTTCGAGTTTGATCTCACTCCAAACACCTGTAAGTACAGTGAAGAAAAAGACACACTGACCTGCTACCCTGTTTAACATTGAAAAGGTTCATTTCTCTTTTAAAAGCATAATTTAGTTTCTCACCATGAATAGAAACTGCAAAAAATAAACTCCAGGCAATCATGGTTTCTTTGGCATTCATAGTGAGCGCTGCTGTTCAAAGATTTGGGATAAAAAATCTTCAGAGGCTGTGCCAACTTGTTCTCCCTCAGATGACATGACGGTTATAAAGAAGAAAGAGTTTGCATAGACCTCCCTCTATATGTTTAAAAGGGTAGCATGAAAAAAAAAAGATGTCTTCTGCTAGTGGTTAAAGCAGGCATAACATGGTTATCACTATTATCAGTTGTTATGATCCTAAGTTAAGCTAAAATGCCATTAATGTTTAGTATTCCACAAATTTTTGGAGACTCTTCATCATCATTTTGTCTTTGGTGATGGCCTTGGAGACTTGTTCCTGGGCAAATCTTGTTACAGTTCCATCATCAATGCGTCCAATTCATTCCTGTCCTTTCCTTCATTTCGGATTAATCCAGTGCAGATAAGCAAGAGGAAGTCCTCTCTTATGTTTACTATTGGAACTGCAACAGTGAGATACAGTGCTAAAACATAAGAGGCCTAAAGAGAAAAGTTTAGTTAGGAGACTGCATCATGTAAAAAAGAGTTAGCGGTTAACAATTTTTCATTCATTTGGTTTCTTAACAGTTTTATCTGTGAGTGCGCTGAGCGCAACACATCATTGATTGAGGAGTTAAATGAAGCATCTTTATGTCAGTATGTGCTTTCAGTTAAATCCAGTGTTCCACGCCATTCAGTAAAGATCAGTGAGGCCTGTAGCCTACAGTAGATTTAGATGGCTCTTAATGGAGAAAGACAGCTTGACACTTGTGACCTTTAGAGCCCTCATAAAAGAAACGCAGGTCAGATTTCCTAAAAATGTTCCTGCAACTGTTGGGGTATGTATGTTGTGTTTGTGTCATTTGTATCTTTCATTACCTCAGGTCTGTGATTTCAGGTTGCTGTGCTGTTGTTGTGTTGTTGTATTAAAGTCAAATATTTGATTTACTTCTGATTTTTGAGGGTTATTAACTGGCGTTTTCTGAGCCTTACAATTTCTATCAGACATTTTCTTTCTTGAATTCTAAGAGGAAACCATCGATACAAAACTGCTGCAGGATTTTGTACCGCTGTTCAGTCTCTGTGACGCTCGAGATTCACTTTTTGCATGATTACATGTTCATAAAGACACATGCCAGGCTCACAGTTGGTAAGGATAAGACATTAGAAAAACATAGTTTGCTTTAAATGTCGATTTGCATGGTTACAGGTTCATATCGCCGGAAAAAAGCAGAGAATGTAAAACAGTACCATCATCAACATTACATTTGAAGATGTGAACAAATGTGGCTATTACATGTTTTCTGGGGAGACGAAGTCTACTTTCTTCAAGCACTTTAATTTGCATGTGTTCAAACATTTCAGCTACAGAGTTGGCCTAACTGGAGTCACGGATGAGTCAGCCACAGTTTTCAGATCGTTCATCTGTGGAAACAGCTGCTCTCTGCTGTTGTCTCCTGGGACGATAAAGCTGCCTCACAATGACTGAGAATTATTCTGACTGCTGCCGCTGAAAGCTTTGATAGACGATAAAATCCAGAAATTCTGATCCCGCCTATCTGCCAGCTGCTAAATGGCAGTCCAGAAGTGTACAGTGAAGTCTTTGTGTAATTAGATTGACGACTCATAGAGCTTTACATTACAAGGCGCATTCACCTACATACACATACACACACATTTTTAAATCACACTATATATTCAGCGCATCCCTATCACACAAGCTAACACGACGATGGGCCCATGTGGGGTTCAGTATCTTGCTCAAAGACACACAAACTGAAGAGACTGGGAATCAAACCAGCAACCGTCTGATTGTCAGACAGTGCTTTGTTGTGGTGGATTCCGTCTCCTGAATCAAAGCTGCAGCTGCTGATGGAACCATTGATACTTGCTAAGACATTTCCAAGTCTGACCATCAGTACTGGAAGGCAAAAATAAAGTATCGAGCAGGAATTCTACTTGACTTGACTTGACTTGACCTGAATGAAGTTCGGGCCAATGCTAATCTTACTACAGTTGCACAAATGATGTGGAGTCGAACAAAGGGAAGACCGGAGCTTAAATGCAGGAGCAAACAGGATGACCACAGGGGGAGTCAGGGCAATCAGGCCTGTCAGTGAAAGGTGGAGATGGGATATAGTTCTCAAAGGTGCTATTAAAAGACCATTAATCATCACTATGATTATAGCTGTGAGGGTGAGATCAACTTTGTCTGGAGTGATAACTAGTTGTAGCCACAGAGTTTGAAAGAATATACAATATACAGTATAAAGATTTTGAGGACAAAAAGAAACATTTTGAAAAAAGTTTTTTCTTTTCATTCTCTCTTTATCTTTAATTCTGACTTAAACTATTCTAAAACTTATTTAGAGCTAAATTAATATATTTCAAATTTTCCGAGATTAGCTATGTGAAGTAGCATGCAGGGATTTTGTACAGCTTCTCAACAAGATTCAGTCACTGTGGGTCTCGAGCACAATAATAAACAGCAGAATCTTCAGTCTTCAGACTGCTCATCTGCAGATACACCTGCTGTTTGCTGTTGTCTCTGGAGATGGTAAACCGGCCTTGAACTGACTGAGAGTAGCTGATATCACTGCTGCCACCGCTGATATAAGCAACCCATTCCAGTCGTTTTCCAGGAGCCTGTCTGACCCAGTGCATGTAGTAGCTGCTGAATGAGAATCCAGAGGCTGTACAGGTCAGTGTGTGGGACTCTCCAGGTTTTTTAACTGCTGGTTCAGACTGTGTCAGAGTCTGACCATCAACACCTGTTGAGAAGAAAATTAAAAAAACATCCAAAGAAACAGAACAAGTTCAAAATGAAGTGTTACATTTCCTTCCTTTAAGTGTTAAAGAAACAGGAATTGTGATCACATTCACGTTTAAGACTTACATTTAACTTGAAGTGGCAGAATAAAAACATAATCTTACCATAAATAGTAACTACAAATAATAAACTGTAGCTAATCACAGTTTTGATTCCAGTCATGATGAACACTGCAGCTGAGAGTTTTATTCAGAAAACCTATGAAGCTGTGTCTGTTGCTCTTCCTCAGACAGTAAGTGATGTGTTTATAAAGAAGAATGAGTTTGCATAGACCTCCCTCTGCAGGTTTAAATGGGGAACTGAAAAACAGCACAGTTGAGGTTTTTTTGGGCTGTGGTTCGAGCATTACAGAGTAATACAAAAGCAAAATATACATATATGTGCAAATGTTGTAAAACATCAAGTCTATTAAAGAAAAGGGATCTTATCATAATCAGAAAACACCTTATTTAATAAATATTAATTTCAGGAACAAGCTTCTTTAGGTATATGCATGTAAAACTGTGAATTATTTACAATTAAGTTTTCTTATTTGTATGAAAATGATATATCTTAGAAATTGTTACTCAACTTTAGCACGTCAATAGCTTGTTCCATATTCAGCCTCTGGTCATCACAGGATCCTTGTTTAGCTCTCTGCTGCTTTTGGAAGTAAGAGAGTCATAAACGACATAAACACGACGATGCTAAAGAAAAGTTCCAACTTGGACTTGCAGCAGTTTGTATTGATGGTTTCTAGTACCTTCTTACTGTCAACAACAGTCCAGTGTTTGTGCTCCCTGGCAAATCTGAGGCATTTCTGGATGTTTGCAGGCCATAATAACAGCATTATAGCAGCTGTTCTTCCCTTTAACCCTTGTTCAGTCAGTCATCTGCTTATGGTCACTCTGGAGACTTTCTCATACTCTGATCCAGAAGCATTCTTCTCTGCCTGAAGATCACCAATAGTCTTCCCTCAGTCTCTAGTACTTAAAATCTTGAGGTGTTTGACATCTGCTTCAGTTAACTTTCGTTTCCTGCCTCTTCCTTGGAGCACCAGTCTTGGCAATCGACTCCAAAGCATCCTTGACCACACTCTGAGACGCATTATGTCTTTTCCTGTTTGTCTCAGAGACCATCCAGCAAAATGAAACGCTTCAATGTGGACTCTTTCATTTTCAGTGAGCTCTCAAGATTTTACCATTTTGAACAAGAATGAAGAAATTCCAACTGATTTTACCTTTTTCTACCTGAATTTGAGCCGGCTCACTGCAAAACAATTTTTTCTGTTCAGAAAAGCAAGTAAAAAAATAGAATTTGATGTTGTATTCAAGAAATAATAGAGTGCTTTGCTAATTGTTCTGCTTTTGGTTAAACAGCTTCTACACACTGGTGTATTAAACATTACAGAAACATAAAAAACTAGAAAGAGCTGTTCCTGCGAAACAGCAGTGAGAATGCATTTTAAGTTGAATGGATTAGTTGAACATGCTCAAATAGCTGAATCTATTTGAAATTTATCAGAAATCAAGTGATTAATAGTTAAAATGGCTTCAGTGTAATATACAGCAAGGAGTGGAAGAGTGATGTCATCAGTGACAGCAATGTTTGTCAACAGCTGCAGCTCTCTCCCTGTATAACCTGCAGAAATTGCATTTTGGATACTATGACCTCCTGTGAGAAAACCGGAAGAGCGAGGAAAATAATTTGAAGACCGTAAGAAGCAGAAGGCTTGGAGGAACGCAGCAATGTAGTTTTTATTTCAATGGAGTGAAAAAAACTTAAACGGCAGCAGGTTGAACACAGTTGAACCTGTCTCTGGCGTTCCACCAAATTTACATTGGAGTTAGTGAGAGAAATTGAAAGGTTTCTCTCACTTCAAGGCTCATAGCTGAAATTCTGTAAATGTGAGCTATTTAGTAGTTACATCAGCTGAAAGAGGACAAGTGTACCTACATTTTAAGGTATAATTTGTTTGTCTGAGTTAAACAGCATGAAAGTTAGAGTAATTTGTTTGAATATCAGAAAAAGTTAAAATGATCAGTCTGCCACTCTAATCTTCTCATTCATAAAAATCAAGAAGGAGCAAAAATGTTCATGTTTTTTAAACTGTCATATTTCAGAATTGGCTTAGTCAAAATTTTTAAAAATTGAACTTTTCTGTAACAGAAAGCTCTGCTGAAGACACTGATGTGATTTATATCAAGGTCCTGTTTAAAATATAGGTTTTATAGCAGTTTGAATACAGCCTTCACTGTCAGCTTAAAGAAGCCAAGGAGGGCCTGTTTCACATGGAAATGTGTGATTTTGCTCTGAATCTGAGGTGATTTGAGAGAAAAAGCATAAGTTAAAGCACAAATATGGAAAGAAGACATAAATAGCTTCATGTTAAGCTAGAATTTATCCACTTTTAAGAGAAATTGTGGAGGTTAAGGAGGTTTTAGGCTGTGATTAGTGTGGAGGATGAGTGGTTTCTGTGGATTTCCCTGTATTTCTAATGGAGAGGGACAGTGCTGATTCTAAGGTCATTTTCTCAAAAACCATTTTAGTAATGAGAGAGAAAAATACAAGCACACTTCTGCAGACCCAGACGCACGTTTTGAGGTATCATATGTGTGCTTTAGACAGCATGAGTGAGGGAAAGTACACAGAATGGCCTGAGCCACAGAGAGACAGAGGAGGACAGGTTGTGCCTGTTCAGAACAATCAGCTGCTTCAATAGATTTATAAGTCATAGTAAAAGACTATTTTAACCTGTTAATAGCAGAAAGGTATGCTGCAGACAGTTATGTCATTTCTATCAAGGTCCTGTGTAGAATACAGGTTTTATAGCAGTTTGAATACAGCCTTCACTGTCAGCTTAAAGGAGCGAAGGAGGGCCTGTTTATAATGGAAATGTGTGATTTTGCTCTGAATCTGAGGTGATTTGAGAGAAAAAGCACAAGTTAAAGCACAAATATGGAAAGAAGACATAAATAGCTTCATGTTAAGCTAGAATTGATCCAGTTTTAAGAGAAATTGTGGATGTTAAGGAGGTTTTAGGCTGTGATTAGTGTGGAGGATGAGTGGTTTCTGTGGATTTCCCTGTATTTCTAATGGAGAGAGAGGGACAGTGCTGATTCTAAGGTCATTTTCTCAAAAACCATTTTAGTAATGAGAGAGAAAAATACAAGCACACTTCTGCAGACCCAGACGCACGTTTTGAGGTATCATATGTGTGCTTTAGACAGCATGAGTGAGGGAAAGTACATAGAATGGCCTGAGCCACAGAGAGACAGAGGAGGACAGGTTGTGCCTGTTCAGAACAATCAGCTGCTTCAATAGATTTATAAGTCATAGTAAAAGACTATTTTAACCTGTTAATAGCAGAAAGGTACGCTGCAGACAGTTATGTCATTTCTATCAAGGTCCTGTGTAAAATATAGGTTTTATAGCAGTTTGAATACAGCCCTCACTGTCAGTTTAAAGGAGAGAAGTGCAGCTTCTTTATCATGGAAGTTTGTGCTGTGATGGCTGAGAGACAGATAACGCCATGTTACATTGTATTAGGAGCACACATAACACAGGCTGGCATAAAGCTTTTACAATAGGGCCGCTATGTTGGCTGGAGTAACTGTCAGCAAAGAAAAGCTGAAGGGTTAAAAACAACAAAAGGATTTCAAGCAGGTAATAAGTTAAAAGTCTTGACATTTCTAAAGTGTGACATTTCTAAAACTAAAAATAGTGAAAGTTTAGCAGAAAGCAAGTTGCTGAAATCCTGGTTGAAGCAGTGAAGATGAAAATAAAATAGTGGAATCATTTAAACCTTTTGGAAAAAACTGCAGAAGTCTTAGTTGAAGAAGTTGAAAGGTTAAAAATTTTTGAGGAAAAATGTGCAGTTGAAATATTAGTAAAAAGTAATTTGCTGCAGTTTCAAAAGGCCTGAAATGTATTTTTGAAAGGAGCTGGAGCTTTAAGAAGGCAGAAAAGTAGCTGAATGGATTAGTTGAACATGCTCAAAAAGCTGAATCTAGTGGAAATTTATCAGAAATCAAGTGAGTAATAGTTAAAATGGCTTCAGTGTAATATACAGCAGGGAGTGGAAGAGTGATGTCATCAGTGATAGCAATGTTTGTCAACAGCTGCAGCTCTCTCCCTGTATAACCTGCAGAAATTGCATTTTGGATACTATGACCTCCTGTGAGAAAACTGGAAGAGCGAGGAAAATAATTTGAAGACCGTAAGAAGCAGAAGGCTTGGAGGAACGCGGCAATGTAGTTTTTATTTCAATGGAGTGAAAAAAATTTAAACGGCAGCGGGTTGAAGACAGTTGAACCTGTCTCTGGCGTTCCACCAAATTTACATTGGAGTTAGTGAGAGAAATTGAAAGGTTTCTCTCGCTTCAAGGCTCATAGCTGAAATTCTGTAAATGTGAGCTATTTAGTAGTTACATCAGCTGAAAGAGGACAAGTGTACCTACATTTTAAGGTATAATTTGTTTGTCTGAGTTAAACAGCATGAAAGTTTGAGTAATTTGTTTGAATATCAGAAAAAGTTAAAATGATCAGTCTGCCACTCTAATCTTCTCATTCATAAAAATCAAGAAGGAGCAAAAATTTTCATGTTTTTTAAACTGTCATATTTCGGAATTGGCTTAATATTTGAAAAAGCCAGCTGAATGTCTTGTGAACATTTTAAAGTTTGAATGATGTCTCTGTGATACCGTATGGCTGAGTTACTGCCCTCTAAAATAGGACAGTTTGGGGCTCGTTGAGTCTGGCCTCCTCATTAGTTGCTGTGGGCAACAGCTGCACGTGCCCACTGACAAATCTGCACCTCACTTTGTCCCCTTAAAATCTGGGGGTTTAATAATGAACGACAAGTCTGGAACAAACGGTCGCTGTTCGAAAAGTAGAAGTCGTATCCGAATAATTC
This sequence comes from Leuresthes tenuis, assembly GCF_036924035.1. Lineage (NCBI taxonomy): Eukaryota > Metazoa > Chordata > Actinopteri > Atheriniformes > Atherinopsidae > Leuresthes > Leuresthes tenuis. Next base: position 15,679,073 of record NW_027325371.1, read on the forward strand.
TTTCACCGTGAGCGCCAGAAGGGATGTGGGAAGCCAGAGGTGTAATTTTTATTCTGATCTTGTGTAAGGTTTGTTTTTTATGGCAGTTTTAAAACGAGTCTTTCTCACTGATTTCATTGCTCAGCCTGTTTATAATGGAAAAGTATGTGAGCTGGAGTGCTGCTCTCTGCGCTTAGAGTTGATTTGTGAGAAATCTGTGAGGCCAAGCTCAATGAGAGTGACTTTGTGTGAAAGAGGACTAAAATACCTACGTTTTGATGTATAATTTGTCTAGATCAGGCAGACATTTTGGACGTGAGAGGCATTTGTTTGAGGAAGTTCTTTTTAAATTATTTTAGAGTGGGAATTAGAGTGTGCGCTCCATCAGACGAAGTCCTCTGGCTCCATAAAACGTAAACTGCCGTTGTGTCAAAGCTGTATAAGCTATTGGCAAGCCCTTTACCACAGTTAAAGTTGAGTCTTTCCTGTCACATACAAACTTTGAATGATGTCTCTGTGATACCGTATGGCTGAGTTACAGCCCTCTAAAATAGGGCAGTTTGGGGCTCGTTGAGCCCCAAACTGTCCTATTTTCATGCATGAAAATCATGAAGGAGCAAAAATGTTCATGATTTTGAAACTGTCATATTTCAAAATTGGCTGAATATTTGAAAAAGCTGAAACATTTGGTAATAGCTGAATGTCTTGTGAACATTTTAAAATTTGAATGGTGTCTCTAGCTGAACGTATGCTCAACTAGTTAGGTTGGAAAGAGGAGGAAGCTTTTGAAGAGTTGAAAGAAATTCCCATTCATTTGAATGAGGAAAAAAGTTGAATAGAAGTTGAATAGTTTAAAAAGTGTAAAAGATATCAACACCAAAAGTCATAGCACAAATCTCCTGAACAAGCTGAACGTTTTGATACCAAAATTGTTGAAATCGGTTAAAGATTGCAGGAGTAGTTAAGCTACAAAAAACGGCGGAATAATAATAATAATAATAATAATAATAATAAAGGGAAACAGGAAAACAATAGTGAGAATGCCTTAAAGCATTCTCACAATTATATTGGTAATTACCTATGCTGCAACTTTAGGGCAGCTGTAGCACAAGCCTTACGCTGGGTGGTGGTGTAATAAATGTGTTAATCACTATATATATATGCATAAATGCATAAACCCAACCCATATGTATATATATATACATGTGCTGTACGTATATTAGTTATTTTCATCTTCACGTGTATAGAAAAAGAGAAAGAAATTTTCGAAAACACAAATCCATAATTCAAGTTTATGACACAAATTCTCATATGACTGTATGGAAATTTGTAGTTTTATTATGTTGTATTAAACATAGTCAGTGAAAACTTAAATTTACTCACTGAATAGAGCTCTGCCTCATGTTGGAGTGTGTTCAACCCAACACAACACAGTAACGTCCAAGACAATCAGCTATCTAAACTGGGAGAGGCCCTGCTGACTCTGAGAGTATTTGAAAATGTTAGTCTACATCCAAATAAGATGATGGTTAAATCATTAATAGATATCAATATCTTTCTTTTTTTTTTTTTTGTATCTATTTGCAGGAATGCTGTCTATGGCTATCTATTTCTTCATTCAACAATGCCGGACAAGTGATACTTGGATAGCTGAATCTTTCCAGAAGTGCTGGTAAATAGAGGAAGTAGTTTTTGTATGAATCTCCTGTTCATGTCTCTCACTGTGACTCTCTGGCACAGTAATACACTGCTGTGTCCTCAGTCTTCAAACTGTTCATCTGTAGATAGATTTTACTGTTGGAGTCATCTCTGGAGATGGTGAATCGGCCCTGGACTGACTGGGAGTAATAGATATAAGAACTGCCTGTGCTTATGAAAGCGATCCACTCCAGTCCTTTTCCAGGAGCCTGTCTGACCCAGTGCATGTAGTAGCTGCTTAATGTGAATCCAGAGGCTGTACAGGTCAGTTTGTGGGATTCTCCGGGCCTTTTAACAGCTGGTTCAGACTCTCTCAGAGTCTGTCCATCAACAGCTGAGAAAAAATTTGAAAAGACATATTAGTTAATTTGGGTCACAAATAAAAACTATGTCAAGCTGACATTAGAGAAATCTTCACCTGCCCAACAGAGAACTAAAAGCAGCAGTCCTGTCCTGTACTCCATCGTGTTAAGCTGTATGTTCTCTGGGATCCTCTCTGAAGAGTTGGAGGGTAGTCGGGCTTTGTATTAACTCCTCCTGACAGGAAATATCAGGAAATTTGCATTTCTATTTCTTTTCATTTGCACATTCAGGCTCACTAATTACATTAGTTATGAAAAGATGACATTTAAGAAAAATGAGAATGTTGGACCTGTTTTACTGATTGTGAACTTTTTTATAACTTATTGTGTATTCATAGATCTAAAATGTGTTTTCCCTCTCTGTATATTAATGATAATGCAACATTTAAAATGTTTCTTCATATTTGTGTCTATTGTTTACTGTAAAACAAAATATCATACCAGACAAATTTTGTTATTTCATATAATTAATGGTAAATTCTTATGTTAGCCCTAAAAGAAAATGCCCATGCTTCATTATTTGGATCTTAGATCAATAAGAATTTTTACTGCAGGATTATGTTCAGCTTTTCAACCAGCTTCAGCCGCTGTAACTCTCAACCACAGTAAAAAACAGTAGAAACTTCATTCTTCAGGCCGTTCATCTGCAGAAACAGCAGCTGTTTGCTGTTGAGTAACCAGATTAAGAAAAATCTTTTTTTTCTATGTCCATCGTGGAGTTTTGATGGATCCGACTGGTTAACCTCAGATATGCTCCACCTCTCCCACAGTGAACAATGTAATAAACTGCTGAGTCATCTTATTTGTAACATTCATCCTCACCATATTTTATTATTTGTACATGTTATTGTAAATTACTTGCAAGTATGTTCATGTAATTTAGTCTTTTGAGCTTTTTGACGATGCTGATTATTATGGATGTTTTATTTATATCTGTGTTTGATAGTTTTACTGTTGATAAATTCTAATCTTTCTTTCTTTTTCTTGCTTGCTTGGTTTCTAATTTCATTAAAATAACAAGGACAGACAGAAGATCATTCAAAGAACTACTGTGGGATTTTGTGCAGGCATTGAACAATGTTCAGTCATTGTGGGTGTCGAGCACAATAATAAACAGCAGAATCTTCAGTCTTCAGACTGCTCATCTGCAGATACAGCTGCTGTTTGCTGTCGTCTCTGGAGATGGTAAACCGGCCTTGAACTGACTGAGAGTAGTATTTGCTACTGCCACCACCATTGCTAATAGCAGCAACCCACTCCAGTCCTTTTCCAGGAGCCTGTCTGACCCAGTTCATCCAGTAGCCGCTGAATGAGAATCCAGAGGCTGTACAGGTCAGTGTGTGGGATTCTCCAGGCCTTTTAACAGCTGGTTCAGACTCTGTCAGAGTCTGGCCATCAACACCTGTAAAACCAAAAACAAACACAGTAACTGGCAGCTAAATCGTTAACTTTTTGATTCACAAATGCAACACAAAGGCAGCGAAACTCTACCTGCACAGAAAAAGGTCATGAGCAGCATTACTCTCCTGACGTCCATCTTGTTCAACTGTGTATCCACTGTCCTTTCACGATGTCCACAGTCACATTAATAGAAGTTGAGGACATCTATGTTTTGCATTAACTCCTCCTCAAAGGAAAGCCAGTGAAACTACACTTGATCATAATTTCAAACTTTTATGTTGTCAACTGCCTAATTTTTAACATATGAAGTAGAACCTTGTTTCAGAATGTGATTTACTGAAGTTCATATTTTGATTAACGTTTATTAACTTCCTCCCATGATTAAACTGTTTTTACGTCACAAAAAATACAGGATACATTCATTAACGCAGCACAAAACAGCAAATACCAGCCAAATGCTGTGCAGCTCCGAATTCATGCATCCAGAAATCTTTGATATATGAAAAGTCACATTTGATTCTGTTTTATATACTATTCCTGTTTTCAGGATACAAGTAAATTATTGTCTTTGTCTTGTTGGTTTGTTTTGCATGGTTAGTATAAAGCTTCTCACATGTTTAGCGTATGTAAACTACATTAAACATGGCTCATGTTGAAGCTTCCTTTATGTTCCAGGTGTTCAGGCTCTGTTTCATTTTTGTTGAGGTTTGCTGGTGTTACAGTAAATATGCAGCAGTGTTTAAACAACGTGTTTAATTGAGTCTTTATTGGATTTCTGAATGTGTCAGTACTATGTTTGCTGTCACAGACCTACAGGGAAACTTGGAACATCAAGTTGAAACTAATCGGGAACTGAAAAATATTTGAGTCGATTCAATCTGATGAACCAATGGAACACAGAAAGTGAGAGATCAGTGAGAGCAATCTGAAAAGCTGCAACTGAACACAAATAATCAGAGGACACGTTGCTGTGACACAAAACTAGAATTTACTCATTTAGATGAATATTCTGCAGCCCTGATCTCATTTTAATATCGATTGGACAAAAAAGAGAAACATTTAATCCCATTTTTATATCTCTTTGATTTTATTAATCAATGAGTAAATGTGCTATGGTAATTTGGTAATAATTATGTCCATGTGTGAGAGACACTGTATGTAATGTCTAACATGTAAAGTTTGAAAACATACAAGATGATTTTTTTTGTGGCCATATGAAAACAAAGACTGTTGGATTTTGTACAGCTTCTTAAGCAGCTTCTGTCACTGTGGCTTTCGAGCACAATAATAAACAGCAGAATCTTCAGTCTTCAGACTGCTCATCTGCAGATACAGCTGCTGTTTGCTGTTGTCTCTGGAGATGGTAAACCGGCCTTGAACTGACTGAGAGTAGTATTTGGTGCTACCACTAGGGTTGCTGAGATAAGCAACCCACTCCAGTCCTTTTCCAGGAGCCTGTCGGTTCCAGACCATCTCGTAGTCACTGAATGAGAATCCAGAGGCTGTACAGGTCAGTGTGTGAGATTCTCCAGGCCTTTTAACCACTGGTTCAGATTCTGTCAGAGTCTGACCATTAACACCTGTCAAACAAAGAAAGAAATATATGCAGTTTGCTGGTAAATTGACAGTCTTTCAATATAATTGATTGAACATATCTACCTGCCCAGCAGATAGTTAACAGCAGCAGTCCTGTCCTACAATCCATCATGTTAACCTGTGTCCACTGCTCTCTGTCATCATCGCTGCAGTAAGCTATGTATCGGTGAAAGATATTGGAGATTTGCATTGACTCCTCCTCACAGGAACGTTTCTAGAGGACTGCAACTGATCGGGTTGTCGGTTACTACAATTTGAGAACTACAGAGTGAATGTTTCCTGAACTTGATCCATTCCCAAGAGTAATTTCTCTTTAAGACTTCTGTTGATGAATAAAATATGTTAATTGTATTTCCTTTATTATTGGGCACAGTGTGAATCATCGATGCATTTTCTATAACCACTTCATCCTGTTCAGGGTCACAGGTGGCCTGGAGCCTATTCCAGCTATCATTGGGCTAAAGACAAGGTCATTAGTCAGTGTGAATCATTTTAAAAAAAAAGTTATTATAATTCATAGATAGATCAGTAAAAAAACATTTGATTCAAGATTAGATGCATTTATAATTCATGGATAAATGTAATGTCTTATTCAAAAAACACATAAAGCAGTTTAAATATTTTCCTAATTCATATGGCTTCATGATAATGTGAATGAGAACTATTCTTGGGAAAAACTCATCCATCCACTTATATTTGTTTGATTTGATTCAGGGTTGTATAGGACTGAAGCCAATCCCAGCTGCAGTCAGGTGAAAGACAAGGAACACCCTGGACAGGTCGCCAATATTTTATGGCAAATGCTTGATATGATTATCATTTTATATTATATGTTTGTGTGAATGATATTTTTAAATACTATATCATACCATTTTCTTAATTGAAAAATGAAAAATGAAAATTGAAGTTGATGAATCAAAACATGAAATAACTTTAGATAATAATGTCTGCAATGAAATAGAAATAGAAGTAAATGTAAAAGCCGCTTTGTTTTATTTCTATTGTGTTTATCAATTAATTAATTGATATATTTTTAGATATTTTTTTCATACAGCCCTTACCCTTCCTTTCTTGGGATTTGAGCCCATCTTCGAAGACAATTTTTCTGTGGTTTTGTTAGAAAAAAAACACACGCAGTATGTGTGCTTCTTTGAAAACGGCTCAAACTAAAGCTGGTCCCATTCTCCTTTAATTAACACTGACTTCTTTTCCTCCCTTTTGGTTAAAGACTAGAAGACATTTTCAGATTAAATGACTATTTGATTAACTTATCATGACTTACGGCTGTTATCAAAACTCTTAGTGGAAAATAATCAAATTGATTGTTAGAAAAGATTTTGTCTGATGGAGAGTCTTTGAATGATGACATTTCTTCCTGAATGTGTTCTAAAGAATTCTTCAAAATGTAGTGAGCAGTTCATAATGAGAATCAAAAGTTTTTGTCTTGTGGGCATTTATGGTGTGAGGGCTCCTCCTCTGGTTTCATTTTGTTAGAGTTCAGGCTCTGAGAGGTTTTTGTTCAGGTCTTCTGATGCTTTGTGTTACTGTGGCTGTCTCGCACAGTAATAAACAGCAGTGTCTTCAGGCTGCATATTCTGTCCATTTAGAGTCACTCTGTTGCTGGAGGAGTCTGTGGAAATGCTGAACTTAGTTTTGAGGGAATCTTTGTAGTATGTTGTAGATCCAGCTGCCATTCCAATCCATTCCAGTCCTTTCCCTGCAGGCTGTCTGATCCAAGCTGTGTAGTAGCCGCTTACAGAATAAGAGACCTGACAGGTGATGGTTAGACGTTGGCCTGGCTGCACAGTCACAGAGGCTGGCTGTGTCAGCTGTTCACACTGTACACCTTAGAAAGATTAACACATTTTATCACAATTTAACAACACTGGAAAAGAACTGTTGACTGATTTCTGAAAATTCTAAAAGAGTCTTACAGGATCCAGCTGCCAACAGCAGCAGCAGAGCAGCAGAAAACATGATGTGTGTTGAAGCTCAAACGATGAGATTCTGACACTCCGTCATGTCGACTCCAAGTGCAGTCTTTAAATCTGTATGACAAGGAAGACCTCTGAATTTGCATGTGATTGTTATTCAAGTTGAGTGCAAAGGAGAAAAAAGCCAACCATCTTAAAAAGTGTTTTGCAATAAATATATTAAACCATACCCAAACATATTGAAACTAAGTTGAAATGTTTTAAATATGTGTTGTAAAAAGATACACAGATGGCTCTGATTGATTTAAATGTCATCTAAATTCATATTATGCAGAAATGTTTAGTGTAACTTTGCTATAACATAAGAATATAACAAATTTTACTTTAAGTAAATACTTTTTCATTAAAGGTTTATCTCAGCTGGAACTAAAACCTCAGTGACTAAACTGAGTTATAAAAAGAGAAAAAAAAAACAAAGACTACATATAATTATAGGTTTATTTATCACAGAGACAAATGAGACAAAAAAAACCATACACACTGACACTCATTCCTGGGGTCAATTAAGTATCATCAGTGATTCTAACATGCATGTTTTTGGACTGTGGGAGGAAGCCGAAGTACCCAGAGAGAACCCCAGAACGCACAAGGAGAACATGCAAACTCCCCACAGAAAGGCCCCCTGCCATGTCTCTCTCTCTCTCTCACTCTCAGACTGATAAGCAGGTGGCGGCTACATCAAGAACGAACACTAAAAGCTAGTGGTAATCGGAGTACTTGTGGCCACATCCCCAAACTGGGAGCGTGGCTCCAACAGATCCCTGGAACAACATCTCTGTCCTGCAGAGTGCAGTTCTACAGCAGCTCAATTAGTTTAAGCTGTGTGGGTGCTGATGCCAAAAAAATGTTTGTCCTCATAACTACGTTATCACGATATAAGCATCTTAGCCTTCTGCTGACAAGTGTTACTGTTTGAACTTGCAATTATTGTTCAAAACTTAAAGTGTTTGAAGTGTTGCATGATGTTGTGATGTCATGATATCTGCGGTGAAGTACTTTAAATCATGTAATTGCAACAGTAAAGCGAATTCTGTCAGCAAAGAGCCACTTTGGACAAGAAACTTGCTCTTTAGCTCATTGAGACCAATACGACCATAACCCATAAAGAAATAAACTTGACACAATTGTTGATTTTCACTAAAGCTTTGTTATTTCTCAGTCTCTGACACAGAAAAAAATAAAGCATAAAGCATTTTCTTTAGCGAAAACCTTTGACCTGACTATTTTTACAGGAAAAATTTACTTAAAAATTTTTTCATGTGAGGGATTTGTTGTACAGCAGGATCTTGTACAGCTACTCAGCCAGCTGCAGTCACTGTGGGTCTCGAGCACAATAATAAACAGCAGAATCTTCAGTCTTCAGACTGCTCATCTGCAGAAACAGCTGCTCTCTGCCATTGTCTCTGGAGGCAGTAAACCTGCCTTGGACTGACTGAGAGTAGTAGTTAGTGCCACCATTAGCCTCAGTAGCGATCCATTCCAGGCGTTTTCCAGGAGCCTGTCTGACCCAGACCATCCAGTAGCTGCTGAATGACAGTCCAGAGGTTGTACAGGTCAACTTGTGGGATTCTCCTGGTTTTTTAACCACTGGTTCAGATTGTGTCAGAGTCTGACCATTAACACCTGTAAATATAAGGGGAAAAAAGTGTTTTCTTTAAGTTGGTAACTTGAATGAGAATGAATCAGATCAGTGACAATCTTCACCTTCCCAGCAGAGAGTTAAAAGCAGCAGCCATGTCTTATAACCCGCCATGTTGAACTGTGAGTCTGTCACTGTTCTGTCCTCCTCTCTGCAGTCACATAAGTAGAGGTGGAAGACATTGAAGTTTTGCATTGACCCCACCTCACATTGACTGAAAGAAGGGGAATGGATTTTTACCTATGGTAAACTTGTTTTGCCTTGTTTTTTTTTTATATCAGCCAAGACATACAGCATTCGTCTTTATCTTAAATTATTTCTTTAAAGTTGGAATGCTTTGATTTTTCTGCTTCTGCTGTGTGATGTTACTGCTGTTAGATACAGTTAAAGAAAAGAGGATGACATTTTACATTTGTTTGCTCAACACAAGACAGTCCCTGAAATCAGAGTTCAAGAGTTTGCCAGTTAGTGATGCTGTAGGAAGTATCATACTGCAGAAGGATCAGGTCAAGTACATTTTTATTGTTTAGCTTTTGTGGCATTTTCCCCTGAGTTCCTGATTGCTAGTCATTCTGCATGTGTGTGCAGCAAGCTGCAAAGGTGGAGTGAGGGAGTGGTGATCATGAAAGAGAAGAATGAGAGCAACAAAACATTAATCTATGATTGTTACACAGTGGTTACCTTCAGAGGAACTTGTGACTGAAACAATTGTTTTGCTCTTTCAAAAAAACCTGTTTAGGTGACTACATTTGGTGATCTTCGTCATAACGTTCTGATTAGATTTGAAATCCTTTTCACAAGTGGGAGTGGGAGTATTTAATTTAAAGAACTGAAGGTTATTGAAAGAACCTTCAGTCCTTTTGTGAGCCAAATGTTTCCACAAGCAGAAAAAAACAAAACATTTTGAACAAAAAAGAAGACAAGGGACTGCGATTCACATTGAAATTTTAATTTATGCATTATCTCGTTCAAATTTATATCAAATGCTTTTCTATTGACTTAAATCTTTGTGATTATCACTCTTTATTCAAACTTTTCTTTTCAGCACAGCAACGAAAACCCTTTTTATAGCTTGATCCATTCCCAAGAGTCATTTCTCTCAAAGACTTGATGAATACATATGTTAATTGTATTTCCTTTGTTATTGGGCACAGTGTGAATCATCGATGCATTTTCTATACCCACTTCACCCTGTTCAGGGTCACAGGTGGCCCGGAGCATATTCCAGCTATCATTGGGCTAAAGACAAGGTCATCAGTCAGTGTGAATAGTTTAAAAAAAAAAAAGTTATTATAATTCATAGATAGATCAGATCAAAAAATATTTGATGCAAGATTAGATGCATTTATAATTCATGTATAAATGCAATGTCTTATTAAAAAAACACATAAAACTGTTGAAATATTTTCCTAATACATATGGCTTTACAATAATACAGGTAGCTAATATTTTAGGGAAAATTCTTAATATAATTATCATTTTATATCATATGTTTATTGTGAATGATATAAGGTTTTTATTGTTATTTTTGTGTGTGTTAGAAACCAACTTTGAACTGCAACAATGGATGGATATGAAAAAATGAAATTTTAAGTTGATGGAACAAAACATGTAATAACTTTAGATAATAATGTCTGCAATGAAATAGAAGCATAAGTAAATGTAAAAGTTGCTTTTTTATTTCTATTGTGTTTATCAGTTAATGAATTAATATTTTTTTCATACAGCCCTTATCCTTCCTGTCTTGGGATTTTAGCCTGTCTTTGAATATAAATATCATGTGGTTTTGCTAGAAAAAAGCTTTTTTAACATCGATATGAATTTGTTGGTGTGTAAACTTCTCACAGGCTGGATCCACTTCCAGCAGCTCAAACTAAAGCTGGTCCCATGTCCTTTAATAAACACTGACTTCTTTTCCTCCCTTTTAGGTTAAAGACTAGAAGATATTTTAGAACAGCTGTAACTCATCATGAGTTACGGCTGTTATCAAAACTCTTGGAAATTAATCAAATTTGTTAGAAAAGATTTTGTCTGATGGAGAGTCTTTGAATGATGACATTTCTTCCTGAATGTGTTCTAAAGAATTCTTCAAAATGTAGTGAGCAGTTCACAGTGAGAATCAAAAGTTTTTGTCTTGTGGGCATTTATGGTGTGAGGGCTCCTCCTCTGGTTTCATGTTGTTAGAGTTCAGGCTCTGAGAGGTTTTTGTTCAGGTCTTCTGATGCTTTGTGTTACAGTGGCTGTCTCGCACAGTAATACACAGCAGTGTCTTCAGGCTGCATATTCTGTCCATTTAGAGTCACTCTGTTGCTGGGAGAGTCTAAGGTGACACTAAACTTATTCTTTAGTGAATCTTTGACAGTTGTGTCACTGCTAAACCACTCCAGTCCTTTCCCTGCAGGCTGTCTGATCCAAGCTGTGTAGTAGCTGCTTAGAGAATAAGAGACCTGACAGGTGATGGTCAGACGTTGGCCTGGCTGCACAGTCACAGAGGCTGGCTGTGTCAGCTGTTCACACTTTACACCTGTGGAAGATTACCATTTCATCACAGTTTATCAAGTATACAATAAACAAAGAACTGCTGACTGTGACAAATGTGAAAATACTTACAGGATCCAGCTGCCAACAGCAGCAGCATCAAAGTGACAGAAAACATGATGTGTGTTGAAGCTGCAGTGGTGGGATTCTGATTCTCTTTAACCAAACTGCCGAGTGAGGTCTTATCATCTGTGTGACAAGGAAACCACACAGTTTGCATAGAGACCTGAAAGGGGGAAGTAATTTGATTAGACAAGTCTTTTTCTCATGAAAAAATGCAAATATAATTCATGCATATGCACTTAAAGGCACGAATGTTTACTAAAAGTTCTTCTGGGATGAACAGCTGCTGTATAGAGGGGTTAGATATTGTCTAAAAAAGACCGATGTGAGAACTGGCCTCCAGTCAGCTTAATCTGCCTCATTATATCTTTTAAAGACAAATTCTAGGGACGCAGCATCACAACAAATATTTCAGTTTGTTTAAGTTGATGACTGAATTAGTTTAAATGTGTTAGTTTTCAGTTGTGTTTGAAGCCACAGACATACAGAGGAACTGGAATGGGAAAATGAAATTGAAACTAATCAGAAACAGAAAATATTCAAACAAACAAAAAATCTGCCTCATAAAAGGATAATAATAACAATGATCATAAGAATTATAATATGATGAGGTCTCATCATATATTGTTGCCAAAACTCATATTGTTGAACACTGAAAATAGAAAATGTGACTCAGCAGAATCATTTAGATGAGAAAATGTTCAATATTAATTCTTTATTATTGCATCTTATGATGTATTATGTTATTCATTTAGACTGCAGTTTGAAATCATTTATGGGGTGAGGGCTCCTCCTCTGGTGTCTTTGTGTCACAATAGTTCACACACTAATGGGTTTTTGTTCAGGTCTGCTGATGCTTTGTGTAACTGTGGCTCTCTGGCACAGTAATACACAGCAGTGTCTTCAGGCTGCATATTCTGTCCATTTAGAGTCACTCTGGAGGAGTCTGTGGAAATGCTGAACTTAGTTTTGAGGGAATCTTTGTAGTGTGTTGTAGATCCAGCTGCTGCCATTCCAATCCACTCCAGTCCTTTCCCTGCAGGCTGTCTGATCCAAGCTGTGTAGTAGCTACTCACAGAATAAGAGACCTGACAGGTGATGGTCAGACGTTGGCCTGGCTGCACAGTCACAGAGGCTGGCTGTGTCAGCTGTTCACACTGTACACCTTAGAAAGATTAACACATTTTATCACAATTTAACAACACTGGAACAGAACTGTTGACTGATTTCTGAAAATTCTAAAAGACTCTTACAGGATCCAGCTGCCAACAGCAACAGCAGAGCAGCAGAAAACATGATGTGTGTTGAAGCTCAAACGATGAGATTCTGACACTCCGTCATGTCGACTCCAAGTGCAGTCTTTAAATCTGTATGACAAGGAAGACCTCTGAATTTGCATGTGATTGTTATTCAAGTTGAGTGCAAAGGAGAAAAAAAGCCAACCATCTTAAAAAGTGTTTTGCCATAAATATATTAAACAATACCCAAACATATTGAAACTAAGTTGAAATGTTTTAAATATGTGTTGTAAAAAGATACACAGATGGCTCTGATTGATTTAAATGTAATCTAAATTTATATTATGCAGAAATGTTTTAGTTTAACTTTGTTATAACATAAGAATATAATAAACTTTACTTCAAGAAAATACTTTTTTAGTGAAAGTTTATCTCAGCTGGAACTAAAACCTCAGTGACTAAACTGAGTTATAAAAAGAGACAAAAAAACAAAGACTACATATAATTATAGATTTATTTATCACAGAGACAAATGAGACAAAAAACCATACACACTGACACTCATTCCTGGGGTCAATTAAGTATCATCAGTGAACCTAACATGCATGTTTTTGGACTGTGGGAGGAAGCCGAAGTACCCAGAGAGAACCCCAGAACGCACAAGGAGAACATGCAAACTCCCCACAGAAAGGCCCCCTGCCATGTCTCTCTCTCTCTCTCACTCTCAGACTGATAAGCAGGTGGCGGCTAACCAGCCGGACATTGTGATGGAAGCAGTGACAGATGTGGTGATTCCAAGTGACAGCAACATCAAGAACGAACACTAAAAGCTAGTGGTAATCGGAGTACTTGTGGCCATGGCCCCAAACTGGGAGCGTGGCTCCAACAGATCCCTAGAACAACATCTCTGTCCTGCAGAGTGCAGTTCTACAGCAGGCAATTACTTTAAGCTGTGTGGGTGCTGATGCCAAAAAATTTTTGTCCTCATAACTACGTTATCATGATACAAGCATCTTAGCCTTACACTGACAAGTGTTACTGTTTGAACTTGCAATTATTGTTAAAAACTTAAAGTGTTTGAAGTGTTGCATGATGTTGTGATGTCATGATATCTGCGGTGAAGTACTTTAAATCATGTAATTGCAACAGTAAAGCGAATTCTGTCAGCTAAGAGCCACTTTGGACAAGAAACTTGCTCTTTAGCTCATTGAGACCAATACGACCATAACCCATAAAGAAATAAACTTGACACAATTGTTGATTTTCACTAAAGCTTTGTTATTTCTCAGCCTGTGACACAGAAAGAATTAAATAATAAAGCATTTTCTTTAGCTTAAACCTTTGACCTGACTATTTTTGCAAGAAAAATTTACTTTAAAATTACATTAAAGTTTTTCACATGAGGGATTTTGTTGCACAGCAGGATTTTGTACAGCTACTCAGCCAGCTGCAGTCACTGTGGGTCTCGAGCACAATAATAAACAGCAGAATCTTCATTCTTCAGACTGTTCATCTGCAGAAACAGCTGCTCTCTGCCATTGTCTCTGGAGGCAGTAAACCTGCCTTGGACTGACTGAGAGTAGAAGTTAGTGCCACCAGTCTCAGCAGCGATCCATTCCAGGCCTTTTCCAGGAGCCTGTCTGACCCAGACCATCCAGTAGCTGCTGAATGACAGTCCAGAGGTTGTACAGGTCAACTTGTGGGATTCTCCTGGTTTTTTAACCACTGGTTCAGATTGTGTCAGAGTCTGACCATTAACACCTGTAAATATAAGGGGAAAAAAGTGTTTTCTTTAAGTTGGTAACTTGAATGAGAATGAATCAGATCAGTGACAATCTTCACCTTCCCAGCAGAGAGTTAAAAGCAGCAGCCATGTCCTGTAACCCGCCATGTTGAACTGTGAGTCTGTCACTGTTCTGTCCTCCTCTCTGCAGTCACATAAGTAGAGGTGGAAGACATTGAAGTTTTGCATTGACCCCACCTCACATTGACTGAAAGAAGGGGATTGGATTTTTACCTTTGGTAAACTTGTTTTGCCTTGTTTTTTTTATATCAGCCAAAACATACAGTATTTGTCTTTATCTTAAATTATTTCTTTAAAGTTGGAATGCTTTGATTTTTCTGCTTCTGCTGTGTGATGTTACTACTGTTAGATACAGTTAAAAAAAAGAGGATGACATTTTACATTTGTTTGCTCAACACAAGACAGTCCCTGAAATCAGAGTTCAAGAGTTTGCCACTTAGTGATGCTGTAGGAAGTATCATACTGCAGAAGGATCAGGTCAAGTACATTTTTATTTTTTAGCTTTTGTGGCATTTTCCCATGAGTTCCTGATTGCTAGTCATTCTGCATGTGTGTGCAGCAAGCTGCAAAGGTGGAGTGAGGGAGTGGTGGTCATGAAAGAGAAGAATGAGAGCAACAAAACATTAATCTATGATTGTTACACAGTGGTTACCTTCAGAGGAACTTGTGACTGAAACAATTGTTTTGCTCTTTCAAAAAAACCTGTTTAGGTGACTACATTTGGTGATCTTCGTCATAACATTCTGATTAGATTTGAAATCCTTTTCACAAGTGGGAGTATTTAATTTAAAGAACTGAAGGTTCTTGAAAGATAAGAATAAGAATGTATAAGAATTTATACATTTATACATTCTCTCGTTCAAATTTATATCAAATGCTTTTCTATTGACTTAAATCTTTGTGATTATCACTCTTCATTCAAACTTTTCTTTTCAGCAAAGCAACGAAAACCCTTTTTACGAGAGCACATTTTATAGCATCTGATAGATAGACAACATATATAAAGCTAAGATACTTTAAAAAAAATTCCACTTTATCCTTTAAACATCATAGTTGTCATCACCACTGCAAAACAATAACCAAAAGCTCTTTTTTAAACCAATTTAGAGTATAGAATGTCTTTTAATCACTCCTTTCTGGCATTTTTTTGTCAGGAAGTAACTGGCTATACACGCTGCTCATGTGGCTGAATTTAGCTTGTTGCTGGGTATTTGTTCAGGTCTGTTGGTGGTTTGTAACACTGTGGGGCCACGCACGCAGTAATAAACAGCTGTGTCCTCAGGCTGCAGATTCTGTCCTGTTATCGTCACTGTTCCTGCAGACATGTCTCTGCTGTAGCTGAACTTATTCTTCAGAGCGTCATTTTGATAAAAGCTGCTACCGCTTCCTCCCCATTGTTCAAAAATCCAGTCCATTGGTTTTCCCTCACGCTGTCTGATCCAACCTGTTGCGTAGCTGCTAGAAGTCAAAGAATAACCAGAGACCTGACAGATGATGGTCAAAGACTCTCCAGGCTGCACAACCTTTGATTCTGGCTGGATGAGATCAATACTGTGGACACCTGTGGAAACACAAAGCAACATTATCTCCATCATTCATCTGAATATTCAGAGTTTCTGATGTGATTATTAGTGTGAATCCACTGAAAGTTCCTCACAGGATCCAGCTGCCAGCAGCAGTATCAGAGTTAAAGAGAACATGGTTGATGCTGAAGCTGAACTGACTGAAGCTCCTCTGACAGAGAGACATGACTCACGCCCTTATGAATAATATTTATTTGCATATTTTCTGAATAAACAACTATATTTACATCATATAATGGTACTTTAACAACATGTTATTGATAACACAGTAATAATATAAACCAAACAGGGCTTAATAAGATTGTTCATACATATGCAAACGTAGAGTTTTTTTGGATGAGGTTGATTCTGTTTGCATTAACCTTCCTCTAGAGATTTAAAGGCCTAACAGTGAAAAACCACGTTTAAATTTCCGCTTATGGATTAAACTTATATTGTGAAACAGAGTGGACAAAAACAGGATGTTTTACATTTACAGATGTCTGTCGGTGCCAGGGAATGAAACTGTTCTTTCATAAGAAGAACTTTTTCTCTTGTTTAAGAGGCATTTTATGATTCCAATTATGTGCTTTTATTTTCAGTTCTTTTCAGATTCACTAATAAAAAAGAATAAAAAAAATCTATAGATCAAGTTTCCTGACATTTTCACCAAAAGCTATAAGAAGAATATATCCTGAAGTTGTAATATTCTGTTATCTGTGTAATTATTTTCTTAAGTGAACACATTGATGACTTCCCGGAACAGAAGGTTGGAGCTTGTCAAACCCTTACTTTAGTGAAAAGAATCATTTTCTGGACAACAAATGATTTGTTGTTATTAATTGTAATTGCATTGAACTTAGTACTTTACTGATCTCAAAGGGAAATTAAATTAAGAAGACATACAAAATGATTGTGTTGAATCTTTGTCAGGATTTGAACATTTAAGAGTCAATTTAAACAGGGAAATCGTGTAAATTGATGTTAATTGTTACATATTAATGTTTTATATATATATTTATATGTATGTTATATATCAACCCTAAATAAGGAAGTAGTTTTTGTATGAGTCTTATGTTTCTGTCTCTCACTGTGACTCTCTGGCACAGTAATACACTGCTGTGTCCTCAGTCTTCAAAGTGTTCATCTGTAGATTGACTTTGCTGCTGGAGTCATCTCTGGAGATGGTGAATCGGCCCTGAACTGACTGGAAATAATGTGTAGGCCAACTATCTGTGCCTATATAAGCGATCCACTCCACTCCTTTTCCAGGAGTCTGTCTGATCCAGGCCATGGGATAGCTGCTGAATGTGAATCCAGAGGCTGTACAGGTCAGTCTGTGGGATCCTCCAGGCCTTTTCACCACAGGTTCAGATTCAGTCAGAGTCTGACCATGAACGCCTGAGAAGACATTTTGAAGTCATAAGAGTTTAGTCGGGTCAGATTTAAGAATTATGTAAAAGAAAATGTCAGAGAAATCTTCACCTGCCCAGTGGAGAGCTAAAGGCAGCAGCAGACCTGTCCTGTACTCCATCATGTTAAACTGCATCTGTCTCTATGATCCTCTCAGCAGTCAGTTAAGAAGAGTCCAAGTTTTGCATTGACTCCTCCTTGAGGGAATATCATAGTTTGACTTTAATTTGATCTCAGCCCATGTTAGGTAACATAAACAAAAATTCAAATCACCCACGACAAGAATAACCTTTGCTCCAAAGCTCACAGGCATTACTGTGATAACCCTTCACATGAGAACAAATGTAGGCTGATGCTAACAACAAAAACCTCAATCACAATGGCTTCAATCTGAGTTTTAATCTGAGTTTTTTAGCAGCAGGAATAAAACACATGAAGGAAATCAGAGCCTTGTTTCATGTTGTAACTTGTATGCTGCTGCCATATTAACATTAATTTTCTATTTTTATTCTCTATTCTTTATTTACCAGCTCGTATCTCAGAGTTTCTACTACATGCCGATCACTGACCTGTGAGACACTGTGTTAACTCTGTCTTATCTTTCTGATAACCTCCTCCACTTCACCTTTCCAGATCATTTGGTGTCTCAACTTGTCGTCCTCTTAATCTTTTCTGCTCATAAGTATGTAACCAAAATCTAGACAAATTTCTCTTTATTTATCTGATGATTAAGATGGATCCTAAAAATAAATGTTATTTATAATTGTTTTTCACATATGCTTAAAATTAAACACAACATCACAACGTAATTTGAGCACAACAAATGCAATAAGTTAGTATAAGTTTTCTTTATGATGATTTAAACTCTGAAAGCTCAACTGCTGCTATGATCTCAGCTTTGCAAGCTGTTTTTCAAACTACGTATTCTCTTTTAGTTTATCTCTTTATTAAGGGATTTTTTTTTACTTACTGCTTGTTTTCAATATACTTTTTTCTCTTTGCTATAGCATTCAAATGCCCATGATTGAATATTTACAATAATTGGATAATTCATGATAAGCTATGCATTGACAGTATGATTTCCTGTTTTTTTCTTCTAAATGTCTCATTACAAAAACATTTCAAAAACACTGAGCTAGATTGGCTGGATAAAGAACCATCCTCTTCATGAATCTGAACGTGTGGATGAAGCATGCTCTCTGCTGCTGCAGCAACAGGACATTATTTCCTCCACAAGTCTTCCATTCTCATCTATACCTCAGTGCCCCAGAAAAAGCCTTCGAATCTCTGCAATATAAAACTTTCATGTCATCAATTCCCAGCCCCCTTTCTGCCTCCCTCTGTTGTCGTCCACAAAGTACATGTGTGTCAACCATACAGACAAAAAGTGGTGCAAAGCAGTGGAAATTAGTCGCTGCTTTGAAGAAATACCAACTTGCACTTATCACCAGCTTGGTGAAACCTTTTCACACACTGTGGCTGTCGAACACAATAATAAACAGCAGAGTCTTCAGTCTTCAGACTGCTCATCTGCAGATACAGCTGCTGTTTGCTGTTGTCTCTGGAGATGGTAAATCTACTTTGAACATATTGAGAGTAGTGTTTGCTGCCACCATCATAGCTGATATAAGCAACCCACTCCAGTCCTTATCCAGGAGCCTGTCTGACCCAGTTCATGTTATAGTTGCTGAATGTGACTCCAGAGGCTGTACAGGTCAGTGTGTGAGATTCTCCAGGCCTTTTAATTGCTGGTTCAGACTGTGTCAGAGTCTGACCATCAACACCTGTCAAATTAATTGTTTCTTTTCATATGCATTAATTTGAAATATTACCTTTTTTAAATTAATTTATGTAATGCAAGGAGAATTGTGTTCATAAAAGCAAACATAGACTTCCCTATTGGGGTCTATTGTTGTAGGATTTTGTACAGCTACTCAGACAGCTCCAGTCACTGTGGGTCTCGAGCACAGTAATAAACAGCAGAATCTTCAGTTCTCAGACTGCTCATCTGCAGATACACCTGCTGTTTGCTGTTGTCTTTGGAGATGGTAAACCGGCCCTGGACCGACTGAGAGTAGTATTTGCTGCTGCCACCACCATCAGCAGAAACCCACTCCAGTCCTTTTCCAGGCCCTTGTCTGACCCAATGCATCCAATAGCTGCTGACTGAGAATCCAGAGGCTGTACAGGTCAATGTGTGGGATTCTCCAGACCTTTTAACCACTGCTGGAGACTCTGTCAGGGTCTGACCTTCAACACCTGTCAAACCAAACAAGAAAACAATTAATTTCTGTATCATGATAGTTTTTAAGGACACACTCAAAGTTAGTGAAACACTTTACCTGCACAGAAAAATGAAAGCAGCAGCAGTCCTGTACTGTAACCCATCATGTTAAAATGTGTGTCCACTGTTCTTTAGCATCATTACTACTGTCAGATAAGTAGAGGTGGAGGACATTAATGTTTTGCATTGACTCCTCCTCACAGGAAACATGGAAAGTAACCTTGAAAGTTATATTTTTCTAAGTTGAGCTCTATGCTGTATAAATTCATATGTAAACTAAGGTTATATTACCAATAATATCCAAATGTATTCATCTATTTTCTTTAATTAAACTTCTGTCCAGTTGCCAACTGAAACGGGTTCCACACAAAGCGCAGAATACAATGATCAACACAGTATGAAATAATGCACCTTAAAGAAAACTGTACATTCAACTGCTAGTTAATGAAAGACTTACAAAGCAAAAATGCTTCATGTTAACACTATCAAGTCAAAAGCATCTTTTAATCTCACAATGATTGACATCTTATATAAATATCACAAGTGAATCTTGCTGATAACACAACTGTAATAAGATTTGGAATTTTGAGTTCATGGTGGGAAAACTGATTTTCAGTAACATTATTGGTCTGAGGACTCCACCTGTGGTGTCTTCATGCAACAAGAACTAAAGCACTGAGGGGATTCTGGACATATCTGTTGTTGTGGCCTTTTGGCACAGCAGAGCCACTTTGCTGCCTGGTGTCTAAGACAAAAAACTTGCTCTTCAGCTCACTGAGAGCAATACGACCATAACCCATAAAGAAATAAACTTGACACAATTCTAAGTTTTCACTAAAGCTTCTTTTATTTCTCAGCCTCTGACACAAAAATAAATAAAGTATAAAGCACTTTCTATAGCTAAAAAATTTGGCCTTACTATTTATTTTCAGGAAAAGTTAAGTTTTTAATGTGAGGGATTTATTGTACTGCGGGATTTTGTACTGCTACTCAAATGACTTCAGTCACTGTGGGTGTCGAGCACAATAATAAACAGCAGAATCTTCCGTTTTCAGACTGTTCATCTGCAGATACACCTGCTGTTTGCTGTTGTCTCTGGAGATGGTAAACCGGCCTTGAACTGACTGAGAGTAGTATTTGCTGCCGCCACCACTACTGATATAAGCAACCCACTCCAGTCCTTTTCCAGGAACCTGTCTGACCCAGTCTATGCTGTAGTCACTGAATGTGTATCCAGAGGCTGTACAGGTCAGTGTGTGAGATTCTCCAGGCCTTTTAACCGCTGGTTCAGATTCTATCAGAGTCTGACCATCAACACCTGTGAAATAAAAATGAAATTTTCTACATTACATCGATAACACAAATGAAAATTTGTCACAACCAGACAAATGAAACACTTCACCTGCCCAGCAGATAATTAAAAGCAGCAGCCCTGTTCTAGAATCCATCTCGTTAAACTGAGTGTCCGCTGTTCTCTGCCATCCTCGCTGCAGTAAGATATGTAGAGGGAGAAGATGTTCAAATTTGCATGGACTCCTCCTGACAGGAAGAAAAGTTCCAAACAGCAAATAACTTGACTTTCAGGTACTGAGAATGAATGAGTGAATGCTAACTGTATCTCTTATGACTAAGTTTTGAAAAGTTATTGACAACTTTCATTTCATTTTATTTAATCCTCTAAAGTCGCCCCGAAACATTCACACTTATGACCCTTAGGACCCAATTGAGTCTCTTTGGAAAAAGTGCTGAAAGAAAATCATAAAAATTCTCATTTGTTCATTGTTTCCACTTTCAAAGATTAAATATTTTAATCATTTTCGACTCTGATCAGAACTATTAAGTTTTTATAAATTTTCTAAAGATCTTTTACACTTTTTATGCCCTCTTTGTCATAACCCCCCCAATCAAAATGTATAATTTCTGTTGCCATGAGGAAGTGGTGACTTTGGACACAAACACTCAGACATACTCACAAAATTATTTCTCAAGCACATTCACAGCACACCTTCCCCCCACTACCAACAAATCCAGACTATTAAGTTCCAATATCACATTTCATTTCTATGCCATAATACAATATTATCCACAACAACACAACATCTACATAGCTCTGCTGCCATCTAGTGGCTAAATATGTAATTTAAAGAGAAATGTCAAAAACAAAAAACTAATTTCAACTCAAAGGCTCAGATTGAAAATGTAGTCACAGGTATCACCTGATATGACAAGTAACACAGGCAAATGATTTAGAATATCATTCTGATTAGTAACATACACTATGTATTTAACTTTCATTAACTCTTACCTCACAGTATCATTAGCATATCTTTCGAAAATATTTTGCGTTGTGAACATTTAGTTCCCCTGCTTCTTTATTAACAAATCAGCAGCTTTGTCCTTTCAAATTAATTCCCACAGTCTGTACTTATGAACATGACTTTTACCATATAATTCTAAACTATGAAAGAACCACTGAGATAGAACGTCTTAGAAATTAGTTCATGACTTTACAGTGAAATGTATAGAAAAATCTAATCTAGATACACTGGCAACTCCAGAGAAAGCCCAGTTTTCGCAGAGATCAGATACTGATATTTTGTTGTCTGTGGGGGCTTTGTTCAGCTCCTTCACTGTCGTTATTAACTATGTATCCTCAAACAGAAGTAAACAGCAGATTCTTCTGCTCGCAGGCTCCTGATCTTGAGCTTGAGTGCTGCTGGACTCATCTTTAGTCATGAGGTAACAGCTTTGAAAAGAGCTTCAGGTTAAAAGTCCCGAATTAACCTGAATTCATCTTCCCAATCTAATCTAGAGCTCTTCCAGACCTCTGGTGTATCCTGGAGCTGGTCATGCTAAAATATGCCATGACACATGACATCTTCATGGTCTCTTTTGGTCTTATGACCTCAAAAGAAGATTGACCTCAAAAGAAAAAAGAGAGAGAGAGATGTGCAGAACAGATCTCACTAACCTGAGTATTTACATATAAATAGCTCCAGATGATTCAAAATATGACCAATTTTCTTCATGACACCACGTATCTACAAGCCTGAAATTATCTTTGACTTTTAAACCTTAGAGCATTCTGGTTAATTCATCTGTAGACATTACAATAAAGTTACATGTGTTGATGTTATGTGGTGATGCTCCTGTTATGGAAGAATCTGTGATGAGTGACAAAAATAGGTCACTGTTGTGTTTAGTATCCTTTGTTTAATGTGACTTTCTTCTGGGATAAATACAGTTTAATGTAAATTAAGGAGAAGTTAATCAAAATGCATGCGTCTATCAGTCCAATGGAATTATCTCGGCAGGATTTGCTTTGTACAGCTGTTCAAATGACTTCAGTCACTGTGGGTGTCGAGCACAGTAATAAACAGCAGAATCTTCAGTCTTCAGACTGCTCATCTGCAGATACAGCTGCTGTTTGCTGTTGTCTCTGGAGATGGTAAACCGGCCTTGAACTGACTGAGAGTAGTATTTGCTGCCGCTATCAGTACTGATAAAAGCAACCCACTCCAGTCCTTTTCCAGGAGCCTGTCTGACCCAGTCCATGTAGTAGCTGCTGAATGTGAATCCAGAGGCTGTACAGGTCAGTGTGTGAGATTCTCCAGGCCTTTTAACTGCTGGTTCAGACTCTGTCAGAGTCTGACCATCAACACCTGTCAAAGCAAAAAAAGAAATATTTTGCATGCATTATGCTGATAATGAAACTTTTGCAGAACATAATTAATACCATTCTTCACCTGCCCAGTAGATAGTTAACATCAGCAGCCCTGTCACACGATCCATCATGTTAACCTGAGTGTCCACTGTTCTGTTATCATCATCATCCTTGCAGTGAGATATGTAGAGACTGAAGATGCTGTATTTGCATCAACTCCTCCTCCAAAAATGGATAGTAGCAAACTATAAGTGACTTGGCTCTTAATAACTGTCACTGGAGGCTGTGTTAATGCTAAAATCAGACATTCCTCCAAAAGGGTTCAGGCACTGATGAGTTTAAGTTCAGATCTACTGATGATTTATGTTACTGTGTGTATCACATTCACTTTTCAAAAACTATAGACAGCGAGGAAAAGGTGGATCAGGAGTGCTGTTGTAGTCTCACACACTAGGTTTTAGAATAGAAATCTATTTTATTAACTGACATTGTATTAAGAACATGGTGATGTTGCATTTAGCCTGTTTTCAGCTAATTTGAAATTGTGCTTGTGTGATTTTACTGTTTATGGACTCACTTTACTCTGATCTGTTACAGTCCATCTGTTTTGTAATAATCATCCACTTTTTAAAATAAAGTATAAATTATCATATGGGCTTCCCCAGCAAACACAGAACCCTTACAGAAACTTTGTTAAAGCCTTATTTAACAAATGTATACATCGCTGGATCATCACCTTATACATTATAACAACTTACAAAGTGAAATTCCAGAGTATTATCGCCAGTAAGTCATGTTCAACGTTGCTAAAACTGAGTCACAAATAACCACAACTATATGGAGAGCTTGTGAATATTGTTTTAGAATACAATGTGCAGCATTCTTTAACAAAGAAGTCAAAGCTGAAACACCACAACTCTGACAAACAACTATGATACATAGATACATGTCACAGGCTGATCTTTTATTTTTGCCATTTATATTATGGAGTCGTGTTTGAACTTGCTCAAAACTACCAGAACAAATATTTAGGTATGATGATTTAAAACCATTTTTCTTTTTTTTTGTGCATGTGCATTTTTCCCATGAAGATAGGGTAGGCTATCAAAAGCTATACACACTACACATATGGCTGAATTTAGCTTGTTGCTGGGTATTTGTACAGATCTGTTGGTGGTTTGTAACACTGTGGGGCGACGCACACAGTAATAAATAGCTGTGTCCTCAGGCTGCAGATTCTGTCCTGTTATTGTCACTGTTCCTGCAGACATGTCTCTGCTGTAGCTGAACTTATTTTTCAGAGCATTATTTTGATAAAAGCTGCCACTGCTTCCTCCCCACCGATGAAAAATCCACTCCAGTGCTTTTCCTTCACGCTGTCTGATCCAAGCTGTTCCGTAGCTGCCATCAGTCAAAGAATAACCAGAGACCCGACAGGTGATGGTCAAAGACTGTCCAGGCTGCACAACCTTTGATTCTGGCTGGATGAGATCAATACTGTGGACACCTGTGGAAACACAAAGCAACATTATCTCCATCATTCATCTGAATATTCAGAGTTTCTGATGTGATTATTAGTGTGAATCCACTGAAAGCTCCTCACAGGATCCAGCTGCCAGCAGCAGTATCAGAGTTAAAGAGAACATGGTTGATGCTGAAGCTGAACTGACTGGAGCTCCTCTGACACAGAGACACACACTTAACTTCCTATCAATGGCATTCATTTGCATATTGCTGAATACATAACTAGATTCAAATAATATTATGAATGTAAATTTCTATTCTTGCAAGTTACCACAGAGAAGCCTTTTATGTTCCTGTAAAGAATGTCTATAATTAAAAATTACAATTATAATTGTATGAACAGTTTAAAAGTTAACTGTAATTATTATTGTTAAAGGTTATGATTTACTGTTGTTTAGTCTGTTCATGTTTGATATATAGTTCTTATAAATGTGGGAATGAAGAAGGAATTAAATATCTGTCATTAATATTTAACAAAATATTATCTATTCCAAAAATGTATACATCTATCTGTCTATTAATTGCTCTGTCTTTAAGCGTGAACCAGTTTCCATTTCATTTGTGATGTAAGGGCTCCTCCTCTGGTGGCTTAAAGTTAGAAGAGTTCAGACACGGTGGGGATTTTGTTCAGGTCAACTGATGGTTTGTGTTATTATGGGTCTCTCACACAGTAATTTGCAGCCGTTTCTTCAGGCTGCGTATTCTTTCCATTTTCTTTTTCTGTGAAGCACTCGGGCACAATTGTCTGTGAAAGGTGCTATAAGAATAAACTTTCATTGACTAATTTACTTATTTAGAGTCACTGTGTAGCTGGAATAGGCTTACATCAATACTGAACCTGTTCTTAAGTGAGACTTTGAATGAAGTTCCACCGATTCTACTTCCTATTCACTCCAGTCCTTTCCCTGCAGGCTGTCGGATCCAACCAGTATCTGGTAAGATGATAAAAGGCCTGACAGGTGATGGTCAGGCTTTTACCTTACTGGATAGTCACAGTGACTGCTTGTGTCAGTTCTTCACACGTCATGCCTGTTTTTTTTAGGTTGTTTTTTTTAAATAAAACATTTCTAATGGACTAATGGACTAATTAATGGACTAATTATGTGGTGATGCTGGTGCAGTGAAAAGGCAAATTCTAACAAATCCAGATAGACTCACAGGCTCCAGCTGCCCAGAGCAGCAGCAGAACTACCGAAATTATGGTTTTAAATAATTAAATCAATTTCTCCTGACTCCAGTTAACTCTTTAATGTCATCACCAAGAAGTGTTTCATTTTTTCAATTTTTTATCAAATTTCTCAGGGTCAATAGTAGAATACATATTTTGTTAGGATGTATTATTGAGAGTTCTCTTTATGGTAAAATTGTGAAAAGTTGGAAAAAACAATGACATAACTCAGAAAACGCAAGGTCAGATCTTTTGACTTCCATATAAAACATTTTACTTAGATACAGTCTATTATCTGAAAAAAGTAGAATATAATCATCTAATTAAATTAAAAAGAATCAGGGTTGTGTGGCCCTGTGATGGACTGGCAACCTGTCCAGGGTGTACCCCACCTTCCACCTGATGACTGCTGGGATAGGCTCCAGTCCACCCGCTACCCGACCGACGGATTGACGGTATAGAAAATGGATGGATGGAAGAATCAGGGTTGGTCCAACTAGAGCCAATGAAAAAATTGTTTACAGCATTTCTGTCACTGTAGTTCGACAGTGAAATCTAACTTTGATTCTCTTCCTTATCCATTTTTTATATATATATATTCTGGATAATGGCATTTTGACTGTCTCTTCACTGCATTGTGTGTTTTTCCATAATTCATTTTTAGATGATTGCTTTCATGGAAACTATTCATCATTTCATGAAGCAAAGCCAGTCTTTCTTTTCCCATGACTTTATTTAAAGTACATCAATTAACACAAATTAACTTTGTATAATATTTTGTTGTTTCTATCAATATGTGACAGTGATTATAGACTCTAAAAATCAATTTTCACACAGATCAGCTCACATTTCTTCAATGGAAAATATTGTTACTATATTGTTATATGTGCTTGTGTTAATATGGAGGGGAATTAAGTATTGGGTGGACATATGAAACACATTTTTATTCTGAGCCCATTTTACAGTGTTATTCAGTTCACATTAATGATCTGTAATCATTTAAAAAAAAAATCTAATATTCTTTTTACTCTGTTATTGTGATTTACTTGAGATAACAAATGGATTATAGATTATTAATACATAGAAATATGTAAAAATGTCTGGTAATTATAGGAATAGTTTTGTGTCAGCAATTAAAATGTATGGTATGTTTTTTTTCTTTTTATGTCCGATGAATCAAGAGATTTAATGCGTAGATAAAAATAGATCACTTTAAGCTTTGCAAAGAACGTATACGCTTGGCCAGTTTTTTTTTTTTTGGTAAATTTGTAAAACAAGCCACAGACCAATTTAAGGTATGACAGCAAAAATGGCAGAATATGATATATAACAAATTAATTATTTTAACAAGGTGGAGAATATAGGGATAAAATAGAAGCAGTCCTCATTAATAAGTTATATCAATCCAAGGAAGGACTGCTGTAGGATTTTGTACAGCTGCTGACACAACTTCAGTCACTGTGGCTGTCGAGCACAGTAATAAACAGCAGAATCTTCTGTTTTCAGACTGTTCATCTGCAGAACCAGCTGTTGTTTCCCATCGTCTCTGGAGATGGTAAACCGGCCCTGAACTGACTGCGAGTAGAATCTCCTGCTACCACTGTCGCTATCATGCCACGCAATCCACTCCAGTCCTTTTCCAGGAGCCTGTCTGATCCAGGCCATGTAGTAGCTCCTGAGAGTGAATCCAGAGGCTGTACAGGTCAGCCTGTGGGACTCCCCAGGTCTTTTAACAGCTGGTTCAGATTCAGTCAGAGTCTGGCCATCAGTGCCTGAAAAGACATTCAAAAGTCATATGAATTTAGCTGGGTCCGATTAAAAAACCAAGTCAAAAAGATAGTCAGTGAAATCTTCACCTGCCCAGTAGAGAGCTAAAAGCAGCAGCAGTCCTGTTCTGCAGCCCATCGTGTTAAACTGTGTGTCTGTTCTGTGTCATCTTCTCTGCAGGGAACTAAAAAGAGTTGGAGGGTTCAAAGTTTTGCATCAACTCCCTGGGGAGTTAGGGTTGGGCAGCTTTAAATTAATGCTTTTTGGTTTAAATGCAAATGTCAAAATCATATCAACTACCAAAACTGATATTCTTATCCATTTTACCCCGCATCAGTTGACATAATTATAGCACAAAGACAAATGTCATTATTTGAGCAATAAAAAAATCTGCTGATCACTTTCAGGTTTTAGGTTTCAACTAGTCTGTCACAAGTCAGTCAAGGCTTATTACTGCTCAAATGTCCCAGGAAATACATCATCCATGTTGACAATGAGAGTTTTTAATGCAAGTTAAATCAACCTTCGAAAACAAGAATAAACAGCTGCTGCTCAGGCTTCCTACTGCTTCATTCATTTTGTGATTTCCATGCCCAACACTAACTTAAATCACTCTCAAATTACCATTTTCATTGACATGACTTTGGTTAAGATGGCTGTCAGAAATATGGGCCTGCTGTACTGTTTGTGAAGCATCGGAAGTAACTGTACATATCACATGTGTGTTTCAGTCTTGGTTGCTACAGGTCAGCTGGTGGTTTTCATCACTGTGGATCTAACAAACACACAGTAATAAACAGCTGTGTCCTCGGGCTGCAGATTCTGTCCAGTGACAATCACTGTTCCTGCAGACATGTCTCTGCTGTAGCTGAGCCTGTTCTTCAGAGCATTATTTTGATGAAAGCTGCCACTGCTTCCTCCCCACCGATGAAAAATCCACTCCATTGGTTTTCCTACACGCTGTCTGATCCAACCTGTTGCATAGCTGCCATCAGTCAAAGAATAACCAGAGACCCGACAGGTGATGGTCAAAGACTGTCCAGGCTGCACAACCTTTGATTCTGTCTGGATGAGATCAATACTGTGGACACCTGTGGAAACACAAATCAACATTATCTCCATCATTCATCTGAATATTCTGTGTTTCTGATGTGATTATTAGTGTGAATCCACTTAAAGCTCCTCACAGGATCCAGCTGCCAGCAGCAGTATCAGAGTTAAAGAGAACATGGTTGATGCTGAAGCTGAACTGACTGGAGCTCCTCTGACACAGACACACACTTTACTTCCTTATGAATGACATTTATTTGCATACTGTTGAATAAAAAGGACATTTTAAATCAGATTATAATGGCAGTGTCCTGTCCTGCCATGTTACCACACTGAGGCATCTGATGTAAAAAGCTTTTATCATATAAGATAGTAGTAATATGTCTTTGTGTGAATATGGCCTCAAAAGTATGTGTATATGATACCTATGCATGATGCAACCCATAATTAAAGAATTTACAATGGCTGAAGTCTGGTTGTATCAAATATGGAAACATTGTGTCTTCTTCCTTGAGCAGTTCGGAGTTAAAACAGAGAGTTAAACATGAGCCTCTGAAAATATTTTCAAATGCAAAATATCTACGGATGAAAAATAACGACATAAATGATTCAGTGAATTTCATTCATTCCACTATTTTCTTCAACAGAAAATTAACAAACAGGAATATATGTATTTGGATGTATGTGGACATTAGTTTGAAGACATTTTAGTGGAGGCTGATGTTTAAATATGTTTGAGGGCCTTTTAAGACTCTTTTTTTTAATCACTGGTTCAGACTTCTGCTGGTGGTGTGTTCCTTTGCATTAATTTCACTTTATCAAAGACAGATGTAGGGTATTGTTGAAGTTGATCAACAACTCTCCATTTTTTTAATTTGCTAACAGCTGTGATCGGTTGGGGTTAAACATAAATAAAGAATGACAGAAAAACCATAAATAGGTGGTGCTAACCTCGTGCTGCACCATGAATAGTAACTGCATTTACACACCTAATCCTTTGTTAGGACTAAAATGGCTGCAGGAAAATATGATGAAAAATATATTTTCTACTAAACCTTGTTTGGAGTAGTTTTGTCCATAAGTATTTCATTTATAAAATTAACAATGCAGGAAATGGTACAAGAATGTTTAGGCCTAAAATCAATTTGGCAAATGTTTTGATAGTAAAAACATTCAGGTGGTGGTGAAATGAGGAAGTAGTTTTTGTATGAGTCTCCTGTTCATGTCTCTCACTGTGACTCTCCTGGCACAGTAATACACTGCTGTGTCCTCGGTCTTCAGACTGTTCATCTGTAGATAGATTTTACTGCTGGAGTCATCTCTGGAGATGGTGAATCGGCCCTGGGCTGACTGGGAGTAATAAATTGGAGAACTGTAAGTGCCAATATAAGCAACCCACTCCAGTCCTTTTCCAGGAGCCTGTCTCATCCAGGCCATGTAGTAGCTGCTGAGAGTGAATCCAGAGGCTGTACAGGTCAGTCTGTGGGATTCTCCGGGCTTTTTCACCACAGGTTCAGATTCAGTCAGAGTCTGGCCATCAGTGCCTGAGAAGACATTTTAAAGTCATATGAATTTAGCTGGGTCAGATTTAAAAACTATGTTAAAGGGATGTCAGTGAAATCTTCACCTGAACAGTAGAGAGCTAAAAGCAGCAGCAGTCCTGTTCTGCAGCCCATCGTGTTAAACTATGTGTCTGTTCTGTGTCATCTTCTCTGCAGGGAACTAAAAAGAGTTGGAGGGTTCAAAGTTTTGCATCAACTCTCTGGGGAGTTAGGGTGGGCAGCTTTAAATGAATGCTGTTTTTTTAAAATGCAAATATCAAATTCATATCAACCACCAAAACTGATATTCTTATCTCTTTTATCCAGCATCATTAGATATAATTATAGCACAAAAACAAATGCCATTATTTAAACATTAAAACAACCTGCTGATCACTTTCAGGTTTCAACTTTCATGTTTTATAGTCATATACAGCTAATAATGGGACATTATTACCGGGAATGAAATTCTTAGATTCTGAGCTCAGTTAGTCAGTCAAGGCTTATTACTGCTCAAATGTCCCAGGAAATACATCATCCATGTTGACAATGAGAGTTTTTAATGCAAGTTAAATCAAACTGTGGCGTTTGTGTGGGACTATTTGTTAACTTGAAGTTCATTTAAAAGATCTTTAAAGCCTTAAAGAGGTGAATGTTTCTGAGTTTTCAAATATAAGATCACCATCTAACAAACAATCTTTAACTAAAATAAGATGATGCAAAATAAGTTCATCAGAGTATGAGGTGTTGTTTTGTTTTACGTTCACTTGTCTTGCCATACCAAAAACCAAAAGATTCCCAGTAGACGGGGCAACCAACATCTGAAAGCATCATTTCAGAATACGTCACAACTGATCTAAAGCATGCAGAGATCTAAAAGATGGATCAGAATCAGTAAAAATAATAGTACAGAAATGAGGAGTAACGCTGAAACGCACACCCTCTCCAGATAAAGAAGAAAACTGGATTATCACTGGATCCATCTTCCAAAGCTCCAGAATTGTTGTCTAATTCGCACAAAGAGAAGGAAACACACATACAAATACACACATTAACACAGAGAAAACACACAACTCCCCTCCTTATAAGGCAAATTTATGGTTAATTTCATATTAGATGATACTATATGAAATTACCAAGAACAGCTGATCTTAGAGTGCCCGACAGAATTCAAGAAAAGCCAGCAGCGGCAGCAGAGCTACAGAGAACATGTCAGTGCTGAAGGTGATCTGATGGGAGCTTCTCTTGTTTAACTGCAAATGAATATAAGATATCAGGTCTTTATATCAGATTCTCAAGAAGTTAGAGTTGTACAAGACATGGACAAAAGGATTAAAAAATGGAATGAATTGTTTAGTAAAAGAAATCAAGCAAAAATCGTTTCTTTTCACAGACTGCTGCAACTACATATGAATGAACACAAATACCTCTTTTTTTGACAGGTTACTTAGATCATGTTAATCTGAATGTGCTGAGAGTGTTCAGTATTTTGTAAATATTAAAAAGCTTAACAACAAATGTTGACGTGATTTGAGACGTTAGGTTTTTGTACAGTGTTTCCTCTTTTCTGTGTCACTGTGGCTGTCGAGCACAATAATAAACAGCAGAATCCTCAGTGCTCAGACTGCTCATTTGCAGATACACCTGCTTTCTGCTGTTGTCTCTGGAGATGGTAAACCGGCCTTGAACTGACTGAGAGTAGTAGATGCCGCTACTGCCACTGCTAATATAAGCAATCCATTCCAGTCCTTTTCCAGCTGCCTGTCTAACCCAAGCACCATAAATATCACTGCTAAACCCTGCATATGTGCAGGTCAGTTTGTGGGATTCTCCAGGTCTTTTAACCGCTGGTTCAGACTCAGTCAGTGTTTGACCATCAGTACCTGCAGATATTTAAACAGTCTCATTAGTACAGTCACATTGATTCAATAACAATTTGCTTCTCCACAAAATCTCTTACCAGTCAAGGTGTAAATTAGAAACAGGAAAACGACTAAATAACCAGGTCTGATCATTGTAAAAGCCTTTAATCTTCAAAGCTTCAATGTCAGTTTGAGTCTTCAGCCTCTGCTCTATAACAGATGAGAAGATATTAAAGAGGTCAGTTTTGCATTGACTCCTCCTCCTCAAAGAAAAACTCAGCACAATCCAAACATCTCTGGAAGCTTTAACATGCTTTAACATCACTGATTTGTGAAGTCGGTAAATGTATATTGAATCTATACATTGACAGAGAATAAAATGATGACATGATTATTAAATGGGGTGCATAGAATGATGATTTCATGGATTGTTTTATAATGCATTTACAGTTTTTGTTTGTTAACTTCACACTACTCAGTTTTTTTTATAGTTGCAGGAGAAAACTGTTTCAGTTAAACTCTGTAAAACATCACTGATAATAAACAGCTGGGCACAGTTAGCTGTTGTTCTGTTACAATAATACACAGCAGTGGCTCAGGCTTCATATTCTGTATTTCTGTTAAAGCCAAATAACTGCACAACACAACCAACTCTATACTAAGTGTTGAAAACAGTTCATTTGGTGTTTATGGGAAGTGTTTGTTTCTTTTTACTTTCAGCATAACAGTCCAGAAAAATCCTTGTCCAGTTTTTTAGGAAATTTGAGGGACGACAAAACTAACTAAGGACACTCAGTGTACAAATTATAGGGAGCTTATCAGTGACATCCTGAAACTAGAGCAATAACCACAGCCTGGCAAATAGTCCTTATGCAATATTTAAGAACAAGAGATACCTATATTAAAACTATCTCCTAAAAAATAATAATAAAAAACATCAGAGTGTAGAGTTAAATAGTGGTGTAGTTTCACTAGTTGTATTTGAAGTTACATGTATTTTGAACTCATTCACATGTATTTAACTGCATTTTCCTTTTTTAAACAAATGCAGTCGTTAAGGGTTAAGCAAATGAAGTGGTCACCCACATGTGTTTCATACAGTTGGGGTTATTGTTACACACAATTTCAAATCTGGGAAAAAAAAGGAGCTACCGTTGTGGACCAAATGTTTCTTGGGCATTTGTGCAGATCTGGTGGATCTTTTTATCACTGCTGAACCATCTGTACCATCACACACCACACATGTCAGTGGGATATTTTTCTCACATCTGCTGCACAGAACACTTATGTGAAGATGATAGACAGATAGATATACATAATGCAGAGACACCCTGAGAGAATCACACATGATAAAGTAAGCTGCCGCTGTCATGGTGGGCTCATCATACACTGCTGAGCGTGCATCATCCAGTTCTTAGTCTACACTGCCACCATGAGGTCAATGTAAAAACATTTTCTGTGGGGTTTTTGTGAAGCCTCTCCACCTGCTTGGAACACTGTGTGCTTTGCACAGTAATACATGGCAGTGTCCTCTGGTCTTAAGTTGGGCAGCCTCAGATGCACCATGCTGTTGCTGTTATCTCTGGTGATTTGTATTCGACTCTGCATACTGCTGGAATAGTCTGTTCCACTTGCATCGCTATATACACGCCCCATCCATTCCAGGGCTTTTCCTGCAGGTTGTCTGACCCAGTGCATACTACAGCAGCCAAATGAGAACCCAGATCCCCTGCAGGAAAGACTGAGAGTCTCCCCGGGTTTTTTCACCACAGGACTGGAAGGAATGGACTCCATACTCTGACCTGTACAGTCTGGTGAGATGAAAAAGAGAAGATTGAAGGAGAAAGTCACACATTTATCTGACATTTTTGGAGTGAGCAGGAGAAGAAAAAATGCATCAAATAGAAAGAGAACTTACAGGGCAAAGAGAGAACAAGCAGCAGGACACTGATTGTGTTCATCATCCTGAAGCTGAAGATGAAACTTCTGATGCTCCACACAAAGTGAAAGACCAGTCAGCAGGACAGAAGTACACTGCACAGACTGCAGATTTGCATCAGAATATCAAGTGGGGGGAGTGTCAAATGGCCTGTCTGTCTGTTATTCTTTAATTTAATCAAATGTGTTTGTTTTTTCTGTCATGTTATTAATCAATTATTAATTATTGTAGAATACAAAATCTATACATCGACACACTTAAAAATATGAAACAAATAATCTCATTGGTTGAAGGTTGTTGCTGGTTTTTAGTTGACCAAATACACAGCAACATGGTTCATCAGTTTGAATAATTTTACTTCAACAGAAATATTGCATTGCTTTTTAAATTACACAAACTTAAGAAGTTGAGCCTCTTTGCTTCATTATTTTCACTCAAAAACATTTTAAATCAAAGTACCGAGATACAATCATGTCGTTGAAAACACTCTAGTCAAATCTATTTACTCTTTTATGACTAAAGTTTTTACTTCTAAAAAGCAACTGAATTCTAAAGTATCACAGATTAAATTATTGTAACATTCTAAACTTAATGTCATCAAAATGAAGAACATTTTGGTATTTTCTAAGATAAGACAACATTTACATTCACACAACTTTCTTATAAACTGATGATAAAAACTTAAGATTCCCTTGATGTCTAACTTTAAAAACTGATCTGTTTTACATGCCACACTGATAATATATGTATATATTATCATACTGTGGTGTGGTGGCATATATATATACCACCACACCACAGTATGATTTCCAAGTCATGAATTGGAAATTGTACTCTTCATGCTTGTCTTCACTTGTTCAGGCATTGAGGAGTTTTTGTTCAGGTCTGCTGATGCTTTGTGTTACTGTGTTACTGTGGCTCTCTGGCACAGTAATACACAGCAGTGTCCTCAGGCTGCATAGTCTGCCCACTGAGAGTCACTGTTTTACTAGATGGCTCTAAGTGAATGCTGAACTTGTTCTTCAGTGAATCCTTGTAATATGTGCCATGTCCGATATGTGCACTACAAATCCACTCCAGTCCTTTCCCTGCAGGCTGTCTGATCCAGTGTGTTCTGCAGGTGCTGAGAGCATAAGAAACCTGACAGGTGATGGTCAGACGTTGGCCTGGCTGCACAGTCACAGAGGCTGGCTGTATCAGCTGTTCACACTTTACACCTGTGGAAGAAAACATGCTGGATATCAGTCTAAGAACATTAACAGTCAGTGTGGTGTGATCATACTGTCAGTGTCTCTGCCTCAGTGAGACTCACAGCATCCAGCAGCCAGCAGCAGCAGCAGAGCTACAGAGAACATGTTGGTGCTGAAGGTGATCTGATGGGAGCTTCTCTTCTTCTGCTGTAACTGGAAGCCTGACATCATATCTTTATAGCAGTATGTCAGGAAGTTCACTTTGCATATCCGATACAGACAGGCTATAAAAACAATTATGGACTGTTGTGTCACAATGACTTGATGTCAGTTTGTTTGTCAAGCAAACTCTCTCACCAGCCCAGGTGTAAAACAGAATGAGGAAAATGACAAAACAAACAATCTGATCATTGTAAAAGTCTTTGTTCTGTCACGGCTTGAAGCTTAGATTGAGTCACTGACCCCTGCTCTATAACAAATAAGAAGAAATTACAGATATCAGTACTGCACTGACTCCTCCTCCTCAAACATAAGCACACAAATACAATTCCAACATTTCTGGAAATTTTCATTTGTTTATCACTTTTCTGTGATTTGAATCTATAGATGCATAATAAGCATATGATGCAATAAAAGTGTGTAGGTTCAAACGGGATATTCAGAGTGATAAGTCATAATTTATTTTGACTTTATGCTTTCTGTTCACTCACAAAACTTGGATTTGAAATGCAGGAGACACTTGTTTCAGTTCAGCTTTATAAAACTAAAGAGAACACCAACAGCTCAGCCATGTTTGCACTGAAAAAAGGGACATTGCCAAATCGTCAAATGGTGCCTAAAATAGTGACAAATAGTGTAAACTAAATGATAAAAGGTGATCTTGCAAATAGATAGTGTGAGGCTATAAACACTCCTCCATAAAGATAAGGATTACAATTGTGTAACGCTCTCTTATTGCTATCTTGCTATGTTTTATAGTCACAGATATCCCATGCAGATACTGCTATGATTGTTAGTTTTAAACCATTAAAGCACAGAGTTGGCGTATAAATTTATAGTTTTAAATAGCTGAGGTTATGCAGTCAAACTCAAACTTATTCTAAAGGCAGAATTATATCTGAGGGACACAATTCTCTGCTGGCATTTTCATGATTCTACACTAAAAATTGTTAATCACACTCCAGATACAAATGAAGGACTTAAAACACAGCACAAAAGGAGTTATACATGGAAACCAACTGAAAAAGAAATTAAACGATAATCACTATTGTGGTGTATAACTGCAACAGTGAAAATGTACAACAGAAAATGTCAAACTTGGTAAACTTTCAGTTTTGCTGCTTATATGCAACTTTCATAAATATTTTTGTTATATTGATCTCTTTTCAAATGAATGGTGTGATTTATTATTTTCTGCTCAATGTCATTATTCTATGTAATTTGTTGCTTTCTATCACAAATTATCACATTTTCACAGTTGCATTAAACTGTTAATGGTCTGTTTCCCTGTTGAATACGGCTCTGTAATAAGCATTCATTCTCTGTGACATCATTGTTCAGGTCCACCAATGGTTTGTGTTACTGAGGGATTCTGGCACAGTAATACACAGGCTGCTTATTCTGTCCAGAGTCAGCGTTCCTGGAGGAGTCCAAGTTTAAGTCAAACTTGATTGTCAGTGAGTCTTTGAGGTATGAAGATCCAATCTAACTCACGGCAACAGCAACACGACTGTCTGATCCAAGCTGTGTGGTAGCTGGTGACCGAATAAGAGACCTGTCAAGTGATGGTCAGATGCTGTTCACAACTTTATATCAATGTATCACAGATAGAATTACTGTAAACTATTCTAATATGTCAGTATTTTCAACTTAATATCATCAAAAAACTTTTTTTTTTATATTATTTGCAAAGATCTACTTGAAGACACTTTCTCATAAACAGATGATGTCATGAATTCACTAACAATCAGAAATACTGGTCCCCATGATGTCTA
Organism: Leuresthes tenuis; assembly: GCF_036924035.1. Taxonomy (NCBI): domain Eukaryota; kingdom Metazoa; phylum Chordata; class Actinopteri; order Atheriniformes; family Atherinopsidae; genus Leuresthes; species Leuresthes tenuis. The sequence continues at coordinate 15,716,343 of NW_027325371.1, forward strand.
ACTTTAAAAAAGATAATCGGTTTCATGCTAGAAACATCTAATGAACGTGTTCAGCCTGTGGGGAGTTTTTGTTCAGGTCTCCTGATGGTTTTTGTCACTGTGACTCTCTGGCACAGTAATACACAGCAGTGTCTTCAGGCTGCAGATTCTGTCCGGTTAGAGTCACCGTGTTGCTGGAAGAGTCTAAGCTGAAACTGAACTTGCTCTTCAGTGAATCTTTGTAGACTGTATCATATCCAACTCGTGCACCTCCAATCCATTCCAGTCCTTTTCCAGCAGGCTGCCTGGAAAAATGTGTGTGATGGTTGCCAACAGAATAAAATACCTGACAGGTGATGGTCAAACGTTGACCTGGCTGCAGAGTAACAGAGGCTGACTGTGTCATCTGTTGACAAGTCACACCTGTTGAAAGAAGAAAAACAGAAGTTTTAGGAAAAACAGTCAATTTTCACTGCAAAATAACAAGTGCCGACTGACAAAATCCAGACAGACTCACATCCAGCTGCCAGCAGCAGCAGAGCAACAGGAAACATGGTCACTGATGCAGCACTCATGACACAGACGACCTGATGGTCACGATGATGTTTTTATGGCCGAGTGATGAGGAAGCTCAGTGGATTTGCATAGAACTAAACAGTAATCCATTTAAATTGGAATAACTTCAATTGATCTCTCAGTGTTATTCAGTTTGCTGACTCAGATGTTTTTATGTCACTTTCTTCCTGGACTCTTCTTGAACTAATGGTTTGCATCTGAAATTGTTAGTAAGTCAGTAAGTCATTTTACATTAATTAAAAACAACATATTTACCTTTATCTACAAGGTGAACTGTATGTTATTATTAATTTTAGCAGCAACACGGGAGCGAGAATTCAACTCAATAAAATGTTTAATTTATTTAATTAAGAATGTGTTTTTTTGAAAATGCTGTTTGAGTATCACATAGACATTAGGGACATGAGGAATTTTAAAAGAAATTTGAAGCATATGTATCTTAAAATATTGAATTAATTTATATGTTGCCTTTAGTATTGATCAGTGTATTCACCTTTATTTGTCTGTATGGTTGTCTTAGAAATAAAATTGAATTATCAATGATAAAAATCTAATCCAAATTACTACAATATGGCTTTATTTTTTTCTTCGTTTAGTTTGTTGCCACAGTTTATGCTGGAAGCATTTCAGGAACATGTAGAGAAAATATAAACAAGAAATAATGAAAGGAACTAAGAAAAACAGGATTGCAGCTATTAAACATGGCATAGCCAGGTACTGTGACGTGAAATACGAAATAATTTGAAGTTACAAAAAACATATAAATAAATAAATATTTCTTCCTGGTGTTTGCTGTTCTGTCAGTCCCCATGAAAACATCTTTGTTTTGCACTGACTCTTACTCATAGCAGATTTATGCTTTATATTTTTACAATGCTTATGTTGCAGCATGCATGTCCTTAGTATGTTTGTCTTCAGCTTAATCACAACTTTTTTTTTTGGAAAACAAAAAAATAATCACATTGAAACATAGCAACAGGTGTAAATTTGCACTCTTATCACCAATTAAAAAAAAGTACTTTTCAGCTTTGAAATTTTTACTAATGTACCTCACTTATAATTTCATGTTTTGCTATATTGATAAAAAATGTTGATTAAGTATTCATGTTTTCATCTGTGCAACAATGAACTAAATGAACAGTGCACAACATCATTGGTGTCAGAGGGCTCCTCCTCAGGTGGTTTCATGTCACAAGTTTCCAGCTTCACAAGGGTTTTTGTTCAGGTCTGCTGATAGTTTGAGTCACTGTGACTCTCTGGCACAGTAATACACAGCATTGTCCTCAGGCTGCAGATTCTGTCCGGTTAGAGTCACCGTGTTGCTGGAAGAGTCTAAGTCAACACTGAATTTGTTCTTCAGTGAAACTGACATATATGAGACTGAATCGCCAGTATATTTTCCACCGATCCACTCCAGTCCTTTCCCTGCAGGCTGTCTGATCCAGTGTGTTCGGTAGGTGCCCACAGAATAAGAGACCTGACAGGTGATGGTCAGACGTTGGCCTGGCTGCACAGTCACAGAGGCTGGCTGTGTCAGCTGTTCACACTTTACACCTGTGGAGGGAAGCATTGAATCCATATTAACAGTGACCAGTCAGTGTGGTGTGATCATACTGTCAGTGTCTCTGCTTCAGTGAGACTCACAGCATCCAGCAGCCAGCAGCAGCAGCAGAGCTACAGAGAACATGTTGGTGTTGAAGGTGATCTGATGGGAGCCTCTCTTCTTCTGCTGTAACTGAGCATGGCATTGAGTCTTTATAGGAGTCTGTTAGGAACTTCACTTTGCATATCAGATACAGACAGGCTATAAAAACAGTGGACTTTTCTGGCTGAAGCAAAATAATCAGAATTTACACTAAAGTAGCTTCACAGTCTGTTAAAATACACCAGGCAGAAAAATTGATATTTATAAGATATTATTTGAGACTGTTTCTCTATATGGGTTGATATCATAGACTAAGTTCCATGAATGTGAAAAGTAACATTAATTAAGACGTTAACTTGACATGTTAGGTTTTATATATTATTTCTTCTCTTCTGTATCACTGTAAACCGGCCTGTCACTGACAGAGGGTAGAACATGCTGCCACTGCCACTGCTGACATAAGCAATCCACTCCAGTCCTTTTCCAGCAGCTTGTCTGATCCAAACCTTAGCATAATGACCACCAAACCCTGAATATGTGCAGGTCAGTTTTTGGGACTTTTTTGTTGACTTCATGCTTTTTGGTCACTGTCAGTAGTATCATAACTTGATTTAGAGGACTGGAGGACCCGAAATCTCAGCACAGTTAGTGACTTGACTGGAAAATCACCAAATAGCAAAATGTTGCCCCCCCCCCAAAAAAACTAATCCTTCCAAAGTAATTTCAGATTAACATAGTCTGGACAAAAACATTGCTCCAAAAAAATAAGATTGTTCCTTCATGAGTGGATGTCTGAGTTAACAGTTTCTTCAGGTCTATATAAAATGTGATGATGTCTCTTCAGAGCTTTTTGTTACCTCACATACAAGAACTTTTTGGATATGTTCCTGACACGTTGTGCAAAAATGTCCTCTGACAGTCTGCTGTCTTAAACATCTTCTATATTAAGTAATAACTGGGTAATATTTACCATGTTATTGGCATGCATCTGCCAATAAGCAGGAAGTCACAAACCACAACAACAGCTGTTCTCTCAGTGGTTTGCATCTGTCTCCATATTTACATCATCCTGTCTTTATATCATCTTACGATATTTTACTGCCACCTGGAGGTCATTTTTAAAAATTTTATTTCATAATCTTCAAGACACAATCATACACAGCAAAGTTCCCTGGCATTGATTGTCTCAGATATCCCGTGGAGATGCTCCTGTATTTATTAGTTAGTTTGCATTCATCATAATGTCAATCCAGTTAAAACCAGTCAAATGAGTGGCAATGAGTGATACATGGAAATTGGATGCAAAAATACAAATATTTAACGATATAATTACAGTGGTGTTGTATAACCATTATAATTAACAAAAAGATAAATAAATAGAATCTAAAAAAGTCTCCACTTACATTCAACTTTTATTGGTCTTATTTGTGTTTTACCTTTCTTCTGTATCCTGTATTATTTCACCATGTAACTGATTTAATTTCACAAATTCAAGCTTTAATGGTTCTATGGTGAATGTAGAATGTTCATGGTCTGTTTGATGGTCTGTTTGATTTTCTTAACAAGCATTCGGCCTCTGAGAGGTTTTCGTCAAAGTGTGCTGATGCTTTGCATTGTTGTGTGACTCTGGCACAGTAGTACACAGCAGTGTCTTCAGGCTGCATATTCTGTCCATTTAGAGTCACTGTGCTGCTGGAAGAGTCTAAGTCGATGCTAAACTTGTTCTTCAGTGAATCTTTATAGTATGAAGATCCAGTATATTTCATCCCAATCCACTCCAGTCCTTTCCCTGCAGGCTGTCTGATCCAACCTGTCCAGTAGCTGAGAGAATAAGAGACCTGACAGGTGATGGTCAGACGTTGGCCTGGTTGCACAGTCACAGAGGCTGGCTGTGTCAGCTGTTCACACTTCACATCTAGTAAAAATGAAAAAAAAAAAAAAGAGTAAAGGTGTATGTCACAAATTATAAAGTTAACAAAGAAATAATCAATGAAAATGACAAAGAATAACTCACAGGATCCAGCTGAGAAAAGCAGCAGTAGAGTTAAAGCAAACATGATTTAGTTGGTTAAAAATGGCCTGACATGAGCTCCACTGACAGTCTGCTATGAAGCTTTTATATCTGAGTTACAAAAAAAGTCTGAATTTGCATAGAAGTGATTAGGCATGTGACATGTCAGTGTTGCTCCAACTGGAGCTGAGGAAAGTCTGTTCAGTTAGTTTATCTACAGAGTGAATACACACGTCTGTATTCATCAAAACATATCCCTTTCATTATATTTTGTGGCCACATTTTATTCCTATTTATTTTTAAGGAAACTGTTCAATCGAAAGAAATTTGAATGTGATTATTGTATTCATGTAAATATTGATTTTTCTGCCCTTCCAAGAAGCATATGTGGATATTTACCTACTGTATATGTGTCCAACTTTAGCTTTGTGCAGTTTTAGCAAACAACAAAACCCACGTTTGTAAAGCCAGAGATGTTGATAGTTACAAATATTTACAAATATTTTGGATTAATAAGAAAAAAACTTAAAATCAAGATGATTAAAAGAAATGAATAGGTTTCAGATTTAGTTTTTTTTTCAAGGTGCAAGAGTTTTTATTTTGACATTCATTCTGCAGACAAACTATAGAGAGTTGATCAGTGACATCCTGTAAATAACTTCCAAAACGTCCTAATATATATATATTTAAATAAAGATATATCAAGATTTTCTCTGACTATCTGCTAAAAAACACAAATACTAGGCAATAAGCTAAATTTGAGTTGTGGCGTAGAGCACAATAGCAGCACTGGCTTTCCTCTGACATTTAGAAGATGGAATTTGATCTGGTGCCACATCCATTTTAACTTGATGAGAGCTGTTTGGCTACAGTAGTCATTTGTCATAAATACAATTTTATTTTCTGACAAATGTAATGCAACTAAAGTGGTCACCCATCTGTGTACCATACACTTTTAGTTACTGCTGTAAAAACTCTCAAATCTAATAAGCAGATAACATGTTACAGATCCATTTGTGGACCAAACACATATTTTTGAGCCTCCTCTTGTTCATTGTGTATTTGTGCAGGTCTGTTGGTGGTTTGTGTCACTGTGTGCGTACACAGTAGTAAACAGCTGTGTCCTCAGGCTGCATATTCTGCCCTGTTAATCTCACTGATCTATCAGCAGTCAGGGTGTGGTAAAGGAACTTGTTCTTCAGAGCATTATTTTGCTCAAAGCCGCCACTTCCCCACCGATGAAAAATCCACTCCAGTGCTTTTCCTTCACGCTGTCTGATCCAAGCTGTTCCGTAGCTGCCATCAGTCAAAGAATAACCAGAGACCCGACAGATGATGGTCAAAGTCTGTCCAGGCTGCACAACCTTTGATTCCGGCTGGATGAGATCAATACTTTGGACACCTGAGGAAACACAAATCAACATTATCTCCATCATTCATCTGAATATTCTGTGTTTCTGATGTGATTATTAGTGTGAATCCACTGAAAGCTCCTCACAGGATCCAGCTGCCAGCAGCAGTATCAGAGTTAAAGAGAACATGGTTGATGCGGACGCTGAACTGGTGTGAACCTTGTTGGCACAGAGATACGCTTTTCACTTCCTTAAGAAGAAACACGGAAGAGGCATAATTTACATATTTATTATAGTAAGCAAAGTAAAGCACATTTAAATTAATCGAAGGAAAAAAATACATCTTTGAACACACAAAAGAAAATTAAAGATTCATTTTTCATGGGAGAAATGACAACAGCTGTCACCTGCAATAATTCAATTAACTCTAAATTACAGTGTTTAACAACATTTGATTTACTTTTCACTTGGTTCTTAGTAAAACTGCATATAAATATCATATTCTGTCCACTTAGAGGCACTGTTTTGCTGGCGTCTACGTTGAGACTGAACTTGTCTTCGAAACAAAAATTACATTACAATCCAAATTACTACAGCATTACTTTAAAAACATTTCAATCTTTTTTCCCAATGTTCACACATATTAACTTCACTGCCTCTTTTATTGCATCAAAATAGTATATTCATTCAAATATTCAAACGATTGTTGCCTTTTTCTCTACTGTTATAAAAAGCTTTTTTTACTCATTTATTCTATTTTATTTTAAGAATAAATAAGGGTAAGTTATTTTAAGGGACAGGAACTGAATAAATGAATTAGCTGAGAACGGCTCTGCAGTTCAAGTATCACAGTGGGTATAACAGATGCTAATTTGTGACACTGAGAAGGGCTTTTACAGAACAAAAATATTAAAACTACAGTAAATAAAAAGGAGAACATGCGGAAAACTGTAAATAATAATAATATAATGGTTAAGAATTTGATTTAGGAAACAGTGATTAAAAGTTAGACATGATTATAATTCTGTTGCTAAATCCACCAAAGTTTCACAGCTGTCCAAACAAAATTTCAACTTTCCAGTAAATTTCATTATGAACAGGTAGCATGCTCCATATTTTTGCTCCTTTCACAGAAAAAAGTTGTCCGAGTAAAAGATGTACTACAAACTGGGACTTAACAATTGCCACATGAAGCACCTCCAGTAGATTTGGTGCAATATTGTAATTTCTTTGTAGATTTGTGGTTGTGTCATTCTGCACAATTAATCTTTACCCTGTATATAGTTTGAAATTAAATACTGTGAATAATGTTCATATATTTTACTTCATGCAGAAACCATGATTTATTTATAATTTCAAAACCCACACAGACAAATAATGAACAATAGTTTATTAGCTACTTCTCACTTGTCACTTGAGTTCTAGCAAAAATAACTAGTGGGTTTTTGTGCAGCTGTTTTATCCACCTTAGTGTGGGTGTCGAGCACAATAATAAACAGCCGAATCTTCTGTCCTGAGACTGCTCATCTGCAGATACACCTGCTGTTTGCTGTTGTCTCTGGAGATGGTAAATCTGCCTTGAACTGGCTGAGCGTAGTATTTGCTTGTATCTATAGTAGCGACCCACTCCAATCCTTTACCAGGAGCCTGTCTGACCCAGCCCATCATGTGGCTGCTGAATGTGAATCCAGAGCCCGTGCATGTCAGCGTGTGAGATTCTCCAGGCCTTTTAACCACTGGTTCTGATTCTGTCAGAGTCTGACCATCAACAACTGTTGAAGGAAAAACAAGAGAATGTCAACACGCTTATATGTGAAATGGTCAAATCAAATCAAGATACAGGAAAATTTGTAACTGAGAAAAGTGTTAAAAAGCTATTAAGTGTAAAGTTTGATTAAATATTTCACCTGCACCGCAGATGATCAAAAGGAACAACCCTGTCCTGCAGTACATATTGTTAAACTGTGAGTCTGCTGTTCTCTGTCAGGCCCAGTGAAGGCAAACATATAGATGAAAAGCACAGCTTTGTTTTGCATTGACTCCTCCTCACAGTAAATTTTGCATATGGAAATAACAAGCTCTCAAACAAATGTTTAATGAGATTTATATCATTCAGATCATACGGTATACTTGATATATATTGAATAATTTGGATCAATTTTCCCGCTGGTTGAAAACAAAAAAAAACAAACAAGTTGAACTTTTTCAGGCCTACACATGATTACATTTTGTGTACATTGAGAGCATTACAAATACTAATCTAAAAAAGCTAAAATATTATTCATTTGGACTTGTGTGTTTCTGGATATTTGCAGTAGATGTGTCCTTTTTCATAAAAAGAAATTTGAAAATGATGATGTTTAAAGAAAACAGCAAATGTAAAGTTACTTCTGTGACTCAAATAGCCAAATGATTCTTTGTAAACAGTGACCACATGGAAGTGAAGCTGGCTCTCCAAAGTTCTACTGCTCCATGTTTGATCGTTAGCTTGCATAATTGAGTTTCTGCTTTAATATTTTTATGGATGTGACTAATTTATCATCATATGTTCTAATTATATTGATATATAAACTGCTTATTAAATATGTTTGCAACAATGAAGAACAATAAAATATTAGTGGTTTGAGAGCTCCTCCTCTGGTTGCTTCATGGCACGCATGTTCAGCCTCTGAAGGGTTTTTGTTCAGGTCTCCTGATGCTTTGTGTTACTGTGACTCTCTGGCACAGTAATACACAGCAGTGTCCTCAGGCTGCAGATTCTGTCCATTTAGAGTCACTCTCTTGCTGGAAGTGTCTAAGTCGATACTGAATTTATTCTTCAGGGAATCTTTGTAGAATGAATCTCCAGTATATTTTCCACCAATCCACTCCAGTCCTTTCCCTGCAGGCTGTCTGATCCAGTGTGTTCGGTAGCTGCCCAGAGAATAAGAGACCTGACAGGTGATGGTCAGACGTTGGCCTGGCTGCACAGTCACAGAGGCTGGCTGTGTCAGCTGTTCACACTTTACACCTGTGGCAGAAAACATGTTGAATCAGTACAACAACAGTGAACAGTCAGTGTGATCATACTGTCAGTGTCTCTGCCTCAGTGAGACTCACAGCATCCAGCAGCCAGCAGCAGCAGCAGAGCTACAGAGAACATGTTGGGAGCTTGTCTTGTTTTACTGCAAACGTGAACAAGACGCCAAGTCTTTATGTCAGGCTCTCAGGAAGTTCAATTTGCATAAGCCTTATATTGAAAGGCTACAGCAGAAAGTTTCTTGCCTCACAGGTTGCTGTTTGAAGTTGTGGTGTGATGTATAGGTTTGAAAATATATTCTATATGCAGCACATTGTTATCTATTTTTGTCATTGCAAAACTTTTAAAACTATTCAGATAAGTCAGTGTAGAAGAAATACAATCAAAACACATAAATAAACAGAATATGTGATACTTATAGTCTCAATATGTTTTTACATATTTATCAGTTTCTGTCTCCTGTGTCATAGTGTCTCTCGAGCACAATAACTCACAGCAGAATCTTTTGAATATGTGCAGGTCAGTCTGTGGGATCCTGCAGGTCTTTTTACCACTGGTTCAGACTCAGTCCATGTATGTGTCGACCATCAGTACCTAAACAAAGACAACTCATTATTTATTGCAAAGCAGTCGTTCTTCCATCAAAACAGTTATCATATATTCGTACAGATACATTTGTAAGAAGATGTGTTGTTCTTATCTGTCCATTTAACCCAGAGATTAACAAAAACAACCTATTTCATTGTTTTGTTGATGAAATACATATTTACATACCCATAAAACTCAGCAGCAACAATCAGCTGCAGCCTTTTCTGAGATGTGTGTGTGTGTTGTTGGTTTTTGTAAAGTCTCTTTATTAAAATGAACCTCTGTGTTTCTGATACATTAATACAGAGGGCAGAGTCCTCTGGTCTTAGGTTGGACTGTCTCAGATGTTCCATGCTGTTATCAGCAGGTGTTATATCTTTATTTTTTTGTCAAGTGTTGAACTTTTTTTAACAAGTAGTAATGAATTTATAGTAAGAAATATTAAATAGTAATGCAAGCGATTGTTCAGGTCTCCTGATGGTTTGAGTTGCAGAGAATTATCTTTGAAAACACACCTGCTAAAGTTTCCCTTTTTTACAAATTTCATAAAATTAGTAATAATATTCAGAGGCAATCTGTCAAAATACTTAACTTATTGAAGCTATCATGGCCAATATTTTAAATTCTTCAAATTAAATCTGTGTTTGTGCGTGTCTAAATTAAGCAGTTTGATTGATGTGTTGACTGAAGATATTGAATTGTTGAACACACAGACAACTCATTAGCCACTGTGATGCAGCCATTCTGTCTTATTTATGAATTTATGATAAAATATGTTGTCCTTACCAGCCCAGTTAACTGAGAGGAAGAGACAACCAATCACAACCTCAGGTCTGATCACTGTAAAAGCCACTTGTCAGAGTCTAGTCTACAATGTATATGTCAGTGATTGAGTACAATCTTAAACTTTGTAACATATATGTAAAGATGGCAGAGATCAGACTTCACATCAACTCATCCCCCTTTTAGAGTAACACGCACCAAATTATTTCTTTTTTTTTTTTTAAATGTTTGATTTGTAATATAAAATTGTCAATGTAATTTACAATAAATGCATATTTTCTTTCAATGAGTTAAGCTCAAATTATTTGTGGTGTGAGGGCTCCTCCTCTGGTGGTTTCATGCAACAAGTGTTCAGGCTCTGAGAGGTTTTTGTTCAGGTCTCCTGATGCTGTGTATTACTGTGAGTCTTTGGCACAGTAATACACAGCAGTGTCTTCAGGCTGCATATTCTGTCCATTTAGAGTCACTGTCTTGATGGAAGTGTCTATGTCGATACTAAACTTGTTCTTCAGTGAATCTTTGTAGGCACTGTTTCCAGTATATTTGCTCCCAATCCACTCCAGTCCTTTCCCTGCAGGCTGTCTGATCCAAGCTGTCCAGTAGCTGCTGAGAGAATAAGAGACCTGACAGGTGATGGTCAGACGTTGGCCTGACTGCACAGTCATAGAGGCTGGCTGTATCAGCTGTTCACACTTTACACCTGTGTAGGAAAAAAGAGTGAATGTAGAATCAGTAAAACAACAGTGAACAGTCAGTGTGGTGTGATCATACTGTCAGTGTCTCTGCCTCAGTGAGACTCACAGCATCCAGCAGCCAGCAGCAGCAGCAGAGCTACAGAGAACATGTTGGTGTTGAAGGTGATCTGATGAGAGCTTCTCTTCTTCTGATACAGCTGACAGTGTGAGGTCGAGTGTTTATATTAGACTGGCAGGATGCTCACTTTGCATAGGGGGAGCTCGACAGTTTGTACAGTAGATGCAGAAAGATTGAGGTCCTGTCACAGACAATACAAAATGTTGTTGTGAGCATTTACATTGGCACATATTTAAAGGACAGTCATTTAATAGACACCTACTAGATTTTGCATTTTTTACATATTTCGTACAAATTTGAAAAACAATTTAGCATCTGACAAAATACATAATTAGTTTGACATGTCATCATTACCTGTATGTGCCTTTAAATTATTGGAAGAACAAAACTGCTCAGGATCATCCATCCATTTCCCAAACCCAGAGGAGCCTTTTGTACAGGATCGTGTCTCAATAAAACTGCTTTATGTGTTGATTGAGGATGTTGAATTATTGTTTTTTTCTGGTTCAGACTGACAGACAGCCCACGACTGTAATCTCATTATGTTTTTGTTTTTTTGAGAAAAAATGCTTCGTTCTCACCAGCTCACTTAACAGACAGAATTATCCAGTTTACAGCGTGTATGTCAGCAAATTGTTGTCTATCTTTAACTGTTTTACACATATATAGAGATAGAATTGGTTTCCATCAGCTCTTATCTTATCCAAATTTCTGAAAACTTTTATTTTTTCTCAATCCTTTTAGATTATAATAAAAATGCATCTGTGTTTCTGTGCTAAATAGGATTTTTCACCAAAGTTATTTGTTTATATTTTCAGGAATGCATGTGAAAAAGACAAGTAACGAGAAACATAGCAGGAAGGAAAAGATGAGGATGCTAGATGTGATACTTGTGAGAACTTAGAATGAGATCTGGGAGTGACGACAGATAGTTGAGGATTTGGGCTTTTATTGTTGTTGTTTTCTTTTTTTAATATGAAATATAATGAAATTTAAATTCACAAAAAAAGATGAAAAATAAAAAATCTGATCTATTGTTGATACATTTATTTATAAGGTGTATCTGCACTTAATGTTGATGACAATGTATGATCATTTTAATTCCCAACTAAATACTGGCAACGTCAGATTCTTAATTTTCCTTAATTATTTTTTATTTTACTAATTATTTTATTTTATTTATTTTTAGTTTTTTTAGGCATTTTACATGAGGAGAATTTAATAAATTATTATATCACAGACTTTTTTCATTGAGCTTGACACAAATTATTAGTGTGCAAAGAGCTCCTCCTCTGGTGGCTTCATGCAACAAGTGTTCTGGCTCTGAGAGGTTTTTGTTCAGGTCTGCTGATGCTTTGTGTTACTGTGGGTATCTGGCACAGTAATACACAGCACTGTCCTCAGGCTGCATATTCTGTCCATTTAGAGTCACTGTCTTGCTGGAAGAGTCAGTGTTGATACTGAACTTGTTCTTTAGTGAATCTTTGTAGCCTGGGTTGTTTCCATCCATTGCATATCCAATCCACTCCATTACTTTCCCGGCAGGATGTCTGATCCAGTATGTCCAGTAGCTGCTGAGAGAATAAGAGACCTGACAGGTGATGGTCAGACGTTGGCCTGGCTGCACAGTCACAGAGGCTGGCTGTGTCAGCTGTTCACACTGTACACCTGTGGAGGAAAACACGTTGAATCAGTACAACAACAGTGAACAGTCAGTGTGGTGTGATCATACTGTCAGTGTCTCTGCCTCAGTGAGACTCACAGCATCCAGCAGCCAGCAGCAGCAGCAGAGCTACAGAGAACATGTTGGGAGCTTGTCTTGTTTTACTGCAAACGTGAACAAGACACCAAGTCTTTATGTCAGGCTCTCAGGAAGTTCAATTTGCATAAGCCTTATATTGAAAGGCTTCAACAGAATGTTTCTCGCCTCACAGGTGGCTTTTTGGAGTTATGTTGTGATGTATATGTTTGAAAATATATTCTATATGAAGCACATTGTTATTTTTTTTTCATTGCAAAACTTTTAAAATACAATACAATCAAAATGCATAAATAAACCGTATATGTGATACTTATAGTCTCATAGTCTTATAGTAAATTCATGTAAAAATGTAAAACAACGCTGCACAGGATCATGTCTAAATTAAGCGGTTTGATTGATGTGTTGACTGAAGATGTTGAATTGTAGTTTATTTCTGAGTGAGAAATACAAAAGGTAAACTGTGACTTCATTCTGCTGATGAGTTCTTGTACAGTGTTTATGCCTCCTGTGTCGCTGTGACTCTCGAGCACAGTAATAAACAGCAGAATCCTCAGTGGTCAAACTGTTCATCTGCAGATACACCTGCTGTCTGCTGTTGTCTCTGGAGATGATGAACCGACCTTTCACTGACTGAAAGTTGTAGATGCTACCACTGCTATCACTGATAGTAGCAATCCACTCCAGTCCTTTTACAGCTGTCTGTTTGACCAAAGCAGTATCTATCACCACCAAACCCTACATATGTGCAGGTCAGTTTGTGAGATTCTCCAGGCCTTTAACCACTGGTTCAGACTCAGTCAGTGTTTGACCATCAGTACCTGCACACATACAACTCATTAGCTACTGTGATGCAGCCATTCTGTCTTATTTATTAATTTATGATAGGATATGTTGTCCTTACCAGCCTAGTTAACTGAAAGGAAGAGAAAACCTATCACAACCTCAGGTCTGATCATTGTAAAAGCCACTTGTCAGAGTCCAGTCTACAATGTAAATGTCAGTTAATGAGTACATGTCTTAGACTTTCTCACATATATAAAAAAATAGAGAGATCAGACTTTGCATCAACTCCTCCTCTTAGAGGAACACACCCCATCTCAAACACTTTACTTCAAACTTGATCTATTTAATCATCATTTTATGTAATCAATCTAAATATATAGATATATGGTAATAAATTGATGTATAAATATATTTATTACTGTCTACAGAATTTCATTGTTTAGTCATGCTTCATATGTGATGTTGAAGAGTGACTTTATGTTTTATTACAGTTAAAGCACATGTTGATGGAAACCATTAAAATCAGGATTTTATAACCACAACAACTGCTGCTTTAATGCTGTTTATACTTCAGCTTGTAGTCGTGTTGTCTGCACAACAAATGGTGAAATGGAAACATGGATGATTCAATTCAATAAAATAAAGTTTTATTTATGTAGCACCAAATTACAACAAAGGTCATCTCAAGGCACTTAAATAATGTAGTCCAATTCAAGCCAATTGGAATTCAATTCATTGTAATCATAATCCAATGAAATCCAATTAATTCATTTCAAAATAATCCAATTCATTTATATAGAGTCAACCAAAAACAATATCCTAGCTGAGGAAACCAACAGATTGCACCGAAACTTGCCTTCTGTCCAATCTCCTGTCCTGAGCGACTGTGGAAAGGAACAACTCCCTTTTAACAGGAAGAAACCTCTGGCATCATGGGATGATGAATTGATGAAGACACATTCAGTTTTAAACACTTAATGCAAATGTATTAATGATGCTTGCACTTATACTCTGACCCTAAACGCTGTGCGTCTATGCTGTTGTTTCTTATGTTGTCATGATTTTGCTTAAAATTCTTACAAGGATGGCAGAAATTTTACGTTTTCACATTAAATGTTTGATAGCCTTTAGCTGAACAAATGCTGTGAACCATCTTGTAAGTCTTTTTTTTTTTATTATAGTTTGAGTGCTGAGTCTCTCTTTCATAGGAATAGAATCTTCAGTATATCAATGATCAAATTTGCAAAATTGTGTGACATTTATGAGGAAACCTAAATTTGAAAAAAAAGCTTTGAGCTGATTAAAACATATATTACAATATCTTCTATATCCATCTAAGTTAACATAATTTTTATATGAAAACATAAGTGTTATTTACATTAAATACAACTCTTCTTTCATTGAGGTCATCTTAAATCATTAGTGGTTTTAGGGCGCCTCCTCTGGTGGTTTCATGCAACATGTGTTCAGGCTCTGATGGGTTTTTGTTCAGGTCTCCTGATGCTTTGTGTCACTGTGACTCTCTCGCACAGTAATACACAGCAGTGTCTTCAGGCTGCATATTCTGTCCATTTAGAGTCACTGTATTGCTGGAAGTATCGAGGTCAATACTGAACTTGTTTTTCAGTGAATCTTTGTAGTGAGTGCCTCCAGTATATCTCATCCCAATCCATTCCAGTCCTTTCCCTGCAGGCTGTCTGATCCAAGCTGTGTACCAGCTGCTGAGAGAATAAGATACCTGACAGGTGATGGTCAGACGTTGGCCTGGCTGCACAGTCATAGAGGCTGGCTGTGTCAGCTGTTCACACTTTACACCTGTGGAAGAAAATATGTTGAATCAGTACAACAACAGTGAACAGTCAGTGTGGTGTGATCATACTGTCAGTGTCTCTGCCTCAGTGAGACTCACAGCATCCAGCAGCCAGCAGCAGCAGCAGAGCTACAGAGAACATGTTGGTGTTGAAGGTGATCTGATATTTTGTCTTCTGCTGAAGCTGGAAGCCCGACATCCTGTCTTTATAGGATGAAACCCGTGACCATGTTTAATTTGCATTAAAAAAAAAGAATTTGGTCTGGCAGATAATAAAAGTGGGATGTCACAAAGAAAGTGAAACTATACATTCATATTCCCACGTAAACCAGAGGGAAAATTTGTCTTCACACTAGGATGCAACTACTATAATAAAATCCGATTTAATTTTATTATACAATGGCCGTTATCTAGTGTTGTTTGTTGATGCTTAGAAATACTTTTTTTTTTTAATTGAAAATGATATTCCAATAAAGCACCTCTTGAATTTACATGTGGAAAAACAAGGTCCATGCTGCCACCTGTTGCTCTTTGTGAAACATTTTGATGAAGTTTTTGTTAAGCCTCTACTGTATGTCTGCTGCACAGTGATACACAGCAGAGTCCTCTGGTTTAAACTGGACAGTCAGATACACCATGTTGTTGATGTTATCTCTGCTGATTTCTGTTATTCCCATCAGACTGCTGGCATATCCATACTCAGCTGCTTCACTGTGTACATATCCCATTCAAGCCATTGGTTTTCCTACAGATTTTCTGAGCCATTCCTTACTGCAGCAGGTCAACGTAAAGCCATATCCCTTCCAGAGAGACTTAAGGTCTCCTTTTTTTTTTTTTTTTTGGAGCGTTTTTCTGGCATGTTTTTTATTGATTTATTTATTACCGGCCAACTATAAGGAAATGCTGTCTGATAAAAGCTTAACTGCAAGAAAGCAAGAGAGCTTACAGGGCAGAGGGAAAGCAAGCAGCAGAAGAGTGAGTGTGTTCATCATCCTGAGGAGATATGATCTCTACAAGACCAGGCTTCAGGTCAGATATATGGTGTTCAGATTGAATATTTCTATCAAGATATCAGGTGGAGGCAGTGGCTCCTGTAACTGTTATAGTTTGATTGATATATATGCAATTTAATTTGCATTCATGTTCAAACACATATTTTAGACTTTGAAATAAAAAGAAAATAAATACTCCTCTGAAGTTTATCCTAAAGTTTTATTATATTCAATAACAAGGTGTGCCTCACAGACAGTGAATAGGATAATGTCACTAGTTATTTAAGTATTCATATTAGTAATTGATATTGGTTTGTAGTCTTTGTCTACATCTTTATCGGTGCAGGTTTGTACATCATATACAGTAAGCACATAGTAGCTGCTATCTGAGGCACAGTCATATGTTAAGTTACAAGTTGTTCAACTCATTTAGACAGAATTTAAATTTTAAAATTTAAAGTTAAAATAAACACTCAGACCGGAAAATGCAACTGAAATTAATATCAAATCAGTTATTTCTCAAATGTTTTAGTGGAAATTGATGAGAATCAAAACAAAATATTCAGGAAATGTAATGTTCTATATGGTGAAGGTAAAAAGAGGAAGTAGTTTTTGTATGAGCCTCCTGTTCATGTCTCTCATGGTGTGTCTCTGGCACAGTAATACACTGCTGTGTCCTCGGTCTTCAGACTGTTCATCTGTAGATAGACTTTACTGCTGGAGTCATCTCTGGAGATGGTGAATCGGCCCTGGACTGACTGGGAGTAAAAGAAATGAGAACTGCCTGTGTGTACAAAAGCAATCCACTCCAGTCCTTTTCCAGGAGCCTGTCGAACCCAGTTCATGGGATAGCTGCTGAATGTGAATCCAGAGCCTGTACAGGTCAGTCTGTGGGATTCTCCAGGCCTTTTGATTACTGGTTCAGACTCTGTCAGGGTCTGTCCAGCAACACCTGTCAAGAGAATTTAAACAAAATCTAGTGAAATACGCTGATGGAACAAACAGAACCTATGAAGTATTAGGGTCAATAAACATTTCACCTGCGCAGCAGATATATAAAAGCAGCAGTCCTGTCCAAACAGTCATTGTGTTAAGGTGAGTGTTCGCTGTTATCTGCCATCCTGTGTGCAGTCAGATAAGTAGAGATGTTAGACATGTAGGTTTTGCATTGACTCCTCCTCACAGGAAGAATACAGCTCCATCAGATTTGAATCCGTTATGAAACCAAATTAATTTTAACGTGTTGATAACACACAATTTTTTTTAATCAGGAGGCTAAAATAACATGTAAAACATAAAGGTTATGATCATTGAAATGCACATCATTTATCATAAGATCACCAAGTCTTAATGCAAGAACGATGATTAAACTCAGTCCTAGTACTAGACTGCCCTCTAGTGTTTTGAAATGGGGGGGTGATTATTCCATATGTTAACATGGAAAAAGACATGACTTTGGGTTTTGTTTTGCCCAAAAGTTGTAATCATGTGAACACTCTCAGCCTGGGATTATTCTCTTTGCCAGATACATATGTCCACATCCACTCAACAACAGATGTTCTGTTGTTTTCTTTAACATAATATTCACTGTTTAGAGGCAGTGTGGCAACGCTGAGTGAAATGTTTAGAAATGTGTTCCTGTTTATATTGAATGAATGTTGACTTACTGTGTTGCAGTCTGGTCTACAGTTTAGAGACGTGAAATGCAGACCATATCAAAGTATATCAAAAAGAGAGTCTGACTGCTTATGAAAATATGAATTCTTCTCCATAAATGTTCAAACCAGGAATAGTGTGCCTGTCTTTGGAGATTAGTCAAGAGTCTCATGCTTGTCTTCCTGGTGGTGATGACAGATAGAGGAAGTAGTTTTTGTATGAGTCTCCTGTTTCTGTCTCTCACTGTGTGTGTCTTGCACAGTAATACACTGCTGTGTCCTCAGTCTTCAGACTGTTCATCTGTAGATAGACTTTGCTGCTGGAGTCATCTCTGGAGATGGTGAATCGGCCCTGGACTGACTGGGAGTAATATTTAGAAGTACTGCCTGTGTGTACAAAAGCAATCCACTCCAGTCCTTTTCCAGGAGCCTGTCGAACCCAGTCCATGGGATAGCTGCTGAATGTGAATCCAGAGCCTGTACAAGTCAGTCTGTGGGATTCTCCAGGCCTTTTGATCACTGGTTCAGACTCTGTCAGGGTCTGTCCAGCAACACCTGTCAAGAGAATTTAAACAAAATCTAGTGAAATACGCTGATGGCACAAACAGGATCTATGAAGTATTAGGGTCAATAAACATTTCACCTGCGCAGCAGATATATAAAAGCAGCAGTCCTGTCCAAACAGTCATTGTGTTAAGGTGAGTGTTCGCTGTTATCTGCCATCCTGTGTGCAGTCAGATAAGTAGAGATGTTAGACATGTAGGTTTTGCATTGACTCCTCCTCACAGCAAGAATACAGCTCCATCAGATTTGAATCCGTTATGAAACCAAATGAATTTTAACGTGTTGATAACACACATTAACATGAACACCTGCCAGTAACACATTGATAACACACAATTTCTTTTAATCAGGAGGCTAAAATAATATGTAAAACATAAAGGTTTTGATCATTAAAATGCACATTATTTATCATAAGATCACCAAGTCTTAATGCAAGAACGATGATTAAACTCAGTCCTAGTACTAGACTGCCCTCTAGTGTTTTGAAATGGGGGGGTGATTATTCCATATCTTAACATGGAAAAAGACATGACTTTGGGTTTTGTTTTGCCCAAAAGTTGTAATCATGTGAACACTCTCAGCCTGGGATTTTTCTCTTTGTCAGATACATATGTCCACTTCCACTCAACAACAGATGTTCTGTTGTTTTCTTTAACATAATATTCACTGTTTAGAGGCAGTGTGGCAACGCTGAGTGAAATGTTTAGAAATGTGTTCCTGTTTATATTGAATGAATGTTGACTTACTGTGTTGCAGTCTGGTCTACAGTTTAGAGACGTGAAATGCAGAACATATGAAAGTATTTCAAAAAGAGAGTGTGACTGCTTATGAAAATATGAATTATTCTCCATAAATGTTCAAACCAGGAATAGTGTGCCTGTCTTTGGAGATTAGTCAAGAGTCTCATGCTTGTCTTCCTGGTGGTGATGACAGATAGAGGAAGTAGTTTTTGTATGAGTCTCCTGTTTTTGTCTCTCACTGTGTGTGTCTTGCACAGTAATACACTGCTGTGTCCTCAGTCTTCAGACTGTTCATCTGTAGATAGACTTTGCTGCTGGAGTCATCTCTGGAGATGGTGAATCGGCCCTGGACTGACTGGGAGTAATAGATATGAGAACTGCCTGTGTGTACAAAAGCAATCCACTCCAGTCCTTTTCCAGGAGCCTGTCGAACCCAGTCCATGGGATAGCTGCTGAATCTGAATCCAGAGCCTGTACAAGTCAGTCTATGGGATTCTCCAGGCCTTTTGATAACTGGTTCAGACTCTGTCAGGGTCTGTCCAGCAACACCTGTCAAGAGAATTTAAACAAAATCTAGTGAAATACGCTGATGGCACAAACAGGATCTATGCAGTATTAGGGTCAATAAACATTTCACCTGCGCAGCAGATATATAAAAGCAGCAGTCCTGTCCAAACAGTCATCGTGTTAAGGTGACTGTTCGCTGTTATCTGCCATCCTGTGTGCAGTCAGATAAGTAGAGATGTTAGACATGTAGGTTTTGCATTGACTCCTCCTCACAGGAAGAATACAGCTCCATCAGATTTGAATCAGTTATGAAACCGAATTGATTTTAATGTGTTGATAACACACATTAACATGAACACCTGCCAGTAACACATTGATAACACACAATTTTTTTTAATCAGGAGGCTAAAATAACATGTAAAACATAAAGGTTTTGATAATTGAAATGCACATCATTTATCATAAGATCATCAAGTCTTAATGCAAGAACGATGATTAAACTCAGTCTTAGTACTAGACTGCCCTCTAGTGTTTTGAAATGGGGGGGTGATTATTCCATATGTTAACATGGAAAAAGACATGACTTTGGGTTTTGTTTTGCCCAAAAGTTGTTATCATGTGAACACTCTCAGTCTGGGATTTTTCTCTTTGCCAGATACATATGTCCACTTCCACTCAACAACAGATGTTCTGTTGTTTTCTTTAACATAATATTCACTGTTTAGAGGCAGTGTGGCAACGCTGAGTGAAATGTTTAGAAATGTGTTCCTGTTTATATTGAATGAATGTTGACTTACTGTGTTGCAGTCTGGTCTACAGTTTAGAGACGTGAAATGCAGAACATATGAAAGTATATCAAAAAGAGAGTGTGACTGCTTATGAAAATATGAATTCTTCTCCATAAATGTTCAAACCAGGAATAGTGTGCCTGTCTTTGGAGATTAGTCAAGAGTCTCATGCTTGTCTTCCTGGTGGTGATGACATATAGAGGAAGTAGTTTTTGTATGAGTCTCCTGTTTTTGTCTCTCATGATGTGTCTCTGGCACAGTAATACACTGCTGTGTCCTCGGTCTTCAGACTGTTCATCTGTAGATAGACTTTGCTGCTGGA
The DNA here is from genome assembly GCF_036924035.1 of Leuresthes tenuis. Taxonomy (NCBI): domain Eukaryota; kingdom Metazoa; phylum Chordata; class Actinopteri; order Atheriniformes; family Atherinopsidae; genus Leuresthes; species Leuresthes tenuis. Next base: position 15,737,032 of record NW_027325371.1, read on the forward strand.
GTCATCTCTGGAGATGGTGAATCGGCCCTGGACTGACTGGGAATAATATTTAGAAGCACTGCCTGTGTGTACAAAAGCAATCCACTCCAGTCCTTTTCCAGGAGCCTGTCGAACCCAGTCCATGGGATAGCTGCTGAATCTGAATCCAGAGCCTGTACAAGTCAGTCTATGGGATTCTCCAGGCCTTTTGATAACTGGTTCAGACTCTGTCAGGGTCTGTCCAGCAACACCTGTCAAGAGAATTTAAACAAAATCTAGTGAAATACGCTGATGGCACAAACAGGATCTATGAAGTATTAGGGTCAATAAACATTTCACCTGCGCAGCAGATATATAAAAGCAGCAGTCCTGTCCAAACAGTCATTGTGTTAAGGTGAGTGTTCGCTGTTATCTGCCATCCTGTGTGCAGTCAGATAAGTAGAGATGTTAGACATGTAGGTTTTGCATTGACTCCTCCTCACAGGAAGAATACAGCTCCATCAGATTTGAATCCGTTATGAAACCAAATGAATTTTAACGTGTTGATAACACACATTAACATGAACACCTGCCAGTAACACATTGATAACACACAATTTTTTTTAATCAGGAGGCTAAAATAACATGTAAAACATAAAGGTTTTGATCATTAAAATGCACATCATTTATCATAAGATCACCAAGTCTTAATGCAAGAACGATGATTAAACTCAGTCCTAGTACTAGACTGCCCTCTAGTGTTTTGAAATAGGGGGGGTGATTATTCCATATGTTAACATGGAAAAAGACATGACTTTGGGTTTTGTTTTGCCCAAAAGTTGTTATCATGTGAACACTCTCAGCCTGGGATTTTTCTCTTTGCCAGATACATATGTCCACTTCCACTCAACAACAGATGTTCTGTTGTTTTCTTTAACATAATATTCACTGTTTAGAGGCAGTGTGGCAACGCTGAATGAAATGTTTAGAAATGTGTTCCTGTTTATATTGAATGAATGTTGACTTACTGTGTTGCAGTCTGGTCTACAGTTTAGAGACGTGAAATGCAGACCATATCAAAGTATATCAAAAAGAGAGTGTGACTGCTTATGAAAATATGAATTATTCTCCATAAATGTTCAAACCAGGAATAGTGTGCCTGTCTTTGGAGATTAGTCAAGAGTCTCATGCTTGTCTTCCAGGTGGTGATGACAGATAGAGGAAGTAGTTTTTGTATGAGTCTCCTGTTTTTGTCTCTCACTGTGTGTGTCTTGCACAGTAATACACTGCTGTGTCCTCGGTCTTCAGACTGTTCATCTGTAGATAGACTTTGCTGCTGGAGTCATCTCTGGAGATGGTGAATCGGCCCTGGACTGACTGGGAATAATATTTAGAAGCACTGCCTGTGTGTACAAAAGCAATCCACTCCAGTCCTTTTCCAGGAGCCTGTCGAACCCAGTCCATATGATAGCTGCTGAATGTGAATCCAGAGCCTGTACAGGTTAAAGTGTGGGACTCTCCGGGCCTTTTAACAACTGATTCAGACTCTGTCAGAATCTGACTCTCAACACCTGTCAAGAACATTATGAAATATCAAGTTAAATAGGCTGGTGACACAAACAAAAGCTATGAAATATTATGATCCATGACCATTTTCACCTGCCCAGCAGATGGTCAACAGCAGCAGTCCTGTCCTACACTCCATCCTGTTGAATTCTGTGCCAACTGTTCTTTGTTACCGTCTCTGCAGTCAGATAAAGGTGGAGGACGTAAGATTTGCATTCACTCCTCCTCACAGGAATGTCGTAAGCTGAGCAGAAGTATATTCATTATGATTTCTTTGTGATGAATATTGACTGTTATTAGTTAATAAAAGTCATAACATGTAGCTAAATTGTATCATTTGTTACATGAACATAATTTTTATATGGAAACATGATTTCTATCAGGTGAAATCAATTGTTTATGTAGGTTAAATTAGTGGACATGAGTTTTCTGTCTTCCACTCTGATGAGTTCTGCACTGACTCCTCATAGGGATTCTGCTAAAACTGGACTTTCAGTGATGTGATGTTAATAATGAGTGTTTATGTGGTTTAATAGGATCAGTTTTAAAGACTAAATAAAATGTCAAATATGTAAAGTAAAGAAATAAAGCAGATATGATGAGCAAAGATTCTTCTTTTAGATCGAGGGACAAGAGGGGAGTGAATGAAAATATCAAGCTGTAGGCAGGTTTACATGAACACAGATTAAGGCAGGAGCTGCAAATTCTTCATCAGTAAACCACAGATAACAGCAGGTAAACAGCAGCATGTTGTTGAAATGACCATGACCCATTTTCAAAACCCTTGATGTAAGACAATTTTATTACCACACTTCAAATGAATGACTTATTGATTATTATTGGTTATCATTCAGTCGATGTGCAGGTCAGTTGTGAATGATAGAATATATAAAATCATCTTTCAAAGATTATTATTTCAAAGTATTTGTAACTGTTTAACCAGCTGCAGTTTAGTCTATGCAGAATATTCTGTAAAATCTATAGACTGTTTATATTCTGACTGTTACAGCAAAATATTTGTGGTGTGAGAGCGCCTCCTCTGGTGGTTTCATGCAACAAGTGTTCCACATCTTTGGGGTTTTTGTTCAGGTCTCCTGATGCTTTGTGTTACTGTGTGACTCTGGCACAGTAATACACAGCAGTGTCTTCAGGCTGCATATTCTGTCCATTTAGAGTCACTGTGTTGCTGGAAGTATCGAGGTCAATACTGAACTTGTTCTTCAGAGAATCTTTGTAGTATGAAGATCCAGTACCTTTCACCCCAATCCACTCCAGTCCTTTCCCTGCAGGCTGTCTGATCCAACCTGTCCAGTAGCCCAGAGAATAAGAGACCTGACAGGTGATGGTCAGACGTTGGCCTGGCTGCACAGTCACAGAGGCTGGCTGTGTCAGCTGTTCACACTTTACACCTGTGGAAGATGAATGTAGAATCAGTACAACAACAGTGAACAGTCAGTGTGGTGTGATCATACTGTCAGTGTCTCTGCCTCAGTGAGACTCACAGCATCCAGCAGCCAGCAGCAGCAGCAGAGCTACAGAGAACATGTTGGTGTTGAAGGTGATCTGATGGGAACTTCTCTTCTTCTGACACAAAAAGCCGCACCAGACTTTTGTAGGAACCTGGCAGGAAGTTGATTTTGCATATAGAGGGATAAGAACAGATTGGAACTTCAATCACGGTTTAAAAAGATCAGGTGAAAGTATGTATATGTACACCTCCATCAACAGAATTTAAATGTTAAACAACTGTTTAAGCTCCTGTTTGATGTGTGTGTGTGTCTGTTAATCACATGTTGATGGAAGGGAGCAGAATTCAACAAATGACAACATCTGACAAAATACATCATTTGTTTGAGATGCTATCTTTATCTGTATTTACATAAAAAATAATTGAGTTCATATGTGTCAGATGTTTGGCAGAACATCGCTGCACAGGATATTTTGTCTTAATAATACTGGTTTGTGTTGATTCTGAACTAACCATGTTGAAATAGGCTGAAATACGGAAAAGACAAAAACATCTTTTAAATTAAATGAAACAGAAAACATCTTGAAACACGGCAGACTGCAACTATTGCTGCTAGCTTACCTAGAGGTGTCCTGTTTTCAGTCTTATTACCACACAGAAGGTAGAGAAAGGATTTTTTCAGAAATCCAGACCTGGGAAGTTACTCAGAAACTAAAAAAAGTGACGAGGACAAGATTTGATGGGGGGTTTTTTTACGTATGTTGGGACAGACTGAGGACTGGGAGTGACAAGACATAGTTTAATAATTTGTTCTTTAAATATTATTTCCCAAAATTTCAGGATTTTATTTATTTATGTTGTTTTTTTACACATAAACCACCATGTGTGGAAAAAAAAGGAATAAGAATAGGAAAAAAAATATACATCTTATCTTTTATTGACACAAATGTTCCAGCACAGTAAACACTGTAAAAGATTTGTATGACAGAAAATTCTAATTCTGAAGGTAAAATGATCTTTTATGTGATCCTCCATTTGTTTAGTAGTTTTTTTTAAAGCAATGTGTTTGAGGCACAGTGTTTGCTCTCTGAGTGTGATTTGTTGTGCAAGATAAGATTAAAAAAAATGTAAAAATCTCCCTTTTCAGGGATGCATGTTGTTTATTGGTTTGAGGGAGTTCTGGAGGTGAGACATATTGTTTTGTTATAACGCCTGTTCATGAAGACTTTTGAAAACGTCAGGTCAGCATCAACCGATGCTGCAACAGAAAAGAAGTTGCAAAAATAATTATAATTCATACAAGACGGTTTTATCTGTTTCTTTCATCAGTATTTGCTCACATAGTCAAAGTTGATATAAGTTGTAGAAGCAAGAAAACATTGTTTTTCAAAGCACATGTTGATGGAAACGCTGAAAAACAGGAATTTAAAAACCACAACATCAGCTGATATTTTAACCGTGTGCTTTGTGTGCTTTACATGTGTTTGTGTGTGTGTGTGTGCTTGTGTGTGTGTGTGTATATGTGTTTTTTTGGTCCATCCAAATTCAGGTCATCTACTGCCACCTTCAGGTCTTCATGAAAATGTATTTGGTGGAGTTTTTGTACAGCCTCTGTTCTTACATCAAGCACTGTGGCTGCTGCGCAGTAATACACAGCAGAGTCCTCTGGTTTTAAGTTGGACAGTGTCAGATACACCACACTGTTACTGTTGTCTCTGGTGATTTCTATACGTCCTTGCACACTGCTGGCATAAACAGTTTTACTTGCATCGTACCAAATTGCTCCCATCCATTCTAGTGCTTTCCCTGCAGGTTGTCTGATCCAGTTCATTCCATAGCTGCTGAAAGTGAATCCAGTTCCTCTGCAGGACAGACTGAGGGCTTCCTGAGGCTTTTTCACCACTGAGGTGGAGGGAATGGACTCCAGAGCCTGGCCATTCAAACCTATAAAAAAACAGAAGTAAAAATGGATTGATAGATATGAAATGACAGCCAAGAAATGAAAAATTGTTGGAGGACAACTTAAAGAAACTTACAAGGCAGACAGAGTGCTGTCAGCAGGACGCACAGTTTGATCACCATGTTGAATCTGAAGGTGTGAACAAAGTGTTTCGCTCTAATGAAGGAAACAACCAGTAAGCAGGAGGACAGAAGAAAGACATCTGCATTTGCGTTTAATATTACACACGACAGGCAAATGTATCAGGTGCAAATTTCATTCAAATCAGCATTTAATGTAGAATTATGTGCTGCTTCTTCTTTCTGTGCTTTTACTTAAAAACAGGAACTTGCAACATAACTTTGAAAATTATTAAAACATTTTCATTTTCAAACAATTTTTTTACATATCATTCCTTCTTATGAATCTTTTAACTGTATTATCATATTCTTCAATGGCATCCTCGTCACATATATTTGATATTTTTTACATGAGTTGAACAAGCACATCCACAGTTACTGTCACCTGGACAGAATTGTACAGTTGTTGTCTCAAAAAGAACTCGCTAAAATCTTATCACAGCAAAATTAAGCCCAACAAAGCACAACAGAAGGGCACATTGACATGGATGTTATAGTCTTTCATATGTGTAACATCCACACAGGAAAATAATCTTAAACATTGTGGATGTGTCAAAGAGTGCTACAGAGTTGTTCAGGTGTCTCTGTTGCACACTGCAGAGCATGGTCTGCCTCTGATTGACAGTCTGATTACTCCAGGGATAACACTATTCATTTTGATAGTAACAGCAGATAACTTCGATTCCATTTTAGATGGCATCACAGTCAAAAAATTATTTTTAATGGAAACAAATGTGATTTTCACAGGGTATTCTGGGTATTTTTCTGTTTATATCACATTTTATTCTGTGTTTATTCGTCAGTTAAGACGAAGGTGTACCTGCACTGAATGGTGATGACAACGTTTGATTATTTTCATTCCTAACTAAATACTGACAACGTGAGATTCTCAATTTTTCCTTCATTATTTTTATTCATTTATGTTTAGCTTTTTTAGTCATTACATGAGGAGAATTATTTCCATGATTACTTATAGACTTTTCTCAATGAGCTTGACACACATTATTAGTGGTGTGAGGGCTCCCCCTCTGGTGGCTTCATGCAACAAGTGTTCAGGCTCGGAGAGGTTTTTGTTCAGGTCTCCTGATGCTTTGTGTTACTGTGACTCTCTGGCACAGTAATACACAGCAGTGTCTTCAGGCTGCATATTCTGTCCATTTAGAGTCACTGTGTTGCTGGAAGTATCAAGATCAATACTGAACTTGTTTTTCAGTGAATCTGTGTAGCGAGTTTCTCCAGTATATTTCATCCCAATCCACTCCATTACTTTCCCTGCAGGATGTCTGATCCAAGCTGTCCAGTAGCTTCTCACAGAATAAGAGACCTGACAGGTGATGGTCAGACGTTGGCCTGGCTGCACAGTCTCAGAGGCTGGCTGTGTCAGCTGTTCACACTTTACACCTGTGGAGGAAAACATTGAATCCATATTAACAGTGAACAGTCAGTGTGGTGTGATCATACTGTCAGTGTCTCTGCTTCAGTGAGACTCACAGCATCCAGCAGCCAGCAGCAGCAGCAGAGCTACAGAGAACATGTTGGTGTTGAAGGTGATCTGATGGGAGCTTCTCTTGTTTACTGCAAATGAGAGTGATGTATCAGGTCTTTATATCAGAGTCTCAGGGAGTTGAATTTGCATAGAGACGAGTAATGACAACCATCACAGCATAATTTCTTCAGTCACAAGTAGTATTCGTAGGATTCAAAATTTGAAAGGTGATTCTTAGTTATGCATTCAAATTCATTGTAAAACTTTTAACAGAATTCAGATAAGTCTGATAACAATAGGAAACACTTCCATAAAGAGAATATTTAAATGTTACAGTCTTAAATGCATATTAGTATAATCAGAGCTGTACAGGGTATGTTCTCAGTAAAGCTTCTTTTTTCTTTTCTGACTTCGTCTTTTGAGCACAATAATTACAGTCATTAACTGTTCATCTGCAGATCCACCTGCTGTCAGCTGCTGTCTCTGGAGATGGTAAACTGATGGTAACCCGTGCTCCTGCTGTCAGAGCTCCCAGTGTGCCACTCCAATCCTTTTCCTGCTGCTTGTCTGACCCATACTGTGTAAAAGAGCAAAGTGGGAGGATGTGGAACTGTGTAGTCCATCTTTTTTAAAGTCTGTGGTCGGATCCAAGCATTAGCGGAGACACTACCAAACACTAAATATGTGCAGATTCATTTGTGGGATTCTCCAGGCCTTTTATCCACAGGTTCAGACTCAGTCACTCTTTAACTCATAAGACTGAGATTCAGACATTCATTTACCCAAACATTTCTCAGATTTATTTACCTTACCTGCCCGGTTACCTAGGAGAAGCTAAAACACAACCATAGCATCAGGTCTGATCACTGTAATAGTCACGTGTCGCTGTTCAGTCTACAGTGTGTCTGTCAGTGAGTTACTCCCTGACCTAAACTCTTTAACACACAGGCAAAGATGTCAGAGATCAGGCTTTCAACAAGTCCAGACTCTTGCAGAAAAAAAACACATCTCAACCAAATATATTCACATTTCTTTTATTTATTTATTTTTGTTCTTCTTGACCCAATTGTGTAATTTCTGAATATTCCACCTTCCACCTTCCACCACATCAATATCCAAAGTAGATTTGCTCCTCTCAGCTTCATATGGTCATTTGGTCTTACATTCATGGTGAAATCTGACATGACAATTTGTTTCAGTTCTAGCAGAAGTCCTGCTTCTGTTTGTGTGTGTGTAACACAGTCCAGTAATGTCATCATGATTCACATCTTCTACTGCCACCTTCAGGTTTTCATGAAAATACTTTCTGTGGAGTTTTTGTACAGCCTCCATGCTTATATCAACCACTGTGTCTGCTGCGCAGTAATACACGGCAGAGTCCTCTGTTCTTAGATTGGAGAGTCTCATGTAGACCACACTGTTACTACTGTCTTTAGTGATTTCAAGACGTCCTCTCAAACTGCTGACATAAGTGTTACTGCTGGCATCATTGTAGCCGCTTCCTATCCATTCTAGTGCTTTCCCTGCAGGTTGTCTGATCCAGTGCATAGCATAGCTGCTAAAAGTGAAGCCGGATCCCCTGCAGGAGAGACTGAGGCTCTCCCCAGGCTTTTTCACCACTGGACTGGATGGAATGGACTCCATACTCTGACCTGTGCAACCTGAGGAGAAGAAACAAGGGAGTAACAACAACAGAAAATGATACAATGATCTGGGAATTTTCCCTGTATTACATGGTGTTTTACTTTTTTGTTTAATGAAAAATAATACAAGGAAGAAAGAGCACTTACAGGGCAGAGAGAAAACAAGCAGCAGAAGAGTGAGTGTGTTCATCATCTTGAGAATGGAGATGTGATCTTGGATACTCCACACAAAGTACAAGACCAGTTGGCAGGACAGATGTACACGACACAGACTAGAAATTTGCATCAGAATATCACGGAAAGGGAGGGATTAAGGTACCGTCAGTTTGTTCTGCTTTAATTTGATGTAATCTAATATGTTTTGTATTCAGTTAAACTCTGATGCAGCTGATTGTCCATCCATCCTGTCAGATAGTCAAATAGTTATAACTGCAAAGTAGTAAACCTTTCCTTCATAGTATTTTCACACTCGACCAAAATAAAAATGAAAATAAATAATAGAGATTTAATTTCATGTATTGAGTGAGGATGTATTGAAATTGGGACAATTGTTAGAATATTTATACCTTGAAAATTTTTGTCCTATATGAAAATATGGTATGTTCTTAGCAAATTTGTGCAGTTTTTATAATTGGTTAACATTACTGAATAATAGATTAAAAAAAGGGACATTTGGCCTTCAAAAGTGTAACTGAACTATGAAAATGTCACATTTGATATATATTTCATTGAAGTGTCACATTTATAGAACTTTTCAACAATGTCATGAATCAGATGTGTCATTTGTGTCTTTATTAATATTTGATAGATATTTTTTTTAAAGTGATGTTACTACTTTGGAAAAAACTACCTAGCATTTCTAGAAATTCATGAAAATCGTGAAGCTAAGGTTATTCACTGTTATTTGTCATAGGTAAAAGTAAAGAAAAAAGCATTTTCTTATCTATGAGGATTTTATCAAATTCCATTGCTATGTTATGTTATCTTTTGTCTTATAATAAATACATTTAGAGAATTTCTCTATTCAGCATGGATTCTTTATCAATTCCTTCTTTCTCAACTCTTCTTTCATTCAGGACCTTCTCTTCTTCTGACACAAATAGCTGCACCAACCCTTTATATGAACCTGACAGGAAGTTCACTTTGCATATAGGAAGATACCAACAAATTAAAACTTCTATCATGATCTAAATAAATTAGATAAAGAATACATGTGTTCACTTGCATCAACAGAATTTGAATGTAAATTCTAAAATGGATCTTAGAGATCAACAAAGCTGCACATAATTCCTCTGCAATAAAGCTGATTTATTATGCCTCTGAGCATTATGATTAGATGGAAGCTTGGTTGTTTGTGCAGGAGATCGACTTAATTCATGTGCTGAGGTTTTCTGGTGTATTTCTCCTCTCGAGTCAGGGTGTCTCTTAAGGACAAAAATTAACAGCAGAATCCTTAGTCCTTGAAGTGTTCATCTACAAATGCACGGTCTGGTTGGAGACGATTGTAGGAGATTAGCCTCAATTTAAACCCCTGCCTCTCAGAGAGAAACACACCTGATCTAAACTGAATATTTGCACTCTAAATGTTTTGTCATTATTTGAACTCTACCACTCATACTTCCTGCATCATGTTGAAATGTAAACATTGTGTTTTCCTACGTTTCAAGCACATGTTGATGGAGTCTCTGAAAAACAGGAATTAACAAACCACAACAACTGTTATGGCTCCTGTTTGAATGTGTGTGTGTGTGTGTGTGTGTGTGTGTGTGTGTGTGTGTGTGTGTGTGTGTGTGTGTGTGTGTGTTAATGTATGTGTATGTTTTATTGAAACTCACATCTCACACTGCCACCTTCAGGTTTTAATGACCCTTTTTTTCCCCCCTTTCTTCTTTAGATTTAGATTTGGAGTTTTTGTACAGCCTCTGTTCTTACATCAACCACTGTGTGTCTTGCACAGTAATACACAGCAGAGTCCTCTGGTTGTAGATTGGAGAGTCTCAGATGAACCATACTGTTGCTGTCCTCTCTACTTATTTCAACACGGCCGCTCACACTGCTGGCATAAGTGTTTCTACTAGAATCAGAAAAACTCCTTCCTATCAATTCCAGTGCTTTCCCAGCAGGTTGTCTGATCCAGCTCATAACACAGCAGTCAAATGTGAAGCCGGATCCCCTGCAGGAGAGACTGAGAGTCTCTCCAGGCCTTTTCACCACTGGACTGGAAGGAATAGACTCCATACTCTGACCTGTGCAACCTAAAAACATGAAAGAGGAGGTAGCACTGAAAAAAATTAGACTGTAATCTTTGAATTCTTTGAGATTCAAAGAGGTTGATGTTTTGTGAAAAGATATAAAACGTTAGGAAGCAGGAGAACTCACACTGCAGAGAGAGAGCAAGCAGCAGGAGAGTGAGTGTGTTCATCATCTCGATGCTGGAAATGTGACCCGTGATGCTCCACACAAAGTACAAGACAGCAGAACAGAAGTACACTGCACAGAGTGGAGATTTGCATCAGCTTTTCATGTGGGCTGGGGGGGTGCTCGATCAAACACAGTGAACTTGTAAATGATGGAGTGACTTACATTCTGAACCTCAACACTATTTATTTTTTTCATTTTGTTCATTTTATTGTTGGCTCTTTTTTCAATTCAGAAAAGAATGATGAGAGAATATAATTATTCCAACTAAAAGTTTTGTAGCTACTGGCCCGTTTATCCAGCTGAATTCATGCAGTGAGCTACCTTTTTATTCATATCATATTCTAAAATTATGTACTATTGTTCCATATCATTGTAAAAAGATTGAAAGTAAATTACTGGATCATCCCACCAATCTAAACTTCATCAAAATTCATGCAGAGTCGTGTGACCTTTCAATCTTTCTAAGACTAAATTGACAACTGAACCTTTTCTCACAACAAATCAAAAAAGCACATTGAATATGGCCATTCAAACTTTATAATTCATGTCTAGTTTTATATTCATATTTCACTGCTACAAATATTACATCAAAGATCCCTTTAATTTAACTGGTTTCAAATCATTTGAAGTGCAAAGGTGCTTTCTCTGGTGGCTCGAACGTAATCTGATGGGAGTTTCTCTTGGAAACCATATACCAACACTTTATGTCAGAGTCGGGAAGCTCAGCTGGCATAGAGACTAATGACGAAAGACTAAAACAGAACTGTTTCTCCTGTCTCCTCAACTAGTTGTTGTAAACCAATGCTATTGTCAGGTCTGATCATTGTAAAAGCCATTTTTCAGTGTCCAATCTGTCACAACAGGTTACCTGTGGTGTGGCTCGGTGAGAAGGGAGGACCCGGAGGCGGATATTTATAAAGAAAAACTTGATTTATTAAGGCACAAACAACAGGCGCGGCTGAGCCGGATTACAAAAAACTTAACTTTGAACATGAAAAACTTACAAAACAAAACATGGCTTGAACTATGGAAACATGACTAGGACTCTGGACAATGACTATGAGCAAGAACAATTAACGACCAACCTGACAACATGAATGGTGGTGAGGATCTGGCAATGACGTGAGGGAACCTGGAAACTAAACACTGTGGGGAGGTGATTGGTGATGGAGTGCAGCTGAGGGAAAAACAATGGTAAAAAACTATGGACTAAATATAAACCTAAAACATGAGAACAAAACTATAATCATAACAGAAAAGAAATCAAGAAACAAAAACGCAACAAAACCAAGACGTGACACAATCCACTGTGTGTATGTTAGTGACTGAGTGCATGTCTTAAACTTTGTAACATATATGTAAAAACAGAAGAGATCAGACGTTGCATTAATGTCTCCCTTTTAAAGAGAAATATCTCATCTCATTCAGATTTTAGTTTAATTATTTAAATTACTTTATTTTCAGAATAATGTCCAAAGTATATAAAGTCATTTATACCAGTTAGCAGCATTTTGTCACACAGTCATACTTCTTACATCATTTTGAAAATCAACATTAATATTTCATTTCTGTTTTTAATGTAGTGCTGCCTGAGAGCACGAAGACCACAAGCATCTATTTTTTCAGCCAAATCCTGTGTTCACAGAGATGTCTGCAGATTCTTTAAATATTTTCATGATAATATGTGCTGTAGAGCACAGAATATTTAAGGTCTTGAGAAATATTATTCTGATTTTAACCCACAATTTGGAAGATATACCATTTCATATATGCCATTTTATGATGTCTCAATTTCAAACACTTTCTAGGTTTTCTGTGTCCTTTTGTAAATTAAATATTAGTTCATGAAATATCCAAATCCCTACATTGTTCTTTTATGTATACCTTTTTTTGGAACTAGGATTATGCAGGACTTCTCCAATTCAACTGGAGAAAATTATGAGAGGTCTAAGAGTTCTTCCTCTTTTTGACAGCTAACAACACATGTGTTCAGGGACTGAAGGGTTTTTGTTCAGGTCTCTTGATAGTTTCTGTTACTGTGGGTCTCTGGCACAGTAATACACAGCAGAGTCTCCAGGCTGCAGATTCTCTCCATTTAGAGTCACAGTTTTACTTGAAGAGTCCAAGCTGATGCTGAACTTGTGCTTCAAAGAATCTTTGTAGGTTGTGGTACACCCACTGCATGCATAACCAATCCACTCCAGTCCTTTCCCTGCAGGCTGTCTGATCCAGTGTGTAGCGTAGCTTCTCACAGAATAAGAGACCTGACAGGTGATGGTCAGACGTTGGCCTGGCTGCACAGTCACAGAGGCTGGCTGTGTCAGCTGTTCACACTTTACACCTGTGGATGAAAACATATTGAATGTAGAATCAGTTCAACAACAGTGATCAGTCAGTGTGATCATACTGTCAGTGTCTCTGCCTCAGTGAGACTCACAGCATCCAGCAGCCAGCAGCAGCAGCAGAGCTACAGAGAACATGTTGGTGTTGAAGGTGATCTGATGGGAACTTCTCTTCTTCTGACACAAAAAGCCACACCAGACTTTTGTAGGAACCTGGCAGGAAGTTGATTTTGCATATAGAGGGATAAGAACAGATTGGAACTTCAATCACGGTTTAAAAAGATCAGGTGAAAGTATGTATATGTACACCTCCATCAACAGAATTTAAATGTTAAACAACTGTTTAAGCTCCTGTTTGATGTGTGTGTGTGTCTGTTAATCACATGTTGATGGAAGGGAGCAGAATTCAACAAATGACAACATCTGACAAAATACATCATTTGTTTGAGATGCTATCTTTATCTGTATTTACATAAAAAATAATTGAGTTCATATGTGTCAGATGTTTGGCAGAACATCGCTGCACAGGATCTTTTGTCTTAATAATACTGGTTTGTGTTGATTCTGAACTAACCATGTTGAAATAGGCTGAAATACGGAAAAGACAAAAACATCTTTTAAATTAAATGAAACAGAAAACATCTTGAAACACGGCAGACTGCAACTATTGCTGCTAGCTTACCTAGAGGTGTCCTGTTTTCAGTCTTATTACCACACAGAAGGTAGAGAAAGGATTTTTTCAGAAATCCAGACCTGGGAAGTTACTCAGAAACTAAAAAAAGTGACGAGGACAAGATTTGATGGGGTTTTTTTTTTACGTATGTTGGGACAGACTGAGGACTGGGAGTGACAAGACATAGTTTAAGAATTTGTTCTTTAAATATTATTTCCCAAAATTTCAGGATTTTATTTATTTATGTTGTTTTTTTACACATAAACCACCATGTGTGGAAAAAAAAGGGATAAGAATAGGAAAAAAAATACATCTTATCTTTTATTGACACAAATGTTCCAGCACAGTAAACACTGTAAAAGATTTGTATGACAGAAAATTCTAATTCTGAAGGTAAAATGATCTTTTATGTGATCCTCCATTTGTTTAGTAGTTATTTTTAAGGCAATGTGTTTGAGGCACAGTGTTTGCTCTCTGAGTGTGATTTGTTGTGCAAGATAAGATTTAAAAAAATGTAAAAATCTCCCTTTTCAGGGATGCATGTTGTTTATTGGTTTGAGGGAGTTCTGGAGGTGAGACATATTGTTTTGTTATAACGCCTGTTCATGAAGACTTTTGAAAACGTCATGTCAGTATCAACCGATGCTGCAACAGAAAAGAAGTTGCAAAAATAATTATAATTCATACGAGACGGTTTTATCTGTTTCTTTCATCAGCATTTGCTCACATAGTCAAAGTTGATATAAGTTGTAGAAGCAAGAAAATATTGTTTTTTAAAGCACATGTTGATGCAAACCCTGAAAAACAGGAATTTAAAAACCACAACATCAGCTGATATTTTAACCGTGTGCTTTGTGTGCTTTACATGTGTTTGTGTGTGTGTGTGTGCTTGTGTGTATGTGTGTATATGTGTTTTTTTGGTCCATCCAAATTCAGGTCATCTACTGCCACCTTCAGGTCTTCATGAAAATGTATTTGGTGGAGTTTTTGTACAGCCTCTGTTCTTACATCAAGCACTGTGGCTGCTGCGCAGTAATACACAGCAGAGTCCTCTGGTTTTAAGTTGGACAGTGTCAGATACACCATACTGTTACTGTTGTCTCTGGTGATTTCTATACGTCCTTGCACACTGCTGGCATAAACAGTTTTACTTGCATCGTACCAAATTGCTCCCATCCATTCTAGTGCTTTCCCTGCAGGTTGTCTGATCCAGTTCATTCCATAGCTGCTGAAAGTGAATCCAGTTCCTCTGCAGGACAGACTGAGGGCTTCCTGAGGCTTTTTCACCACTGAGGTGGAGGGAATGGACTCCAGAGCCTGGCCATTCAAACCTATAAAAAAACAGAAGTAAAAATGGATTGATAGATATGAAATGACAGCCAAGAAATGAAAAATTGTTGGAGGACAACTTAAAGAAACTTACAAGGCAGACAGAGTGCTGTCAGCAGGACGCACAGTTTGATCACCATGTTGAATCTGAAGGTGTGAACAAAGTGTTTCGCTCTAATGAAGGAAACAACCAGTAAGCAGGAGGACAGGAGAAAGACATCTGCATTTGCGTTTAATATTACACACGACAGGCAAATATATCAGGTGCAAATTTCATTCAAATCAGCATTTAATGTAGAATTATGTGCTGCTTCTTCTTTCTGTGCTTTTACTTAAAAACAGGAACTTGCAACATAACTTTGAAAATTATTAAAACATTTTCATTTTCAAACAATTTTTTTACATATCATTCCTTCTTATGAATCTTTTAACTGTATTATCATATTCTTCAATGGCATCCTCGTCACATATATTTGATATTTTTTACATGAGTTGAACAAGCACATCCACAGTTACTGTCACCTGGACAGAATTGTAGTTGTTTTCTCAAAAAGAACCCGCTAAAATCTTATCACAGCAAAATGAAGCCCAACAAAGCACAACAGAAGGGCACATTGACATGGATGTTATAGTCTTTCATATGTGTAACATCCACACAGGAAAATAATCTTAAACATTGTGGATGTGTCAAAGAGTGCTACAGAGTTGTTCAGGTGTCTCTGTTGCACACTGCAGAGCATGGTCTGCCTCTGATTGACAGTCTGATTACTCCAGGGATAACACTATTCATTTTGATAGTAACAGCAGATAACTTCGATTCCATTTTAGATGGCATCACAGTCAAAAAATTATTTTTAATGGAAACAAATGTGATTTTCACAGGGTATTCTGGGTATTTTTCTGTTTATATCACATTTTATTCTGTGTTTATTCGTCAGTTAAGACGAAGGTGTACCTGCACTGAATGGTGATGACAACGTTTGATTATTTTCATTCCTAACTAAATACTGACAACGTGAGATTCTCAATTTTTCCTTCATTATTTTTATTCATTTATGTTTAGCTTTTTTAGTCATTACATGAGGAGAATTATTTCCATGATTACTTATAGACTTTTCTCAATGAGCTTGACACACATTATTTGTGGTGTGAGGGCTCCTCCTCTGGTGGCTTCATGCAACAAGTGTTCAGGCTCGGAGAGGTTTTTGTTCAGGTCTCCTGATGCTTTGTGTTACTGTGACTCTCTGGCACAGTAATACACAGCAGTGTCTTCAGGCTGCATATTCTGTCCATTTAGAGTCACTGTGTTGCTGGAAGTATCAAGATCAATACTGAACTTGTTTTTCAGTGAATCTGTGTAGCGAGTTTCTCCAGTATATTTCATCCCAATCCACTCCATTACTTTCCCTGCAGGATGTCTGATCCAAGCTGTCCAGTAGCTTCTCACAGAATAAGAGACCTGACAGGTGATGGTCAGACGTTGGCCTGGCTGCACAGTCTCAGAGGCTGGCTGTGTCAGCTGTTCACACTTTACACCTGTGGAGGAAAACATTGAATCCATATTAACAGTGAACAGTCAGTGTGGTGTGATCATACCGTCAGTGTCTCTGCCTCAGTGAGACTCACAGCATCCAGCAGCCAGCAGCAGCAGCAGAGCTACAGAGAACATGTTGGTGTTGAAGGTGATCTGATGGGAGCTTCTCTTGTTTACTGCAAATGAAAGTGATGTATCAGGTCTTTATATCAGAGTCTCAGGGAGTTGAATTTGCATAGAGACGAGTAATGACAACCATCACAGCATCATTTCTTCAGTCACAAGTAGTATTCGTAGGATTCAAAATTTGAAAGGTGATTCTTAGTTATGCATTCAAATTCATTGTAAAACTTTTAACAGAATTCAGATAAGTCTGATAACAATAGGAAACACTTCCATAAAGAGAATATTTAAATGTTACAGTCTTAAATGCATATTAGTATAATCAGAGCTGTACAGAGTATGTTCTCAGTAAAGCTTCTTTTTTCTTTTCTGACTTCGTCTTTTGAGCACAATAATTACAGTCATTAACTGTTCATCTGCAGATCCACCTGCTGTCAGCTGCTGTCTCTGGAGATGGTAAACTGATGGTAACCCGTGCTCCTGCTGTCAGAGCTCCCAGTGTGCCACTCCAATCCTTTTCCTGCTGCTTGTCTGACCCATACTGTGTAAAAGAGCAAAGTGGGAGGATGTGGAACTGTGTAGTCCATCTTTTTTAAAGTCTGTGGTCGGATCCAAGCATTAGCGGAGACACTACCAAACACTAGATATGTGCCCGGTTACCTAGGAGAAGCTAAAACACAACCATAGCATCAGGTCTGATCACTGTAATAGTCACGTGTCGCTGTTCAGTCTACAGTGTGTCTGTCAGTGAGTTACTCCCTGACCTAAACTCTTTAACACACAGGCAAAGATGTCAGAGATCAGGCTTTCAACAAGTCCAGACTCTTGCAGAAAAAAAACACATCTCAACCAAATATATTCACATTTCTTTTATTTATTTCTTTTTGTTCTTCTTGACCCAATTGTGTAATTTCTGAATATTCCACCTTTCCACATCAATATCCAAAGTAGATTTGCTCCTCTCAGCTTCATATGGTCATTTGGTCTTACATTCATGGTGAAATCTGACATGACAATTTGTTTCAGTTCTAGCAGAAGTCCTGCTTCTGTTTGTGTGTGTGTAACACAGTCCAGTAATGTCATCATGATTCACATCTTCTACTGCCACCTTCAGGTTTTCATGAACATACTTTCTGTGGAGTTTTTGTACAGCCTCCATGCTTATATCAAGCACTGTGTCTGCTGCGCAGTAATACACGGCAGAGTCCTCTGTTCTTAGATTGGAGAGTCTCATGTAGACCACACTGTTACTACTGTCTTTAGTGATTTCAAGACGTCCTCTCAAACTGCTGACATAAGTGTTACTGCTGGCATCATTGTAGCCGCTTCCTATCCATTCCAGTGCTTTCCCTGCAGGTTGTCTGATCCAGTGCATAGCATAGCTGCTAAAAGTGAAGCCGGATCCCCTGCAGGAGAGACTGAGGCTCTCCCCAGGCTTTTTCACCACTGGACTGGATGGAATGGACTCCATACTCTGACCTGTGCAACCTGAGGAGAAGAAACAAGGGAGTAACAACAACAGAAAATGATACAATGATCTGGGAATTTTCCCTGTGTTACATGGTGTTTTACTTTTTTGTTTAATGAAAAATAATACAAGGAAGCAAGAGCACTTACAGGGCAGAGAGAAAACAAGCAGCAGAAGAGTGAGTGTGTTCATCATCTTGAGGATGGAGATGTGACCTTGGATACTCCACACAAAGTACAAGACCAGTTGACAGGAGAGATGTACACGACACAGATTAGAAATTTGCATCAGAATATCACGGAGAGGGAGGGATTAAGGTACCGTCAGTTTGTTCTGCTTTAATTTGATGTAATCTAATATGTTTTATATTCAGTTAAACTCTGATGCAGCTGATTGTCTATCCATCCTGTCAGATAGTCAAATAGTTATAACTGCAAAGTAGTAAACCTTTCCTTCATAGTATTTTCACACTCGACCAAAATAAAAATGAAAATAAATAATAGAGATTTAATTTCATGTATTGAGTGATGATGTATTGAAATTGGGACAATTGTTAGAATATTTATACCTTGAAAAATTAAGATTTTTGTCCTATATGAAAATATGGTATGTTCTTAGCAAATGTGTGCAGTTTTTATAATTGGTTAACATTACTGAATAATAGATTAAAAAAGGGACATTTGGCCTTCAAAAGTGTAACTGAACTATGAAAATGTCACATTTGATATATATTTCATTGAAGTGTCACATTTATAGAACTTTTCAACTATGTCATGAATCAGATGTGTCATTTGTGTCTTTATTAATATTTGATAGATATTTTTTTTAAAGTGATGTTACTACTTTGGAAAAAAAACTACCTAGCATTTCGAGAAATTCATGAAAATCGTGAAGCTAAGGTTATTCACTGTTATTTGTCATAGGTAAAAGTAAAGAAAAAAGCATTTTCTTATCTATGAGGATTTTATCAAATTCCATTGCTATGTTATGTTATGTTATCTTTTGTCTTATAATAAATACATTTAGAGAACTTCTCTATTCAGCATGGATTCTTTATCAATTCCTTCTTTCTCAACTCTTCTTTCATTCAGGACCTTCTTTTCTTCTGACACAAATAGCTGCACCAACCCTTTATATGAACCTGACAGGAAGTTCACTTTGCATATAGGAAGATACCAACAAATTAAAACTTCTATCATGATCTAAATAATTAGATAAAGAATACATGTGTTCACTTGCATCAACAGAATTTGAATGTAAATTCTAAAATGGATCTTAGAGATCAACAAAGCTGCACATAATTCCTCTGCAATAAAGCTGATTTATTATGCCTCTGAGCATTATGATTAGATGGAAGCTTGGTTGTTTGTGCAGGAGATCGACTTAATTCATGTGCTGAGGTTTTCTGGTGTATTTCTCCTCTCGAGTCAGGGTGTCTCTTAAGGACAAAAATTAACAGCAGAATCCTTAGTCCTTGAAGTGTTCATCTACAAATGCACGGTCTGGTTGGAGACGATTGTAGGAGATTAGCCTCAATTTAAACCCCTGCCTCTCAGAGAGAAACACACCTGATCTAAACTGAATATTTGCACTCTAAATGTTTTGTCATTATTTGAACTCTACCACTCATACTTCCTGCATCATGTTGAAATGTAAACATTGTGTTTTCCTACGTTTCAAGCACATGTTGATGGAGTCTCTGAAAAACAGGAATTAACAAACCACAACAACTGTTATGGCTCCTGTTTGAATGTGTGTGTGTGTGTGTGTGTGTGTGTTAATGTATGTGTATGTTTTATTGAAACTCACATCTCACACTGCCACCTTCAGGTTTTAATGACCCTTTTTTTTCCCCCTTTCTTCTTTAGATTTAGATTTGGAGTTTTTGTACAGCCTCTGTTCTTACATCAACCACTGTGTGTCTTGCACAGTAATACACAGCAGAGTCCTCTGGTTGTAGATTGGAGAGTCTCAGATGAACCATACTGTTGCTGTCCTCTCTACTTATTTCAACACGGCCTCTCACACTGCTGGCATAAGTGTTACTACTGGCGGAAGAGTAGCCGTTTCCTATCCATTCCAGTGCTTTCCCAGCAGGTTGTCTGATCCAGCTCATAACACAGCAGTCAAATGTGAAGCCGGATCCCCTGCAGGAGAGACTGAGAGTCTCTCCAGGCCTTTTCACCACTGGACTGGAAGGAATAGACTCCATACTCTGACCTGTGCAACCTGAAAACAGGAAAGAGGAGGTAGTGCTGAAAAAAATTAGACTGTAATCTTTGAATTCTTTGAGATTCAAAGAGGTTGATGTTTTGTGAAAAGATATAAAACGTTAATAAGCAGGAGAACTCACACTGCAGAGAGAGAGCAAGCAGCAGGAGAGTGAGTGTGTTCATCATCTCGATGCTGGAAATGTGACCCGTGATGC
This sequence comes from Leuresthes tenuis, assembly GCF_036924035.1. Taxonomy (NCBI): domain Eukaryota; kingdom Metazoa; phylum Chordata; class Actinopteri; order Atheriniformes; family Atherinopsidae; genus Leuresthes; species Leuresthes tenuis. The sequence continues at coordinate 15,757,550 of NW_027325371.1, forward strand.
TCCACACAAAGTACAAGACAGCAGAACAGAAGTACACTGCACAGAGTGGAGATTTGCATCAGCTTTTCATGTGGGCTGGGGGGGTGCTCGATCAAACACAGTGAACTTGTAAATGATGGAGTGACTTACATTCTGAACCTCAACACTATTTATTTTTTTCATTTTGTTCATTTTATTGTTGGCTCTTTTTTCAATTCAGAAAAGAATGATGAGAGAATATAATTATTCCAACTAAAAGTTTTGTAGCTACTGGCCTGTTTATCCAGCTGAATTCATGCAGTGAGCTACCTTTTTATTCATGTCATATTCTAAAATGATGTACTATTGTTCCATATCATTGTAAAAAGATTGAAAGTAAATTACTGGATCATCCCACCGATCTAAACTTCATCAAAATTCATGCAGAGTTGTGTGACCTTTCAATCTTTCTAAGACTAAATTGACAACTGAACCATTTCTCACAACAAATCAAAAAAGCACATTGAATATGACCATTCAAACTTTATAATTCATGTCTAGTTTTATATTCATATTTCACTGCTACAAATATTACATCAAAGATCCCTTTAATTTAACTGGTTTCAAATCATTTGAAGTGCAAAGGTGCTTTCTCTGGTGGCTCGAACGTAATCTGATGGGAGTTTCTCTTGGAAACCATATACCAACACTTTATGTCAGAGTCGGGAAGCTCAGCTGGCATAGAGACTAATGATGAAAGGCTAAAACAGAACTGTTTCTCCTGTCTCCTCAACTAGTTGTTGTAAACCAATGCTATTGTCAGGTCTGATCATTGTAAAAGCCATTTTTCAGTGTCCAATCTGTCACAACAGGTTACCTGTGGTGTGGCTCGGTGAGAAGGGAGGACCCGGAGGCGGATATTTATAAAGAAAAACTTGATTTATTAAGGCACAAACAACAGGCGCGGCTGAGCCGGATTACAAAAAACTTAACTTTGAACATGAAAAACTTACAAAACAAAACATGGCTTGAACTATGGAAACATGACTAGGACTCTGGACAATGACTATGAGCAAGAACAATTAATGACCAACATGACAACATGAATGGTGGTGAGGATCTGGCAATGACGTGAGGGAACCTGGAAACTAAACACTGTGGGGAGGTGATTGGTGATGGAGTGCAGCTGAGGGAAAAACAATGGTAAAAAACTATGGACTAAATATAAACCTAAAACATGAGAACAAAACTATAATCATAACAGAAAAGAAATCAAGAAACAAAAACACAACAAAACCAAGACGTGACACAATCCACTGTGTGTATGTTAGTGACTGAGTGCATGTCTTAAACTTTGTAACATATATGTAAAAACAGAAGAGATCAGACGTTGCATTAATGTCTCCCTTTTAAAGAGAAATATGTCTCATCTCATTCAGATTTTAGTTTAATTATTTAAATTACTTTATTTTCAGAATATTCCATCTTTCTGAATCAATGTTCAAAGTATATAAAGTAATTTATACCAGTTAGCAGCATTTTGTCACACAGTCATGCTTCTTACGTCATGTTGAAATGCAACATTAATATTTCATTTCTGTTTTTAATGTAGGGCTGCCTGAAGCACGAAGAACACAAGCATCTATTTTTTCAGCCACATCCTGTGTTCACAGAGATGTCTGCAGATTCTTTAAATATTTTCATGATAATATGTGCTGTAGAGCACAGAATATTTAAGGTCTTAGCTATTTTACGTTGAGAAATGTTATTCTGATTTTAACCCACAATTTGGAAGATATACCATTTCATATATGCCATTTTATGATGTCTCAATTTCAAACACTTTCTAGGTTTTCTGTGTCCTTTTGTAAATGAAATATTAGTTCATGAAATATCCAAATCCCTACATTGTTCTTTTATGTATACCTTTTTTTTGGAACTAGGATTATGCAGGACTTCTCCAATTCAACTGGAGAAAATGATTAGAGGTCTAAGAGCGCTTCCTCTGTTTGACAGCTAACAACACATAAGATCAGGGACTGAGAGGTTTTTGTTCAGGTCTCTTGATAGTTTCTGTTACTGTGGGTCTCTGGCACAGTAATACACAGCAGAGTCTCCAGGCTGCAGATTCTCTCCATTTAGAGTCACAGTTTTACTTGAAGAGTCCAAGCTGATGCTGAACTTGTGCTTCAAAGAATCTTTGTAGGTTGTGGTACATCCACTGCATGCATAACCAATCCACTCCATTACTTTCCCTGCAGGCTGTCTGATCCAGTGTGTCCAGTAGCTGCCCAGAGAATAAGAGACCTGACAGGTGATGGTCAGACGTTGGCCTGGCTGCACAGTCACAGAGGCTGGCTGTGTCAGCTGTTCACACTTTACACCTGTGGCAGAAAACATGTTGAATGTAGAATCAGTACAACAACAGTGAACAGTCAGTGTGGTGTGATCATACTGTCAGTGTCTCTGCCTCAGTGAGACTCACAGCATCCAGCAGCCAGCAGCAGCAGCAGAGCTACAGAGAACATGTTGGTGTTGAAGGTGATCTGATGGGAGCTTCTCTTCTTCTGCTGTAACTGACAGCGTGACATCGAGTTATTATATTAGACTTCTAGGAAGTTGACTTTGCATCTGGAGAGCCACAAAAAAGATGGACATCCTGTCACAGATAATACAAATTTTGTTGCAAGCATTTACTTCGGTACATATTAAAAGAACAATAATTTGAAACACCTGCTTGAGTTTCCATTTTCACTTATTTCTTTTAGTTTCAAACCCAACTTAGTATTTGATAAAATACATGAGTTGTTTGCTGGTTCATCATTACCCATATGTACATTTTAAATGTAAGTTCCTTTGTGTAGGCTCGGCAGATCATTGCTGAATGTGATCTTGTCTCAATAATATATTTTTGTTTTATGTGTTTATTCAGAACTCAGAGTCTGACCATGACCCACGACTGTGACTAAAAAATCTTTCTTTGTTCATCATTTTATTGTAAAATTTTTTTTGTTTTTGTCAACTCACTTATTTGACAGGACGATAAAAGCAACCACAAATTCAAGTCCGATCATCGTCGAAGCCATTTGTGTCTGTGTCCATACACAGTGTGTACGTTAGTTATATGGTTTGTCTTAGACTCTCTCAAACGTAAATGTAAACGTATGAAAAGATGAAAGCAATCAGTTGGTCAGGTTCCAAAGAAAAACCTATCTCATCCAAATTCCTGCAATCTTTCATAGGTTTAGTTTTAGATTATCATTTCACAGTATACACAGTATTCTGTCTCAATATACAGAGACAAAGATAAACTATTCAAGTATCTTTATTTCACTCTCATGAAAATTCACATTAGTCTGACAGGATGTTTTGTTTGTCTGCAGAATTTTATAAAACTATATCACACATAAATGAAGTTGTGGATTAATCAGCAATGACTGACTGAATGTCTTTTATTACACTGAGAACAAAAAAAGGTGAATTTATTAATTGATTATTTATAAGTTATTGTCACATGTTCAGTATTATATAATGCATGCTTGACTTGCATTCAAAATAATTAGTCTAAGAGCGCCTCCTCTGGTCAATAAGTAATGATACAAGTGTTCAAGCTTTGAGGAATTTTTGTTCAGGTCTGCTGATGCTTTGTGTTACTGTGGGTGTCTCCCACAGTAATACACAGCAGTGTCTTCCGGCTGCATATTCTGTCCATTTAGAGTCACTGTGTTGCTGGAAGACTCCAAGTTCACACTGAACTTGTTCTTAAGGGAATCCTTGTAGAAGGTGGTTTGTCCAACACGTGCACTGATGATGAATTCCAGTCCTTTCCCTGCAGGCTGTCTGATCCAAGCTGTGTGCCAGCTACTCACAGAATAAGAGACCTGACAGGTGATGGTCAGACGTTGGCCTGGCTGGACAGTCAAAGCAGCTGGCTGTGTCAGCTGTTCACACTTTACACCTGTAGAAGAAAACATGCTGGATATCAGTCTAAGAACATTAACAGTCAGTGTGGTGTGATCATACTGTCAGTGTCTCTGCCTCAGTGAGACTCACAGCATCCAGCAGCCAGCAGCAGCAGCAGAGCTACAGAGAACATGTTGGTGTTGAAGGTGATCTGATGTCATTGATTGGATCAGACTCAGGTCTTTATGGCATCATTGAGGAAGTTCACTTTGCATAGAAAAGGACAGAGACAGCTTATGATGCAGCTATGTGCTGGTGAGGAGTCTGATTTGTAACGTAGCCTTTGTTAACACATGGGGCATGTATTAAAGTCACTATCATATTGTTCCTGTAGAGTACAACAGATTTGGTTATTGTCTTATATCGGTTTGTACTTAATAACACAAATAGATATTGAGCTTTCCAGTCTGAAAGAATATTTTTCTGAATGTCCCAAAACTCCCTTTAAATGTGTTAGAATGTTACAGCAAACAAATCACTTTCTTACATGTTACAATGTCTGTGAGAAAGATATGTTAACAAATATAATTTTTAAAAAGTCTTGCGGCTGTTATTATGTGTAATCTTTGTCTATAAGCTGTAGGCGAGGGATGTACTGTAGAACTGGCATCTCATCATATTATAGATCTGTTATATCCTGTGGATTTTGTACAAAAATAATCAAGGTATTTGTAAAGCCTCTCTAATCACGTATGTTTTCTTTCATTGCTGACTGACTGTTTGTCAGTAATGTCTGATTAAATCTATAAAAGCAAGAAGCAAAATTCTTGATCCTTCAATGCTGTGTAGATGAAAAGAGACAAATCAGGAGGACAGAAGTGCAGTACACTGTTCCCACTGTTTATGGAGCACATTTCTCATGTTTTCTTCTTTGAATTTCTTCATATTCCTTATCTGTTTAAATGCTGCATGAACAATGTTTTATGACTATTATTCAACCCAGCATTGTATATTATTAATTTACAATTTCTTTATGGTAACTTTTAATCATTCATATGAAACACTGATAACTCTAAATTAGTATATGTAAAATCCCTCCTTCTGAATCCACAGAGGAAAATGTCAATTTGAATAGAAGAAAAACTGATACTTTTCGGTAGCATTAACACAGCAATTGAAGCTGATTCTTCAAAATCGAAAAGTTGTCAAATATCTCATTTTCTTTTTAGGAATTCTAAAACTTTATGATATATTTTTCTAGCTATGAAATAAACAAAGTAGACAAAGTAATAGCCAGAGTGACATTATGCATCCATCCATTCATTTTCTATACCTGCTTGATCCAATTTAGGGTGACAGGGGATGGAGCCTATCCCAGCTGTCATTGGGGCGAGAGGCAGGGTACACCCTGGACAGGTCGCCAGGCCACCACAGGGCCTAGCATGACATTATATCATTTAGAAAAAAGACACATACCTAACTATTTAATTGGGAAATAATGTTCTGGACAGAACATGGAGGGAGTTGTAAGAGCAAAATACGTTTTAATGAGGTTTGTCATGTGTTCATATAATATCTGCTTGTATTAGGTTTGTTTTTTGTAGAAAAAATGATAAGAATAAGAATGAAAAATAAGCCTCAGTATTGTTTGCCCCTCTCCAAGTTGAAGTACCCTCTGGAAGAAGTTGTGTAATCCTTTCCTTTGTTTTCATAGATTACTGAGGAATTTGTAATGGAAGTTTTGTGTTATCTTTGATGTCATAATTTTGTAAAGTGTTCTTGCACGTTGTGCAAGTTGGAAGATTTTCTCTTTGGTCTGAAATCATTGATGGTCTAAGAGCTCCTCCTCTGGTAGAGAAGTAATAATACAAGTGTTCAGAATCTGAGAGGTTTTTGTTCAGGTCTCCTGATGCTTTGTGTTACTGTGGCTCTCTCGCACAGTAATACACAGCAGTGTCTTCAGGCTGCATATTCTGTCCATTTAGAGTCACAGTTTTCCTGGAAGAGTCAAAGGTGATGCTGAACTTGTTCTTCAGGGAATCCTTGTAATAGGTGCTATATCCATCACCTGCTCTACCAATCCACTCCAGTCCTTTTCCTGCAGGTTGTCTGATCCAAGCTGTTGGCCTGCTGCCCAGAGAATAAGAGACCTGACAGGTGATGGTCAGACGTTGGGCTGGCTGGACAGTCAAAGCAGCTGGCTGTGTCAGCTGTTCACACTTTACACCTGTAGAAGAAAACATGCTGGATATCAGTCTAAGAACATTAACAGTCAGTGTGGTGTGATCAAACTGTCAGTGTCTCTGCCTCAGTGAGACTCACAGCATCCAGCAGCCAGCAGCAGCAGCAGAGCTACAGAGAACATGTTGGTGTTGAAGGTGATCTGATGTCATTGATTGGATCAGACTCAGGTCTTTATGGCATCATTGAGGAAGTTCACTTTGCATAGGAAAGGACAGAGACAGCTTATGATGCAGCTATGTGCTGGTGAGGAGTCTGATTTGTAACGTAGCCTTTGTTAACACATGGGGCATGTATTAAAGTCACTATCATATTGTTCCTGTAGAGTACAACAGATTTGTTATTGTCTTATATCGGTTTGTACTTAATAACACAAATAGATATTGAGCTTTCCAGTCTGAAAGAATATTCTTCTGAATGTCCCAAAACTCATTTTAAAGGTGCTAGAATGTTGCAGCAAACAAATCACTTTCTTACATGTTACAATGTCTGTGAGAAAGATGTGTTAACAAATATCATTTTTAAAAAGTCTTGCGGCTGTTATTATGTGTAATCTTTGTCTGTAAGCTGTAGGCGAGGGATGTACTGTAGAACTGGCATCTCATCATATTATAGATCTGTTATATCCTGTGGATTTTGTACAAATAAAAATCAAGGTATTCGTAAAGCCTCTCTAATCACGTACGTTTTCTTTCATTGCTGACTGACTGTTTGTCAGTAATGTCTGATTAAATCTATAAAAGCAAGAAGCAAAACGCTTGATCCTTCAATGCTGTGTAGATGAAAAGAGACAAATTAGGAGGACAGAAGTGCAGTACACTGTTCCCACTTTTTATGGAGCACATTTCTCATGTTTTCTTCTTTGAATTTCTTCATATTCCTTATCTGTTTAAATGCTGCATGATCAATGTTTTATGACTATTATTTAACCCAGCATTGCATATTATTAATTTACTATTTCATATGAAATATGAAACACTGATAACTCTACATTAGTATATTCAAAATCCCTCCTTCTGAATCCACAGAGGAAAATGTCAATTTGAATAGAAGAAAAACTGATACTGAGTTTCATTTTAGAAATCACATTTAAATCACCAGCTGGATGTCCTTGGCCATGTCTGTTGCAAATTCAGTATCACAGTCTGTTCATGTTTAACTATCTCACAGTAAAATGTAAAACAGTCTTCGTCAAGCATCATCAGTGAAGCGAAAAGAATGGCTAGGTCTGCCCATGGAGAATAGTAAGCAATAAGGCCTCCAAAACGGATAACAGACCAAACAAGCTGCTCTAATGTGACAGCCTCAATATCAAGAAGAATTATTAAATAATAAAACTCATAACTCCATCACAGTTGGTCTCTAATGCTTCCATGTTTAACTCTCATCAGGGTTCAGTTGCTACCAGGAACTGAGCTGCAAGTTTAGAACACCATTTTTTTTTTTGTATTGTGTTTTTGTATTTTCCTTTTTTAAGACATGATGGGATTGTGCACAAATATTAACCCAAATACTGCACATCTATGTCAAAGTAGATTGCGGTAGGGGGTGTATCGATATGTATCAGTATTCTAAACTAACTGTTTCAGTCCTCAAAGAGCCCATAAAACAATGTGTACTTGCTGTTACAGTTGATATTTGAAGCATCATTATTTAATCTGAGGATGTGTGTACAAAATGTGAGCTACTTCATGCCAGAACACCTACTGACATGCAAATATGTGCAGCTGAATGTGTGTTTCTTTTCTGAAAAGATTATTTATGGCTCTGGCAGTTTTTGCAAAGTTTCACAGCCACAGGTGTGGTCCCAGAGGTCCACGGAGAGGAAAGAAGTGACACTCTGGAGAGGAACTTGAAACCTTCTGCTCATTAATGATAACAGACGGTCACAGTATGTTGACTTCATGTGGTTTTGTTTTAGATATTTGCTGTCCTGTTTAAGCTGATAACAAAGTCCTCCAAAGAATATTTTTTGCATCATATGCACCATAATTGAAAAATAAAAAATTGTTTATAAACATTAAAAACTATATAACGCATGAAAACATAGCTGTTTCTTACCGAATGTCATCATCTGCACGTCAGAAAAAAGGTTAAAGTTCAATACAGTTGAATAAAATTAAAAAGGGACTTTATCTATTGTAAAATGACAGCACCAAAACCAAATATTCAACTGAATCAGATCTGATACATGTTTGTTTTGTTATCTTTTTTAGAAAATATAATATATAATATGATATAAAAAAAGATTTATGAAATATATATTTAATATGATTGTCAGTCCTTATGTTCAAAGAAATTTTCAAAGAAAAAGAAATGTTCAAAAATCTAAGTTTAAAATCATAAGATATTAAGGCACAAATATAGCAACATTGTATCTTTTCTCAAGTGGACAAAAGTGGACCAAAATGTTGCATATCTGCTACAGGTCTGTTATAGCGAGTGCAGTCTGCTTTGCAGCCTGCAGGCATCCATTGGGGCAGTGATTCAAAGAAATGTAGCAAGCTGATGAAGAAGACTGGCTCTGTGCTCTGGGGGCTCTGGGCCTGATGCTGCACAATTTGGTGAACATAAAGAACAACACTGACCATCCTCTTCATAACATCGTTGATTCAACAACAGACTGAATCAATTTTGGGCTTCTTCAGCCCTGCTGCAATACAGAAATATACGGCAGGTTCTTCCTGCCAGCAGCAAAATGTGTTTATAGTGAAAGGTTTTAATGATTGTTTTCTAAAGAAAAATAATAGATACAGAAATGAAAAATAAATCAGTTAAGAGATTAATAAAAAATTACTGCAACAATAACATTTCCAATTTTTTTTTTCATTTATTTCCATTTTCATTTCTATTGAGGTGGCGACTTGCACATTTTGAAGGATACCATCGGTGCTTAAAGGTGTGTGCAGGTTTTAGAGCAACATATGTCTTCCCAACATTCTTTTAAAGTTGTTGAAAGAAGAGGGGGTGTTACATAGCAATGAGATGTGTTTCTACCATCAAATTCAACATGGACAAATATTTTTCATGAAATTGTAAAAAGACTCACTTAGTACATGAGAAACTCGTGGCAATCAACAGAGTCTTCTGCTGCCAGTCTGTTGACACAAAGGTACAAAGTATTTCTGGACACTTTAAACAATATATAGAATATTCATTGTTTGATCATGGTTGCCTTATGGTCCATTTCAAGGGTTTCTTGGGCCTTTGGTACAATGTAATCACAGGTCAAGTGAAACCCTGGTGTACCACATGATATTTTTACTGTTTTCCAGTCCTTTTCACCTCAGAGGTACACTGAGCTTGTTGGATCTCACTCCAAATTCCCTGAGATGGTCATCACCATCAGCTAAAGTCACTAAAGATGTGACTTGTCAAACACAACTTTTTCCAAATTAGTTCACTTTCATCCTGACAAACCTGTTGATTTAGATGTTTCATTCCATTTGCAAAGCACAGATTAACTTTTATTTGATAGGAAAGTGCAAGTTAATAAACGTAACTGCACGGAGACACAATATGTGATGGCATCAGCAAATACAGACTCACATACCACACAGACAGATATTAACTGGACATTTCACAGTTAAAAACATTTCTCTGGTTTGGCCCAGTCTTGAAAGTAGAGCACAACAGACTGTCATTAAGCCTGGCTGACCAGGATTAGTATGTTTGAGCTGTTTAAGGAGCTGAGATATGAAATAAAACCCTGTCCAAAAATCCTCCAGCTGTTGAAAGCATCAAAATATCTGACCATGAATGTTAAGTTTATCTTAAAGAATCCTCACCTCCATCTAGAGGTTTAAATAATTACTGCTGGTTAGATGCAGAGTTGATGAGAAACAAAACAAGACATAACTGATGTCAGTTTATCACCATCGTCTGTTGTTCATTTGTGATTTCTTTCCTCATGATAGAGCCCACTTTTTTTTTCTTTTGCCAAGAATAGCATTTTTTTCCACTTCTTGCTCCTATTAAGCCTTTATTTGACTGTCTGCTCTCTGTCAGTGTGGGAAAATGTTCTGTCTCTGCCAGTTTTCTGTTTGTTTAGATCTGTTTTTTTTTTTTTAATTCCCTGCTTTGGATATCATTGAAATGCATCACAAAGATAAGACAAGAGGAATGTTTCACCCAAATTATTATTTTCTCCGGGACTAGTTTCACAAGCAAACTAGGACTCGCTTGCTGTCACACTTTTGTTTTTGTTGCAAGCAGATTTTCATATCATAATCTTACCAAAAACATAGTTAAATGGAAGTAAGCTCTTTTTCAACCGGCTGTTAAGTGTTTCTTACAAAAAAGAAGTTTGCCGTGACTCTTCCTACTTCATTCATTTATTAATATTCTGTGGTGCCGTGTGTGATATGGCTGCTTTAAATGGACAAAGCATACACAGCACTTTAATATATACTGAAAAATATAAGGATGATATAACCATGAAAAAATAGTGCTTGCATCAAATCCTTTTACAAAAGGACATCATGTACCAAGAGATATATGATTGAATTGGTGAATGTAATATTACCTTTAATCTGTCTGTGGAAGATATACAGTCAGAACTGGATCAGGGCATGAAAGATCATGTCCTGGCAATAGCTGGCATCTGATATGATTCCCCTTTCCCTGGATATGTTGAATTTCAGAAACCAAACCGGTCACTGCTCATTTATCTAATTAGTTAAATGCTTCTTGGAAGGCAATCAAACAAGTCAACTACAAATGTGATAACTGTATATTAGAAACAGCTTGCAGGAACACCTCACTTTTTTTTGCATATATTCTAAAAGCCGATTAAATGTACTAAAAATTGATGCTTTCTAGAACAGCACTGATGTTTGTCTGAAATTGTGGAGCAGCATTAAGCCTATCTTTCCTCTCTGGACCAGAGCTGAAAAGATTATCCATCAGAGACATCATCCCTCATGGAATGGGCAGATACGCAAAGAGCATCGTGGCTGAAAAATGAATTAAGTGATTGAAAGCTGCTGGAAAATTTTTCCTCTTTAGATTTCGCAAAGAATTTCCAAGGATCTAGACTGAGTCGGTCATCATGAGTCTCAAGCAGCCCTGCATCTTTCTCCGAGGAGGAGGAAAAATGAGACCAGTAAGTCAGTATGGTTTGATAATTCAGCGGTACAATTTAGTATCCATGCTTTGTCCGTTTTGTACTTTTTACAATACTTGTTTTATCTTTAAGAGTTTTCTGAATCACAAAAGAATTCAAATGCGTTTCTAATGAATTATTTTCTTGTTTCTAGGAAACATGACAGAAACATGATATGTCTTCATGTGGAGTTTTTGTTATCATCGTCAGGCTTGATCCTAGACTTAATGCAGAGAGGGATGGGAAAGCACAGTTTTTATCAGATGCATCGGGAGTCAGTTGCTTTTTATAATACCTTAAGTTTCAAAGACTTTTTTGCACATAACCTTATCTCATACTGAGATTCAACATCTTGTTGTGTTCACTTGTTCATATGTTGACCAGAAACTTACATTTATATCGATTTGAATGATGAAAAAATGTTTCATGTTAATATTCAATGGACTCATCCTGAGCTGTGTACAATCAATAATCATTTTAAAACATGTTACACGGAAAGACTAAACAGGAACAAGAATGTAACCTTATGAAAAGCTCAATTCTAGATTTTAAAAAGGGGAAAAAAAAGAAACATTCTCTTTTTTTTTAATACTGTATATAGGCCATAAACCCTGGCATCGTGTGGAAGGACACAGTCTGTGTGACTATTACCAGGATCAGTGCTACTAGGATGATTCAGCGGTCGATGGACCACAGAAAGAAACTAACTTAGTGGGTTTTTTTGTGACAAACGATTGAATAAAAAGCAAACTAACATCATTGTTGTATCTGTACCCATAATTTCTCCTTTTTCAGACAAGAAATCTTACACAAGATGAAATGGAAGGTAAGGCGTTAGATGCACTTTTTTAAGACATACTGCTTCGGTTTTATTGTGTTTTCAAAATTTTGTTGAGGCCACTTCTCCATTTCCTTGCACCTGTATGATTTGTAGAGTTACGGGAAGCTTTTGTGGAGTTTGATAAAGACAAGGACGGTTACATAAGCTGCAAAGACTTGGGGAACCTGATGAGGACCATGGGCTACATGCCAACTGAGATGGAGCTGATAGAACTGAGCCAAAACATCAACATGAACTGTGAGTGTTCTTCAAGTCATCTAATGTGAAACGGAAGAAAAATGGAATTCACCGAGTTAATGTGTAAAATTGTTTAACTGAATATGGTTACAGTTACTTTTGTTTTTTTGTTTTTCTTCATTAAAATATACACTCATCAAAATCGTCATTTTCATAACAACCACATTATGTGTTGTAAGAAAAATCTGCTTACATATACATACTGTATATAATTAAATTATTTGCTTATTGTTGTCCTGTCTGTAACTCTTATCGCAGTGGGGGGGCAGGTGGACTTTGAAGATTTTGTGGAACTGATGACCCCTAAGCTTCTGGATGAAACTGCAGGGATGATCGGGTTGAGGGAACTTAAAGATGCTTTCAAAGAGGTGAGCTCAACATGCCTTTTTGTACATACGGTGTTTGGCGCCTCATGGTGGACACTGAATGAATTCATAGTGAAAACTGAAAAGCTGTGTTGATAAAACATTACGCCACAGAATGCATTCAAAAAGTCCTAAAACCAGTGTTTGGATATCTCCCCCCTTCCTGCAGTTTGATATCGATGGTGATGGTTCTATCACGTCCGGAGAGCTGAAACATGCTATGCTAAAGTTATTAGGTGAGCACACCAGCAAAAATGAAATTGAGGCCGTTGTCAGAGAAGTTGACAACAATGGAGATGGAAAAGTAGACTTTGAGGGTAAGTTACAAATGAACACAAATGAATAACGGCATTATGGAATAATCTGTTCTTCAATGTCGAGTCAGAAAACTGCCCCTAATACCTATTTAAAATATGTTACCTTGTAAAATGCTGCTACTTTTATACTTTGGACTAATTTGATGCCAAACTTGCAGGTCTACTAAAAAAAAAGTTTTAATGATAAATGGTTTGTTGTTCTTAGATATTCTCCAAGGAAAGTAAACTCATCAGCAATTGCTTACATGGCTAAAACATGACCTACAATTTTTATTTTCACCATAAAATCGGAAGGAATCTGTCGTGTGTTTGTTCTTACTACAGCCATTGTATGAAAACTGTTGTGAGCTCACATCAAATATACAATGGTTTAGCTAATCAATATGTTGTTGGTTGTCTTCCCAGAGTTTGTGAAAATGATGTCAAAGAAATGAGGATAAAAGCGTGAAGACCAGAAACAACCAGATGCATTTTCTATCATATTTTGTGCTGACGATTGCCTCCTTATTGTGTATCATTTTACTGTCCTGTCATTAAAGTTGCATCTATCCCATGCTTGATAATGTGATGCTTGAATATTGTAAGAGAGCAAAGGTTTCCCCTTTCTGTTGAAAACTGACGGATATGAAATTCCAATGGTGGCTCCAGCTAGCCAATGCCAGTGTAATTTCATCACATTTAAAGTTTGTGATCGACAGTGTTTTACCTTGAATCCCACAGATCCATACCAGTGACTGAGCAGGGAGTGTTTGTGTTTGTCATTGTTAGTTGCTCAAAAGTTCAGAAGTTCCAAAATGGGGCTCCAGTGCTGAAGTGAAAGAGATAAAAGCTTGTGAAATTAGAGTCTCTGATGTTAACGGAAGTGGAAACAGTACAAAAGTGAATCAAACTGATCTGTTTTAGCGGTTTAGCTGTGTTCTGGATTGCAGGCTGACTTTACAGTCTTTGCTATGACTGAGCAAAGTAAAATTAGTGCAATTAGTGATCTCTATTCACTGAAACTCCTTTGATGTAGGTACATATTGTTTGATATGAGTTGACCCTCCAGGATACTTTCCCTACATGAGTGGAATTAGGTGAACTTTTCATCCTTATTATAGAATAATTGTTGTTTTTTGACCCATAAAGGAGAAACTTAATTTCGACTTACAGCAGTGTTGTTTTGGAGGCACGCTGATGTATGACTGGAGCTTGTCCACATCTACTGATAACGTCTGGACTGGCTTGGTCTCAGCTGTGCTAGATTTAACCTGGAATTAGCCTTATTTGGATGTAAACATCAGATATTTCACTGGCCATTTAATGGTCTCTTGTATATAAAGCTCCTGCTAATATCATATTGTGTAGGGTGAATAATGTTGAAATCGTAAACAATAATTTTTTTAACTTACAAGTGTTCATGTTGCGACAACTTAGCACAGTTTTAAGGTTCCAGTGTGTTCAGTTCTTAGCAATTCACTGGAAATGTCTGCAGTAATTCGATTAAAGGTTCACCATTGATCAGCTGGGAATATCTTAAATATGACAGCTGACACTGCCAGAGAGCTTTGAATGAACTTTTGAATCTTGCATCAAATTATGCGTCCCTTTAGTGACACCTGGAGGACATTATCACAGCAGGACACAGTTACCTTGGTTATCAATTCTTCACTCCCTATGCCACTGTGTCAACAGGCCTCTCATCATTGCTTTGCTAATTTCACAAATTTCCTGGTGTTTTTGCTTTTTAATTCAGCTTTGAACATACCTTGTGTTAAAGTCAATTGCAAATTCTACAAAATAAAATAATTTCTCATGTATTTGTGTTTTGTTTATCTTTTTTATTCTTGTTACAGGTCATGTCTTTGATTTCCTTCCACTTGTTGTGGCAGAAGAGACCAATACAATATGCTGGCAGGTTTTCTTCCTCATTCAAAAGCATTTTTTCTAGTATCAAATAACAATATGAAGTTGTCCTTTTATCAAAAACAATATATATGGCTTGTAATGCAGATATAACATCTTTTTTTCACATATGCATTCCTCTCACAGTCTGGTCAAAAAGGAAAATTTGAATCTCAGAGTGCTGGTCAACTTAGTACAAAGGCTCAAAGTCCTCATCACAGCTCAGGTTCAAGTTATGACTGTACACATTGAAATAAAGACCCCAGGGATTTTATAGTACCCATTTTAGGGAGCTTTTCAGCTTGGTAAAGATATCCACAGCATGATCCAAAATTAGCAAAACCATTGTTCCAAAATTCATTGAAACCTGTAGAGTATGCTTTAATTATCAAATATATTGTTCTCATTTTCATTTATTCTGCCTGGAAATGACTAGAAATAAAATTTCATTATAGATATCCCATGTGTATAGTGATTGAGTATGAAAGTCACTTCATGAGATATAAATGGGCATTTAAAGATGCATAAATAGTCCAGGTCATATCTAAATTAATATGAACTTAGATAGATTAAAAGATAATACCAAGCACAGCAATACTACTCCGTTTGGAATGATATTATATTATATTTAAATGACAGATTGTCAGCAGTAATAATACATTTACTTTCCAACCGCTTTGTTCATTTGGCATTTTTTGCTATAAAAGCCTCTGCTGCTAATGCTGTTGCATAACAAAGCAACAGCATGAGGGTCCTGAAATTGGCGATAGTTATACTTGTCTTTCAAATTAATTTGCTTGTTATGATAAAACTGTCTTCTAATTTTAAATTTTTCATAAAGGTAAATATAAGAAACATCATGCTAAAGACCTGTCAGAAGCAGTCGGTGGCATGAAAACACTTCCATAACACAATCTTAACTTAAAAAATTTAATACAGTATTTCTTTCATGCCATCCACTGATGTCAACCAGTGAGTGTTTGTCAGTTATAAGAGGTTGCATTATTTTCTAATGAATGTGGCAACTAAACGTTTAGCCGACCATCAGATTTCAGAGAAATGAAGAGCAAATGAATCGTACATCGTGAAACAACATGCAAACAACTGCATGTCACAAGTCTCAGGAATAATCTGCATCTCTGGGGTGGATTAGATCAGACTCTGTAATCCTCGGCATGGGACCCTCACATGAACAGATGGTAGATATGACAAAAATCACCACACTAATTCTCTGCGACTGGTTAAATAAAGATACAACATGAACAAAACTGAGTTTTATAATTAAGAAAATATAAAATCCATAGATTCTGCTGCAGCTAATGTTATAGACCACATTTAGAATGTCTATAAAAACTCATTTCACTTCCTTTTAGACTGTCTATCTAACTCATATCGACAACATTCATCTACACCTGAAGTCAGCATTAGTTTGATTAGCTGTTTTTTATTTGAATAAAAAAATAAATAAATAGACAGCCTACATCGGGTACATACTCGTGTATATACTGTAACATATAAACAACCAAACCAGCAAAAATGGAAAACTTATGAAGAAAGACAGAGTGTGGTGATAGATTTCTTAATAGAACATTCCAGCATACACAACTGCACTGTATTAAGAGAAAGAGAAACCACAGTATGTACAGGTTAATATAGGTGTGACATTCATTTTGGGAAACTAAATAAAAATAGATTTACATTTAAAAACTATTTTATGATTCACAGTTTTTTTGGTTATAAGCACGCTTGAAGCCTTTGCTTCCAAAAGGCGTACAGTGTAAACACATGCATGAGCAGCCTCAGCACAGAGGCTGGGATGCAGAAAAGGTAGGTTTTACATGCATACAGGAGCACAGTAACTGATGTGAATATGCCAATATTTACAATAACTAACTCTTGCTCTGGTCGTTGTTCTCACAAATGTTTTTCTAGCATGTGGCATTGTCTCACAGCAATATACTAAATGTTGTGGCAAATCTTACTGTTAAGCACGCACTCAACATTGAATGCGTGGCTCATCTAATTCTTTGGGGCACATTCACACAGTGATTCACTGACTGGATACAAGCAGCTAAGTTAAGGCATCCCTGCACGTTGCACACATGTGGAGCAAATTCAGAGGTCGGGGTTGAACATGAAGTCCAAAGCTTGTCTCTCTGCTGCAGCCACATTTGGATGCCAGAGGTCCACGCTCAGAATGACTCTGGGACCAGATTCTGGAGGACCTGTAAAAAAGACTCAGATGCAGTTTTATTCAGATTAAATGAAAAGAGAAAATGAAAAAAACAAAAAACAAACAACTCCACTAATCCTAATGGGAAATTATAAAGTTGCGGTACTTTTATTTCATTCTTTTTTCTCTAACTGTATTATTGTTTTATTATAGTTGTTATTGTTTGTTTCATTATTAATCGTAAGCATTCATTGTGTCTCATTATTGTTGCTGGCACAAATGATCTCCTGTACCTTTAAAGATGATCATTCTGAAATTGTTAAAAAAAAAAAAAAACAGTAGTGATAAAATCTGGCAGCCATATTTGATGCATTTGTAGAGAGCAACTCACGAAATGGGTCAAAGAATCTTGAAAAAAAACTAACATTTAGAAGAAATCCTTTTTTTTTTTATCAAATCTTTCTTCAGAAATCATGTATTGACTTTTTTCAACTGAAAGGACCACAAACGATGACCTAAACTCTCTTTTTTTGAAGCTCTATGTGCTTCACTGACCTTTGTGGGAAACGGTGTGAAGGAAGGAGTCATCGACAAGGAGACAGTGTCCTTCGGACCAGCACTGAGGCTCCCCTCCCACCACCAGCTCACACGAAGAAGGAGTCTGCAGACCTGTAAAAGTGACGTCAGTTTTTTAAATACTGTTTACACAAAAATGATTTCCCCTTTAACTGCAGGAGCTTCAACCATGTCTGCATTTAGAACTGAGAGGATTATAGCCAGATGGGACACAGTAGAAAATGAAGAACAGAGAAATTAACCTCAACCTTTTGCTAATGCATCTCTAATAATTTATGTAACTTTAAGTACAGTAATACCTTCTGTGATACTATGGTTGTTACATGTGTTGGTCTTGCATGAGTTCACATCATGTGGTAACCTCAATTCAGCAAACATGTGTCATTTCATGCAGGTGGATATAAGTTTGAGACAGTAACACCACTAAATGACGAGTCCGTGATGCACATACAGTACTAGCAAATACATCCCAAAGCGTGTCATTTTTTTAAATACCAAGATGACAACGTAGGCGTGTGTTGGTGTGTCCATATGAGCTCCCCAACGTAGCTCCCGGCCCAAGCAGCCAAAATCCTGCAGATCCCAGCGAGTTGCTGTTTATAAATGTTCGCAGGGTAAGAAGTCTGCGGTAGGTGCGGGGACAGGAGCGACAGTTTCCTGACACACAGACTCCTGCACTGTACAGGGGAAACACTGCCTGGCCCTGAAAGAGACAAAGATTTCCATTCATGACTCAGATTTGAATCCCACTCTACACATTTCTACTTATCCACAGGTTCCACTTATTCATAGCTGATCTGACGTTAACTTTAACAAGGACGAAATTACAAAGCTAATCATAAAATATGCTGATTCGATGGTTTTTATCTTTGTTTTGCTCAAGTGAGATTGACTGAACCATCTGAGAACATTATTAAGTGATAATGATCTCCTTTACTTACCTACCGTAAATTCATCCAGTTTCAGTTTTTACATTAAAAAACTTTTGGCATCTCTAAATATACAGCACTAGAGTGTGACAGTTGGAGAATAAACAAATGCAAACTGGTGATGTTGTGTATTTGGGATTTTGAGAAGACAATTGATGTGATTTTGAAACTTGTGGTCTTGTTGAGTACCTTTGGTCCCTGAGAGGTCCAACCAAACTTTGAGTCAATGCCCCGCTGGTAGACAGCCTGAAATTCAGCCAATATTATAGGATAGCTGGCTTCCAAGACTTCAATATCATGTCGATGAGCATCACGTGGGAAAAAAGGAACACTTGGGACATCTGGCAGGAAGAAAAGATGGGGCTTCTGTATAGCAGATAGATCGCTGAGTCTGACCTAAAGTGGAAGCAATCACAAATTAGTGATCATTTCTCAATAATGTTTTCTTCCTTTGCTGTTTACCCTTGAACATAAATCCTGACCACCATAACAAGACATTGTGTTTTATGCCTGCCATAAAGACAGAACTAAGACATTGAACGCCTGTGTAAAACTTTCTTGAACAACTCATATGCATCATGTTTACAGCCAACAGCAAGCACAGGCCGATGTGTCTCACCTGCTCACGGAGACCTTTATGAATGCGGCCCATTCCCACCCAACTGTAACGTTTGGCATACTCTTGCAGTGCTGTGTAAAGCTTTTTGGCTTCTGCGGATGCCTGAGCAGGGAACAAGGCATGACTCAGCACTGGGGTGAGGTAGTCTTGTCCCTGCTCCTCATCTTCCACTGTTTCCATGGAAATAAAAGGGCTAATTTGATCACTCCTGGACAGTTTGGATCGTGCACTGCACTTTGCGCCAATGCAGCTACCGCTTCTGGAAATCATGGAGCGCCTTGAGCTTGACTTGAGCTTTCCAGCGTGCGTATGGCCTATGATTGGCAAATCAGAGCCAATCCGATAACAGTGCCACAGAAACAGGAGCAGCAGAGTCCACAGAAGGCCACTCAGTGAATGGACACCCAGCTCAACGTACTGAGGCAAAGGGATTGTGTTCATTGACCAATGCATCCTTTGAAATTGGGAGACACTGAAGAATTGAAACAGAGAGAGATTAAGAAATTATGATAAGATTACTTCATTTGCATAACACAAACAATAAAGATATCTTTCTTACAGTCCACAGTCATAGATCAGTCAAAGTCAAAAGATGAACTATCTATGTTTCAAATAGAAGACTCATAATGTTAATTCCTTTTCTGTAATCTTCTTCAAGGTCAGTGGGAACCAAGGCCTTTCCCAGAATGCACTGGGGAAGAAACTGGTGTCACTTCCAGGGGAGGATGCTCATCCATCTCAGAGCCACTGACCCTTTGGTTGAGGTGCCTCTTGTTGACGGAATCATACAAATTCTGATTCTTTGTTCGCCGTGTTTGCTCTGGATTAAGCAAAATGTCAAAGTATTGATATTCTTAAGTCATATAAAGACTTCCTATCTGCTGTTAAGCCTTAAAAATTAATTAATCCTTTTTTTTAAAAGCAATGGTTTTCCTCTATCTCCCTTAACCACGTTGAGGTCCACACTGTCCCGTTTTATGTCTTGTGTTCACAAAGATACTTTTACTTTTGAGACCTACATTATCCATATTTTCGAGCCAGTAACATTAACTGACCGCAATGAAATCAATTCATAAGCTAAGTGTTAACACCGCATGAGTGGAAGCCACACAAAGAAAGGATCAGTTGTTTTGTTATGTATTAATTTGATTTTGATCATTGAATGCCAATAAAAAACAGATGATTTTTTGTGAAAAATATATCAGACTACATCTGATTTGATCAAAGATAGCATATTGTAGTTCGTGTGTGTGTGCGGACGTACGTCCTTGTGTGTGTTAAGGGGGCATTAGAACATTGATTATTCAAAAAGAGTTCTGTTTATAATATTGTTGCTTCCTACTGTTACATGCGAGCAAGTGTGTGCACATTTGAGCGCGCTTGTGCGTGTGCGCGCCTGCTTGTGTATTTTGGATGTGAGGGCTACTCCCTAATAGGCTTATTTCAGCAGATTTGTGTCGTGGTTGCCTCAGCATGAAAATGGAGGTGCTGTCCATTGGAAACACTGGAGGCTCCATCAGTTTGGATGATTGATGAACTGTGCACGATCTTCTTGTTGTCGCTTCACCATTCATTTTGTTTTTGCAGTAAACTAGCCCCCACAGCTCAACCGGCTCATGTTTACTGTTCATGTTAGCTCAAACATCCACCGTTCCTGGAAATCCTGGCACACAATGTTTGCCATGCACATCATGTGGCACATGCGAACCTTTGAACAAGCAAACATATTTCACAAGCACTAAGAGCCGCATATCCCATCTCTGTCAGATTACCTTGAAACACCGTGAAGCGCCGCGTCGGACGCACTTCAGCACCGTGTTGGTGGGCAGCTCCTCCAGCCCTCAGACAAAATGTGGATATTCAGCCGCGCGTCGCTGCAGTTACGGCATTCGGCCGCCAGGGCGCACCTGCCGCTTCAACACAAATGCCCTCACATCACAGCCGAATGCGTCAACCACACGGTAACCAGCTAGGGGCACCTCACCAGCACAAACCCTGCCGTGTTTTCGGCCCAAAGCAACAGGATACCCGGCAAGATAAAAACACTGGACGCAGCCTGGGGCACGGGTAAGCGGCTGGCATGTTTAATTGTTGCTGAGGTGGTTGTCGGTCTAACAGTGGTGATGATTGATGGCAAGAATCGTCCTCCGCACAAAGAGGGCCGGAGGAGGTGCGAGCGATGCTGCCTAATATAGCCCCATCATTTTGTCACACACTAGGCTGGCATTTTCACCGAGGAAACGCCTCGAATAAGATCAGAGGTGCCTTTTGACACATAATTATTAACAGGTTGGTGACAGAATAAGATTCGGAGTCTTACCTGCGGTGACGGTAGGCGCCTTTGCTGAAATTTGGAATAGCGCATTTTCGGCATCTTGTTGCAGATTTGGTTGAGAAAATCCAAGGGAGGGGGGGGAGCCTTAACATTTCACATTATTATAGCCTACCGCGTTTGATGTGTACCTGTTTTGGTTAGTTTTTCTGTCTAAGTGTTGGGGAAATTTGTTTTGTCATGCATCGATATTTCATCAAAGGAATGAAAATCTTATAAATTGTCTGAACCTTTTAACAGTATCATGTCGAGATGATCTGACTCGAGTTATTGTGGCCTGTGTTATTCAAACATTTTAAGCCTTAATCATGAGAAAATTCTCAGTGAATAATGAATTAGCACTCCTGCATTCCCGTGCCTCTTGCAATAACTATAAGCTTCAATAGGAATTCCTGTAGCAAAAAATATCAACGCAGCATAGGAGATGCATTAATGGTGTGTTTACATTATCATGCACTGATCTACTCGGTTTAACCTTCTCAGGTCATTCAGTTTCATCTAAAACCATGGGGTTCACACACCTTGCCGTGATGCTGTCCGTCACCACGATCCACATAGTTTCAGGTAACTGTAAGTTTGTGCATCTGTGTATGTTCTGTGACAATAACAGATCTGAAAAGATTGTGTATGTTCTTTTATAAGCACTTTTCTTGTGCTGCTTGCTCACCCTGTTTTTATTTTGTTGCAACTGTTAAAAATTGGACCTGACTGTTTCAGGTATGAGCTTTATGACTCCAGAGCCTGATACACCACCAACACCATCCCCAGACTCTTACCCTCTGGGCGACCTCATCCATGCTGCCCTACAGAGTAAGGAATACTTAGGGCAGGCGTCTGCATCCACAGGTAGACTAACACAACACTTCATAGCTTAGGCAATGCAGCTGCATTATGACACGGGTGACTGCTGATTGATAAAGTTATTGGGATTTGCAGGTACCACCACCAATCCAACACAGGCTGTGCCTGGGCTCTGGCAGGCTGAGTCAACAGCGACAGCCATATCACCAGGACTTCTCACCACGGCTTTAAGCCCCTCCGCAGCTTCTAGCCAGGATGGATCGAGGACTCCCATGTCCATGCTGCCCATGGAAGAGGAGACAACCACTACTCTGATCACCACAACCACCATAACCACAATGCACATGCCAGGTATTTTTACACTCATCCACCTGGCTACCGCTGTGGTTATTTGTTCATTACAGATTTTAGTGACACCTGCAGTGGGTACAAAATCCTACTCAGTCACACTCACACGTTAGCAGTTTGTCCACTCAGGCTTTTTTTTTTTTTAAGAAGGATCTTTAATACACAAGATAGCATCAACACATCATAAAATATTCCTAAAGAAACAGGATACTGTTCAGTTGTAGTTACTCATTAACCTGTAAGAATCCACAGTGACACAGGTGTAACAAGCCAGTAAAAATGCTCTCTAAAGTTCTTTATACAGCTTCACCTTTTTTTTTAGTTACTATCAATCATGTTGTTAACTTCAGTGTAAATACAAACAAATGTGAAATTGAAAAATTCAAAACTCATTAAATTATATGTAAAATGTATATTCTGTTCGTATGTACACTGCACCTCGACTTTAGAGGATATATTTCACTTGGTAAATAAAACAAACAATATTTAACCATCCTTTAATGGTTATATATTGACATTGCCCTGCTTTTTGCAGTATGAGTAAGTTCACAATAAGCGCTGAGGATGTCCTGGATATCATCACTGGAAATGAACATGACTTTGAGGGATGTGAAGACAGCTCAGATGAAGACCCTGATTACACTCCCATCAACAGAGAGATGGAAAGTGAGAGTTAAGTTTATCTGGTGACAATGAAATTACTTAGATAAAGTACCACAACTATAAATGACCCCCTGGACAGCAAACTACAACCGCTTATTCGAAAAAAACACAAAAATAAACCCTTTCAAACCCGACTATACATTCAGTGGACAGAATGTTGCTCATCCAGACAATCGTCCAACTCCATTGGAGTATTTCAAAAAGATCAAAACAGCAGAAATGCTACTGAATGTTTAATTACTGAAGGAACAAACAAATTTGTACAGTGTTTAAAAAATCTGAATACCACAGCAATGTCAACACCACAGTTAAAGAGCTTGAAACACTGATAGGCCTTTATCTGCGCATGGGTCTTTCCAAATGACAGGAAATCATTAATAGTGGGAAAATCACACATGGTGTCCCACGGTGGCTGACATGTCACGCAACCATTTTCAGACCCTGCTGGCGAACACTGGGGACAAAAACCTTGTTGGTATTTGGGCTGACATTGTAGTCAAGCTCTGTGAAACTTTCCCCTCCAACCAAAACTGCAAAGTATTGCAGACAGCTTCTTTTCTTCTGTACCACTGGTGCTCAAACCTCTTCAGCGACAGATCTACTCTGTGGGAACACTCCATCGCAATTGCTTGGCTGGTTGTCAGCTAGAAGATGAGAAAACTCTTGTCAAAAGAGGCAGAGGATGTTTTGATGCTAGGGTGGAGAAAGAAAAAAGCATGGTCACTGTCAAGCGGTATGACACCAGGTCTGTTACACTGATTTCATCCTACTGCGCAGTTGAACCTTAAAACAAAGCTCAATGCTGGAGCAAATCAGATAAAGTATATGTGGAAGTCAACAGGCCCCACATGGTAAAGGAATACAACTCATACATGGGGGGTATAGATCTCCTCGATGCATACATTGCAAGGTGCAAGTACCACATTAAATCGCGCAGGCCTCATTAATGCATGTTTGATCTACCGCCGTGATTGTGAAATACTGCCACTGAAACACAGGAGCTTCCAGGCAGAGGATTGTTCTGCAAACACAAATGCCACATTATTTATTTTTTTATTTATATTGCATGTATTTGTTCAGTAAATATTACAAAGAATCTTTTGTTAAATCCAAGTAGAAATCATCTGATTTTGATATACGGTAAAGAAATGCAAATAAAAGTTATTTTCATGTAAGGAATAGATTTGCCATGAACACTAACTGTTACATATATCTAACATTACAAATCTCTGACAACAGTTGTTTGTTTTGTTGTTGTTGTTGTTTTCAGAAAAGGGATCTATGGGCTTCATTTGGTGTGTGTTAAATCCCAGATAATTTTTCTTTTAGGAGAAATGCGTCTACCTTAACAGTTTTACCTCAATAACTTTTTAACATTCCTTTAAAGTTGCTGCTGCTCTTCTTGCCAGGACAGTCATATGTCTGCAGGTTACATTGAATATGAGACTGTAACAAGCAGTTGATTCATTTGCAGTCACTTAGCATAAAACTGGAGAAGCTGAAGCAAGGCCTGACTAATACGTAGTTAAATTTTTTAGGGTTTAGTTTATCTTGTGATTTTTCACATTACCCAGAGTAACACCAGAACGTATGGTGTCATATCTAAGTTCAGAGTATTGAACACAAACAAAATAATCAAAGTTGTTTTTATTAATGATTGATATTCTAACAGTATGTTTTTGTTACTATTCATTTAGAGAAAATAAAAACATTACGTTATAGTTATATATAGTATATCATTTTATCTAATATTCATATTGTAAGATGTGTGCAAGTTGGAGGATAATTTTAGCACGTGAATGGACACCTTTTTACCAAAATTCAAAAGACTTCATGAGTGAGGAACCTTTATATTGAGCACTCAGTGCAGTATTTGTAAAATAACTAAACATCTGCGCGCATTCTTTTGTTGATGAGCAGGTGTCTCCTTATCATCTTGGTTTACTGTGCCAGAAAAAAAGAAGGCCTCTAGAAACTTAGATCCTATCTTATCTGTGCTTCCTAATCCTCATCTGGGCTGCAGTTTATTGGGCTTTGGTAATATTATGACTCATCTGCTTCTTTCAGTGTTTCTCAGTCCTGGATTTGGAACATGTCATATATGATTAACACTTACACAGTCAAACATTGTGCATTCTTCCTAACCCCATCTTATTTTGTACCAAGGATGAAATGTGTTCTTATGGCTATATACACTATCCATCTATGCAACATATATGTTGTCAGTTTATCATTTGACTGGTTGAGAAAGTATAAGTTAAGTAGTATTTAGAAGAAATGTAAAATAATCCAACAATTAATCATTTATTCCACTTCAGCTCAAGATCTCTGTCTTTGAGCAAATAACTTAAATAGTTCAAGTCATACCATTGCTATTAAAACTTTTATGCAAGTTTGCACGTGTATTCAATTCTCCTTCTGCTGCCTTTTCTCTCTATTTGCAGTACAATGCAATGCCACGTTGTCAGCGATGGAGGATGTTGTCGAGTCACCAGATCCCTCATCATCATCTTCTTATTCCCCTCTGGAATGCACCTACAGCATCACTGTGTATCCGGGTTATGGTGTGGAAATACAGGTAATGTGAATTTTGAATCCTTAAATAAATATTTTCCCAATATTTCATAATTAACTTTTCGACCGCAGTATACTTAAATGTCAATTTCATTGTTGTCTGTGAATTAAATACGTAGTTTTGTTTTTTTATTTTTTATTTACTTAGAGAAATATGTGCGCATCTGTGGAGAACTCAAGGGCTCAATGCACTGAAAATAGAGATAGCAATAAAAGCCTATCGTTATATCAGATAGAGACCATTTTACTTCAGACACTTTCTATTCATGCCTGTTTGAAGAGGGCTTTGCAGTATTTTTATGATCTAGTAAAAGCTGAATTACCGCAGAAGTGTAGTAAAAACAGGGCATGTTCATCCTCATTTCCCCTCAAGGTCAGGAAGTCAGATCTTTCGAAGGAAGAGTCTCTGATGATTGTGGGTTATGGAGGTTCAACACCAGAACTGTTAGCCAATGAGACCCTGGTGAAAGAGGGACAGGTGATTCGCAGCACTACCAATCAGGTATACATTCACTACCGCAGTCTCCGACAGTCCAACCATGGCACGTTCAGCCTCCACTATCAAGGTAAGTTAGCTCTGCCTGATTCATACCTTAAATAGAGTCTTTTAATCATAACTTGGGTTTACATTTTTACAGCTGGGCAAAAACTGAGCTTTGTCCTGTGGATTACACTCAGAAATTATTAGCACATTTATTAAGACTTAAGAGAGCAACAGATGATGAGATGATGCTGGTGTGAGTAGAGAGACAGACAGTGTCATCTAAAACAATCTGTCCATGAGGGTGGTGATGAGGGAAGTTAAGTAAAGGCATACTGGCAGAACAGATATCTTATGATTCAACTGATCTACACCCAGTACATTAATGCAGATTGTGTTAAGAAAGAGAAGAAAAGAGAAAGAGGAAAGAAAATGACGATCGGATCAGTGTGCATTTGATTAGAAATTCACCAGAATTTGTTGCTGAGAGAAAAGCTTTTAACGAAACTGTCTATCATCTCCAAACTACACCAACAGCATTTCTCCTGTCCTGCCCATTCCCCAATTCACCTGAGGGTGGCGGAGTGACGGTGACAGACATCCATCCTGGAGGGCAGGCACACTTCCACTGTGATCCAGGGTTCCAGATTCGAGGCCATGAGGTGGCAACCTGTGTCAACACAACACAGCCGCACTGGACCACGGCTGTGCCTCAATGTGTTGGTTTGTAGGACGATTTAGTGTTAAATGCACCAATACCAGCTAAGCTTTGTGAACGGTGGGATTGTTGAGGTGACACATATTGGAAAGTGATATCTTGCATATTATTTTTCTGCAGTTGTGTCCTGCGGAGGGTGGATTAAAAATGCAACAGTGGGACGGATACTTTCTCCACCTCCTCCATCTGTCAGCAACCACAGTAATGGGAACAATCTGAGCTGCCACTGGTTAATAGAAGCCAAAGAGGGACACAGGCTCCACCTACACTTTGAGAGGATTGCACTGGATGAAGATGATGATAAGTAAGTTTGTGTTGCTACAACATGTTGTTGTATCTGAACCCTTTTTGCTTTAGGCCTATAAAATGCAGTTTTGTATTCTTAAAACATATTTTTATTTGTGCAGCCCTCAGCACACCAAGGCTAAACATACTACTACTGTAAATGGGAAAGAAAAGTAATCAGCTTGTTTTAGGAAGTGTACCCATTTTTCTAAAAAAAAATAATAAAACCTTCTAAAAAAGGCTACCTTTGGTATAAAAATACCAATAAAGGTTTTGAAAGGAAGGGGGAACATCAGGGGCTGTTCAGGTATTTGTAATTCACAATTTAACAACCAGAATTTTTTTTTTAAAAGACGGAAAGAAAACTTTTGTCCTTGTTCTCTTGATTTCACAACAGTTCAGAAAAATAGCCACATATATACTCCACTCCTCAGACCGACATGTTTCACCAGATGTATTGATTTTAACTTGCCATCATTCTGCTTTCCATATGCATTTCTTACTCAGGCTCTCTGTCTTTTCAAGCTTTATCATTGTTGTTTGTCCTGATTAGGTTGATCGTGCGAAGTGGAAACAGTTCCCTGTCCCCTCCGCTATTTGACTCAGATCTGGATGATGTCCCAGAGCGTGGGTTGCTGAGCGAGAGCTCTACATTGTACCTTGAGCTCACAGCTGATTCCTCCTCTATTCCCCTGCTGCTGGCGCTGCGATATGAGGGTGAGCAGAAGTATTCAGATACTCAGCCTGCATTCTTTTGCAGACATGAGGTCCTCTTCACATTTAGCAAAACAGAGAGGCAGAGGCATAGCAGAGCTGCACATCCAGCGAACGTCAGTACCTGGGTCACCGTTTTAATTGGAAGAAAAATTATATTATGATTTATTACAGAATTTAAAAAGACTTAATGGTATTGTATAATTCCATGCTCTTACTCAGCACATGTTACCCTGACATATATTTTAGACTTTGGACCTGTTTGTTGCTGAAGCTTTTAGTGCTTCACACACTTTTTTTGTAGCCAATAATGTTTGAGAATCTTTGTCATCCTAACTGAAAACTCCACAGCTTCTTTCTCGTTTACAGGAATGTTGTTGCTTTATTTTATCAAAAGAGATCAACCAGGATTAGTATTTTCGTGCACACATATTATCTCATCTCATTAAATCTTTTTACGTGTGCGTAGCTTTTGATGACGAGCACTGCTGGGAGCCCTACATGCCTCATGGAAATTTCAGCAGCAGTGACATCACATACCAGCTGGGCACCATTGTCACCTTCACCTGTTCTCCAGGCTTCGTCATGGAACAGGGTTCAGGGACTATCGAGTGCATCAACCCCAGCAATCCCCACTGGAATGACAGCGAACCCATCTGCAAAGGTGGGTTTTGGGATCGAACTTTTCAAATGCAGTAAATGATTCAAGTAATACACCAACCATCAAATGATGTTATTCATATATACAAATATATATATATATATATACATATGACTTTTAAGACCAAAAATCATTCTTGTTATTTCCTCACCCTCTTTTTTTCTGAGCTTTTTTTCCTAATTTAGCTAAAGCTTAATCTTTTACTAATCCATTCTATCTATGTAGCGCGTGGTGTTTTAATTTGCATAAAATGAGAATTCACTCATTTTGTCCATGAATTTTCAAACTGAAATATTCTGGGATGGGAGTGTGAAGCTTCAAGATGCTGTAGCCACACTTACTGTGTCATCTGCTGATCTGCTGTGTGTGCTGTGAAAACTGAGAGCACTAAGAGTCTGTGGCTGATATGAAACCAGCTTTGCAGGGTGAGGCACTGCCTGAAAACACAGGTGGTACAATTTCAACCAAGCGTTAAATTGACGGCTTGACACTCAGAAAGCCATATGCTTTGTTGTGCATTTCTGCTTTTAGAAAAACAGACGCAGCTCTTATCCGTAGTGATTTAGGGAGGTGAATGTTGGGATGTCAGTGGATTGAGTGCTGAAGGATCTATGCGTGGTAGCAAGAAGTCGCCCTCGGAATAGAAAAGTGGATCTGCTGTTAAAATGATGGCTCTATTGGTGCTTGTGAGAGCTTATGTCTTTCACTGGTACGATTGCTCTCAGAGCACAGCTGTTTGTCAGTATTTTGTCCTGTTGGACTTATGCGTCTCATACTTGCCAGCTGTCACAAAAACATATTTGATAAATATGGTTAAAATGCTGTTTGTGTAGTCAGAACCCATCCCAAAACCCATCATCAAATTAGATGTTTTTTCAACAGCAAAATTGTAGGTTTGCTTTAAAGTGAATTGATGTTGACCTCTTTCCAAAAGGTTTCTTTAGTATTGTATCTGCTCAGGATACAACTTGCTGCATTAACTTATCAAATAATATGTCAATGTCTCCGACAGGCGGTAAATATTTAAAGTTTTGTTTGGAAGTTTTATAGTAACAGGGTGGACACTTGAGAAGTTTGTGAACCTTAACTATGTGAGCTATGTGCGTCTGATTCATTTTGGAGGCCAATGACTTTTTGTTATTCCCATTCCCGGTCCTGAAACAGCCCTAGACTGCCCAGGGGTTGAAATACTATGGCTCACAACTTTGGTTTCCAGCCCTGCAACACACCATTTTACACATTCTTGACAATTTTGTGGGCTTTTCAAGGCATCTTTGTGGCTTCTTCAACAAATTCATGTGCAGGGCTCCCACGTAGATTTTTTATTTTTTTTGTGATGTCAGTGTTACATCTGACAAAGCCAAAGGGTAAAAAAAGATTCTCTGTTGTTACTTTAAATAAGCCATTGCTTATGAGACCTTTTAGATATGTCTCTTTAAGTTCTTTCTGTAATCACTACTCCTATTTTTTTAACATCCATAAAAAAAAATCTGTACTCAAAGTGTTAAGCTTGTTTCTTTGATTTTTTTTTCTCGCCCGTCATGCCCTCGTTCCACGTCTTCACCTATCTTTCTCTGCTCTGCTCTGTAAGCTCTGTGTGGAGGGGAGCTGACTGAGCCCACAGGTACTGTCCTGTCTCCTGATTGGCCCCAGAGCTACTCCAAAGGGCTAGACTGCGTGTGGCAGATCCATGGTAACGAGGAGAAGCGCATTGAACTGGATGTTCAGATGTGAGTATTTTCGAATAAAGGAGTGATTAAAGTTTGGGTTGTTTGGATGTCAGCTTATGCAACAACTACAAGGACAAATTTATTGAAACTTGGTGAATGGCTGGATTATGAGCAGCGGTAGAGCACAATACCTTTTGGTAAAGATCCAGATCTCTTTTATTTAAACTATGGGCATTGGCATTGATGACGCAAGGGCTTTCCAATTGCCCCCTATTGTGTAGTCTGTCAATCAGAAAATAGAGTAACTTCTTATTGTCACAAACACCTTGAGCTCACTGTGCTGTGTGTGCTGCACCTGTAGAAGAATACTGAGATACATTTACTCATGACCTACACAACAACTCTTGGAGTCACAGATGAGCTGTGCATTTATCAGGTGGTGTTGCTTGTATGAAATATGGGAACGAATCTGAAAACAGCACCTTAATGCACACATTCATGCCGATTTCCGAATTTTTTTTACAATATGCAACCAGTAAATTTTCCAAAAAACAGTTGGTAAATGAGGCCCAATGAGTCACAACTCGCATTAGATTGAGAATTCATTACATCAACGTTAAAAGGCAAAAATCTACCCTGCAATTAAATTCAACTTGGTGGAAGCCAAGCTCTTGAGATTCTACATTTATCTTTCTATGATCTAAAACAAATTAGTAATGTGACACAAACGTCAATGCGAGTCAAATCATGTGCATACGTGAAAATTATATCTGATTGCATTTGGGTGAAACTACCAATGAAAGGCAGTAAGATGACATCATGTTGTGGTTAAACATAAGTTGCAGCATTGACTGCCTTATCCTCTCCTCCTTCTCCACTGTGCACTGACCAAAATAATACATGAAGTGGGTGGACTGGTTGTCTTGAAAAGAAGAATCTCTCTTAAGAGAAAGCTCATTTCTCTTTTTTATACCTCCTTAGCTTAAATATCCGCTACACCGATGTGCTGACAGTTTTCGACGGGCGTGATCTCACGTCACACGTGATTGGCCAATACCTGGGATCCAGAGAGCGTTTCCGAGTTGTGTCCGGGGGGTCGGAAGTCACCATTCAGTTTCAGAGTGATCCAGAAGACTCCAGTTTCATCCTGAGTCAAGGGTTCCTTATCCATTATCGCGGTAAGTGAACTCGAAATGTAATCTCCATATTCATTACATTTAAAATATTGATTTTGTCTATGGATCTATTTTGTCTATGTCTATGGATATTGATATTGTCTACTTGGATCTCATCGAACGGGACAAATGGGTCTTCCACTAATGATGAGAAACCTGTTTTAATTCTCTTTCTGCGTTCTGCAGAGGTCGAGCCTAATGAAACCTGCCCCACTCTCCCTCAAATTGAGTTTGGCTGGATCAGCTCATCCCACTCCTCTCCTGTGAGAGGCAGCGTGCTGACCTATCAGTGCCAACCAGGATACGACATCAGCGGATCAGACATCATCACCTGCCAGTGGGACCTCTCCTGGAGCAGCAATCCACCTACTTGTGTTAAAGGTGAGAAAATCAGCGGGACTCACTTTGTGCATATTTTTAGACCTGGGCCCCGTTTCTCTATTGTTAAAGGCACATTAAGACTTTTTTTTTTTAAGTGGGATTGTGTGAGGTGCTTATGAGAAGCCAGTGTCTTACTTGCAGTAGAAAGCAGTCAGAGTGCTCTCAGTCTAGAGATTTTCCATCTAAAACAACTTAACCCTAAAGATGTCATAGTGGTCTAAATGGATGCCGTATTATAGATTTTTGCATCACATCTCTTGTAAATCAAACAGTTCACTGTGCACTTTGTTGCTACACTTTCTCACCCCCAGAATGTCCATGTTGCAACGCAGTCTGCATTATGCAGACCCAGTCTTTGTAAAGGTCTGATGCAAAAGTAAATGCTCACACTTATTTAGTGCCTGTTTAACCATGTCTACAAAGCACATTTACATTAGTTTTTTATTCAACCATTTACACAGACATACAGCACTTATTTTATATATATAGATATATATATCTATAGATATAGATATATATATACCCTTGGGATCAAACACCAACCCTCCAGCTGAGCTACGGGTGCGGTCATTGATGGGGTGTAAAATTCTAGAACACGGAACCACTTTGAAATACTGACGTTTTGATTGTTTTAGATGGCAAAACTTTGCTAATTTCTTTGCTCATTTCATGGCCTCCAGTCAGAAGCGCTCTGCTCGCTTTCAACTGCACATAAGATGCTGAATATACTTCAAACAACTGCACTCCACAAAAAAAAGAAATATCCCTTTAAGGCTCTACAAGGTTAAAAGGGACCAAAGTGTTTGACATTGGTTCAGTAATGAATCATGAAACAGATGCAGTCTCATCCAAGGGGCCATTGTTCACTTTAAAGTTGGAAAGCTTGTTTTCTAATGTTGTCCTCCCCTTCTTTTGTGACTACTGATGCCAGTTCAGTGACATTACTAGACTATGAATGTGCTTACTTTCTTTGCATTTTTCTTCAGAAGTTTTCTTTAGACTCATGTCTATCCCTGCAGGACTCCTATTCATGCTGTCGACTCACCGTTATTGGATGTTTTGAACCTCTTTAGATACAATTAAAATCCTTATTGTTGCATAGGAAGGAAGGTCGCAGGTTTAAAAACAGTTCTGCATATGTAGACTGTTTGTTGGCTAGATTTTTGGCTGTCAGTGGAGTCTCCAGTACATCACTGTGTTACCAGCCAAGCTAATAAGTGAAGTTTAGAGGTGTTGGTATATAGGTTTTATATACTAGCTAGTCTGGAAGCCTGGAGCTAGTCTGAAGCTAACCATGAACACTATCTAATAAAGGCAAATTATTCAAAAAGACTTATTCTATAAAAGGCTAAATGGCTGCTGGCAATAGCTTCAAAATGACGGTGCAGACAAAGTCAAACTAATGTTGAACCATTATCCTTGAACTTTATGAGCATCCATGTTGCTACTCCTCCTGTGCTCTTTATAATGAATTATATTCTTGGATGTATTCTGTGTCCGACTTTGCCCCTCACAGTCCAGCAATGTCCAGATCCAGGAGAGGTGGTAAACGGAGCACGCTCTGTGCGTCCTGAGGCAGGCTTTGCAGTTGGGACAGTGGTGCGTTTCTCTTGTAACCAGGGCTATCAGCTGGAGGGCCCCAGCCAAATCTCCTGCCACGGACGAGACACTGGCACTCCTAAATGGAGTGACCGCAGCCCAAAGTGTGTCTGTAAGGCCCCTTTTCTGTACTCCGCTGTTTTTTACAATTCATCTCGCATGTTTTTTCACATTCCATATAAACTGTGGCTGTGTCTGTTTGTTCTGAACAGTAAAATATGACCCGTGCCCAAACCCTGGAGTCCCAGACAATGGTTACCAAACTTTGTACAAGCACAGCTACCAGGCGGGAGAAACTCTGCGTTTCTTCTGCTATGAGGGCTATGAACTTATCGGCGAGGTCATCATCACATGTGTTCCCGGCCATCCTTCTCAGTGGAACAGCCCGCCGCCCTTTTGCAAAGGTAAAGGGTATCGCTGCGATCACAGTATTTGTAGATACTCGTCTGGAGCAGAGAACAGAACAGGAAAAACAGTTCAATGCTCGTAAAGTTCAATTTTAAAGTACCTTGATTATGGAAAGGATTTACCATTGCCTGTCTTTTTTTTTTTTATATCTGGGTGAAAACCTTGTGAGACATTTTACTAACGTATGTTATTTCATTTCACACAGTGGCATATGAGGAGCTCTTGGATGATCACAAATCAGAAGGTGATTTGTTTTCCTTTCCCTCTTCTGGTATGCAAATGAAGCCCAACAGATGCATTATTCACATCTACCACTTGTTGAATTTGATTGAGTTTACTATTAATTTGGCATTTAATTGTGGAATTTAGAACACTTTTAAAGTCATTTATCCACAAGTAGACTTCAGAAAATGTATATAATTCATGCCGTGCATTGTTGAGGGAAAACTCCTGACAGCTGATCTTTTTTACTTCTTTACAGTGTCCCAGTCTTTCGAGCCGTCCCATCAGATCCTGAGTGAAAACATTGCTTTGGCAATAATCTTGCCAATCATCCTGGTCATTCTCCTGATTGGAGGAATTTACATGTACTATACAAAGTAAGTATTTGTGTTGACCTGATCTCATTTGCACAGTGTCAGCAATCATCTATTGCTGCAGTGTAGAGGCTTCAACACTGTTCTCTCCGTCCTTCGCATTCATTAATGCGGTTATACTTTGTCACGCACAGCATTTGCAGACTAGAATGGAAGCCACTCTTCTGGAAGTCTCTTTCTCACACACACTCCTACAGTCCCATAACAGTCGAATCCGATTTCAACAACCCTCTTTATGAAGCAGGGGTAAGTATATATCTTTTCGCCTACTTGTCTGGTGATGCTCGGAGATAGTTTAATTTTTCCTTTTAGATATAAAAAGTTTACCATTGCAAACTTTAAAGCTCATCCTGTGTTTTAATCTGTGACCACAGGACACACGGGAGTATGAAGTATCCATTTAAAGAAGAAAATATCAGAACCACAGCAGGATTCAATTCTTGAGGAAGATAAATTGTTTTTGTATAAAACGGCCTCACTCCCCTTTTATCACTCTTTTTTTTTTTTACCACATTTGTGTTTTACCACAATTGTATATCTGGTTTATCAGTCATTAAAATGCTTTATTTTCATTCGCTGCACTGATATGGTGATCTACCAAATGTGATTCCTACTTATTTGTCCAATCTTCTATATCATTAGGACTGGTGCCTTATGAAGGGTAAGAAATTGACAACAAATTAAATTAAATAAGTGTGGGGGGAGGAATGGCTAAAGGGAAAGGCTAAAGGGAAACTGATTTATTTATTCTGAGTCGTTATGAGGCCAAAAGATTAGAGAGCATGGCGATGCTTTATTTGTAACAAAGTTACTGTCATTACTATATATACAGAGCACATGCTGAATGTTTCTCTTTCATTTTTTCTAAGAGGCTCTTATTGTGTTTTGAAAAGTGTCACGGTAAAGGGGAAGAATGCTTTATTTTCAGTCATGAGAAAAAGTTTTGAAACCAGCTGTCCTTTCCTTTTTCTCACAGTGTGTAACACATTCACACAAATTGAATGTAAATATCTGACATAATATTGGCTGAGGTTGATATAAATATATATATATATATATATACATATATATATATATATATGAGCCTCAACTCAAACATATATACACTTATACATGGTGGCGGGAGGTTATATATTTTCATTATATTGGTATAATGAAAATTCAGTGCCAAAATATAATGTTAAATAATTCAATGTCCTTAAGTGTTTCATCTGTTGTTGAAATAGTGTTTACAAAGGCCGTGCTCATGTTATTCTTTGCCGTTTCTGCAGTCATCACCCAATGTCACACCACATACTGTATTAGAAAAGGTGAGGACATGAATGTCATTGCGCTTCGAGCATGCACCGATTGTAAATTATATTGCTTATGCTCAATCTCTCCATTGTCATTATAGTTACAGACAGTCATCATTATTATCAAAAATTGATGTTGTATGCACTATGTTGATGAAAAATTTCAAATCAGGCTGCTTGCTGTGATGCATTATGTATTTATTTATAAATGATTGTTTGAAAAGTGAATGTAATATCATTCACTGAGCCAAATGAGGGATTCTGGAGACTGTTGCTTTGTAGATTTCATTCTTCTCTTACCATCAGTAGCATTTATTTGCGTCATATATAAATACACTCTTTTGAAGGCAGTGAATTATTTGCTGAACTGGAAATAAAGTCTCTGTTGAATGGTATAAAGCTTGTGGAAATGTGCTTTTATTTTTCAAATAGCTAAGTAAACTTGCATTTGTACATACATAAAAAAACATACAATCAGATTTAATAAATAGATGACTCCTCCAAAGCAAAGAATATCACAATGGGGATAATTTCACACATATTGAAACCCTATTCCAGGTTTGAAAATAGAAATCCACTTTTTAGATGTGATCATAATTTTTATTTGCCCCCAATAATATGTTAACCTTAGTTTGCTTTATGCTTTCAATGAAAATATGAGTCTGCTGTCAAAAAAAGTCACCACTTTGACATGAAAACAGTTACTTATATCATAAATATAAATATCACAATATGTGGGCAAATATAAACATACTTTTAGCTGTTAAAATGTTTTCTTCTATCAGATTCTCGATAAGTCATTCTTTGCGGAGCCAAATAAAACGGGAGACTCTGATTGTAATGTGCAGTTTCTCATTGTAACCACAAGAGGGCGTTGGAAATCTAAATAATCAGATGCACTATACGTTATCTAAAGTACTTTGACGTCTGGTTAAGCATTCCAAACGGAAACAACTGATGACAGTGTTTTAAACAATCTATCTTCTGTTGTTCAAT
Source organism: Leuresthes tenuis (assembly GCF_036924035.1). Lineage (NCBI taxonomy): Eukaryota > Metazoa > Chordata > Actinopteri > Atheriniformes > Atherinopsidae > Leuresthes > Leuresthes tenuis. The sequence goes on from NW_027325371.1 coordinate 15,794,394, forward strand.
ACATTGACGTTGACAAAGAATAAAAACTACCGGACAGCCAAACACTGAAATTGTTATTGTGTGGTATTAGCAATTGTAGTATTTTCCAAAGGAAGTACACTCGCATAGAAAGTAAACGTAGAAGAAGAAAGCAGCGGAAGAAGATTCTCTGGTTTCGTTTCCGAGTGACCTATTTAGCTTCTCACATTAGCATACGTTAATAATCAGGTTTTGAAACAATGGAATTAGCAGGTTTTGTTGTTGGAGTTAGTATGCTTTTATGGGTATAGTTAAACGTTTTTCCATCATAGAAGCGATACATAGCAAATTAGATTTTTTTAACCTAAAGCGTACACAAATAGCATAGTTGTAGTTCGCCACTTTGATTTAGCTAGGCTGTTGCGGTTAAAATGAGCTGTCTGCCGATAGTTGCGTTTTAAATTAATTTCTTATTTGGACAGTTTGTGGTAGCTGGTTAGCTGATTGTCAGTTGCTAGCTTATTAATGCTACACGTTTAGCTATCTTAGCAAGGTTCTCTCTAATCGCACCCTTGGATGTTCAGTGTGGTAAGTACATTTGATTCAAGCTAGCTTAGTATGATAAGCTTGATATCTTCGCATAATTGATTCTGCTTTCAGTTAATACTATAATTTATGCCATTTCCTGTTGCTGTTGATGTTAAGGTTATATGTTTTCTGTTTTATTACCCGGCTGTCCGTAACAGTGCTTCAGTCAGCTGACAGTCAGATTACTTACTATGTTACATTAAACAACGGGGGCTGTTTTGAGCTAATGTTTTATAGCTTAAATAATTACATAAGATAACTTCTTGATCTTCGTGTTTTGTCTGATTGGAAGTGGATAAAGTCAAAGTTATAGATTTAAAGTTGGGGTGTGGCTTTGAATTGTTTTGTACATGAAATGTGTTATACAAATACATTTGACTTTGACTTTGGCTGAAGGGTTAATTGATCTAAAAAAGTATGTGCAAATCCTGCTCAATACGTCTAACAGCTGAAAAAAATCCATATTTATGTTACATTTGTCAGTTTACACATAATGGACACTTTCAGTTCATCAAAGTATATGTTTCAATACAATTTAGAGGTTCTAGGTCAGTATTAAATGCCAGTGTTTGTAAAAATCCACACTGTGCGTAATGATTATACTTATATCTGTAACTTCTTGCAGTTGAAATTATTCATGATGTATGGCTGCCATTGACACAAATACTCATGTCCTTGGACAGGTGACCGATCAATGAAAAAAAATAATGTAAAGCATCTTTTTAAAGTGTTGTTTTACCACATGTTGTCTTAAGAAGGTGGTGTTGTTGTCCTGGAAGAGAGCACTCGCAAAGAATAATGTGTTCACTCAGGATAAAGGGGATCCTTTTAGAACAGCGATGTGTTTAGTCGTTACAGTAAACAAGCATCTATCTTCTTCTGCGTTACAGTCAGGAAGTGACTTCACAGCTCCATGTCTGCTGAGGCTTCAGTTGGCAGTGATTCTGCCGACTCTGCCCAGTCAGCTGTTCCCCAGCCTGCGTACCACAGCACAGACGAGCACAGAAATCCGGGTCTGCTGGGGAGCAAGTATGTCAAGTTAAATGTGGGTGGCTCACTGCATTATACAACTGTCCAGACATTAAGTAAGGAAGACAGCTTGCTGCGAAGAATATGCAATGGAGAGACAGATGTCACCATAGACTCCGAAGGTGAGTAGATGTGTCGGAAATGAATGAAGACAGTCTGAAATTAAAGCAGAATAATATCAATTCATTTCACATTGTATGTATTTATTACAAAAAAAAACATTTTTTGGCTTCATTTTAGTTGCTTTTTCTTCACAAAAGCTACATTTTGGCACGCAGGCAATCTCTCATTTTATTGGTAGTTGTATTTATTGCTCTGCATACATGCGATGTGCGTGTAACTGCTTCGTCATTCTCACGAAAAGGAAGAAAGAAAAGGACAAAGTAGTTTAAAAGATTCAGAGAGCGTTAGTGACTGAGAAAAATCTTACTGCCGTTCCAGGTTGGGTGGTTTTGGATAGATGTGGCCGACATTTTGCACTGATTTTGAACTTCCTGCGAGACGGCTCTGTACCACTTCCAGAAGACCAGAGAGAGCTGGATGAGGTCTTAAAGGAGGCCCAGTACTATCAAGTACAGGGTCTGGTGCAGCACTGCCTCAGTGCCATGCAGGTAAACTGTTTATAGACAGTTGATCACACGCAGGAATATTATGTTTTTTTTCTCGGCTCATCTTCTTTTTCATAGATATTCCAGAGAGCTCATTTGTACTAAAGAACTAATAATGTGATTATCACATTATAGAGTTGATGTTTGAACATGTTTTTTTTTTTTTTACTTTTAGAAACAAAAGGATGTCTTTGAAAGTGTGTGCCGCATCCCGATGATCACCTCAGCCAAAGAAGAGCAGAAGATGATTGCAACCTGTAGAAAGGTGAATTAAACTTGATCAAAATCAAATGGAGTGTTAACAAAGATTTGTGGCTGTAAACCCTTTGGTATGAAAGTAAAAAATATTCACTCGCGCCCTAATTTCCCCATCCCGTGCTTAAAAGAAGTTTTAAAGACGATCCAAACTCATGAATTATCCTCGCTTACGTCTGTTTCTTGTCCACAGCCTGTAGTAAAGCTGCAGAACAACAGAGGAAACAACAAATACTCTTATACGAGGTAAAAAGACCAACGGAGCATGTGTTGACTTGAACGCCACTTTTCAGCTTCATTTTATTGAGCCCTGTTGGTGCAACATGCTGCTTAATCTACACGGCTTGTAATGACCTGTTCTGTCTCTCTTCTTCCTGCCAGCAACTCTGATGATAACCTGCTGAAGAACATCGAGCTGTTTGACAAACTAGTGCTTCGATTTAACGGCCGCGTCCTGTTCGTCAAAGACGTGCTCGGGGATGAGATCTGCTGCTGGTCTTTTTACGGCGAAGGCCGCAAGATTGCGGAAGTATGCTGCACTTCCATTGTCTATGCGACGGAGAAGAAGCAGACCAAGGTACGGGTCACATGGCTGCTGAGGGGTGAAAAGAACTTTCTATCAATCTTGTTATGAAAAGTTATGTAAAAGGGGGAAAAAAACATAACATACACATGAAATAAGTATTGCTCTGCTAACTACCAAAATTTTCTTTTGTTGTTTGTTTTTTTTTTAGGTTGAGTTTCCCGAGGCTCGGATATTTGAAGAAACACTCAATATCCTCATCTATGAGAATAACAGGGGAGCTGGTCCCGGAGGCTTACACCTTTTAGATTCGAGAGGCTCGGGTTCGTCGCTGGGAGCAGGCCAATCGGAGGAAGAGGGCGCTGTGGGAGGGGACAGACGCGTGAGACGGATCCACGTAAGGAGGCACATAATGCACGACGAAAGAGGGCACGGTCAGCAGACTGTGTATAAAGACTGATTATGTAAAAAGAAGTGAGACATGGGAGAGTTCATTTGTGTTCCGTTTTTTTTTTTCTTTTTTTTCTCGAATACTTGCCGAATGAAAGGTGTTCTCGATTACAGCAATAGCTTGGTATTTACTTATTTCATGAAATGTCTTTAAACACATCTGCAGAAATTTAGAGGTTGATGACTGATTTGTCGTTGAAGTTTGGAGATGTTTACAAGAAAACAATTTGCGTACACTGAGAAGGAAACGGTGAAATCAGCTGTGACTGAAACTTTCAGAAATGTGATTTCAAATGTTAACGAACCTCCTGGAAGTCGCTGAATGGTACTCGAAGCCTAACTCGGACCCTGTAGATGGATTTTTGTTTTCCCGGAGCAGGCTATCTGCCATTAATGTGGGTGTTAATGGTACGCACTGGCAGCTTCTTTTGTGTTTAACTTGTAGGAAACAATGTCGGGTTAGTTTTGCTCTGTTGGAGGAAGAAGATGCTGCCGAGCAGGCGGGGCACAGAGGTTGGTGAAGTCGAGCCTTGACATGTTAACACTGGAATAAAACAGAAAAAGCCATTTTTATTGAGGATGTCTATGAATGAGATTGTTGAGCAGCTCAGTTTTCTTTTAAGTTATTACAGCTGTTGCTTCGAGGTGTATGTTTTTTTTTTTTTTTTATTATTATCATTATTAATTTATGAATCTAATTTATTGTTTGGTATTTAACTTTTGTATTGAATCCAATCTTTGTTGTTAACTAGTGCTCAAGTGAGTTTTAATTCTGGAATGATGGGATGCGCTCTACAGCACAAATAAGATTTTGAATTCACTCCTGTAAATGCATGAATCATGATATTACATTTAAGTTCAATATTTCAAGAGAAACTGTGACCACTTCTTCGACGTACGTTGTTCTGAGCCAGGATCTTTCACTTTTTTTCTTTTTTTTTGTCGTCTAATAGCAGATCACGATTTTCGCTTAAACGAATTGGCCTCACAGACAGTGTAAAGGTAGTGTAGATGGGATTGTATGTTTATTTGCCTCAGGGAGAGGATACGTTATTTCTTTTCACCGGTGACTAGTGTAAACCTAAGCACTCTGAATTGTGAAATGGGTTAAAAAAAAAAAACATTGAATGGGAGCAATATGTAGTTCAAACCCTTCACCGTGGAATACCTTGAAATATGCACTAATATAACTTCCGTCCGGTGGTCTTGGAAATGTTTTAAATAAATTGCTTATGAAATTGAACTTCAGCGTCTTGGTCTCATTGGTGCCTTTGTTTCAGAAGTGTTTTAAAGCTGACGAACGTGAACGCTGCATAAAACAAGTGAAGTGGCCTCTTTTGAAATTCTTGAGAAAGATTTGACACCGACAAAGGTTGTCGATCGGACTACTGATGCACAGAGGCGTGTGAAGTATTCAGGAAGGCTTTTTTTTTTAATGCCTAAATTAAGCACATCTCTGCACTCGAAGACATTCCACATCAAACATGACCGAAAGTTGTATTTAGACCAAAGATTGCTCGATTTAATTTTGATTACACCGTTATTCCTTCTTATTTACATAGACGATTAACCATGTGAGTTACAAGAACACCTCGTGTCATTTAAAACGTTATCCAAAAATGGTTCAATACAAACAGTGTTGCTGTGTTTCTGGTGCAGAATACACAGAATTCGAAGGGTAATTTAAATATATGATCATGTTGAAAATTCTAAATACATTATATTTGTTTTTTATGACTTTTGACAATTTTAAAAGTGGGTTGTGGACATTGTGCTGTAGATTAAGGAGCGATGTGTTTAAGTGTTGGGGATTTTGAAGTATTTAGACTAGATTACACACTTCGTGATGATTTTGTCACTGACCTTTGAACCCAACACGAGCTGGTTGTGCTTACATTCCATAAAACAATTCAAACCCAAACGTGAAATTGCATAAAATGATAATAAACCAAAATATAAAAACAAACAAAATGTAAAAATCTATTTTTTTTAATGAGGGCGTGTCTGTGCGTGCGTCACTTCCGGTTACGTTCGGAGATTCTGCCCCCGCCAAAAAAAGAAAGCTGCACAGAGAGCAACGATGGTGTCAGAGAAAGAGACAGCGGGTATTCGCAAGTTTGTGTGTGATCAGCTCCGTGATGAACCAGACCTGAGGTACATGTGAAGTCTGTGGAACAGTGTGTGGAAGCTAATTCTGGTGTTAGAAGTCGTAAGACCACACGCCCGCTTAACTTCGGTCGTGTGCTTGTTAACTGGTGCTAACTGAGTTAACAGGAAGACTGGAAGCAGGTTCGCTGTCAACTTACACCGAGCACAGATATGCAACGGTCTTTCAGATAACACCATCCTGCTACATGCTGCAGCATTTAAATGACTCTTAAATGACAGGTGGCGCAGCTGGAAAATCCTTCAAAGTTTTCCTGTTTGGTGCTCTCTAAATAAGTAGGCGACCTGGCTGATAAACGATTTAATTCAACCCTGAGTAAATGGTTAAAAACTGCCAGACTGTGAGTTTTTGAGCGACTCCGTTTGGTGGAAAGTGACAATAGAGCAAGTGCATTCTTTTTTTCCCCCCATGTTATCATATAATAAGTAAATGGAGCTGTATGTCAGAGTTTTGTCTTTGTCTTTGACTGTCAGTCGTGAGGATTACACGTTTCCATACATCTAAAAACAGAACAGTAGTCTTAATGTTGATATGGATTCATACCATGAGACTATTCTGGACTATACAGTTTTCAGATTCACTTTTCAGTCATTATATTAGAAAAATGTCTCATTCCTCGGACCCGCTGATGTATCCATTCCACTGTTTCATTTCAGCACGCTGACGTTGGGAATTTTAAAGAAGCGTTATCTGGCTCGTGTGAGATGTGAATCTTTAAGTCCGGAAGCAAAGAAACTCATAAAACTTGTAGTTGAAGAGGAACTCGTCAAAATGCAGGTATCCCACATTAGTGTCCATGGCGGGAAGCGTGCGTGTTAGTGTGGTAGTTATTACAATTAACATTTCTATTCCTACTAGGAAAATGACGAAGATGGAGGAGAGTTGGAGCCCAAGAAAGCACAGAACAAAAGGAAGAGAGAATTGGAAAATGAGGTGGTGAAAAGTGAGGGGGAACATGAATCCACAGCCAAAAAATTGAGAGCCAATCATTCAAGCTCATCATCAGGTAGGGTATAATCATTGTTAGTAATGCGTTTAGATAATTTCCTGTTGGTATTCACTGTAAATGCATTAGGAACAGAAGCAGCGCTGCAAGTGGTGATTGTTAACTGATCCGCACATAATCTTGATTATTTATGTGGTCTGAAAAATATGTCCGTTAGTTATCATTTCAGTCGTCATTGCCTGACAGATGATGCAGTTTGCATGTTCCTTTAAAGACGAGATAAGCTCTGCCAGCTCCTATGAGCCAAAAACGTGCTTGCAGCTCGGTCACAAAGCAGAGATACAGGCACAGTTGGGCCGAGCTACGGTTACAGCTCAACAGGGCTTTGTAATTGGGCTACTGTCCTTGTTCGTACACATATGTGGGAGGGGAAACATGCTATTGATTGAAGTCTGATGCCATAATGCTGTGGACTGTGTGAGGAAAAGTTCAAGTATGGCTGAATTCACTGCACACTTACTTGAATGCCGATCATGTCAGATGATGCTGCAGTTATGAAATCAGGATTATTTTAGAGCAGATCCATTGGAAATGCTTTAAGCAACCATCAGTTAACAAGTGTTCCTACTGGGCTGATTTTCAGTCGCAGTTACTGATGCATTGAGCTGTCTGACAACAGAAACCGAAAAATCTGTGAATGTGAGCACTGTCATGTGGAATTTAAAGCAATGTGGATACTGCAAATTTGGCTTCTATGAGGCAATCCTGTTTTACATTATCCGTAGTTGAATTTGTCATCTTTGTTGAGTCTAAAATCTGCAGTTTTGCTATGTGATTCAATACAGAATCTGAGGACAAAGAGGAGTGTAAAGAAAGCAGTGAGGACGAAGAACAAATCCAATCTCCATCTAATGATGCGGAGAAAAAGAGAAAGGGAAATAGTAAACGGCAGGTGAGTGATGACTCTACAGATGACGAAATTGATGAGTCAGAGAAAAAAGGGAACAAAAGTAACTGTGGTGACAGTCCAGAGGAACTGGTGAAAAAGAAAGAAAATACTACAAGAGGGATCAATACAAGTGGAGGAAAGAAAACGCCAGAGAATGACAAGGACCGTGAGAGTGATGCAGAGAGCCTTTCAGAAAAGAGTGACAAAATCAATGGGAGCGAGTCCTCTGACAGTGAAAAAGGTAAACGATTATATTTGTATGTCAAATAAGTGTTTATCTAGTTCTACAGTCACGTTTTCTTTCAAATGCTTTGATATGTGCGAACGTTGTGTCGCACAGAGGAGAAAGTCTCGGTGGAAAAGAAAAATGATGACTCGGACTCGGATTCGTCATCGCTTCCTTCTTTGGAGGATGAGAAGGACGGTAGGACAAAAAATGTGCCGAAGAAGAAAAAGAAAACGGTGAAAACAGATGAGAGCACCAGAGGCCAAAAGGTGGGCTTGTGGTTGATTCATTGAATCTAAATCTGAAGAATCAAATTTCAAGGATTTTTTTGTTATTTATGATGACTTTGTGATTAAAGATTGTAGTAATTTTACTTTTGGTCATGTGACCTGATGTAAAGTTTAAATGAAAACAATTTAAATATAGTTGGACTAATGAAACACTCAGCAGTGCAAACTGGTTGACTTTATATCTTTTACTAATTACAAAGAAGTAGCTGAAAGGTTTCATGAGTAAAGATGCATCTGAATTACTCTGATTTGTAATCAAATTTGTGAAAGATGAAGAGCAAAAAAAGCAAGCACAAAACAAAAAAACTGATCTTTAAAAAAAATGGTGCATGTTGGGTAATTATCAGGTTGAACATTTGTCTAATTTGTGCCTCCTCTCTGCCTCTCTCCTCCATCCTGTGACCCAGACACGATTCATATCCAGATATTTTGAGGGACATCTCAATTCTAAGATAAAAAAAATAGACCCTGGCAAGACAAAAGGCTTGCCAGAGGATCTATAAGTAAGGAAACGCTGGTGTGTGTCTTACTGAAGTCTGCTCGGTTTCCACTGTTTGACGGGGGCGTGACTGCAAGAAAATCTATGTTTAGAAATTGTAGCCGTGTCTCATTTTTCCTCCTCTCGTGTTATTAGTTGGAAATGAGGTAAGAGAAAGACCCCTTCACAACTTGTCTGTTGGTTTTTTTTTTTTACTCCTCAGGATGATGACAAAGCAGTCGTAAGGCTCAAACGCTACATTGCTCTCTGTGGTGTGAGAAGGAATTACAAGAAGCTGCTCGACGGCTGCCGCTCCATTCGCTCCAAAGTGGCTGCACTAAGGAAGGAGCTGGAAGAGCTCGGTGTCCTCGGTCAGTGGGATCAAACCTTTTTATTAGAGGATACATCCTGGCCATTTTGGCCCATTATTCAATTCAATTCAATTCAATTTTATTTATATAGCGCCAGATTACAACAATTGTCATCGCAAGGCACTTAAGTAATATAGTCCAATTCAAGCCAATTGGAATTCAATTCATTGTAATCATAATCCAATTAATTCATATAGAGCCAATTCAAAAAAGTATGACTCGATTTAAGCTGGTAAATTACTGTCTGACATTAGTCTGAAATTTTTAATTTGTCAATAGTTTTCATTTGCTTTTCACACCACACACAGTTTCAGTGACAGATAACCATGGGTTACAGTGTTGTGGGTTTTTTTCTGTTTCATTTAGGTAAACCATCTATTGAGAAATGCAAAAAAGTCCGAATGAAAAGAGAGGAAGCTCAGGAACTGGCTGAGCTCGATGTCAACAACATAATCACCTCACAAGGTATCTGTTTGCCTCTGTTCCGATGAGTTTTCTGGAGGAGAATAGTCGCTGAGTGTTACTTTCTTAGCACATTCGATGCAAATTAACTTGCACTTGTACAAACTATCATCATTTGTCTTTTATTTGTTGGGTATCTGTTATCAATTTGAGATGTTTACACACATGGGAAATTGTCCAGCATTCTTAACAGTTTTTATCATGTTGCATAGTGTTCACAGCATTCTGTAAGTCATTGGATTGTAGGTGTTGTTTATATCTCGATCAAGACAAGAAATGCATCTTTTGGTAGATCATTGTTTTAACCCCATCATCATTTTGATATGGTTTAGCCCGTACAATAGGTTTTCATATGAAACTATTAATGAGCCTGTTTGATGTGGATATTTTTCAGGTCGACCTAAACGGAGAGGAACCACAGGAGAGCAGGAACAACAGGACCCTTCATCCTCCACTTATCAGCGCACTTTGAACTCTGGTTCCGATAGTGACGAGGAAAATGATACACACAAAGGGCGTAGAAAAAATTCACAGTGGGCCAACCTGCATGGGATTATCAGCGATGATGCAGACAGTGACTAATTGACAGTTCCACTTTCATGTGTTGGGGGTGAATTGTTCCTCCTCTTTGTTTGTTAGCACACTGAGTATTTGCAGAACCATTTGTTATGATTGTAAATAAATGTTGTTTGAAAATGTTGGTTAACTGTTGTGTTCCATGTCTAATAAAGTGTTGTGATTAAATAGGTTATTTATTATTTATTTCTGTAACTATGATTGAGGATCAAGGGCAAGCAAAGTAATATTGAGCATTTGCTGGATTGAAATAGTATCAATTAAGAATGCCCCGAGTTCAAGCAATGGATCTGCGCTCTTCTGTAAGTAAGGTTAACATATAACAGAAAATAATACGCAAAATAATATTAAGTGAAAACTTAAGTCCACAGAAATGTGTGCAAATCGTTTTCGGAACTAACGTCAACATGCAGATATACGGAATATTTCGCTGAGGGACTGTCCTACTGTATAATGTGTCCGTCCGCACAACTGCAGGTCAATAAGGTTTTTAATTTTGAAATCTATTGAAGTCAGCACGTTTTTGCATTTCTTTTACGTTGGGAAGCATGATGTTTACTCGGTTATGGTTTTCCCAGCTTCTGGTCAGTGTGAATACTTGTTTTTTAGCCGGAAAATGTATCTGGATACGAAGAACTCCGTACATGACCCCGCAAAGTGCTAGCAACCGTCTGTCAGGAATGTCTTAATAAAAATAAAAAAAGATACATCGGTTACTCCTACATAAAAGTGCATGTGTTATAATAAGAAAAATAATAAAGAAAAGCTCTGACAGTTTTGGTACATATTTTATGTCGGGTGTATAAATGTGTGGTTAAATGTCTTACAGTTAATACAAATCTGATGAATGACTTAATAACAATGAACACCCACGGATGTGTAGACTTGAGTCTGACACTGACAGTGCCAGTGAAAAATGTGGACATGTCTACATTTACTGAAGCAGTTTACTGTGATAATGTTTTCAACTGTGGTTCAAGCAGAAACTTGATCTACAGCATCATCACCTGTGAATTTACTCCAACTAATACATTTCTATGAAAATTACATTGAGAACCAACTGCATGATTCCAAGGTGTGTTTGTAACACTGTCTTGAATGTGTAAGCAAAAGAGAAATGCAAAAGTGAAGGCAACTGTACAGAGATGCCAAATGTATGATTATATGTACTGGTATATATAAACCAAGCCCCTCTCTGTTAGAATGAAAAAAGTAGTTTTATTATTATATTCATTTAATGATAATGTCGCCATCCGTTTTAGTATATTTATTTTCTACAATTCACTTGAACACCACCTGCTTATTTTATACAGGAATGGACGATGACATGCCAAATGAGGCTTTTGCTGAGTTCAAGACCAGGCATCTTGGAGGCTGGGGTGTTGCTCAGATAGCTGCTGGCACTGGCCTTGCTGTTTATGCTATGTGGGTGGGAATTCTTCAGCCAGGCTTCCGAAAAGTCCCTTTGAAGCTACAGGTGTGATTCATTGTTCTGAAAACTTTGAATTTGTGTTGAAGTGTTTGTAAACCTTTGAAAGGCTGAGGAAATGTAAATTTATTTTTCTTTGTTTCAAATTTCTTCAAGGTCCCCTACATGCCTGCCAGCAAAGCACAAGTACATAATGTGATGTCATTGCTAAGAGGCCGAAAGGGAGGCCTTGTGGATTTAGGATCTGGTGACGGTCGTATTGTAAGTAGGAGCAAGGTAGTTGGAGTCCTCTTCCTCGCATTGATTAGTAACAGGTTTTGGTTATTGTCACTCAACCCTTAAGGTCTTGGAAGCCCATCAACATGGGTTCAGTCCTGCTGTTGGTTATGAGCTCAACCCCTGGCTTGTTCGGTTGGCTCATTTTCACGCCTGGAGAGCAGGACACCATGGAAAAGTGTCATACAGACGAGAGGATCTCTGGAAGGTTTGACCTTTTTCACTTGTATCATAGTATTGATAGTTCATGGTGGAAATGGGCCCAATAGGACCCCTAGTCATACAGGGGATTTTGAACCCAGGTCACCCACATGAAAGTTGGTAATCTTACCTCTACACTATCCACTCCCTATATATCTGCATATCTGCATAAACTCTTTGTGTGATACCACAAAGATGGCATCATAGACTTTTCTGGCTGTCTCTATTCCAGGTGATCACACTGACTCATTCAGAGTCTACCCACGTTTCTTTTCATGGCATTCTTGAAGCTGAAGAGCAACCCAAAGCGCTTTACAGAGCAAACAAAAAGCAAAACTTAAAAAGGCTCACGCATGGAAATAAAACAAAGTAGGAGATTAGCAACACTTAATGTAAATAAAGCAATGAAACTTAGCAATAAAAGCAAAATGGGTTCAAATGTACAAAAAAATAAGCGCGTTAAAACAATTATTGCACAAAAGACAATGAATTAATAGATATAAGTTCTTTCGGGGGTAGGTGTATACAAACATTTACCTGGTGCTTTATGGCAGGTCATTTGTTTTGTTTATTCAGCAAAAGCATTTGCTTCCATGAATGTAACATGGTCAGGGAGTAAATATTTAGCCAACCACGTACTTCAAGAACATCACTGGAGCACTTTTTCTATTTTTATGGGATAATCGTACCAGTTTCATTGCAAAATCGTAGACATTTTAGTCTGTTTATGTTCTGCTTTGTGTCATTGTGTCATCATCACAGGTCGACTTGACAAAATGCAAGAATGTCACCGTGTTTTTGGCTCCCAGTGTGGTGAGTAACTTAATGCGCACATAGCTATAAAACGTGACAAGGATATGTGCCTTTCGGGCATTGAAGAGGATCGTTTCTCTTGTCTGTCAGCTGGGAGGCGTTTGTGCAAGTTGACATGTCGCAACAGTTTTATGAGACATTCAGTATCCCACTGACGGTGAATCACAACCATTATGTAATGCAATCAACTTGGTGCGATATGTTAATATCTAAACACATTTTCTTATTCGTGTTTTGTTGTTTACATAGTTTTTATTGATAAAAATGTTTCAATAGGGTTTTTATTCAGTGCTTTATGTCTATCGAGAATCGGAACGTGCAGTTTGGGCGTATGTTGAATGGCAATAAAGTAAAGTGATGGTGGTTAAGCCAGGTGGTTCAAAAATTCATCAGAGGGAGTCTGAAAAAAAGTGTTCCTTTCAGACAAAGTCAGACAAAGTCTTTTCAGACAAAGCTTTTTGGTCTTTTTTTTAAATTCTCATTTATGTTTTTTGGCAAATGAATCATAGTCAGAATAGGAAGTGGAGAGCGTCTGTTGTCACGACTAAGAAATAAAATGCAATCAGTAACATGATTTCTCAGCTGAGATTATATCATCAGATGTGCATATTGACATGATACTGATATTTTACCTTTTTTTTTCGACTTCCCTTCTTTTGATGCATTACCGGGTTCAAGTTTTTTAGGAACTCATTGTTCTCTTGTGCTCTTAGCTTTCATTGTTGCAGGAAAAGTTGCAGGCTGAGCTTGCTGACGATGCCTTAGTGGTAGCTGGTCGTTTTCCCTTCCCCGACTGGACGCCCTGCAGAACCGAGGGACATGGTGTGGACAGAGCCTGGGCATATAGCATGCAGGCACAAAGGCAGCACATCTTGAAGAGAAATGATAAGCCCACAGCCACATAGAGTGACCCAGAAAAGGAACTAACCCAAAGGAAAGGATCCACCTGACGTCACCTGGATGTGAAAGATCAGTTGGCAGTTTGATTGCATCTGAAATGCAGGAATAGATGCATTTTAACGAATGGAAGGGAGTTGACGAGACAAAGCATGAAATGTCTTGTGTTCGTTTTTAGGAATTAAGATTGAATTAGGATTCTATAATTACACTGTGCAAATGCTTTCTCACTGGTAGGAGGGTGTATTCCTGAAAACTAAAGTTAGAAATGTGTTTTTGCATCAGTCAAAGCTGCTGTGTGCTTTGTAAATTGATTGTAGCACTTCCATGAACCCCATGGAGTCCTGAGTGTATAAATTATACAAACGTAACATCAGTCATACTTTTTATTGTATGTATGTTCTTTTAAAGATTCTTGACTATGACTGAAAAAAATGTTATTTTGTTTTTAAAAGTTGTTGTGTATCTCTCCTGTGTGACATGCATACCTCTACATACACATAATAGAAACTTATCCTTTTTGAGCTGTAAATTTCATGTATGTATCTGTAAACAATACATTTTCTCTTGACCCTTGCTGTTTCTGCTCCACATCATTTCAAGGGAAACCGCTTCCCTGCATAATTCACAAGTTCTTATTGTTTCTATTTCAGAAACATCTAAATTACTTTTTGAGTGCGTCAGTTTTCTTTTAGCTCGATGTTTCTAGCATTTTGATTAGATTTCCATTTACAAGGGCACTCCTTCAGCGTCCACTATTTGTTTAGTTTTAAATGCACCACAGCTCGAAATATTTAACAGGAAATCGTGCCTTTACTATCCTAAGTAACTTGACACAACCTGACTGGGTTGGTTGTGTCTAAAGAGGAAGTTGCGAAGCAGACTCTAACCTGCAGCTAGCTATAGATGTGAGCCGCCCTGAGCTTTGAGCAGAGAAATAACAGGAACAGGCGCATGTAGTATTGTTTAATGTTTTTACAAATTTGTAAATTGTATAACCAAGATATGCATATGCATCGGCTTTGAAATTAGAAACGGCAAAGACAAGTTGTCGTGACCAACAGCCATAGAAGCATGGCAACGGTTGACATCTAGCTAACCAAAATTATGCCTTCATCCTTCTAGAAAAGCTAACGAGTTAGCCATCCGCTGTAGCGTTAGCAACTGGGTAATTTAGAATCGAAATGTCTGGCATTGAACACTGATTAAATGCTGCACACTTAACTGGTGCTGGAGGAGTCGTCGTTGGCTAGATTCGCTACAAATAGGAGATCATACGGTCAACTTAACGGTAAATGTAACTGGCGTAAGACGATAATGCAGCTAACCTATCAGTTTGACATAGCTGGTTCAACGTTGAGCATATTTTTCTGGTTATTTTAGACACGTTTTATTCAGACAAGGTAAAAGTAATTGCATAATTTTAAAGCAAAATCGACAACACAAAACTGTATGGACAGACCTAAGCAGTTCAGCAGACCATGATGAACACTCTTTGCGGTTACGCTAGCCAGCAATACCTTTGCTAACGTTAGCTACGGAATTGACTAGCAAGGTAACAAATGTTGACTTACTACGGTAATTAATAAGCGACCAAGTTAACTAAAGGAAACATCTGAGCCAGCTTAACATGGTGAGTATAATGGAACGCCTGCTATTTACCCATGCTAACCACTAATGCAGGATAATGTGAAGAGTGCATTTTTTTTCTTTTCAATTGTTCAACCTTATAGAGTAAACCAGTTGTTGAAACGCCAATGATTTCATGTGTTATGGACCTGTATACTTGTTGTGTCATCTAACAGTTCGAGGCCAGGTATTTCGCAGGATTTGACAGGTCGTTGGACCATTTCATACGACGTGACGCCCATCTTGCAAAACCGAATATTTGCTTCGAGAAATGCTGGGCCCCGGCAAGTTGTAGCTTATTTGAGGAATTCAGACGTGCCTGCTGGGGGGACTGCTCTTTAAAGTTTAATTTTTCTTGCAGGGCCCAGCTTCCTTTCCACAGTAGAAAGGCCGCTTTTGCCGATCTGTATTATCACGAGACTTTGCCAAAACAGGGGGGAAAAAACTGTTGGTGATACTTGTGATTCTGGCTAGAATGAGGCTTTAAATTGTGCAGATGGCACGCTTCATTTTCATTGTTAACAAACCAGCTTGTGCGAAAATGGCATTTTAAATGCTCGGTTTTTATTGGTTTTGTTGCACAGTGAAGCTGTAGGAAGAGGTTTCCTCTGCGTTAGGGAACACAGACAGATATTATCAGTCCAATTGGCAGATGTCTGTTTTTGTTATACAACGTTTGTTGGTTTGTGTTTTGAATATTTTTAGATCTATTCTGTTTGTGTTTTGACCTTTTTATGCTCCAATCAGGCTTCAGAGGAGTCATCCCTGCGTGCATTAGAGAGCCTGATGACGGAGTTCTTTCACACCTGCACAACCAATGAGCGAAAAAGGGAAATAGGTAAGTTTTAGTCCTTTGAAGTATATTTCTGCACTCTGCATTCAGTATTGTCGGGGTTTTTGCTTCCATCAAAACAATGAAGAGAGTAGAACTGTTAGATTTGAGACTCACCCTGGTCCATGCCAGGGGTGGGCCAAAATCAGTGGGCAATCATGATGCATGATCTAAATCCTAATTCTCTCCTCAGATTTAATCAACCTAATGTAATTTCACTGTTATTTGTGTTCATTACTGCCAAGATACTTGACCACCATAGACAGCGCAGAGTCACCAAATGATTAATGTCTCCACTTAGAGAAAGGGAAGCTTGTTTTCTACATATGTATTAATGGAAATTCCAGCAGAGAGAGGCGAGAACTGCTATTTTTTTTGGGCTGCTACATATAGCGAGGAAAAAAACAAACAAAATCAACAAGCTGTCTGATAAATCGGCTAAATTTCCGACTTTCAAATGCGAAGCCCTAATCAGCTTCCATAGACTACCACATCTCTAATGAAAAAAAAGAGGCTTATAGGAAATGCATAAGAGTAGGATAAGGTCTTAATTTCACAAGCTTTAGTTTTGGGGTCTTTTGCCTTCATTCAATAGCGACAGAAGAGTTACTGACATGAAATGAAGAGAAGGGATCAACGTGCCACAAGGTTTCAGATGGCCTCTTTTTTTCATTATAGATGCCGATTGGCTATATATTCTTTTTTTTGCATGATAGTTCTTTAACAGTTGCTACATTTCTGTTTTTGAAACAGCCTGGGAACGCAAATACAGTGCACTGTATAGAGTAATATGCTGTGGTGTAGATCTGGTTGTCCGTGTGAAATAGTCGGTGTGGCTTGAAGATCTTAGTTTGGTTCTACGTATTCATATTTTTTTTTCACAGTGTTTTTAGATACTTCCTGTGTTACAACAGATCACTTTCAGTTTGTCTGTAAGTGAAGTACAACACTGTCATGACCCTCTGACGGAGATCATGCCGACTTCCTTTTTTCTGCAGAGGAGCTGCTGAATAACTTTGCACAGCAGGCGGGAGCGTGGCGCCACTGCTTGTTCTTCCTCTCTAATACTCGGAATGAGTATGTGATGATGTTCAGCCTCACAGTATTTGAAGTAAGTCCCGTAGGTGGGAGATGTAAGTTCGAAGTGCTGTAGAAGGCCTTAATAACGTCCCGATGCTCTGAATATCGGACAGTTCTTGGTAAAGACTTGTTTTCTACCTTTTTGTTGTATACAGCAAACAGGAAGATGTGTAGTATCATGAAAGTTTGTTTCCTGTGTCTTTTTACTTGTATTAATTCACTGACACATGTAAACTCTCTTTTTTTTTGTTTTAAGAAACACTTAAATGTACACTTGATTGATTAAGTGGGTCATTTCCTTCTTTATTTATTGATTTATTTGTTTAGTTAGTTATTTAGTTAATTATTTATCTATCTACGTACTTTCAAGAAACTGGTAACTTATCACAGGAATTGCACATTCGTCCGATTAGTTGAGTTTGAAAGTGCTTCGGGAGCAGATTTGAAAACTGATCGTTTCTTTTTTGTTTCTAGAACCTGGTGAACAAAATGTGGATTGGTGTAGCTTCACAAGACAAGATGGAGATTCGGAACTGTCTGCCCAAACTCCTGCTCGCTCAGCACAAATCCGTGCCCTATTTCATCCGGAACAAACTCTGCAAAGTCATTGTGGATATTGGCCGCCAGGACTGGCCAATGTTCTACCACGATTTCTTTACAAACACCCTTCAGGTAAGTCCTGCTGATGTGTTTTCTGCTGCTGGGAGGTTGAGCGAAAGGTTCGATCATCACGAACTGCATGCTGACTGATGTGTTGAATACTAAATACCGAAGTTGCTTTGTAAAAAGCTTACGAAACCACAGCTTCTGTTACACTGAACAGGCCTTGTTCGGTAATGCAAAGATGTATCATTTTCCCTTTACTTTTTGCACTTGTGAAACATATTTAATCTGCATTTGTAGCTTCCTGATGGAACTGTGTCTAAAGACGCTCACACACTGGAACTTATTTTTTTTTTAGGGCAGTGTGTGGATAATTCTGTCTGGACTTTTTTTCTGCAGTTGCTATTCACACATGCATTTCACAGCATGAGACATTCTGCAGGAAATGTGCTCTGACGGCTGAAAATGCTGAAAATAATGTTTGTACCAACACCACATGTATTTGAACATATCCCCACTAGCGGTTGGTCAGTAACGTACAGGTCAATAGAAAAGAACAAACTTTATCTCCTTAAGCAATCTTCCAGAGATTTTTACTGTGTGGCTGCCTGGGAAATCTCCACAAGAGATCTGGAGCGTTCACACAAGTCACCCCTCTGGAACGTCTCTGGGACATTCCAGCGTTGCAGTGCACGAGTGATAAGGGCTTGAGCTGTTTTGAGTTGAATATTTTGTGCTCCTGCTGAGCTGTTGCTTGTTCTTCTCTAAACTACAGTTGATCCAGACCCCAGCTCTGGCTCAGTTGGGATTGGTGATGTTGAAAACCACATCAGAGGAACTTGCGTGTCCTCGAGAAGATCTCAGTGTTGCCAGGAAGGATGAGCTGCGTAAACTGCTGCTGGAGCAGGTACCCACGGTGCTTGGACTGTTGACGGGTGAGAACTCCCTCAAAGACCGGCGATCAGCTTTCTGAGATTTGAATTTGGATCGACTAAAAGTTCAAATGCCCTCAGAAAAAAACTTCAGTAAATGGCTTCTTGTTATTTTTGCAGGGATCTTGGAGACCTACTGGGACAAGCACAGCGTCATAGCTTCTACTCCACCTCCCTCACCCACCTCAGGGGAAAGTGGTGAGTGAATTGTCACCTTTTTGGACTGTTAACACTGGTGGATTTTAACTGTAAAAACCATGAAAACGGATGTTTTATTTGTATGTTGACCCAACAATTTTGTGTTTCTTGACTCGATCAGTGGAGTTGCTGGGCAGTTTATTTCAGGGCAGCCAGTACTCGAAGCTGCTTTGTCAGCCCATGGCAGCACTGGACAACGAGAGTCATCAGCTCTGTTGTCTTGTTTTGGAATGTTTGGCTCACCTGTTCAGCTGGATCCCCCTGTCCACAAGTATTACGCCCACCCTGCTGGCATCCATTTATCATTTCGCACGTTTTGGCTGTGATCTACGGACAAAGAGCAAGACGGGAACTTTCATCTCCTCTAATGGACAGCTTAATCCCGGGACAGTGCCCCCCACATCAAACGGAGAAGGGCGGAACGGACAGCAGGGCGAGGGTAATAAGGTGGATCGCGCTCGGCTTGGTGTGCTCGCCATGACCTGTGTCAATGAACTGGTGTCAAAGAACTGTGTGCCAATGGATTTTGAGGAGTATCTGCTGCGAATGTTCCAGCAGACGTTCTTTCTTCTTCAAAGACTGACACGAGAGAATAATGCTCATACGGTGAAGAGCCGCTTGCAGGAACTCGATGAGAGGTATGTTTCGGTATATAAACTGGTCCTTGTGTTCGTGCATGTGAAACTGCGTCGTGGTTCGTGTCATTTACTTGGCAAACTGGTTATTTTTAGTTTTATTACACATTTCCTAGTTGTCAGTCTGTGCCCTGTTAACTAACCTGACAACAAACTGCTTTGGTTTGTTGTATCTTTCCTGAGACTGATCTCACAAAATCTTCTGTAGGGCTGGGCAAATATTAAATTCTTTAATTGCAAAGATTAACGCATTAATGTGCCCAGCCCTTGTTTTCTGTTGAACTTTTCTGAGTCGACGGGTGCTCCGGTGCGTCCAAATCACACGACTGATTTAAGACGAGGTAGAAGCAAGACGCAGCGTTGCTGAGTCTCCGTTCCAGCTTGTGTTGCTTCAAACTAAATACCAGTTTTTGAATTGTTTCAATAGCCCAAGTAAAGCCAGACTTATGATAAATCATTCACGCCATGCTTTTGCCTGAATACTGTCGGCACCGTTCGGTGCAGGAAGAAATGGGGACAAAATGGGCTGTTCTAAGGAAAGTCCTCGCTTTTTCTTACTCGGATTTGATCTTTTTTGACCCGCAGCCTGTCCCGTTACTGATAGGAGGGCAGAGCTAATTGTTTCCTGGAGCAGTGAAGGCTGAGACACCAAAACCTCCATTTGTTGTGGACACACAGATGCACTGAGAATGAAATCTTTAGGATCTTCACTTTGGAAAGCGCTTTTTAAAATAACTCAAAAACACAATTTGTGTGTTGATGAAAGGTGCAAAAGATGAAGAGTGTCTGAAATACAAGAAGGTTCGATTATGTGAGCAATTGGTCTTGGTTTTAGGAAATATCAATGACCAACTTAGGCTGTAAAGTATCAGCAAGATGGATGTGGTGACGGATTATTTTGTTCTTTTCCTTGTTGTATTAATGATGTCTCTCTGATCTTGCAGTTACTTGGAAAAGTTCACCGATTTTCTCCGCCTGTTTGTCAGCGTTCACTTGAGGAGGATTGAGTCAAGTCCTCAGTTCCCTATCGTAGAGTTTCTCGGTCTGCTTTTCAAGTACACGTTCAACCAGGTAGATTAGTTCCGACAGTCAGACGTTTCCACCTGAGCAATCCATAAAGAGATGTTTCCAGAGATCTCATGCAAACCTGCTTTTCATTGAATTTTCAGCCTACACACGAGGGGTACTTTGCCTGTTTGGACATTTGGAGCGTGTTTTTGGATTTTCTAACAACCAAAAATAATAGCAGACTTCCGGAAAGAGAAAGTGTCTTTAATAGGTAAGTTTCTGCAGAAACCTGTTTTTTAATACCCATTGAGGTGGCTCATTGCTTTGTGATCTTATCACAGCCAACTAAAGCTGAACTACCACACAAGACATTTGTTACTTGTTGCTTCCATTGGTTTTATTTGAAATTGGTGATGTGATTCAACAGGTACAAAGACGCCTTAGTCCTTCTGTTAAGGGAAGTTCTAAATCGCGTACAGTTCAGATACAATCAGGCCCAGTTGGAGGAGCTGGATGATGAGACTCTGGATGATGATGTAAGAGCACTTTACATAAAATCTCTTTTCACCTTTCTACTCTGCACACGATTTGTCTCATATCAACAAGTCTTCAAATGAAGTTTGAAATATTCTTAACATGTTAACCTTAAATCAAAGCCGCATTTATCTTTCACATCAAAATCTGAATGTTCTCTTCACTCGGTAACTATAGCAACAGACCGAGTGGCAAAAGTACCTACGTCAGAGTCTGGAGGTGGTTGCCAAGGTGATGGAGCTGCTGCCATCCCATGCATTCTCTATTCTGGTAAGATGCGTTTCACTTTGAGTGGTTAATAGTAATTGGATTTGTGTTTTTATTCCAGCTTGAGCAAATCGCTTGCAGCTGTGGAAAGCTACTTATTTAATAACTGCTAGAATGAGGTCTTGATCCATATCATATATTTACGTATGTGACGTAGCTTCCAAACAAGTAGGTGCTGATGATTACGCTGGAACGCTTGTCATCGTTTGGCTAACAGGGTTGTGTCAAAGTTGTGCGTCAGGGAACTTCACGTTTTTAACCACGTCTCCAAATTCATTGTCAAACAACTCGTATTAAGATGAATTTATCCACCCAGACGATATTTAATAGGTTATTATACATTGCTATTTAGATTCTGTGAAACCGGGAATTGCAGGTTGAAGAACAGGTTGACCTGACGTGCATATTTGGATTCATTTTCCGCTAATTTTGGTGTAAACTGTTATATCCTATGTCGTCATTAGTAAAGACACTTAATTCTGTTTTAAAATGCATGAATTCAGACACTGGGTGAGTTTTTCTCAATGGTTTGTAACCTTCATAGTGAAAACCGTGGCCACGAGATCATATCGTTGTGGCCACACCTTAATCACTCCTTCCACGTTTTAGTCATTTATAGTTTGGATTATCTCAGTCTAACACATTATTGACCTTTGGCCATGCCCTTATGTCTGTTTCCTGTGCCCTAGTAACGTGTTTTTTTTTTTTTTTTAATTTATTGGATGTCACATTGTCAGCAAACTTTATCTCAAGCCATGCGAGTCTGCAGCACCATGTGTAGTAAAATGGTGCATCTTTTGACTGCTTCCTCCTTTTTAATTTATAACTTAGTTCATAGGGCGGAGCTTTAATTCTCCTTAGTTTGAATTGGTTCTTGTCTAAATCCTGTTCCATTGCATTCTTTGTAATCACTTGCTGAGTTCTTTAGTTGTTTGCCATATTCTCTTATTTGCCGTTTATGATGTCTTCGTACCCTAACTAGACGACCAATTAAAGAATTTTCAAAAGAGCAACAATGCTTTTGCAACCTCATCTCATTCCTGTTCCATCTCTTAAGTTTCCAGTCCTTCAAGAAAATTTGGACGTTTACCTGGGTTTGCAGCAGTTTATTGTCACCACTGGCTCAAGTAAGTCATGGCCACAACATCGATGGCGGTTACTCCATAGACCAAGTCTGAGAACTTTGTAACAATGGGTCATTTTTCTCTTTCGTCCTCGCTGCCCAGGCCGTAGACTGAATATCACAGCGGAGAATGACTGCCGTCGACTTCATTGCTCTCTCAGGGACCTCAGCTCACTCCTTCAAGCTGTTGGCCGCTTGGCTGAACATTTCATAGGAGAGGTCTTTGCTGCACGTTTCACAGATGCACTGGCAGTGGTGGAGAGGTCGGTGCCTAAGCAACAACGCGTGTGTGCATTTAAATCTGTGTCACCACTGAACACTTTGTGGTTTGCGTTGTTGAATCTTTGCACACTCAAATTGACATTAACTGTCTGTTTGTGTGTTCTGTTTACACGATTTGTTACTCGATTTTCAGCTATACATTTTTATTGTAAACAGCTTGCGGTATTTAAAGAATGTGCAGAAGAATGAACCATTTGTTTCTTTTTTTTTATCCAAGATTGGTGGAAGTGACTTGCTATGGCTCTCAAACGAGTCTTTATGACCTGGAGACAGCCGTGCCTTCTGTGCTCAAGCCTGACCTCACTGACGTGTGAGTATCACGTATATAAAGGGAAGAATTAATACAAACACTGTGTGTTTGGGGGAAGAAAAAAAAAAGGGAGGGGGGAGACAGAACTGGAAGTCTGTATTTTAAACATTTCAGAGCAACAAGCTTCTATGATGTTGGTGTAGATGCTTCCTATTCAAAACAACTTAATGTAACACCAAGAGGCCGAATTGTTTTGTCTCTGGAACTGACTTGACAGACTGGTGTCTTTGAGACATTGGCACAAGCATACTCATGTTGACTGGTCTACATGGATTAAGTGTTCCAGTGTCGGCTATGCCTGCCAGTTAAAATGAATAACTCCACGAAAACGCTTTAAAGGTGAGTTTTAACTGTGTACATATGGGCCTCTTTTGTTTCTTCATTGCAGACACGCGCAGGCTCTGGCTGCTTTGCAGGCTTATTCTCACTGGCTCGCACAGTTCTACAGTGAAGTCCACAGTCAAAACCAGAGGCAGTTCATCAACCTCATCACTTCGGCAGTAAACGCCAGTAGCCCACTCATCACAACTAAGGTAGTTTGCCTTTTACGCTCATGTTCTCTTTATTTCTTTATACCTCCATACTTATAAAGACCTTTTGTTTTCAGATTGTATGAAGCTCACACAAATGTCCACTAGAATAAAATGTTTTGCAGCATCATCTTTGCTTCACTTTCTGTAGAAACACTTGACTGGTCAACAGTTATCACAATAACTGGGAAAGAAAAAGGCTAGCGTCCATATTTCACATTTTTCTGGGCACTTGATTGTTGGTACTCGACTACTTTGATCTGTTCTGCTCGACTGAAAATGTACACAAAGCCTCCACGTTTTGTAGATTATTGCTCCAACTTTTTGTTCATCAGAATCAAATTTGTTGGCCAGCAAAGAAGACAACTTGGTTACTTTCGTGAAATTCCTCCCACAGCTTTATCTCTGGTGTTGATAGTCTGGACAAACACGGGCGTAACCGGCAGCGTGGCTGTTCTCAGAGAGTTTGAGTTGGTGATATCAGTTTCTTTGGCCGTGTACTAATTTATCATCTGTGAACATTATGAATAGGGCTGCCAGCCAAGCATGTAAATCAGGAAGAGGAAACCGTTTTTTACCCAGTTTTTCTTTTTGGGTTATTGCCGTACATTCAGCTGACAGTATCACATGCAAGCTGAGAACACATCTAAACACCAGCAGCATTATGCCCGATGACATGTGACAGACTACACTCAGCACCACTGTGTGGAAAACAAGCCAACAGCTTCTAACAGTAAAGCGTCTTCACTGAGGCCCGGCCCTGCTGCTGACTTGCTTTTATTGTGAGGATCAATTGAGAGTGACTGTGGCAGCATATTTGTACTTAAGAACCGTTCATTTAGTAAACTTTTCATGGAATAGATTTGCATTTAAGTATGATTAAACTATAGAGTCATCCAATGAAATGCATCTATTAAAACATTCAGTGGGGCTACATGAGTGCCATCGGATTAATGGCTAAATTACAAGAGGAAGTGGCTCTATTAGCGATGGGTACAGCGACACCTATCGTACCAGGGTATGACATGCTTTATGCCAGTGATTCGATTCATTCACTGCCATATATCCAAGGATAATTACCCTTGCTCAGATAAGGAGCATAACCCAACTATAGCTATAATTGAGTTAATCTCATCATGTAGACCCACTGAGTGGAAAGGTGCTGATAATGATTGATTTATCACCGCTGCCCTCGTGCTGCTAATCCTCACTCTGATTTCTTATTTGGAGGAATTCGTGGCAATTATGTGTCGCATATGATTCTGCAGAGGCTTAACTTGGAGGGAAAGAAAACAAAAAAAGTGGTTTTGATTTCATGTTGCGGCAGTACTTTTGAAAAAAGATGGTAGTATGATGTTGAAACTTACCAGTGCTTGAAACATGCAGCTCATGCTCACAGTAGCTTTCCACTTTATGTGCTTATTATTGGTTAGTTATGTGATCATAAAAGTGTGTTGTTTCAAGCTGTAGTAATGCAGTAGTAATGATATTGTCTTTTTATGCACAGATTATAAAGGTTATAACTTACTGCAGAATGATTTGGTTTCTTTTACACTTAAATTCCATCTTTATCTTCAGGTACCTGAAAAATTGCTGCTCTCAGCATGTCATTTGATGGTTTCCATTACTTCTACGGTGAGGCCTGTGTTCTTGGTCAATTTGCCAGCTGTTCAGAACATCTTCAACCTGATTACTGCAGAGAATCAGACCAACAGACTTCCCCAAGAGGTAAATGGTCTTTTTTGTTTGTTTTTTTTTTGCTAATTTATCTGAATTTATCTTCCAGAAAGTTACTAGAGAGCACGATGTTTGCAGTTAAGCGGATGTGTTAGTTTTTATTCGGCGTTCTCGGTGGCTGAAATAATGCTTTGTGTTTGCATTTCATACAGGCTCACATGCTGGTGTGTCGGGCGTTATCCAACATGCTGCTGCTCCCGTGGCCAAATTCACCAGAGAGCGAGCAGCAGTGGCAAACGCGCTCCAGCAGCCACGCCACCCTACTGGCAGCTCTCACTCGACAATATCGCATTCTAAGAGGGACGATAAACATCACTCCACGCCAACCTGTTATGGATAATGGTCAGTGTGTCTTTTCTTTTTCTTTTCTTCCTTGCACCTGTTTTTGCGGCCTTTCTTAACCCTCCTCTGACTGTTTCCTCCCCACCTGTTCGTCCCACTCTAGTGAAAGCAGTCATACAGCAGACCCTGCCTGTGCTCAGAGACATTGTGGACAGTATCTCGAGCGAATCCACCAAATCCCGACAGATCTGTTACCAGAGTCTTCAGGAGTCTGTCCAAGTGACCCTAAACCTTTTCCCGGTGTTTATTCAGCAGCCAGGTCAGCTTGTCATCTGCAGTCTGTTTCTTTATCTACAGTTTAAGCTGGACTTGTGATTGCTGTGGAGATCCACTCTTTTGCATTTTGTCACCCATTTAATTGAATGTTTAAGCTTGGGTATGAAATCACATTAGTCTCACAGAGCTACTTTGATTCAGTACAATTAATACACAAGATTTCTGAAGGCAATACAGACTTTGTCCAGCTTCTATAATCATCAATTCTCTTTCCCAGATGTGACCGATGAGATGTTGGCCTTTTTCCTGACGCTGTTTCAAGCGTTACGAGTCCAGATGGGCGTTGCCTTCACGGGACAGATCATCCACACTTTCCTTAGCATGTTCACCAGGTGAAAGAAAATGAAAACGCAACGCCATCGTGTTTTCCAACTGTCACAGTAATGTTGCATCTTGTCCTGATAAGGTGAGTTAGATCATCTAATGTCACTTTTATGGGCTGCAGGGAACAGCTGGCAGCCAGTATTTTGCACGAGGGAAGTGCCGGGTGCAGAGTGGTCCAGAAGTTCCTGAAAATCCTGCAGGTGGTGGTGCAAGAACCTGGTCAAGCTTTCAAGCCGTTCCTGCCCAGCATCCTGTCTCTGTGCATGGAGCAGGTCTACCCAGTTGTAGCAGAGGTCAGTTGCTCTTCAGTTTGAGTTGCCTAGAAGCATAAAATGTTAGCCTGCAATTCCAATTCTCCCTTTTGAAATATTGGAAAAAATGTGTTTGTTTAAACTATAAACTCACTTTGATGTAGAATTCTATCATTTTGAAATGAACATCTTTCTGATCCTAATAATGCTGGAAATCCTGACGCCTATCTTTGTGTCTTTGCAATTAATCAAATATATAAAGGGAATGCATGCTTTTGTTTGTCATAGCGGCCTGCTCCAGATGTCAAGGCAGAGATGTTTGAGTTGCTATACCAAATACTTCACCAGAACTGGAGGTACTTCTTTAAAACTTCAGTCTTAACAACTGTCCAAAGAGGAGCTGCGGAAGAGACCATGGAAAACGAGGCCCAGTTCACGGCTGCCATGCAGGTGGGTGTTTGCTTGGGCCTCCAGTTGTCGTCATTATAAAAGTCCGAAAGATTTAGGTGTCAGACAGGGAGATCCTGACATCCATTTGATCTGTTCTCCAAATCAGAAGTCCTCTCGTGTTCTAACATGTGCTAATAAGAACTCAGTCATTGTTAAAGCGAGGTCTGATTGATTTCAGGACTTGTGATGAAATTTCTTTTTCAGGCTTTTGGACAGTCATTCCTGCAGCCGGACATCCACATCTTCAAGCAGAATCTCTCCTATTTAGAGTCCCTCAACAGCAAGCACAAGTTGTATCACAGAGTGAGTTCAGCTTTTCGATCGGTATCTTTAATTATAAAAGTTGTTTATTAACCGTCTTTTTAAAGGGTGAATATGTCACCCAAACATTGTGAGCTATAATGAGACTTTGTAATTCAAATGCCAACTCCGTTATTCTGCTTCAGAAGCTCTTCCGGACCTCGATGCTCTTCCACTTCATCAACGTGCTGCTGCAGGTCCTTCTGCACAAAAGTCACGACCTACTTCAGGAGGAAATCACCTTGGCTATTTACAACATGGCCTCTGTCGACTTCGATGCCTTCTACTCCGTTTTCATGCCAGAGTTCCTGAATGGCTGTCATGGTGTGGACACCAGCCAGCGGGCTGTTCTCGCACGCAACTTCAAGCTTGAACAGGTAAGAGCTGAGTGAAGTGATGGTGAAACCTAAGATGCAAGCTTTGAAACCGTTATAAACTGGCCGGTTTGGACTTTGGACAAAGAGAAATAGCCGGAGCTCGTTTTTCCTGCCAACAGCAGTGACTTTGAGTGGAATTCAACCCCCACTGCATCCAAGTGGTGGCAGGAAAGAGCTGTTAGAACTGAAGCTGATGACAACTCTTCTCAGGACAGTTCATGTTCATATTGGACATCTTCCTGAGACTCTATTTTAGTTTTCTTAGTTTTGTTTCTTCTGGTTGTTGATGACAAACTATTTCTCCATCAGTTTTGGAACTGATAAGAGTTTGGATTCCCCCCACATTAATCCCGGTGTAGCTTCATCTATGTTCACTTTAGTCAAAGAGACAGATGGAGAAAGTCAAAGATGGTCAAAATTTCTAGTCTGTCCAGCTTTAACATTGACTCACTGACTGTCGAGTATCACCCAGCTGTACAGTAACACATATTCGTTTGCCTCGGTTCTTATTTATCGATACAACTCTTCCTTTTTGTTTCTCTCTCTAGGACTTGCCTTCGTTCACGCAGAGCGTGCAGCGGCTGGTGAACGACCTTCGCTACTACAGACTGTGTAATAGTAGCTTGCCCACTGGCACCATCAAGCTATAGTGCAACGACTGCTTGAACCACTTCACACATCAACTATGATCTTCAAGGACTGCCTGTGCTGACCACTTTGCCCAACACTCCTGGAGTTCAGCTTTGCTCCACTCATTCAAAGTAACAGGAAGGAGCAGAACTTTGTTTGGTTGAGTAATTGGAGGTTGAGGATGCTGCTGATGATTTTCTTTGATTTCTACTGTAAGAGGTTGGCACGGTATTTTTTTTTTAAATGATTTTTTTTTTTTTTTTTTTAAGCAGTGCCCTCCTTATGTATCACCAATGATGATTTGGTGAGAAATGTATAGCTGGTCTGCAGTTGGTATCTGCCCAGACCCAGAGCAGCCTGAGCCAGGCCTTCTCTCCCACGCCGTTGCTACAAAGCTGGGACTGAGCACTTTCAACTCATTTTGAGTTTTTTAAATGTCTGCTTTTATCATTTTGCCTTTTTCATCTCCAAAGGAGACAGACTCTCAACTTAAGATCTTTCATATCATTCCATTCTGAAAAAGAGGAAAAACCTGCTTGATTAATAAAGTGCTTTTTTTTAGGAAAACTTACGTATTGATTAATACTTACCTCCACCGGTCCAGCTGTGGTTTTTAGTGCTTTTACTGAGGGGTCTACACCTTTATTCTCCATTGTCAATAATATGTTTTTAACCCTTTTTTTTTTCTAAACACGCCGACATCTGCTACAACTGCAGATATACTTACATTTCTTCATTGTTTACAACTCGATATCAAAAGGTTGGATTGTTACCGAGTCAGCTGATCAGGCAGAGCAGAGATGAAAAAGCTCTTTACACATAAAAGCACGTTTTAAGGCAGGATTTGGTAATAATATGTGAGCACAGCTTGACAGGAAGTATTTACAAGTGATTACAGTGATGAGGTGAACAGGTGTTGAATGCAAAACGTTGCATCACATTCAACTGGCAGGCAGCTTTAATATTAATGTCTCATAATATTTAGAATTCCAGCAAAGTCGGACAGAACTAATTGCCGCACTTCCTCAGTTTGATCAGAGTTAATCCGGGATTTATGTCATGTCTTTAAAACGGAAATGTCACTACAGAGAATATCATGTCCCCTCAAAATCCTTCATAACTCCAGGGAATTGTTATCCAGCCTTTTGAAAATGATGCATAATGTCTTCTAAGGGTGACCAATCTTGCTCAATGACTCATATCCGCTTCTTAACCGTTTATATTGCGTTAAAAGGCATGAGTATGCTTTGTAAAACAACTGAGCAGTACTGTAGGAATTTATTAGAACGGTATTTTTTATTAGAATTTATTGTAGAACAGTTTAT
Organism: Leuresthes tenuis; assembly: GCF_036924035.1. Lineage (NCBI taxonomy): Eukaryota > Metazoa > Chordata > Actinopteri > Atheriniformes > Atherinopsidae > Leuresthes > Leuresthes tenuis. The sequence continues at coordinate 15,823,861 of NW_027325371.1, forward strand.
TAGTTGTATTTGGACCCTCTTTTTTTTTTTTTTTTTTTTTGCAAAACTTCATAAGAAGACAGCTAAAGTGGAAGATCGATGATTAATTCACAGTCACTGGACCACTGATCGATAGTGGCTCCTGACAGAGGAGATAGGCTGAAATAAAGACTGGCGAATGACTCAGAAGAGATGCCGGGGAAAGGGTCAGTTAAACGTCTCTTTTTGGAATCAACCGGGCGTGAAAAAGACAACAAAAGGAAAAAAATCTCCACCGTGGCTAAAAGTCACAGGAAAGAGTTGACAGGTTTGGCATGACTGGAGTTAAATGTTCGAATTTGAGTGACAGAGCGGGGAGACGGACAGGGGGGACGACTCGTGAGTTTGTATTGAGGAGGGTTGACTCCACTCCAGGGGCTGACAAAACACGATCATGTTGCAGCGGAGACTTTTTCACACCATTCTCCAACACTTTTACCCGGGGAATCAAGAAACCACGAAGAGTCTGCTGTCAGGGTTCCCCCTTGCGTTGCGGTATGGACACAGAGCTGCTTGGAACAGGAGCAAATCAAGTAAGTGACTGGGTTTAATATCAAGTGGAAGCTGGGGTCAACGACCAGCTTTGCTTTATCCTGAATTTCTTTCAGCCACGTCGTTCACTGGAGAACGCCAGAGGGGATCCGATTTTCTTTTTAAACGCAGAAGACACCTAGTCAATTTGTAAAGGTGACAAAGAAAATGTTTTGTTTTTTTTAAAGCGTTTAGTTTTTAAAATGCTCAAGATTGGAAACCGCACCGAGTCAAGTTGGCTTGTTCCAAACTTAACGGAGCTATTTAGGAGCAAATACGCTCGTCGGAAGCGAGGGGCCCCCCCAAACTAAAGTTAGGCTAGCAGCTAAATCGGTTCCAGATGATGTGGGTGAGCGCCATGCAGCAGAGACTACCCAGAGGAGAGCGGGCTTTAGCCAAAACCTGCGCCTAATTTTCTGCGCGATAACGCAGGCAGAGCAAGTTATACCCGAGTTTTTGTCTCCTTGTCAAACTTCTAACCATCCTGCAAACTGCTCACGAGCAGCCTGCAGACGGACTTGTTCTCATGGCAGCTCACTTGTGAACTTAATTGATCGCATGCAGTCATTCATGCGACATCACGCTTCTGTTCTGTACGCGGCGCGACTACCGACTGGAGCCATGATTCCAAAAAAAGTTGGAATCTGCGTTAAATGTGAATAAGGATCGCTGCAATGATTTGCAAACATGTTTAAACGCAGCCTTTCATTGAAAATGACACAGAGGCAATATGTGAAATCTTGAAGTTGTGTGGACCACAGGGTCAACTACTAAGTCAGGATGTTTCTCAATGCAGACTGACAAATAAACTGGCTATGTCACCATTCACAGTACATGATGTGATTGAAAGATTAAGAGAGCCCAGCTAAATGTCTGCATGCATGAAACGAGGCCAAAAAAACTGATAGTGAATGTTAGTGCTAGCTTAAGCTCATTTAAAGTGTTTGGTGCTGAAGTGGAAACCAGTTTTATTGGACATTATGAGCACTATGTTGTCCAGTCTAAATGGTAAAGGGGAACGTTTAGCTTTAGTTCTAAGCACACAACTTGGAATCCAGTTTCTGAAAGGTTTATGGGGTGCAAAACTGCACATATGTGAGAGCACCATTAATGTTGATCATTATAAACGGGTTCTGGAGAAGCTTCTGCTGCAGCACAGACGCATTCCTTCACTGAAGACCCTGCTTGTTTTAACGATTGCATTGGGGTGCATTTTAACAGCATTGCTCCAAAAGAGTCCGAGTTTTAAACTTGCTTGCCTTCACTTCAGACCTGTCACCCACTGAAAGCATTTGGCTCACTGTGAAAGGGAAAACACGACAAAGGAGGCCAGGCAGTAAATTCCAGTCAGTGTAATTTCCTCTGAAATAAAGTAAACATCACGCATATGTGCTTCTTTGATTTCACTAGAGATCTGTTCCTCAGCTTCGTGGGGGTGAGTTTGGATCGTTATTTGCCTTCTTGTCTTTAGGAGACTAATATTAGCAGCATGTTTGTGTTAGAGGTTGAAGATGATAAACGTTAACGTCTTCACTGTTCTTTCTTGTCGCAGCAGGTTCCCAAGACTTGAGGGAGCGGACTCTTGTAGCTGTGAAGCCAGATGGAGTTCAGCGTCGTCTTGTTGGACAGATAATTCAGCGGTTTGAGCAGCGAGGCTTCAAGTTGGTTGGCCTGAAGATGTTGCAGGTAAATAAAGAGGAAATGAATGCCTGGCAGTGTGATGCGAGTACGTTTTCTGTGAACTAAAGCTGCATTTATTGTGAAGGCATCTGAAGATCTCCTGTCTGAGCACTATTGTGAACTGAAGATGAAGCCTTTCTATCACAGTCTGCTGCGTTACATGACCTCAGGGCCTGTGGTTGTCATGGTGAGGGTTACTTCTGGTTTATATCTTCTTTCTGTTCCTTTATTTCTTGTTACGGTCCATTAGGTTGACTGATCTTTACATGCATGTGTGTTGCTTTATGTCCCTTAAGGTATGGGAAGGACACAACGTGATCCAGACGTCACGAACAATGGTGGGACACACAAATCCAGCTGAGGCCCAGTCAGGCACCGTCAGAGGAGATTTCAGCATTCACGTTAGCAGGTAACCTGATATCAGCTGATTTCATCATGTCTTTAGCGAGGTCCGTGATTAAACAAAACCCTTTATAAAAAAAAAAACAAAAAAAAAAAAAAAAAAAAAACACTACTGCTTGTGACCTATAAAGTAATCATGGTCATTGATCATTTAAAGGAATGTGGTCCATGCCAGTGATTCAGTGGAGGGGGCTCAAAAAGAGATTCAGCTGTGGTTTAAAGAAAAAGATCTCCTGTACTGGGACTGTGACCAGACCAAAACCAGTGACCAGACCAAAACCAGTGACGTGTGAAGAAGGTGACAGTCTAAGGCACTGTCTGTCCTGCTGCTCAAAGGTCTGTCCCCTCTGACACTGTGACCACTGTGATTGGAAAAGATGAGCCATAATCTATGTCCTATCTAGATAATTTACCTCAGTAAGTGCACTCAAAGTCAGAAGAAGATTTTATTTAGGAAACGCCTAAATTACACATATCTGTTATTGATCTGTTACTGCGTTCGTCTTTCTGATTAATGGTTAAAAGTTCAGTTACTTTAAAGGCAGAATATATGCAGAATATTCATGAGAAGAAAAAAACATGTGGACATATAAGAGAGAAATATATCTCAGACATATCTTAGTCTTTGAGGAGACACAGCCCTCTGCTGCTTTGTCTTCCTATTCTGCTGTGTTTAAAACATTTTTTGGCATCCGGAGCACCGCAAAATAAGACACGACTTAATGACAGCATGCAGGTGGGAGGACTTAAAAATAAAAAACAGCAGTCAATTGAAATTGGCATCACACAAACACTCGCACACCCTGCTAACAATGTACTTGAACTATGTCTGAAAACACACTTAATGTCATTTTTCATAAAACAAACTGATGGAAAACCTAAATCATCCTACCTCTGAAGATAGGAAAAAAACGAGGATAGTTTCAAGGCGAGCACAAAACTTAGAAATCGGGTCTAAAATGGAAATTGTCTACGCAGAAGCATTTGACCTCTGGTTAACACATTTACAAAATGATGCTGACATAATATGATGCTCATTGTACCCCTATGTGTGACATTGACTTACCTCAGCCAACAACCACTGAATGAGTGCAGTGTTACTATCTGATAATCGGTTTAAATCAGACACGTTTTAGTCTTTTGCCAAGTCGACGAGGATGACTTGAAACTTGATGTTGTACTCAGTATTTTGGGATGGAATGAGAGTTTACATTTCCTCTTTTTTTTTTTTTTTTTTTTTAGAATGGTTGGTTTGACCATCTGTGTCAGAGTAAAGAAAAGAGGACATTTGATAAGAGCAAATATACTGTATTGCACACACTGATTAACAAAGCTAATTTCACTAGCCAATAGGAAGAGTCAACACCAAAGATTTACATGTCATATTTTCATGTTTTTGAAAAAGGTAATAATTTTAGCTTGATTACGTTGCATTTGTTTTTATTATAACGTTTCAAATGTTGCCTTAATTATATATTTCAACATGTTCAAATGGAAAATAGAATGAGTGGAAGGATGACAGTTGTAAAGTTCGTCTGTTAAAGTAAAAAATGTCATGTACATCTGCAATTTAACAGCGTGTATGATTAAAAGATTAATATAACCTTCCTCTCAGCAAAGCTTTGATTTCACGTTTGTATTTGTGGATATTGTTATCTGTGTCACACGTGCATTTCTCATATTGGGTCATTTTCAGCTACTGTCTCTCCATCGCCGCCTCGAGTTCTGAAGCTTTGCGCACATCCTGAGGAGAAAACAAGAGCTCATTAGATTAAATGAAACAATATCATGGAAGCTTTTCTTTAAAGAAAGCCTGTACACTGTAATGCCAATGCAGAGCAGGAATAATGTGCTGGGATGACGCAAGTCTGTGCATAAGTCAAGGCCGAGCAAACAGATGGCTGAGGACACATGGACCCAAGCATTTACTGAACAAACACATGAAAACACATGAAAACACATCCAATATAACACTGGACAAACCTCGAGAAGCGCCTTCTGAAGCAGTATCTGTTGGTAAACCCTTGCTCCTTCTTCTGGTGACACCTTGCAGAGCTCCTCCTCATTTAGGGAGAACAACTGTGCCCCAGATAAAATTCTCAGGCTCTGGATTGTCCTAACAGAAGGGGAGTAAGCGATGTTTGTGGTTTACTCGCTGTCAAAGACATTTCTTATTTAGAAGGTCAAAAACAATCCAGCTTTCTTTGTCAAGAGGAAGAGTTCAGTTGTCGAGACTGAAGTAATCTAAAGCTTATTCAGGATTCTCTGTTTTGTAATGTCCTTTTAACAGTTTACGTTTAAGTATGACTCAGAAATCAATACAGTTCAAACGGCTCTTTAAGCATAATAATGAGCAACAAAGCATCTTCTTATAGCTAAAGCCAGACGGTGCTCCTCCAAAAAACAAGGTGAAATATGATTCAACCAATGTTAGCACGCAACCATTGTTGACTATCTTGGACGTAAAATTCCTTTAACTTTAAGACATCATCTTTTTGAAGTTCTCTCCGACACTCACTCGGGACTGAAGGCCTTTTCGGTGAGCCATGTCTCCACCTCAGCGTGTGACGACTGATAGTTCAGGGGGGCAGAGGTCTCAGATGGGCGAGGAACCACTGGCCGATGAACTGAGTCCCTTTTCTGAGCTAATCGCTGTAGAAGCTCGTCATTCATTATCAAGACTATACAAACACAAAAATGTGCATACACATGTAGACAAGCACTGCATCGTACACACGGTAAGTTAAAGCATCCCATTCCTCTAGCCCATCGCTTTATATTTAAACAGGATAGATACTTATAGAAAGTCAGAGGTAAGCTTATTGTCAGAGAACTGTTCATGACCCATTCAACAATCTGATGGCACCTACCATCTGCTCCACTTGCTTCATACATACTAATGTTTTTCTTGTGTTGCATGAAATGACGTCCTAACCACTGCAAAAACATAATACTTAAGCTGTGTCTACTGAAGACAGGCCAGGACCATCTATGTCCTCATTCTATCATATGTGATAGTTCCAGAAATAACTGGACGGTGACACAATTAGGATTTAAGTGACAAAATAAAGATGGGCTTGAAATGCATTTAAAATCCATTGAAGTGTATTCAAATCCAAAATTGAAGAAAGGAATTGGAAATTACAGCAGAGCTCTTTTATATGTAAAATCTTATTTTTAAAGAGCTCAAATATAACTGGAAAGCTGTCTCAAAAGCTGTTTTGCATGGACAGATATGGGCTGTTTGTTATTTATTCTTCATCAATCAATCAGTCAGTAAGCTGTATTTCATTTCCTGAAGACTATAATCTATCATTAGAAAGACCCACAAAAACAACTGAAGATACCTCGATCACCATCTTCTCCTGACATAAATGTAGGTGGTAGAAACATGCTCTGCGCTCGCATTGTTGGGCTTGTAGCTGTAGGACTGGTCCCGTCTGGGCTTGATGGAGCATATGAGAAGCGCTTTGTCTGAGGGAAAAGAGCTGTTTTCTGTTGTGGAAAAAGCAAAGCGATGGTATGTGACAAGAAGTCAAATCAAGTCACAAAAGTTTGCATAGATGTGGAGTTATGTCACTTGTACCTTTGACTCCGTTCGAACCACTCGATTGTCTCTCTGTGTGTTGTTCAGAGCAGACAGGGGCTCCAGAATATTATGGGGAACAAATCCTATCTGTTCAAAACGATTCCGACACTTCCACCAGCGCTTTGATGATTCAATTACCTAAGGAAATGCGAGTCAAATCTGTCAAGTTCTACTTTTGCAGGTGGATCCAAAACGTGTGATACCAGTTCTGGGTGTATATGGTACCTCTAGTGTTTCTCCCTGAAGCACAGACAGTTCACTGCTGTTTCTGGCCACAAAGTCATAACTGCAGCAGTAGAGTCTCTCGCCCTCTGGTGGAAGTCCATTTTCATCTCTGAAATATGAATAACTTGTCAAAGTTATGCCACGAAGATGAACAGATTTACCTAGGTGAGGTCAGATTTCAGCATTCTTATTCCTGATTAGAGAAACTCATTTGTGTTTTCTTACTATATATTAATGACATAATAAAGTCACTGGGAATTTGGATGTCATTACAGCTCTGCTTTGTAAAGTAAGATACTTAATTCAGTGTCTAGAGGCTTACACTTCCTCAGTGCCTTCCCCTTGGCCCTCTTCTGTAGGTCGAGCTTGTTCCTGTAGACTTTGTTTCCGCACACTTTGCCTGACAGCATCCTGTTTGTGCTGCAGTTGGATGGGATCTTCAAAAAGCTGGCCAGCTGAGTCATAGGCCTGAGGCTGCCAACCATCCAGGAACACGGGTGAATATGGAGGCTCAGACACACTAAGGTCCGACCTGAGAAAGAGGGAATTAGTGTCTTGTTAGAACAGTGTGAGTCTCTAAGTAAAAGTGGAGATTTAAAACTCATGAACACACACACACACCGGGGGGAAGTCCAGTTGGTTCCTAATGAAGTCCACAGCTCCTTTTCCTCCTCGGTCAAGTGCTCCTGGAGCAGTGAAACGGCACCACTGGTCATAATTGGACTAACCACCGATGCACCTAATGCTGGCCCTCCAGTGGTTTTCACCAGCTATGATAAGAGAAGAATGCTACTGCAGTGAAGGTCACAGAAATAGAAACAGAAAAACCACTAAATAAAGCATTCAAAAGTCCCACCAGTCTGAGAGGCACGAAGACGTGATGCAGCAGCTCTGGTGCGTCTGGCTGTGAGATGGATGACTTGAGACGGTCCTGAAAAAACGGCAAATATTCATTTAGAGTTTTGTTCGACTGCCCAGAGTTATTCTGTGGTTAATTATGTCTAGTTTGATCTCACCAGCAGACACAGGGAGTACTTGATTTTCTGGAAGAGGTCCACAAATTCCTCTTCTGATGGAGGCTTTGCTTTCATGGCCAACAAATCCTCTGCGGGCGGATAAGCACAATCACAGCTACAACAGCTGAGAATTCTAATTCATCATCAAATAAAACAAAAATCGAGTTTGGTATTTACAAACAGTAGCGTTTGCTGTAGTTTTGAATATGAAAGATGATGTAGTTTTTTCTGCCATGTTCGTGGCTCTGGATTGCTCTGAATGCCAGATGCACTTTCAACACAAAGGAATGATGTGATTCTTTATCTTCCTGGACTTGGCACTCTTACAAACTGGCCCAAAGACATCAGCAAACAGTTCACACGAGATTTTCTTCAATCAAATTGATCTAAATCTAACATTAAACAATAACGGAGAGTGAATACCCGCAATGTGGGTTGTTGAACAGTTTAAGGTGGAAATCGAGTGAGACTGAGAGCTTTTAAGGCGGGAGGGCCCAGGTGAGCTCTGAGAATGTGGGAGGGGCATCACAACACCTATGTGAAGTGAAAAAAAATTTGTAAATTACCTAAGGGTTTTTTTTTTTTGGCAATCTGCCCACTGAGCTGTTTTCAGTGTGTAAAATATCCTGACAGTATTGAAATTTTGCCTCCCTTTACTCTTCTGCAGCGTAGAAACCAGCACTTATCTGCAGTCTAACATTTTAAGTCTGTCCTTGTTCATCGGCTGGTCCACAGTTACTCAAGTGTGAAATATGTCATCAGGGTTAAAATACTCACTCATGTGGATCTTTATCTGAATGTGTGACAAGGCTGCTTGATCTCATTTGCAGTTTATTTAACTAAATCGGAGCATTTCAGTCAACCTGGCTGTATAGTTGGCCGATGCGATGGATAACCGACTCTCACCATCTTGGTTTTGCTTCTTGCTTTTCCTGCTTCTCTTCTTCCTTTGGTTTACAACACTCTGGGCCTCAGCCATCTGCTGCAAGCATGTCATGAATCTCTCCACCTCGTCAAAGCAGTGGTTTAAGATCTCCTGAGAAACATTTCACACACAATTGGACTTTTCAGCCATTTACATCAGCAATTAATGGGAGTTGTTTTACACGTGGCAGTTGAAATATTATCGTACACAGAACGAATGCCAGCACGAACGCTAATAAAATGCTGTGCAGCACGTGACACGGTCGCCACTCGATAATCTCATTTTTTTGTAATGCATTAGTTATTCAATATTTGGATCAAAGTTTTATGTTATGATTGTGTTCATAGCGCCCAGTGACATGGACATCATGTCAAATGAAATCCAATGCAGTAACTTCACAAGACACTGCAGCCTCAAATATTTATATGGTGATTGAATAATATCCATGTTTTGAGGAACTGAACATTATAACCATCGACTGGTGGTGGTTTATGCAGGGCTCCCCTTATTTGAGAGGTATTCAAGTGCAAAAATGGATGTATTTTCCCTCTTATCTGTGAGAGGCCCTTTTTAAAAGGTTTTAAAGTTGTTGTTTTTTTGCTCTTTTAAGTAAATATAATACCCCCCACACCTCTTTACATAGACAATGACTGTCTTTAACTCCTGATTTGATATGTTAGTTGACATGGTCATTTTATGGCTACCAGGAGTCAATGGTTCGATGTAATATTATCAAAAACAGAATAGTCAGTTGAGTCACACTGTGTGTGGTTCACTAACTACTGTAAACCTCATGAGACTTTACTTTTTTTTTTCTTTGTGCAAATTGAAACCACCTTTGAGTTGAATGTCTCGTTTTTGACCACACACACATGCACACGCAAAGAATATCTACGTTAGTATCGAGTACTCACCACTTCTCTCTCTGCATTCTGTAGAGAAAGCCCATTCAACTCCGTACTGGCACCATTCTCTGAAGACATAAAGAAAATACCCATTAATGCAAAGACAGCTGCATTCACACAAACGCTAAACCTTCTGCAAGCAGGAACTTTTATCCATGCGAAAGATTAAGAGAAAACTCTTTGTACCGGTAATAGATGCTGATGCCAATAGATACTTTACCTTTGCCATACTTTTCATAAGTGGACAGCAGACCTGGTTGAAGCTGCTCTCCAGGAGGGATCAGCACTCGGACACCTTGAGGTTTTCGTGGGACCACTAGAGGAGGTTGTGCTGACATCTGTTGGATGTGGTTGCAAACAGAGGAAAGCTGAGCATGCAATATACACTGAAACCACTTTACTGCTCCTGCACATCGATTTTAAAAGCCTGTGACACTTAAGTGGACAGAGGAATCGACATTCCCTTAAAAGATGTCTTAGGATTTGGTGGCTGTAAAGCCCATAAAATGTGATTGAAGTCATTTTCATTCTCATCAAACCATTCAGTGGTACTTGGTGCTCTGCAGATGGTGCAGAAACTACTTGAGTCACTTCACTGACAAGTCTTCCTCAGTAAGGTGAAGGTCTACCTCCCTCTGCTTGACTTTTTTTACCTCTCAGTTAGACTTTTGTAATTTGTTGTATGTTGGTTTGGATTAATCATCACTCCACCGTCTGCAGGCTATATAAAATGCAAGTCCCTGCACTGGCCTCCAGTCCATGTCAGGAATCCACTTTAGACTTGTCTTTAGAGTCTTTTTTTAAGGTGGTATGGTGCCACCCTCCATGTCTGAACTTCTTCCAACCTCACACTCCAGCCAGAGCACTGAGGTCTACAGACCTCAGTAACTCTTGGACATTACAAGATTCAGGATTTAAGCCTTTTCAGCCTTTTCACCCTAATCTGTGGAACATCTTCCTTCTTCACATTAGGGCTGCTTTATCAGACCCTTATCATTTTACAACATTGCTCTTCGCTGGTTTTGAGTCTAATTAGTCTGGTTATCATGTTCCTGGTTGAGCATTATGTCTTGGTTTTTATCATGCAAGCACAGTATTATTTATTTTCCAATTTTATTTATTTTTTGCTAGTTTTAGGATATTTCACTGATTTAGTGACTGTTGATTGTATTTATATTAGTATGACTTGTACAGCACTTTGGTTTAGCTGAGACTGGTTTAAATGTGCTATAGACATCAACTTTGACTTGACATGAGCTTAGAAATGGCTTATCATAGGATATGAGTGATCACAAACAACTTTTTGTTGATTTACAGTGACTCTGCCCTCTAAGAGGAACAACTGGACCCAAAACGTTCCAGGAGACTGACAGAGCTCACTTGTTTTCTGTACTTTTTTTCACCCATCAGTGCATACACTGGGGAATTGTGTTTGGATCTAGCAATTTATTATTACTTTTTTTTTTTTAATCGATTTATTTTTTCCAGTGTTAACATTTAAATCAGTTTATCTTGGGAAAAGGATAGCGGAGAGCTACATATCGTCACATTCCGCATGTCAAAATTAAGGAGACACTATTGTGTGCGCACACTTGCACGTCCGCATAGTTGACAGGTACACAATACAGGAAAAACCACTGTCCCCAGGTGGTATGTGGATGACACAACCATCAAAAACTTTGAGAGAACCTTTATCAGTTGAATTAAATGATAATAAATGAATTAACAAAAACAGATCATTACCATTTACATTTACATTTTTCCCCCATGTTTGACCTTATCTCTTTCAGCATTGAGATAACGCAGTGAACACTTTTAAGCAACAGATTTTTAAAAAACATCTCAATGCAATTGTAAATAATTCAATACTCCAATTTAACAATAGTAATTCCAGCTTCCGAATGTTTACAGTGACATAAGACAGCTGTCGTCATCTGACAGGAGTATCTCTGTCTTTCTTCCTGTCATTTTCCACCCTCTCTATCCCTCTCTCTTTCACACACACACATCAAACACAGTTAACTCACAAAATCTAGGCGCATCACTGTACCTTTTTGTGTGTTTTGAGCTTTTACATCCAGATCACAAACACCGATCCTCCTGCTAAATTGGATGTGCACTGAGCTCAGTTGTATACAAGAGGCCGTCCTACCTTCTTGAAATATGCCAAACAAGAAAAACAAGTCTTGCACTTTCTTTGCTGTCAATCTGTTTTGCTTTCACCCTCCTCTAATTCTCTGATCTACACACACACACACATACACACACCCTCCATTCTTTCTCTGTATCATTGCTAGTTTCTGCTTCCTTACGACAGACGTTTCTGTCAACAATTACATGTGACTTGTGCCATGAAGGTACAATTAATGCAGTCCTCTTGAAAGTTTCCACATGCACAGATAAAGCACCGTAAACACATATAATAAATATAATAATATTTAATGGTAAAAGTCATTTCTGTATACATTATGTATACTGTATTTCTCAAAGCAGAATCGTCTGTTCTACAGAACATTCTCATTGACAGAGTGAAACCAAAGCAAATACTTAACCCAGAAGAACCCAGACCCATTTGTCCTTAGAGGAAAATGATAGGGAATATAAAACAGACCAAATGGACCACATTTATCACATTTCTAAAAAAAAAAAAGTCAACTACCACCACCACCAAGCGTCAAAGATCTGTAATGTTACTTTAAATTGCCCATTTTTGGTCAATTTATTTTAGTTTCAATCATTTGTTACACCCGAGTCACCATTGGTACTCGGAGAGGGTTAAATGATGAGTCGTGGTTTTTCATGGTTTATGACTGAATAAATAAAAGACGATCAATACAGTTCAAACTGAGCGGATTCATTATGTGCTTGTGGACTCTGAGTTTACTCTATGAATAGAAGGGATGAAACACTGAGTTAAAGAGGTTACTTTTATGCAGGTGAGTAGTGACACCAGCAGGCTTCATCTGACCCTGCAGTTTTCCCCACTGACATGATGCATCAGCTGTTAAAAGTGGAGGTGTTTTAAGCAAAAATCAGACAGTGAAGATGTATAGATTAATTTCAGTGCTTCATGTTTCAGGCAGCACTGCTCATATATAAGACATCAGAACTGCAATTCAGATGTGCCAGTACTGTATATCTATCAAATGGGATTTAAATCCAATCAAACTTCCTGTATATGTATTTATTGTAGAATTATTACGTGTGTGTTTTCATCCAAATGTTCAAAAGTAAATGAAGAAGAAGAACAACAAAAAAGTTTTTTTTATGTAGTAAAAATAAGTTTCTCAAACTGTTAAAAAAAACCAGACTCAGCTGTGCCTAATTTTCAGTGATCATATGAACTGAACAACTCGATGAAAATCATTTTTTGGCAATAAGGGGCTTTTTGTTTTGAGTTTATTTTTTACGGTAGCAAAAAGAAAAGTCTTAGAACAAAAGAGATACTATTATCTTTACTTTTCTTTTAATGGTTCCAGCTTGTACCAAACACTGAACAAAGACATAACTGGTGCTTGAAAAAACTCAATGATACTCTACAGTCTAAAGGTACAATGTCAACAAACAGAGGAAATGAAAGTAGAACTCTTTGGGAATGCGGGACAGGGTGTTCATAGATTACAATGTGAAGAGCATGAAAAAAATTTAAATAAATGAATGCATATTATTTGTAAAACACCTGTAGGACAGTCTCAAAGTGCTGTGAACACCATACCTGCAGGAAAGCATGATGGAGGTTCAGTTGTGCTGTGAGACTGCTTCGCTGCATAAAATGATGAAGGAAATCAGAAGATAACCGAGGCATTTTCTAGTGACACGTGATACTCAATGTCAGAAAACTACTGTCGATTCAAAGTGAAAGTCTCGAGTATTAACGCAGCACTTAAAAGAGTTTGAATCCATGGCTGTGGAAGGAAGGCAGAGACGACCAGCCCACAGTTGTTAGAACTTCCTGATGGATATAAGAAACAATTAGAAACTGCGATTCTTAATAGAGCCCTGGTAAAGTGTGCCAAATTATGCTTGGGATGTGTTTTTTTTATATCCTCAGATCTCATGGCATTTTGGCCAGAGGAAATAATTTAACTGCAGTGTGTGACTGGTTTGTGTTATCTTCAAAGATTATCTACTTGAAGGATTAGTTTGTGTTATCGGTAAAACAAGAGCTTCTTTAGACTTTTGCTTTCCTCTGCAGCTTTCTCTTACCAGTCTTTAATTAATGCCTGACAACTTAAGTTGATTCAAATGTAATGCCTAAAAGGGTAAGGATGTAGGAGGAATAGGAGGAAATACTTCTTGGTGGAAATGGGCCCTTCTCAAATAACCTAGCAAGCATTTTTCTCAGTACAAATCATTTTGGAGCATTTGCTCCACTAGAGGGAGAGGGGCTTTCCTCATTCGCAACCAGCACGTGGCCGAGACAATGAAGTTACTTTAAACTGTCTGTTGTGTGTCAAGGAAGCCTTTTTCTTCATGTCAACACTGCATGCAAATCCACCATGTAACTGATTTAGCATTAGGATTTTGCGGAATGGCTTACAGAACATATCTCTCTTTTCTTTTTTAATCCATTAACAAAAAGGACTGCGACGATATCAAATCAAATCAAATTTTATTTTTTATGGCAACTTTCATACTTAAAAAGCAACACAAAGTGTTAAAAACAACATAAAACATACCAACCGTCCCACCCCCATAAATACCCATAGAGACACAGAGACACACACAATAACCCAGAAAAACTGTTGTTGTTTTTGTTTATGTGAGTCAGATGTTAATCAGAGGATGCCTTTCGGCCGCAGCTTTGCAAGTTTGCATCCAGAATCTGCAAAACTACTGGACAAGCATAACGACATAAATTACTTAAATGAAAGCTCGAGCTGTTTGAGTTGCCGTGAGTTTGCTGGGCGCTGATTAAGACGCAGACAATGGGTGCTGTTTTTGTTCCGCTAACAACCCCTGGATCTCTTTCAAAAGTCTTTAAACTTGCAGTAAAGCTCAGTGTGATATGAAGGGGGTCGCAGTGGGCGTCCAGTAGTTCACACACAGCGGTGTATTCTTGTGTTGCCCTGCCCGCAGCCAGAATTTGGGACAGATCAGCCCTCTCGGTCTCCTCATTGGCTCAGCTGTTCTAACCTCTCCTCCGTTTCTTCTTCAGTTTGGGGCGACTGACTTTGTTCCAGTGCACGGAACGTGGCTTCAAGTTGTCAAAAGCTGCCTGCTGAGAAAAAGCGTTCGCCCCCTTGTGAACTACCTGGGTCGTGCTGATAGCCTAATTATTAAAGCTGCTAAAAAAAGAAGTGTTTAAAAGTAGCCTTGTGAGAAGACGAGCAGAGAAACCAACACCAGCAAGATTACTGGAAACTCTACTCCAGAGTGGGACGGTGCTGTCAGCATGGTATGTCCACAACACACCGTTTTCCCTGCGCTCTCCATTAACGTGGCTTTAGTGTCTAACCTCTGCACAGCTCGCTCCTTCTATTCGATTTGTGTTCAATCTAATGGATACCGTTATTGTTTGTGTAATTTACAGTTAACCAGCTCCTTTCTTTCATACTTTACCAGCCACGAGAAGGCTTTAAGGCTGTGGTTTACTTCGTTTTGGGTGACTCCCCCATGCACCCGAGTTTCTGTGCATTTTGTGCCCAGAATATCCATACTGCTAAACATACAGAGCCGCACGATTAAGCACAGATTGTAGTGAAGTAAACTACAGGAAGTCATAGTTAAGCTTTTTTTTTTTTTTTTTAGTCTGCTGTACATGTTGAGCAGGATAAACACATTGCAGCAATCTATTGAAGTGTGCGCGTGTTTCTCCATTAGTCTTGTCCAAAATTCGGGTACTCTTGAAGAAATAGCTGGCAATAATCCCTATACCTTGATTGTCTTTGGAATTCTTTTGAAAACATTGCTAACATGTCTTATTATTCTTGGAAATGCATGGTAAGACATACTGTGTGTGTGTGTGTGTGTGTATTGGGGAGGGGGGGATTTTTCCATGAGCAGTAGGCTGACTTGAAGGGGTGGGTGAAATTTCGGAATGTGTTTGTGATTGGCAGCTGTGTTATGTAATAATCAGGGCACTATCATGTTATGTGTAACTGCCAGTATATAATAATGATAATGCTGTGTGGTCTATGCCGTTTACCCCTTCAGGGTGTCGATCCTTCTCCTGTCTTTTAATGTGTGCTGGGAATTTTTCCAGAGAGGATGACAAAATCAGATTGAGTGATATGATTTACATATCTGTGCAGCTGTGTCATGTCAATAAACTCTAAAGTGAATATAAACTGTTGCTCCAATTCTGTAGCGACTTAATGAAAAAGCGCCTGTTTTTCTTTCATCTCCTTCCTATTGTCCAGAGAAGTTTTATTCTATATTTTGTGGCATTGAGATTTATGTGATTTATGTGTTTTGCATAAGACTGACATCAGCATTGCAGCAGTTCTTGCGGGCCTCTGTTTTTTTTATATTGACCAGACATTAAAAAGCAGCCCTCTATTTTTTCCTACATTTTCTGTTTTGCTCACATTGTAGCTGCGTAACTTGATCCGGTAGCGGCTGACTTGAAAGAAAGTTAAAAGGCACTGTGTGGCCTGTTAGCTGATGGCCTGATAAGTGCGACTGTTTAATTTACTCTTGTTCCTAGAAAGAAAGTTATAGGTCCAGAGTGGGCTGAGGGACTTTTATAGGGGGGGAAAAAAACGACTCCTGCGCCTCCTCAAACATGATGTTGGCATGTAGACTTGCATATGTGAAAGGGGCTTTATTCCTACTGTTTGTACAGAGTTGGGGGTATCTGCAAGCTGAGGCACTTTTTCACCTGCTTTTGCTTTGAGACATTTAAACTGAAAATGTATAATGAAACAAAATACTTCAGAATGAACTCAATGCTTTACGTTTTTTTTTAGTAATAAGTGCACATAGATAGATATAAATGTCCCTACTGCTGTGTGTGTGTTTATTCTGTAAATATGGGGCAATGTTAGAGCATCAGTACAGAGAGCTGCGTTCTTCTCCTGTTCCCAACTAACAGTAATGTTCTGCACAACTAGTGATGAACTGAAGTCTGTGTTTACTTTTTTTTGATAATCCCAGGCAATTTTCTAAAAACACCTCAGTCTCTATGAATAGAAACACAACATTTTTACTTCTGTCCACTGCAGTTCAGGCGGTTGGAGCATGGTGCATGCTTTTGTTTATTTACTCTTCCCTACATACAGAATTGTGGTTCCCCGTTTTCCAACTACACCTAGAGATAGCCTCTGACCAGCCGATGCATAACATTTTTTACAACCGCTCTGTGTAAGAGCTTTGTGCTTGCCTGAGTGTGTGTGTGTGTGTGTGGAGGGTGGGGGGGTGGTACAAGAAGATGATTTAAGATTAGCCTAGTATAGAAAAAGAGAAGGAAAGGTAAACATACTGCAGTTATTTTGCATACAAACGCAGAACTGTAGAAAAAGCCTAGCCTACTGAAGAATTGTGGGAAAAAGGTGCTATTTTCAAAAGGTGCAATACAATCCCTGCTCCCCTTAAAGCAAATTCAAATGTGAACAGGCTGGTTCATAGAACAAATGTTCTTCTTCAACAAACTGGAGGACGGGAAATAGACTTGCCATGTCTTTAAAGAAGTTTTGATTCTCATCACGGTGGACACACTTAACTTTTCAGGGTTTGAAGGATGTCATCTTTTACGTACAAGCCCATGTCCCTTTAATGTTTTTCGCCCACCAGGCACCGGTAATTTTCTTTTTCTTTTAGAAAATAGAGAGAGATGTTGACAAGGTCACTGTTTTTTTCATCTATTAGTAATGAGTTGATGTGTTATGGTTCAGTCTACAATGTCCAAAGTTACACCCTCGAACAACTGTGGCTTAATTGCTCAGTAAGTGACATATCAGATAAGTTGGTTCCAGTAAAATATCCTCAATAACTGACTAACGACTTAATCTAAACGGTTTAATCAGCTAAATATACTGGATGGTGTTGAATACAAAACAACTATTACAACCCAAGCATGTTTGGTACATAATAATTGAACTCGCTGGAATGTATGAATCTATCTGAAAGCACTTTGATGGCTTATTTTAATATTGTCTGTAGCTTGTAAATCAGGCACTTGGGTCCCTGAAATGTATAAACCTGTACATGAAGCCCTGTACATATTTTGTTCAGAATCGTGAGTTTTCGCATTACTAAATTAAATCTTTTCTTTCTTTTTTTTCCTGGTGTTTGTTTACCTGCCTTGTCACCAGCTGTGCCCTCTACATGGCCGACTCATGCACCTCAGCACCACCCACAGTATGAACCAATGTAAACCCAACACCTCCCAGCCGACTATCCCTCCTGCTTCCACCCACACATCACTGAATGGCTACGGCCCCCCACCCCACATTTTCCCTCCACTCTACTTATGTATGCATACTTTTAACATAGTCTCACACTCCTCTACTCCCGTGTATATATTTCTGAAAGCACCTGCCATATCTGGCCATGTGTCTTGAACAGTCATGCACTTTTTCTGGGTCATACACCTCTTGTAATTTTCCATTCTCACCAGCTGATACCAACAAGGGCATATGTAAATGAGCATGATAGGTCATGTCCTGTTGCCTGCTTGTCTCATGTTGAGACATTTTGGATCTGACTCACTCCCCTGAGCTGACGTAGACTGTGAAGATTTAGTGGTCCAGGCATTGAAGTTGTGATAAGAAGTGTTACTGCATGTGAAATTCCTCATGTTTCCTCTAAAACACAAAGCCTGACTTCTGCTCCTGTCTTAGGTTGATTAGGTAATCGTTTCTCAAAAATAGCTTCTGTGACAATAAATCGACTGGTTATTACTGAAAAATGTTGACCATTCATAGTATCAGAGTCTGCGTTGGACTTCCTGAAAACCTTAGAGATTACAACTTACTAGTATAGTGTCTCACTGTTGTGTTTGATGGTAGAAACCAGAGCTTAAGCCCACAACTGACACTATAACGACAAAGTACAAAAGCTGCCTCTATTTGCTTTATCTCCTGTAAGACGACTCTTTTATTGTCATTTCAGCTTAGTCAGAATACCCCATTCAAACTGT
Source organism: Leuresthes tenuis (assembly GCF_036924035.1). NCBI lineage: Eukaryota > Metazoa > Chordata > Actinopteri > Atheriniformes > Atherinopsidae > Leuresthes > Leuresthes tenuis. Next base: position 15,842,234 of record NW_027325371.1, read on the forward strand.
CACAGGCTGTCATGGTAGCACATGATTTATTATTGTCTGTAGTCATGAAAAATTGAGTACTTCCCATAGAAATTGTTTGCTTTTCTACTTTTCTAACAAAAATTCTAACATTTGATTCTTTTTTTTTTTTTAAACCGGCTGGAAATTACGCTTTTTAATTACAGTTTATAAAAATAATATGTCAATAGATATATTGTTGTAAAAGTAAATACACCCCAGACAATAGCCTTTCAGCCCTCACCTAAACAGTTTCTGACATCAGTTTTTTATTTTTATTTTGGGCTTATCTTCCATACTATAATTGTCCATTTTTGTCTTTTTGAGCTGCTTGTTGGTATATTCGCTGGTTTTCTAAAGATCATTATGCTGTTAAATGATCAGTTTCTGGTTCAGCTTCAGCTTTTAGCCGGAGCTGATAAATTCCTAGTTGATTGCCTGTAAGCTGATACAGCAATTCCATTCCATACCATAACATTTCCATCTCCATGCCTCACAGCTGGGATGAGATTCTTCTTCTGACCTGTATTTGGTCTGCAACAAACTCGTCTGCTCTGGCTGGGACCAAAAAACTCATTGATTCATCGGTCCAGAGCGCATTACAAAAAGTCATCGTCCATATGTTCACTGGCAAATCCTTATGTTGTTTTTGGAAGGTGAAAGTCTTTTCCTGGCATGCCCCAATGAAAGTCAAACATGTGCAATCGTTTTCTGATTGTAGACTTTGAAACTGGCAGCTGCAACAGTAACTGTACCAGCAAATGAAATTTTAAGTTTCTTGCAGACTTTTTTTTTTCATTACAAAATTTGCTCTTGGGTTGAATTTGCAGGGATGGCAAACTGGAAGTTGTTGTTGATCTTCTTTGCAGGTGAACAATTTATTGGTTTGGAGATCTTAATAAACTCCTTGACAGATTTCATGATATCCACTACCCATTTTTTTTAAGTTCCTTGAAAGCTCTTTAGATCTTGGCATAATGACACCGTACACCTTAATAAGGGGGTAGTAAACAGTGGATTTCAGAAGTATGAATAAGAATTTTTCGTCTGATGATTAGTACCTAACCCTTGGTTCAAATTTCATAAATCGGAGGATGGGATTAACATAATGGTGCATGAAATCTTTAATCTGGCATATCTATGTAGTTATTTAGCTTTAAATCACTACAGGTTTTTTTTCACCACATTTGTGTCAGTCATGTTCAGTTAGATTAAAAAAAAAAGAGCACGCAACTTTATTTCCTGAAATGCGAAACACACATCTTCTTCATTTAGGCACATACACTGAGTCAGTGGGGTTACATGATGAGATTAACTCAATTATAGCTATAGTTGGGCTATGCTCCTTATTTGAGCAAGGGTAATTATCCTTGGATATATGGCAGTGAATGAATCGAATCACTGACACAAAGCATGTCATACCCTGGTACGATAGGTGGCGCTGTACCCATTTTAACTATCACTAATAGAGCCACTTCCAGTTGACCTCTTCACCACCACCAATTCAAAGGTAGTTTCCTCAAACTGGAAGTACTGGCACTACTTTTCGCTCATTGAAATAAAGGCAAGACTGTTTATGTAACATGCACGCTACCCCCAGGAAAAAAAGACTTCATCCACGTCTGCCTCAAGCAACTCGAATCTTATGAAGAACCTCACATCAGCACATGCTAACATGACACTTGTTGCTGTTCCTGCTTTTGTACTTGAATTATTTTCAATATTTAATATTGTTACTTTAATGAATATTTAAGGATAATGTTGTTTATCGTGCAGTCGGCCTAATATACAGTAACAGAGATCTTCACTACTTAATGGCCAGATTTTCCTTTGTTTCTTTTTACCCAAGTTTACACGTTTCTTAATTTTGCAGTTGAATTTTATTTTCAATATTTATTTTTTATATATTTTCATTTCTATGCATGTCATACGGCAGGCTGAAATCTATTGAGTTCAAATAAATACCAAATGTTGTAAAATACTGTATTTAGTTTTTATTCTTCAATCTTAGTATAAACATCTTTGATGTTAAAGATGTTATAGAACGTAATGGCGTGTAGAAACTTGAAAAGTAACGTCACAGTTGCTTTGCTGAGTAACTGATTACTCTTACTGAGTACCTCTTAATGAGGTAACTGAGTTACTAACTCAATTACTTTTTGGGAGAAGTCATTTGTAACTGTAACTGTTACTTTTTTAAAGTAAGATAACCAACACTGGTGTCCGGTAAATGTTTTGCTTTCATAAGCTGTATTGTTAAATGGTAATGAAATCCTTATATCAGTCAGATTTGTCCATCTTTTACTGTTGTTTTTGAACAGACAGAGAAGCCTCCTCTGGACAGCAACGAGGATAGAGGCTGGCTGGGAGAGGGGCAGTCTGAAGCGCAGCTTACAGCTGTACCCAGTCCTGGTGGAGATGCAAATGATGCAGATCGGCCGGCGTGGGACTCTAAGTTCCAGTATGTGTTGGCGCAGGTGGGCTTCAGTGTAGGCTTAGGGAATGTGTGGAGGTTCCCATACCTTTGCCACCAAAATGGAGGAGGTGAGTGTCTTTTTTCAACAAAAATGACAAACATCAGATGATACAGCATGCAAGAAAAGACTCTTTAGCCTTACATGAACTAAAATCAGCCTTCCCTCCCTCCTTCCAGGGGCCTTCATGCTGCTTTATGTTTTTCTCTTACTGATTGTGGGAGTTCCACTGTTTTTTATGGAGTTGGCAGCAGGCCAGAGTATTCGGCAGGGCAGCATCGGTGTATGGAAGCACATTTCCCCGAAGCTGGCAGGGATCGGCTACTCCAGCTGCTTAGTGAGCATTGTCCTTTTTCACAGGTTCCTCACTCCAGGTTTTGGGTCAAATTGACAAGTTATACTTTGGATGATTTATTAGTTGGGACAGGTGAAAGCTGAGGTGGAGAAGCAGCAAAATCCTCTCTGTTCTCTATGAGACTCCTTCACTAAAGCGCAGTGATTAGCCATGTGTCAGCAAAAGGATTACCCAAAGCTTATAGCATTATGTTTGGGTTGAAAAATTGGAGCCGTGATCAGTGTTTTTAATGTAAATCCCTAACAGAAATCATTACCAGACTTACTGTTTTCCCTATAACTATTGTATATTATTAAAAATCTGTAGCTTGTACTGTTTATTCGCCTTCCTATAAACAACTTACTTTCTATGCCTCGCAGTACCGTGTGTATACTTAAGGACAATAATGACATCATGTCATGCTGTAACTTGAGAGAGGCAGTGTGCTGTAGTTCTTTGCAGGCAGTTTGTTGCGTAACAGTTTTTCTCTACTGAAGAAACAAGCCAAACAGAGTACAGAAGAACTTTCTGTGCTCATACAGCTCAGAAACTAGATTTATAGAAGCCCATGCTTTTTCGCTTGGTTTCCCAGTCACAGTCGATGTAATAAACCTCATTCTCTTGGCATCACATGCTTAAAAACACAGCATTACAAAGCTAAACCCTATTTTGGTTCATTTCGATTTAGCATTTATTCCACTAAAAGTAGAATTTCAAAGAATATGCTATGTAGTGTTTAGTGCATTTTGTATCCCGTATCTTAAGAATCATACTAAAGAAAATATTCATCAAGTAATTAATTCTTTCCTCTTCTCTAGGTTTGTTTTTACGTGGCTCTTTACTACAATGTTATAATTGCCTGGAGCATATTCTACTTAGGTAATTCCTTTCAGTATCCTCTGCCATGGGAACATTGTCCAACTGATGGAGCCACCAATGACACAGGTACACTCATAACAGAGCATTTAAATCAGATACCTGTCACATAGTGGCCAGATCAAAGTCTACAGTGTCCTCTGTCTTCAATCAACAGTAAAGGAATGTTCAAGCAGCTCCCCTACGTCATATTTCTGGTTTCGGAAAGCCCTCGACATCACAAATTCCATTGAAGAATCTGGAGAGTTTAACCCCATCATGACAGGCTGTTTATTGGCTGGTTGGGCAATTGTGTCGCTGGCTATGATCAAGGGCATCAAATCCTCTGCAAAGGTAAGAAAAAACTGAGCTGGAGGGATGACGATATCAAGGTTGATTCCCTCAGCACATCCCTCCTTCACACATTTTTGCTCAGATCATTCTTTAAGGTATACGGTGAAAGTCTGAGGAACCATCGGTGGAAACAGGAACAAATGACCCTGTATATAAACCCTGTATTTACTTAGAAATAGTGCAGAGACAACATTATTAAGTAGAGAAATTTAGAACTTTTAATTATTTTTAAACAACTTACAGTGTATCCTCACTTTGAGATAATCCCCTTTTTTTCTCTTTGGGAACTGAAGAAGCCAGTTTCTTTGATTATTTTCTTAAACAAAAGGTTTTCCCATTCTCAGTAGGATTTCAGCTGCTCAACAGTCTGGCTCCTTTGCTATATTTAATGTTTCATAATGTGCAAGTTGTGAAGCGTGTGCACTTGTTTCCCAAAATGTCGTGTCTTTTCTTTAAAGTTTTCTGACACATAAATCATTCTCTGTTTCTTCTGGTCTCAGGTGATGTACTTTTCCTCAGTTTTTCCCTACGTGGTGCTCTTTATTTTCCTCGTCAGAGGATTGATGTTGGATGGTGCCATGGAAGGAATCGCCTACATGTTTTATCCCAAAGTAAGCACAGATCTTCACAGAAAAGATTTCTGTTCTTCATTTTGATCTATCTAAATGATAAATTAGTATTCTAAATATTCAAAAGGACTTTTTTTTAGTCGAATTATTGACTCAGTAAGATTTCTTTTGTTGCATTTTTTTCCAGCTGGAAATCTGGCTCAATGTACAGGTTTGGCGGCAGGCAGCTACACAGGTTTTTTTCGCCTTGGGTCTGGGCTATGGCTCTGTTATTGCATATTCCTCCTACAATCCAGTCCATAACAATTGCCACAGGGATGCACTGATGGTTTCCTGCATCAACTTCATGACATCTGTGCTGGCCTCGCTTGTGGTTTTCGTTGTGCTAGGTTTTCGTGCAAAAAACATAGCGCTACGCTGCGTGGCTGAGTACGTATGCGAGTGTGCATGATAAAACATACCTTCTTGATTTATATTGCTGTCCACATTGCAGAGACTTGTTTTATTGTCTGACTGAAAGGTGGAACATTTGATTTGAACCTCTTCCAGGAATCTAGGTGTATTTAAACTCATGTCATCTAACGGATCCAGCCAGCAGTGGTGGCCTCATTTCAACGTGTCAGACCCAAGTTCTGTGTCCATAGCTGAATACACAGAGTGGTACGATCGCTATGGCTCCATGGTGGGTCCTAAAATCACTCACTGCAGTCTGGAAGAGGAGATGAACAAGGTATGTGTTAGCTATAAAAAAAAAACAGCTTACAAATTTCAAAACCAGCTTCATAATGATCTCCTGAGAAAATGCCACCAGGGGACACGATTAAAGCGAAAATAAAGGCCACTTTAAGCAGATAATTAAAGTCAGCATGCCAAGTGAAACTGATTTCATGGGTGGAGTCTTGGAAGCTGGCAGAATGATTAAAATAAGCACTGAAGATTTAGCAAATGTTGCTGATTGGATTATTGAAGCTGTTTATGAAATGTCTAAATGCACTAATTCTTAGGATTTTTGTGTCTTATGCAGCCAGAATATGTTTGTAGTCAAAAACTAGATTTGTCAACAGTAATAAAGGCAATACACTCCAAATACGTTTTATTTCAAACAAGGTCAATTGTGATTACGCTAAGTGTGAATCCAAAAGTTTTGTTTGCAGATCTTGAAGATTTGCTTCCTCTTGGTCTAAATTTCATAGCTGGACCCATGGTGAGAGATGTAAGACATAAAGTACCTTGAATATCTATTTGAGTGACAATTTGCCAGAAAGGTAAATGCAAAGATTACACCTCCTGACTAACTGGGTCTTTGGCTATAGACCTGCGGTCTTATACGTGACCTATATTTGAGCTTTTAAAATTTACATAGTGTTAGCAAATCGAGAGATAAGCGAGAGACTTTATCTCTTCTGAGAAAATAGATTTGCTCTGAGTGGGCATGTTCTTTTTGATTTAGTGTGTTTTTAGGTAAGAAGAACTTTGCAGAAAAAACGTTTGGATTCACCTTGTAATCACAAACTTATATAACTTTCAACTAGGCTTTTTATTTTGCTCCAGTGTGTTTAGAGTTAAGTTCATGAATCTTCTTTGTGACTGCAGACCTGTTTGATTGCGTAATACTTACACATAAGCAATTCCATATGAATCAACAATGTAGCAGCGAGCCAGAATACATAAAGTTATATGTAGAGGGATAACAAGATGGGAAAACTGATATCACGGGTTCAAAAACAGATGTGGAAATGCAGAGGGTAATTTAACCCAATATATTTTGTGTGCATTAAGCTGCAATGAAGGCAAATAGATATGTCCAATAAAGAGTGGTAATTCAGACCAAGTCAGTTTTATAACTATGCATGAGATTAGGTTAGTGCTGATGTTCCCAGGAAACCTGCAGGAATCTGGGAGGTTCTGCAAAAGATTGCAGGTAAGTGGCAAGTCAAGGCAAGATGAAAAGGTAAAAAGGATAAAAGGTTGTATGCTGTGATAGAGGAAGGAAAGGAGAATTTACTGAAATAAAGAGAGTCATAAAGAGATAGAAAAAGTCATGCTATGTCAGTTTGTTTTATTTAGTTTAAAAAAAAGATCCATACCCTCAAAAATAGGAGTTCAGGAAGAGTATAATGGGTACATGGAGCTATTTGTTCAGATGTGATCCCACAGTGTTGTACTGTGTGCTTGCAGGGTGTTGAAGGGACGGGCCTGGCGTTTATAGCATTCACTGAGGTGATGGCCCTGTTCCCAGCCAGCCCCTTCTGGTCCACACTGTTTTTCCTGATGCTACTCAACCTGGGCCTCAGCACCATGTTTGGGACCATGCAGGGAATCCTCACGCCTCTCATGGACAACTTTAGCGTCTTAGGACGCCACCGGACCCTTCTCACTGGTACTGCACACTTATCAACACATGTTCAAACACCTCTCTCTATTAGAGACGCTGAACGTTTAGAGTTTCTAGTCGATGACGGACCTGAAACAGTGTGTCTTCACTTGTTTTCTCAGTTAGCGGAAGTGATTGAGAACTGAGAAAAAGCACGCTGGACATTAATAGTTGTATTCTGAAGTGATTTAAAAGACAGGAGATATGAAAGCCTGAATGAAAAAAAACAACAACAAACATATATCAAGATTCAACCAAAGAATTGAGCTTTGGTCTGTTACATTGTATCAAATAAATAATATATGCTTTTCTTGTTCCTGCACTCTTACCTGACACCGTGTTCTCACCTGTTTTTCAGTGTCTGGCTGTGCTTTAGGGTTCATAATAGGATTATTATTCACCCAACGCTCTGGCAACTATTTTGTGACTATGTTTGACGACTATTCTGCGACTCTGCCATTAGTCATTGTCGTCATTTTTGAAACCATCAGTGTGGCATGGGTTTACGGCACAGATCGGTAAGAAACAATATTTCTGACATGTGTTGTTGCTATGAAATTATCACCACAATATTTCTTTCGAAAATGTTTCGTCATGTCTTATTTTCATAGAATGCTTACCATGCGAATATTTTCCAACCCTGCAGCTTCCTGGATGATATTGAAGTCATGCTCAAGTGGCGCCCTCCAGTGGTGTACAAATATCTTTGGAAATATGTGTGTTTAATGGCGATGATCGGTCTCCTGACTGCCAGTTTGTTGCGCATGGTCTTTAAAGCCCCCACATACACCGCCTGGAATCAAACCACTGTAAGATGGTTTTTGTCTAAATATACAACACTTTACAGTCAAAATCACTTGTTATGATTTACAGTTTTCAGCCCCAACTGGGAAGTCTTTATAACAATAGCACTTTTTCTTTTTTTGGTTCTTCTCGCTCTTTTGAAAGTGTATCCTACTACAAACATGTGTTTGATTTAGTCCCTTTAACATGTAGTGCCTCTAAAGTAGCTGCACTGATGCACATGAAGTCAAACAAAATCATTCTGTTGTTATTTTTTCAATCCTTTGCATTCAGTGAGATCAGCAGACCCTTTGTATCTTTTATGGTGATAAACTTCCAGGCTTTCACTGCTGCTTCTGCTTTTTGTGGGGTCTCTGGCTTTAACTTGGCCTTTAGAAAGGAAAGCTTTACCTCGGTCAAATTTAGATCTGGCTGACCAGAGACCATGTACCCCACCCCTTCACCCTGATATGCCCTTCTGTTACTTTTGATGCATGCTCGAGATTAGATGTTCAAAAAGTGTCATTGAATCTGAGCACACAAAGCAGGCAGACCCTGTATACCTCTGCACTCATTGTCATATTCTTTATCTGCATGGCCTCCCCTTTGTTCCAGTACTGACAGGCAATCTCAGTCGAAAAGGAGTCAAGTCAGTTTTGAGCCATATGTGAGCAGTTTGTGCAGAAAACAGATCACACATCTGCCCAAAAAGTATTTAGTGGCCAAACTAATTTAGTGGTAATGAGCGAGAGAGCGTGGACCCAATAAACAAAAACTGTATAATTATTGTATAGCTGGTATTACAGGTGTGGCTATTTAAATGTTGAGAGATAAGCAACAATTAGTTTGAATAGTTGAAAACTTTTGTTGTAGCAGTATCAACTTACAGTTTTTATTTGTTGATCTGTGGGTACAGCTTCTATAAATTTCTTGGACAAATAATTAATGTAACAGATAGAGCCAATCTCAAATTTTCATGGTCAGTAGCTAGTTATTGCAATGTTAATGTAGTTTGTACTAAGGTGAAAAGCTCTCTCCCATGTTTTCTCTCTTAATGCCATGCCTCCTCATTGCTTTAGGCTTCCGAGATGACTCTGGAGTACCCAGGCTGGGCCCTGGCTATGATTGTCATGCTCATAGTCTTTGCCAGCTTGCCAGTGCCCATTGGCTACATCCATTCCATGTTGACAAACCGCATGGTCCAAGACAGTCTATCCCAGGACGGACCTGGTCAGGAGATGCACCGTGAATTGTACACCAAGTGCAACTCCACAGATCAGCTGGATTCCAACTCTCATCAATCCCCCTATGAGGAAGACGAGGGCCGTCCCAGGACTGTCTTCCTGCCGGTGGGCAGCGAACGCTACCGGCTCCTGCCCCAGCAGGAGGAAGAGGAGGAAGAGGAGGAGCAAGATACAGGTGTCTGAGTGTGCCATTTGAGGGTTTATTGTTTGTGAAAGGACAAAATTTTGAACCCAAAAGAAAAAAAGGGAAGTGTGAAAGAAAATGCATACTTAGGAAAGATTATTCATTATCAGCATAATTCTTTAATAGAGTAATCATCTCTGTATTATCTGTATATATTAAGCAACCTTTAAATTGTTGATAAGCCAAAGTTATTTTAACAATGTTTATTATTGGTGGTTCATTGCCAGTCAAATACAACTTTTTTCCTTTAAGCTCTCATTTTTTCTCTGAACTATGTATATGTTGTTCAGAAAAAAAAAACACTTGGAAATGCATTAAAAAGACAACGGGCTGCCAAAATTGATGAAACTGAGTATCAGCCGCCAACATGTCAAACCACTGTAGGGTTGACTAGCTTGTCTTCATATGGGAGTTACAACTGAGTGGCGTTTGAACTGTAGAATGCAGCCACTGGTAAATATGCTTTATGAGAGGTATTTTTAGCTAAACAAGTATGACGTTGCATGAAAACATTCTACCTTAAAGAACTGTGATGTGTTTGCATATCTGTGTGTGTGTGTGTGTGAGAGTGCGTGTGCAGGCCTTTGTGTTTGAATGTTTCTGTTATGTATTAGTAGCTGTGAAATAAACAAATGTGACAGTAGTGTGACAGTAGGGTCACTTTATTTTATATTTGTATAATTTTACCTCACAAGACCACAGCAAAGTTTTTACATGGGTTCAGACTAAGTGATCCTTGTAGCGATGGTGTAAGGTGCAGGTTGGCAACTTAAATAAATCTCTAGATGGCAACAGTCTGACCCTGTTTTCTCATGATTTGCACTGTTGAAACTCGTTTAAGATTTCAAATTCTGAAAATGGCCTCATATCTTTTAACTCGGTGTTCCTTATTTTTGCTCTGATCAAGAACTGGTCAAAAAAAATTTTGGTTTTTCAGCATTTGTTTTATTTTATTATTGTTACTTTGCTAACAGAGCAAAATATAAAATTGTGTGATCATTACAGCATCAGCTCAAGTGAACACCTTTGCTATTAAAACACACCAGTGCAACTGACTGAGACTTAAACTGTCACTGTGTTCAAAGACCTTTTCAGCAGGAGTGACTTTTGTGTAACTACTTAAGTTGGTTTGAAACCTCTTTTAGGCAGCCATTTCATATACTTAATGATTAATATTTTAATTCTGAAATGTCAGATATGACATATGGAATGTAAAAGTTGGGGCATCTCAGATCAAATTTCCTGCAGTGAGTACAGAAGCATTTTAAAAGATTTATCTGGTTTCTAGATGACAATGTCATTGATTCATCTTTCTCTAACATTTGAGACTTAAAGAGTCTTTCCTGTTGTCTGTTGCCCAAAGCAACAGATGAATTCACCTGAATACCTGAAACAGATGAAGAGGTATAATTAAATCCTCCACTGTTTTTCTCCAGATCTAACTTTGCCATGTGCTACCTGAAGGTTTAACTTTTAAAAATATATTGGGTCTGTTTTAATGTTTGCAGTAAAGGTTTTCAACTGAAGACTCATCCATGAAGGTCGTATTTTTGTGTCACTTTACAAGTGGACACTGCAGAACCACTTCACACTTTAAGTCTTCCAAGATTTTTTTTTCTACATTCTACCAGACATCAATTTCAGCTCTATGTTTCCTGTTAACATTTAATCACACAAAAAAAAAATGCCAGAGTGCCACACATCTAAGTAGAGGTGCCTATGGCTTCTGATTGTTTAAACAATGAGACTGTGATTCTGACACTTTGAAATCGCATCTTCTGCTAGATCTTTTTGACTAACAAGTGCATTGAGGTGTCATGCTCCTCTGCCCTTTTCCCCCACTCTATATTTGTGCATAAGATGCTTTAAATGTTGAATGGAAAGTGTCATCTTTAATTCTATTCGTTTTTATTCATTCATCTTAAAGTATCAAAAGTATACACTGTTAGAACTTTTTTTTTTTAATTTTAAAGTCCTTTGTTATAGTTTTATTATATCTGGGAATTGATTAAACTCCTGCTGACAAATCTTTCTTGCCATATTGTGCTAAAATAGACCAAATCCTTAAGCCACAACAGTGGCAAAAAATGCACATCGGGGTTTTCTTTCTGTGGCTGTCAAAGCATTAACAGTAAGTCTTAGTAAGATCAACAATGATCATGGTTGCCTAATTGGAAGTAAATTTGGATTTTAATGTTTAAAATCCTGTGCTATTTATGCTATCACATAAACGCAAAAAAAAATCTTTCAAAAGAGACCAAAAGCAACATTAACCTACGCTCTGTACACCTGTCTGATGCTTATCTGAAACTGAAGTGTAGGTTGGTGTTGGTAGGGAGGGATGAGAACGAGAGACACAGAGAGAGAGAGAGGAGAACAGCGCGCGCTCAGGCAGGACAGGAGGGCGCGCGGGACATCAGCACACCGGCCGGGTCAAGGAGCTGCAAGGATGGAGATCCGACCAGACAGGTTTAAGGCGGCAGCAGGGAAGACTTTGGGAAAAATTAACAGGTGTGCATTTATTCTAAATTATCTTTAATCCTTATTTTTGACTTGTGCCGTTTCTCACGCGTTTTAAGGTGTGGAACAAAGCGATGCGTCCAACTGCGGGTTTCCATCTTCCTTCTCTCCTGCAGCCAGTAACTTTCAACTGGAGAAAAAAGTTTATGGACGCTAGCTGAAAGGGAATGCAACTGTTGGCTTAGGTCACAAAGATCTTGTTGGTAGTGACAAAAGTCCAGTTTTACGCGCCGTTCAGTGGCGTGTTAGGATTGACTAAAGTGGGTGAAAATGGGTCAAGAGGTGGAGGACAAATCTCTCGATTCTGGTTTATTCGCAGTGAACTGATGCTTCGATGCATAGTTTTCGCAATTTGCACGTTTGTTCTTGTGATATTTAGTTCAGGTCAAAGTGGTGTCTCTGACGCGTAGAAAGTCAGGTTACATAATGTTTCCGTGCGTTTTTGGCATGACCTGGTTGAATATGAGCGCTGGCCAGATGGAACCATTCTATTCCTCCAAATCCATCTATCTATCTAGCTATCTTAATTTCAACTTCTTTTCTTTTTTTGACTGATTAACAGTATACCTTCCTTCAAGTACGTAAGGACCATTTTATTGTCATTTTTAGATTTAATTCAATTACGACTTTCTCAAGGCACCATTTTTTTTTGCACATATCTTTGTCTGAGTGTTGGATCCTGGGGTATTGGCCCATGGAATGTACATATGATATTTAGTTTCTAGGATATTTAGAGTTGTTTAATATAATTTGCTGTTTTGATCATTATTGTGAAAATCTGACATGGCTGAAAGTTTGGGTTGTGGGCAGTTGGTTATTTTAAAAAAAAGCAGTTTCTAGAGACATTTGTAATGGATTAATTAATTAAAAGAACAACTGAAAAAATAAGCATTTGCTATTTGCAGCAGTAAATTGTAAAGGGGATGATGTAAGGAAAGACATACATCTGCTTAAACTCTACAGCCTTTTTTATGATACCCACGTTGACTCTTTGAGAGAGTTCATGAGGACGCAGGTCTTTATCTCATAATGTCAGTGAAAATTTTGAGAAAAGATCAAAATATATAACTATTTCCAAACACGAATCTGCCAAAGTGCTAGATATATGTAAATAAAATGCTTGTCAATGTAAAAGTTGCATCACAGATTGTTGTGCTGACAATATTTCCGTATAAAAAAGAGATTAAAGACACTGATAGACCCTCATGAAATAACTATTGCTTTAAGCTTCCGCTCTCTCAGGATTTGAGGTAGCAACCAAACGTATAAATCCCGTCCTGAAATAGCCTGTTTTTCAGTCCAGCTGTCGAGCCATGCAAATCCCTGAACTCTCTCCTCCCACTCACTCCATCCCAGCCATGTCACTTCCTCCAGCCGCTGTCTCCTCCTCCTCCATCCACTGAAGGACCAGCAAAGGCAACTTTCAGCTGACTGGGGTCTCCCAGATTAACAAACAAGCAGATCTCGGGCTTTTTCCCTCTTATGCACACGGTCACAGCTGATGCCGTGAGAGATATGACACGATGGACTGGATTGAGATCTGTTTCAGTGGGCGTTTTCCCAGCTTATCCAGTGACTTGTGGCATTACGCCACCACATTGTTAAGTACAAGCAAATGTTACCAAAAAATAAGAGAACATTGGAATCAAATTCATGTATAAAAAAAAAAAAAACGAAAGTTTTTTTTTTTTTAAATGCGCCTGCGGGTGTATAAAGGTGTGTATGTGCAGAGTTGTTGACTCTTGAAACACAGGGCGTCCCTTCACTCTGCAACAGGATGAGAGCAATCTCACAGCTGCACTGACAAAACCGTGATCCCCCCCGATGAAAGCAGCCAGGAGTTCATCTATTATTTAAACATTTTCTCCATCAGAATGCATCTCGCGTTTCTATATTAAACTCCACTAGGTAAGCATAAACGTCAGCAGTGTAAGGTCAAGTCTGTTCTAAATCTCTGCTTTTATGTGTCCAAATAAAAACACAATAATGATGCACTTCTTTATCTCTACCCCTCATGCCAGCTTTTCATGAAATATAATCATATAGAATCATCCTTGTCTCCTCATAAAAATGTTGGTAGTATGTAAAAGTAATTGTTAGTGTCGTGCATTCTCATAAAAATGCCCAACACTTTATTGCAAGACTTTTAAATTGATTTGCAGCTGTGTGCATCTTCGGGATTGCTTGGTTACATTGAGAGCTTATGTTTCACCACACATGAGTCAATACAGAATATAACAGTAATCCATATTTAATCCACCTTACTTGCAAGTGGAGTGCATTTTTCTGTTGCTCCCTTTCACTTTTCATTGTAGAAGTGGTCTGAATAAAATATTCAAACAGTGCTGAAATGTACTGCAGCTATAACTGGATTTTTCAGGCTCTGCTGTTGATGAAATTACAGCCTTGTATTCTTTCTTTTTTTTTTAGTCTTCACTTGTACTAATCTTATTCACTTTTGCATAATTCTCTTATACACAGTCTGCGACAGTTTAAGTTTAAAAAACATAAGCAGATGATGCATCTACCATGGCTGAGCAGTTTAAACAGCCACAGCCACCCATGCCTGGTTTTTGGCTGTAGTGCTGTTAGTATTCATGATATCAGTCCAGCTTCAGTTTATTAACACTGCTTTAGTTTTTAGGATTGAGTTTTAAACTCAGTGGTATTGACAGCAACAGTAAAACATTCTAATAAGTGTTAATATTTGATGTGATGGTCTCAACATGACTCATGCTCACACACTATTGTTGAATCCATACTCTGAATAACTGCAAATAGAAACAGTGTGTGTGTGAGAGAGAGAGTATATATGCAGTCAGCACTCACACAGTGATTGTTTTGTAAGTATTTAAATAATAAGTCTATGAAGGTCACACGTGTGGGCATTTAAACACTGTGTGTGTGTGTGTCCACAGGAGAGAGGAAGAAAAAGTGTGACAGGATGGGGAGGAGGGTGTCTCCCTGGGTGACACAGTCCCACCGAGACCCAATCTGTTCGCTTCAGAGAGAGTTACAAGCGGGAGACACCACTATCAAAATTACAAATAACACAATTTTCTATTTCTAAAATGAAAATCAATCCTCAAGCCACTTTTCAAACTGTTGAAATCAGAAGAAAGGCGTTAAAGATGTATCAATTCTGCACACAAATGTGGACAAATGGAGATCAGGGCGTTATATAACATTTTTTACCCCCCACACTGTCTCTCGCTCTGTCTATGTCATCCTCATATGAGAGGATTATGCAAAATACTCTGTGAAGTGGTGAATTTAATATACAGTCCAACGTGAATCACAGGTCACCAACCAGCGCATGAGAAAAGTCATTGTAGGTTTACAAATCAGAAAAAAGTTATCAACACTAACCCTCAACTTCACAGTAAATGTTTTAAACGATGGCAAATTATTTCAAGAGTTTAACATTTCACATTATAATGTTTATTTGGTTATCAAGAAAATGTACAATAATGACAATGGCTAACAGGATATAGTAAGTTGCTTTATTTTAGGTACAACAATCATAATTGAAACAAAGTATTAATCCAGAGTGTAAAGGCTAGTGATTTTTTGTCAGATTCTTATTCAGATAGGCTTAAATTTGGTGTGTCTGGTGAAAATCTGCTCAGTTGAGGTTTAGGGTTAGTAAAAAAACAACAAAAAAAACCTTGTTGATAAATGCTTTGAGGCTAAGGATGGATGGTAGGAGAAATTTGTAATGCCTGAGGATAAAGATGACCACGGTGTAGCAAGAATCTGAACACACTTGCACAAAGCTGCGACATTGTCAGCAGTACTTAAACTACAGATGTTAGAAAGATATTCTACAAAAGGTGCTTTTGATATTACGTCTGATTCAGTCTTGTTACATTTTTTCTCAGATGTTATGTCATACGTGCCAGCTTTGTGTAATAAGATACAACACAAATATTTGTGATGACTTCATAAAGGTTGATAACTCAAAATAGGGAAGAAAAAGAAAAAAAAGTGAAAGATTCTGTTGTCACAGGCCTCTTCCGCTCACCTTCCTGTCCATCCATCCCTTTTCGTATGGAGTCTACCCCAGCTGTCATTGGGTGAGAGGCAGGGTTACAACCTGGAGAAGTCCGCCCTCCTGTCCTCATGATGATTTAGATGAATAAGATATGACTGCTTAAAAGATAATCAAGCATCACTTTTAATTCTGTGGCCACAAGGAATTGTGGGATGGAACTATATCTTTTTTTTCTTTTTTTTCTTTTTTTTACAAAGAAAGAGCCAGTGTTTCCTATGCTGAAGGAGACAGTAAAGGAAATGCTGAAGTTCCTTTCCTCAGCATTTAGAAGATTCAAACAGCTGCTTCTTAAATACTTATTTCACGCAGTAAAGTTCCTATGCACTCAAGTTGATTAGACCGGACCCTAACCTTGTACTGAGCCTGTTCTTATTGTAATTATGATATTTCAGAGAGCCTGTGGTCATGGGGCTCCTGTCTGCTCATGCTGATTTGCTCATTAATTGTTGCCAGCTGAGGCCAGTCAGTTCTTCGCTACACTAAGGGAATATGTTCCATCAGAAGCTCAGTTGATGCAGCTTCCACTGAGTCGTTATTGTGAGCCTCAAATGAAGGTAAATGACCAGGCAGAACCGATTTTCTTCTTTTTTGTCCTGTCTCATGCCTCAGCCTGTACAGGAACCTTCCCATTGTTTCTTACAAGCACAGATACCAAATTAAATTTTGTGGTGGCAGGTACACATGATGCTACAATATTCGGTAGCAAGTTGATATTAAATAATAAATACAGGAACACCCTTACCTGGGCTATTTCGGGGCACTTAAAAACATACACACAGGCACAGAGCGGGATGAAATTGCCCTTTAGAGGGAGGCATCCCTAATTAGCAATCATTTTTGCTGTGGGCTAGCCTCGTTAGCTGGTAGCATATGTTTGGTGTTAAGATGCAATCTGTCTTGTTCTTTAATAAGGATCCTCCTGCAGCCTTCACTAATTCTGAAGAAAAAGTCAGAGGTCCACTCAGGGGGTGAGTCAGCACATTTGTTTAGCACACACAGGACAGAAGCGTGAGAGCAGCCAACTGGTTCAACTGAAAATGTGCACACATCTTACTTCAATATGTTGTTTAGAGTCTCTCTTGTATTTTAATGCACTGTGGCACACATACTAAAGCATCTCTAGTGGCCAGTGCACCTTCTGTCCAATACATACCCACCACCTGTGTGTGCTGTAGATGCTGTGATTATGAACAAAGGCATATAATTGTCATTTTGCCATCCCCTCTAAATCAGTCGAGTAAAACCTGAACGTTTTATTGAACATGTTATGCTTAACCTGAAGCATAAATCAGATTTTAAAAGCTTTCTCATTTACAAAAGGGCTAAAAAGTAAATCACAGCTCCCGCATGACCTCAAAAGTGTGTTGTGACGAAGGGAGAAACATGGCGAACCATGCACGGTGTTAGTCTGTCCCTCCATATTCATTTCCGGAAGTAAATCATTTTTGTAATCCTAATCTGAATTCTGTGACAGATTAAGAGAGGGACAGAGAGGCTGCAGCCTCACTAATCTCCTACAGATTCAAAAAAACGTTGCTTTACAAAGTATTGCTTTTCTGCTGTACGTTGTGTTGTATTTGACAAGTAGAATCATGGATTCACCTTTAATTTAACACTATACTTGCACATCTTTTTTCTTTCATTTTCTACGTATTAACTGATTGCATGGCTGGGCAATAAGATTGCCTAGTCTGCTGTGTGGAAATGGGGGGAGGGAGTGCAATCCACAAGCACAACGAAAAAAATATAAAAACAGCACAGATGAAACAGACTGTGTGTGCAGAGAACCAGACACACAAGCCAACAGATAGATAGATAGTGACAGATTATGGTGTAAAAGCTGGAGTGAATTATTTATCTGACTAAAAAACACATCAATAATTAACCAGAGCCAGAGTCTGACTCGTCTTGTGTTAGCATTTGTGAATAAGTTATCTTGGCATCTCAGAAGGCTGAGAAAGTCTAATTGTGGAAACCTACTAAAGCCCACTTTTGAAAAATCCTTTTAAAAACAATTCTCAACACCTCAGTCATTTGGTTGTGGTGATTGTGCTTGTTTCTACGAATGATTCTCCACTCACTGACTGACTGCATCAGTCAAGTACAGGGTGGATGACTGACATACACTACTCACAAAATGTTAAGGATATTTGGCTTTCGGGTGAAAGTTCCCAAATGATGCGACCTTGATGAACTGGAGCAACCATGAAGATTAAATTAGGCCTGTTGTTCATGCAGGGGCACAATTACTGGATTCATGATGTAATTCAAGTAGTATGGGCTTGTCACTGTACAAAGTATAGGGCAGTTCTGTACTGACTAGACACAACTGCCCACACTGTAACACCAGCACCAAAGGCTCGTCTGGGGACAACAGTGGCTGATGCATGCGCTGTCCTTGACGTCTCCAACATCGTTGGCGGCCATCATTTCTGCTCAACGTGAATCGACTTTCATCAGAGAACAGCACTGAGTCCCACTGGTCCCTTGTCCAGCGTAAAAGCTCACTGGCCCATGCCAGATGATAATACCTGTGCCTGGTGGTGTGGTCAGGTACCCTTGCAGGTCATCTAGCATGCAGACCACGCTGATGTAAATGATTTTGAATGGTCTGACGTGTCACTTGGGTGCCTCTCACCTCCCTTAAATGTGCCTGAAGTTGAGTGGTATTCATTATGAATGAAGCGGTCATCAGTGTGGGATGTGGCCAAAGGAGGTCTACTTCTATGCCTTTCTGTGACTCTTCCAGTCTCGCTGTAACAACCTGCTGATGACACTCTGTGACACTCTTGCTCAGTGGCTGCATCCGTCTGAGAACATCCTGTTTGAAGCCTCGCAAAGGCGTGGTACTGTTGTTCAATTGTTAGGTGTCGCCTTGGTCTCATGATGTCAAAATTTGAACAGCATGATAAGGACTGTTTATTAAATATCAATTCCAATTGAACCAGGAAATGTATTGGTCAAATCCCTGTTGTGAATTTTTCCATTAAGCAAAAAGTACTGAAACAGTTGGACATGTGCATTCAAAAGTTTACAGAAGGTCACATTAAGTTCACCTGTGAAGATTCTAATGCATTTTAGGTTGATCCTGAAATTTCACCCAAAAGCCGAATATCCCTAACCTTTTGTGAGTAGTGTATGAGTGTTCGTTGCTGTGAACTGAAACATAATAAAAAAACATACTCTTACGTTAAGATAGAAATTCAGTGGAAACATTGGCACTGTGTCCACTGTTTAACATTAATCTGCAGCTTGCAAGCACTGAAGCCTGCTGGCTGCATGTGTGTCTGTTAGTGGGGGAGTGCTGGTGAGCGTTTGGAGGTTTTCATACACAGATGGCCACTCTTCTTACTTCTCTGTTTGACTCCTGTTGGAAAAGAAGTGACTCTGGGACATGGCATTTGATAAGACTGGTCACATACATATAGATCACTGGCCAAAAAATAACAGAATTTTTTTTTATGCCTTTTAAGTACATTAAGAAAAATTAGTTTGTCTAAAAGACATTTCACACAATAAAATATTTTGAGGTATAACCCCTTAAATATTAATGGCAAACAGTTCAGTAAATTGCTGAAGCTTTTCCACAGAACTACCATTTCATACAATTAACATCAGTCAAATTATATCAAAGAAAGTGTTTTGAGTAGAGTAGTTCCACGAAGTAAACATTTTCTACATTCATTTTCTCAAGATAATCCATTACATAAATGGTAAGGTTAGGTCAGTGAGCATTGAACAACCCACATGTTCGGACTGATGCTTTTTTTAAACATCTCAGTGATGTCATCAAAATAAAAAAAATCACTCTAAATGCACAATATGAACACTCAAGCTTGGCCGTTCTGGACTAGAATGTATACAGTTTGATATCAGTCTACAGAGAAGTTTAACAGCAGCATTGTGTCAAGTGCATCTTTGAAGGAGCAGATACTCAGGAAATTTTCTGTTACAGCTCTTCAGATTGTGATGGCTGCTTCAACATGCTGGGAATAGCTGAGTCAGACCCGACTCCACATATGGTCTGCGTATGTCTGCGTGTGAGACACCCAAGAAAAACTGTGAATGGAAATAAAACCAAGAGTTGGTTGTAAAGGATTTTGTCATTTCTGGGATTTATAGCTTGCATATTGTAATTGAAATATGTTTAGTTAGATTGCAAACATATTGTCAAGAATTGCTTGATTACATTTTAATTACATCTTTGGAAAAATGCCAGTTTGAGATGTACAATTGGATCAGTTTGTCATCTGTGTCGGCTAATGAAGGCTTTTATGTGAAATATTCACATCAGCCAAACATCAACACTGACACAGAGATAAGGTCATATTTGACCTTGTTGTGGCTAATTTGAGGATTGTCAGTGGGAGAGGATCAACTAAGCTTGTTAAAGCAGGATGAAGTCTACAGCTTTAAAATTAAATAAAGATGAATGCTGCATATTTTAAAGGTAAATTTAATTTTGATGTTTTAAGATTGCCTTTGTAAATTTGGACTATCTCTCTTGCTTACAAGACCAAGGTCTTGTACGTGGCCTTCACATTAGAATATTTGCAACCAAAACTTACGCCAAAAAACTGCATCCTACAAAGTGTAGAATACACGCTTTAAACTTTAATACTCAAAACTATTCTGATTAGATTGTATTTTTCAGATTTCTTTCTATAATGCACATTTAATCATGAGCTACTGGACATTTCAAAGGTATTCAACCAATCCTGAGAAGATGTCATGGCTTCAAAATATCTATGGTAGCTCTATGTGGTGTCAGCAAAATGTACAGTACATGAAAAATTGGTATTATTATTTGGGATTTGTTCAAGGATGATGAGACTGAGCATTTTGTGTCCAAACACATTTTAAACTTTTACAGCTTAAGAAAAGGTTTTCTTTCAAGCACATAAAAAACATTAAAGGTTTTTTTTTTTACTTTTCTAAATCCCATTAATTCTCTCTTTAAAGCAGGAATGCTCCCCAAAGATCCCTCAAGGGCTTCTTCAACCAACAGAGGACTGATCTGATCTCGTTCACAAATTAACTGTAGGGCATGTTGACCAAATAATGCAGGACTAGGTGCTAAAATACAGAATTCCACAAATCAGACAATCAAGTCCAGACAGGAAGCACAGTGAGATGGTTTCTGTCTGGATCTAAATACATCAAAAACCCCAAAATAGGCTGTGTTAAAAATCAGTGTTGGATTTTGGATGGTGGGAAGAAGCCAGAGTATCCAGAGAGAACCCACACATACACAGGGAGAACATGCAAACTCCACACAGAAAGGCTCCAGCCATGATTTGAACCAGGAACCCTCTTGCTGTGAGGTGACAGTGCTAACCACCACACCACCGTGAAGCCCCATCTTTTTATAGGCTTCCACCAAAATCTAAGACATATTTGAAGATATTTGGAGGACTGGCTCATGGTTCTCCTTTGCTGTGTACTTCCTGTCACTATCTGCTCTCAGGCTGATTGAGAAACGTCAGCCAAATGGAGAAACCATTGAGTTATCAGCAGAGGGCCGTCCTGAGCTGGTGGAGGAGAAGGAGATGCCAGTGGTGGACTGTACCTGCTTTGGTATGCCCAGGCGGTACATCATGGCCATCCTGTCTGGCCTGGGATTCTGCATCTCTTTTGGTATACGGTGTAACCTGGGTGTGGCCATTGTAAGCATGGTCAATGACCATACTGTCTACAGAGGCAATAAAGAAGTGCTTGTGGTAAGTAGAAGAAAAGAGATCAAAGTTTCTGTACATGTCTCTTTTGTATAAGTCTATCTTAGACAAGCCTCTGCATGACACCAATATCTACCCATACATAGTAATTAATTGAACAACAGTTTAATTTTAGTAGAGAAATGCACCTATATAATAGTGCCGAGCTATCTTGCTCCTTGCTCCTGTCAATCATTTTGCAATCTTTGTTTTGGAGTACATCAATTAAATTTAGACAACACAATGTTTGATGGAAACTGTGAGTACACCAAAAAGCACAAACATTTTAAGGGATGGGGAACAGAAAAATCAAAGTGCATTTATTCTTGATGGACACTTTTGAGTGACTCTTTTTAAAAAGATATTTTATTGTGAACTAACTGAGTCACAAATCTCTCGTCTTTCCAGGCTGCACAGTTCACCTGGGACCCAGAGACTGTGGGGATGATCCATGGCTCCTTCTTCTGGGGCTACATAGTCACACAGATCCCGGGTGGCTTTATATGTCAAAAATTTGCAGCTAATAGGTTATTATCCTCACTTTTGCAGTTTCTTCTCCAGAGTGGCAGATCTGTTATATGGGTTATTATCAACACAATTATGCATTTTGTTATTTATTACAATACATTTTTTTGCAATAATCAATATGACATGTGTAAGCTGAAGACAAGTAAATCATAATGGCATTAAAGATAAAAGAAACCCTTTAACAAAATTCTGCCATGATCCTCTCTCAGTGGATTATTTGTATTTTCTTTTTATTTGTCCTGTTAAGCTTTTGTTCCCATTGACTTTTCAATCTGAGGCAGTTTATATGTCTTCTGTGTGTTTAAGAGTGTTTGGCTTTGCCATAGTGGCCACATCCACCCTCAACATGCTGATTCCATCTGCAGCTCGCTGCCATTACAGCTGCGTCATACTTGTCAGGATATGCCAAGGCCTTGTTGAGGTACAGAATGTGTCTGCGCACACATCTTCTCACTGGACTTCATTCATGAACGTTGTTCCTGACTGTATTTTGTCCTTTAGGGTGTATCATACCCAGCCTGCCACGGGATCTGGGCCAAGTGGGCGCCTCCTCTTGAGAGAAGTCGATTAGCCACAACAGCCTTTTGTGGTAAAACACCTTGCTGATATTCAATGTCTACAGTATCTGCAGATCACTAGTGAAGCTGGGTTTGAACATGAGTTCATGAGGGTAAAGTAGCCAAAAGTTTATCTTAAGTTTAAGAGGGCATATAGACTTTCAATAATAATTGCATTGCACTTGAAGTGCAAATATTCTGCAATTATTTAGCTAGAAAAATTCATTATTTGTTGCTTTTCTTTGTGTTTTACATTTTTCAGGATCCTATGCAGGGGCAGTGGTGGCTATGCCCCTAGCTGGGATACTGGTGCAATACACTGGGTGGTCTTCTGTATTCTATGTCTATGGTTAGTACCCTTAGCCTCCCAACATATCTTTGATTACTGCATGATTACGGCTCTTCTGCCTGGTAATAATCAGTACAGTAACAGAAAACAGTTATAAGAATCTCAAGATATATTTATTATTATTATTTTATAAGACTATTTATTTTATCTCCCCTCCTTTTTTCTTAGTTTTATTTATAACTCATTTGTCTCTGTCTGTCCTCCTGTGTTTCTCTCTTTTGCCCTCCCAGGCAGCTTCGGGATATTTTGGTATTTGTTCTGGATTCTGGTGTCATATGAGAGCCCCGCAGCCCATCCCACAATCACGCCAGAGGAGAGGAAATACATCGAAGATGCAATCGGAGAGTCAGCATCATTTCTCAATCCCCTTCATGTATGACATCATATGTTGTTCAGTCAAGATTTATAAGAAACAAAATCTACTAGTTAATCGAGATGAGATGAATGATATGAGTGTGATTATAAGCACACACTCTAAGCTGACTCCCAAGTTTCTGATCAGTCTTACTGGAGTCAGTGGATGCCTAACTTTTTTTTATTTGGTGGCAGAAATTTAAAACCCCATGGAGACACTTCTTCACCTCCATGCCAGTATACGCCATCATTGTGGCCAACTTCTGCAGGAGCTGGACCTTCTATCTGCTGCTCATCAGCCAGCCTGCTTACTTTGAAGAAGTCTTTGGCTTTGAGATAAGCAAGGTGAGTTAAAAATGATTATATTTGAAAAGATAAAACACATCCCTCTGCTATGGAGAAATGGTAGTGCCTGCATCAGTTAAAACAACATTTTGCATAATTCTTTCATAATTCACAAGTTTTTAACCACTTTTACTCACTTTTTTCCCTCACTTATAAAGCCTTACAACCTTTTCTTGCATGTTTGCTTGTATTAATTCCTGCAACGTTTAATTTACCCCGTAGTATATCCCTCTTTTTCCTGTGGTCGCAACAGGCTAGAGCCTATTCTAGATTACACTGGGTGAGAAACGGGGCTGACAATCATGCATGTTCACACCTATTGTCAAATTAGAATAGTTACAATTAATTTATTAACCTAGTATGCACATTTGTGGATTGTTGGAGGAATCCAGAGCATGCAGAGGAAAACCACACAGACAAAAGGCAAAAACAGACAGAAGAACGCTGATCAGCAGACTCAAACCCAGAGCCTTGTTGCAGTGAGAGAGGGGGGGTAGTCAATTTAGCACTGTGCATTTTACAGCTCAGCCTCACTGAAAAATGGGAAATAGTTACAAATTAATTTTTTATCCCACCAAGCAAAACTTTCAAACACGTTCAAGGTCTCTCCTGCATTGTACTATCCGCTCCCTTTTTTTCTGTCTATCCAAAGTTTTTTTCTATATCAATTTTAGTCTGTTTTCCACTGAGATAATGATGATGTTGCACAAAAGGAGATCAGTTCTGTGAGTCTCACAGTCATCGTATGAGAGTCTGCAGCACTGTTGTTCTCAAAGTTTGTTCCATGAGCTGGAATAGAGTACTTTGCCCCTCGGTTTGCTGATTTCGTCTAAATAAAAATAAAAATAATATCAGAATAAAAAAGCCCAAATGGTGTATATGGAGTTGGGACTCAAGAGCTTACACTTTTACCCGCAACTTCTGTTCACATCATACACTCTTGATGGATTATAGCAGCTATTGTGGGTGTGTTGGGCTGATGGAAGTCAGTGAGAAGATTTTTTTTTTTACATGTCCTCCAATCTATTTTTGATGCAGCAGAGCAATCCCAAACCATTTCCACATTTTGCACCACCATGTTTCAAAGTAGGTATGAGATTCTTCTCCTGCAGAGTAGTCAGTTGTCAAATATGTCTGCTGTTTCTGTCCTTAAAAAGTCTGTCTTTCCACGGTACATTTTAGAAGACCTGTTTTTGTTTACTGGCAAGCTTTAGTTCCATTGTGATCAATCTTTCAGACACTAAATGCTTTTCTCTAGCACACCTCCAAGTCAAGTTGGTGCAATTTCTTTTTCACTGTAGATGAAGTACTTTGACAGTAAAATTAGAATTTATTCAGGGAGCTTCAGGCAGCAGGATTGCCCAAATACACAGATTTTTTCCACATGCATATTTTCCAAAAATCTGAGGCAATGAGTGCAAACGTACACGTCACAAAAGCTGCAATTATTAGAGCTTGAGCGATACACACAATTTTTTCCATACTTCAATATTCAGCACAGTAACCCTTTCCATTGAGAATATTTTAAAAGACTGAGTGGGAATTGATCTGATCAGAATGCCGTACATATATATATGTGTGTGTGTGTGTGTGTGTGTGTGTGTGTGTGTGTGTGTGTGTGTGTGTGTGTGTGTGTGTGTGTGTGTGTGTGTGTGTGTGTGTGTGGTCATATGAGAACTCAGCACCTTCAGAAATATATATGCTTAGTCTATAGTGCAAAAGCATTGTAATGCAAAAGTCACCATAGAAATTTCCTAATTAATTCATAACGTATAAAGGATTATATCACAATAATGATTACTTGATAATGTAATTTCCAGTATCAGTACCCACTGATGCATAATGGCTCCTAAATGGACTAAGTGGATTATTTGGATTTACCTTTTTACTTCCTTCCTTTTCATTGATTAGTTAATCGGGGGAATGGATAGTTTTTGTGAGATAAAGTATTTGTATTGATATTTTAGAGGTGATGGGCACATTTCCATTACCATGGTGGATTTCATTAATACAATACAGCAAATGTAAATAAAAGCAGGGGTCGTTCAGCAAAATAGAGAAGCCTTTGGAGTTGTCCTTCTGCTATTTTGGAGTAGTTATTGCAAATTATATGACTTTGGTTGACGTTTAAATAATTGTCTGCTACAGCATTAGATTTCCTCTTTGGTGTCTACCATAACGAACGAAGGCAGTCTAAACTAATGTAGTTCTGTCTATGTTTTTATTTAGTGGAGAGAAGAGAGAGAAAGGACCTTATATTTCCTAGAAACAAGTCTCTCCTAAAAAGAGTCCGAGGGACTGCATGACATTATCTTGGTTCAATTCAAGTCAACATTTGAACGTTAAACGTAACCATGATTCGACTCGTCGTGCTATTTTCAGCCCTCTCATACATGACATCTCCCTCCTCTTGTTGCTCAGGTGGGCATGGTATCAGCTTTGCCCCATCTGGTGATGACAATCATTGTGCCTATTGGAGGCCAGCTGGCTGACTACCTGAGAACCCACAACCTGATGTCCACCACCAACGTCAGAAAGCTCATGAACTGTGGAGGTGAGACTGTCAAACATGAGAGGAGGACACTGAGGAGCAAAGAAAATGAAGAGACGATGACACACAAATAAAAAACCCAACCAAACTAATGTTTGGGTTTGTTGAGTGATGTGATATGTGTGTGTTTGAGAGGAAGAGATGGGATATTTAGACTTGTCTGTTAATTCTGAAACAGTAACTATTGGCTATGCTAATAAAAAATTAATTCACTTTGGGCTTAGAGACAGCATCTCTGAGAGTTAGGTATGCATTTTTAAAAAAGATCTTCTACTTCTTAAGATGAACATTTGTCACAACATCTGTGTGTGAGTAAAGTAACATTTTACAGAAGCACACATTTACTCCAAACGTTCTTCTTTTTGTGTAGAAATTAAGATGATTACCATAATCGACTTCTGTGTGCAATGATGTTCATATTAAAAGAAAAAGAGCAACACTGACAAAAATCATCTGTAATGATGGTTAGAAATCCCCTAAACTACAAGTTCTAATCGCATTTCAACACTGTGTGTGTTGTCTTTACCCTCCATCTTCCTCCAGAAGAAGTGCAGCAGCTGGCAGTATTAGAATCATATTAATATTTTAGCATACCTTAAAGGTCAAAAAACACAAGTGCCATTTCTAACATATTCAAAATGCACTACTTGATAATCAAAAGCCAGTGATTGTTTGATGAGTCTTAGGTTGGGCCTCTTTTTTTCTTTCATTTCTCACCTCTTGTGTTTACGTGGATTTGTTTCCATGTTTTAGGTTTTGGAATGGAGGCCACCCTCCTGCTGGTGGTGGGATATTCTCACACGAAAGGTATTGCCATTTCTTTCTTGGTCCTCGCTGTGGGGTTCAGCGGATTTGCTATCTCAGGTGAGTGACATTCTAAACCAGTAAATCCTGAGTCAGTCTGATTTGGCGTGTCACCTTTCAACAACATAAAGATGAGAGTACATTTAGATTTTGCAATCAACAATTTCTGTTATAAACACTGACTGTAAATAAAAGATGGAGGCAGATACCCCGATGTCACTCATTGGTTTTTGGACTGTTGTTTTGAAGCATTGAGGTCGCCATCTTAAAGTTTTTGAGCCACTGTTGATGTTGAAAAAAATTAATCTGACTTCACAACAGGCTTCCCACTGGGTAGCAGCCACACGCTTAATTAAGAATTCCTCTAAGCCTAAAGGACTTTAAACCTTTATAAACCCGATTAACAATTTGATAATTGCGAGCGTCCCTGGACAAGTGAAAGAGCGGGTCGCCTCCAGAAGCAAGTCAGTATTCTTGGGCAACATATTACAGTCCAAATTTACCCCAGTGTATCCTCAGTGTGTCAGTGCTGCCCTGCAGGCATACTGCAATTTCTAATGCTCCCATTTCTAAAGAATGCATTAAATGTGTTAAAAACAAGCATGATGTATCTGAGTAACTACAGAGAATGGTCACTCACTTCATTTTCGTTTAACCATAAATTTGCATTTACCTCAATGAACACCGTATATCACATGTTAGAAAATCTGCTCTGTGCAGTAAATGAAAACCTGAAATTTTGAGCTGAAATCTTTTTCTTTACAGCTTAGTTTTGATATAGGTTAGCTGTAGAGTGCTGTTGACACTGTGCCGAAAGTAAGAAGTTCCACAATCATTTTAAGGAATGCACACCAGAATGCTGGTAGCTTGTTATGAAGAGTGTACAACTTCAGCAGAAAGTGAAGGAAGTGTATGTCTGATGTCCGGCGGTGTTGAGCAGAGCGCTCAATTCTGCTGAGTCTCTGAACACACTCCAGAAGTCTGTGTGAAGGTTGGGAGATGCTGTTCATACATATTTTATGTCTCAGTGTGGTATCGGTCTTCTCAAAGTCTTGGCAAGTGAGCAAACAAGTGTTAATACACATCAATAAATATCTCTCACCCATATATCTCACATACAGTGCATCAGTCTTTCTTATTGATTTTTCTGAACTATGTTGTTGGGGGAAGGATCTGCTTCGGTGAAAAAAAGTTCATGTTGTGCTCTGTTTGTTTCATGTCCATCAGGGTTTAATGTCAATCACCTGGATATCGCCCCTCGATATGCCAGCATACTGATGGGCATTTCAAATGGAGTGGGAACATTATCAGGGATGGTGTGTCCTCTCATAGTGGGAGCCATGACCAAGCACAAGGTGATTTGTTTTGCTTGTACAACTTAAATTCTCAATATAAAAGTCATAACTGAATTATTTAGTGGACGATGACACTAAGGTGGATTTTTGAATGATTCCAGACACGTGAGGAGTGGCAGTACGTCTTCCTCATAGCTTCCGTTGTTCATTATGGAGGAGTGATTTTCTATGGTAGGACTCTGATGCTACAGTTCTCAGTGAGGAATCTCTCCAAGTTTCTGTCAAGTGCTGATTATATCTCTTTTTTCACCTAGGACTCTTTGCATCAGGAGAAAAACAGCCGTGGGCAGACATAGAGGACACAAGTGAGGAGAAGTGTGGTATAATCGATGAGGATGAACTGGCCAATGAGACAGAAGAGCTGTACCGCGGAGGCGGGCAGTACGGGGCCATGGGCCAGCCAGTGGTCGGTTCAAACGGAGGAGGCACAGGAGGTGGAGGAGCAGGGGCGGGATGGGTGACAGACTGGGAGAAGTCTGAAGAGTATGTGCAGCCTCCTGGACACAACTCGTATATGTATGGGGGAGTAAAGGAGAAAGAACTGACATAGAAGACCGATGTGATACAAGTGTAAAAACATGATAAAGAGGAGAATTGTTTTTGGGAAAGGGATTGTGAGAGTCACTGCTGAACTGAGAGGACCTGCTGTGTGCTTTTGCACTTTATTTGCAACTGCACATATCAAGAGTATGCATCCAATTTGTTCCATTGTGAGTGTATCCGTGATTGTGCGTGTGTGTGTGTGTGTGCGCGGGTGTGTGTGTGTGTAGGCATGCAGGTGTCAGAGTGGTTGGTGTATATGGACACAAACAGTTTTCAGTCACAAAATCTGAACTTTCTTCCTGCTCCTAAGTTTGAAGTTAATGCTCAGGAGGTCTGGTTCCACAACATCACTGAGAAGTGTGTATGAGTGTGTTTGTGTATGGTGGGCTTTTACCTGCACAGCAACTTGCCCAAGCCACTGGCATTGTGTCGTTTTAGAATTATTTTTTATGTGTGAGCCAAGCATTTGTTCTATTTTCTTTGCTGGGAAAGCACCTTTAGAGCCTCAGCAACACATTAGAGCTTAAAACAATGTCCAAATCACTGATGTCATCGCTCGCAGTGCTTTCACATCAAACTGAAATCATGTTGATCCTATAATAAATTATAAAGGGTGTATACGTTTTTTAGCAATCTACACTGAATACTTTCAGTTGGTCCATTTTAGAGGGAAAGGGTGCTTTGATGTTGTATCAGTCTGTGTGTAAAGCTGTAAAAACTTGTTTCAGTAACCCCTTCATGTGTGTGTACAAAGGTGTGTGTTTGACTTTGCTTATAAAGCTGCTTGTGGTGTCTAGCTGAGTCTCACCTGGGTCTGACCTATCTAGGTCAAGTCCAGCCTGGCTTATGGGCCACAATGCATACATCATGAGTAATCATCTGATACATTTGAGCTTCCATTTGGTGTGCCTGCGCCCATCAGATAGGTGGCCCAGAATGACAAGTGGAGTGTGATAGTTGCTTTACTGTTGCACTGCTTAACCAGAACGGTTAGTTAGATAGTTATATCATTCCCCGACCTCACTGCACGAGCCACCTCTGTCCATGCCTTTCTCTTTACCTCTGCAGCTGCCTCCCTTCTGTCTTCTCCTTTTTTGTCTTTAACCTCTATTGCGGCTGTTTCACCATCCTTATCGCCTAAATGATGGTCCTGTTTGTGTTCATAGGTCAAAGCCTTTCAGACTGTCTAAGTGTGTGACAGCAAATATGTTGTGGTGATGGGTGCAGGTGCTGAAACACTGTGCAGTGAGTGTGTTTTAATGAGCACAGTGGTGCAGCTCCCTGCCAGAATGCTCTTTCTTTTAGTAACAGCACACAACAATACACAGAGAGTTCATTTCATGTAAGCACAGTCAGGTTCACCTGTGCAGAGGGAATGGTGACACACTATTTGATAGAATTAACAGGACTTTATAATCAAACACCACCAGAGAATGTGCTGCGTTTGGCCAATCACACAGCACCTCTCACGTTCTTTTAAAGCAGAATCTTCTCTGTCTTGATGCAGTAACAGCTGGGTAATGGAGTGCTTTTCCAAGAGAGGAACTGTCATGTTGTGAGACCTACAGAATGCAGATCTTTTTGCTCGTGGATACATAGTAGATAGTCATGAAACTACACAAGCATGCACCTACACCTACACATAAGCAACTCCTACACTCAGCTTGAATTTGCCAGCCATTTGTGAGAAAACGAATGTTAAAAAGGATGTATTTAATTCAAATGAGGGTATAATGATAAAAGATGTCGGTAGCCTCTGTTGAGAAACTGTTTTAAAAATTGAGACAGGCAAAGTATTATTTTGTTTTGAGTGTAATGTCTTCAAGACATAAATGATTATTTCTATGAACCATTTAATTTCTAAGTGTTGTATCAGTGTATCTTTCATAAAGTTTCTTCTTTGTCTCAGTTTATGGCTGTTCCAATGTTGTCCCTGCCCCTCTTGATGAAATGTGTGCTTATCTGGTGGGGATCGGTGTAAAGAGAAAAACAAAAGAGGAGATGATCCTATTCAAACATGCAAAAATGTGAAAAAGACTTTATGTACAAAAAAATGCAAATGTGAGATGACCTTGTGTAAAATAAAGATTTAAGCAGTTTAAGACGATGTCGGTGTTTCTGCACAATTATCAGGATTTATCGCTAACACTGTAGGTCTGTTATATTATGACGCATTAAATGGGTGTTGAATGTTTTACATGAAGAGCACATTGTCTCTTTCTCTCTTTTTTCTCTCCCGGGACAGATGGATGCAGGATTATCTCTGTGATTTTAGCCAAAGATTAGATAGGAGAGCAGATGCACTCTGTGGGAGCGTGAGGCAGAAACGCGGACGTCACGAGCATGGCAAGTGAGAAAGATGAAGCATAGGGTGGGGCAGGATGCCTGTCGTGTCTAAAGCAATACAGGTTCCTTAAAAAATACTGCATAATCTTTCGGTCTGTAGTGGAACTTCGTACATGTATAGGTTCGCAAAATCTTCCCGTTTTAGTTGTTCGCCAATGTCATGATTTTCTGTTTCCTGTTTCTGCTTTCCTAATGGTTTTCATACCTTCACATGTTTTTTTCTTTTTGATTGCCTGACTTCTTCTAGCTTTTATTTTTGACAGAGTTTACCGGAAATAATCATACCTAAATTTACAAGGGATTCAAACTAGATTTGAATTATGGCAATTCATCAATATGACCACAAGGTGGCAGTAAAGCCCCAAAAGTCAATGTCAATCCGAAAGACCTAAAAGTTTGTACAGGTCAATTAGAATAACTTGAGTTTTCGGGGGGGGGGGTTACCCAGTTTTTGGTTTCGAAAACATCTTGTAATCATTGACCCCTGGTGCCTATTTCTTATAATGAGTAGACAAGAAGTTCCCCTTCTTTTTAAAACTGATTAGTCAGAATATTTAGCTTTGTTTCATTTGAAACAGCTACTTTTCTTTGTGGGTGGGTGTCACCATCTGATTCCCTCTAGGACCACTACCAATCCCTGATCAAAAAATAAATAAGTGAACTTCATTTGCACAACAAAGCAATATGGGAATTGGTCGGAGCAACAATTATTGTTGCCCTTTGATGTAATGTGTGTGGACGTTGCTCAGTTGCTCAGAGTTCTGTACTGATTCCAACTTATTCATAGCTCTTTTTTGGATAGACCCAAAAATAGAGCATCAGTCTCTGGGTCACTCAAAGAGGGGAATGGTTATTTTGTTTTATTTTATTTTATTATTTTTTGCTTATTTTTGCGATAATAAAAGCATATTTGGTGAAACCCTACACGTGTTTTGAGACTTTTCTAATCTTGTCTGAACTATAAACTTGGGTAAAGATATCTAAAATTAGGGTCTTTTGCGAGACATTTATTAGGACAAGCCCTTTCACAATTACTACTAATCATGCCTTCATTGTCATATTAAATGTTATCATTACTATTATTATGTCATTATTTTACATTATTGATATCAAATAAGTTATTACTATAATTACGAATTGTTTTTGTCGTTTGTTTGCTTCAATCATCGAATCGATCATTTAAATATAATTTTGCAGTTCTACAATAAAACCACTGGAGTATATAAAGACACGTAATTCTCGGATAAATAGTCTAAACTAAATAATCAGATTAAACATAAGACTCTATAACGATACCCAGTTCGACCTTTCAAAATAAGTGCTATATGACCGTTTTTTATGTTTCTCTTTTTTTGCAAAGATGACATTTGCTGTGGAGCTGTTAATTGGTGTACGATACTTCATCATTTTTTTTAATTGTTAATCATGCATGTTGAATTTGTTGTCATGAACACCTTATGAGACATTTAGCAGTATGTCTTCGCTGTCCAATAAAGTTAGAAAGCGAGAAGGAAGCCTGACTGGAAAACTGCACCCAATTAATACTATGACAGTTTATGATTGGATGCTTCAGTAACATGTAGGCGGAGTTGGGAAGCTAAACTGTACTCTGATTGGAACAACAGAACGTCTGTCTGAATGTCGTCCTTTCATTGGTTGTTTGACAAGGAGATTAATGTGAAAAAGCGTCGCTTTACTATGAACCACAATGGAGAATAAGTAGGAGCTCCTACGAGTTTCATCTTGTAATTTATTTATAACTTTAAATAAGTTTTTTGTCTAGCAGTTTTACAAATATCCGGTGAATGTTTTTGCAGGTTATTATAGTCTGCCAGGTAATTAGTGGACATATACTAACTGTTTCTACAAGTGATTTGAACAAGGAAGTCGTCTCAGGCTAACGTTATGTAGCAAGCTAATCTCATTTATCCATAGAAACGTTAACTTAACATTTAACAGTGTTACAAGCTCCACATACAGGTGAGCACTTTTGGACTTTATCATTGTTATTATTTTATTATCAGTATACTCATTTGTATCGATTCCACATTGATAAAGAAGACTTGACACCTAACGCCAAGGATAAATCTGGGTCAGTCTCTTTCGCCATGTCAGATAGGGGAGGAAGAAGCTTCAGGGTGTTTCATCGCGGCTTTTAACGACGACGTCCACCTGTTGGTTTGATCTGTTGCAGGCATGACCGAGTACAAACTTGTGGTGGTCGGAGCTGGAGGTGTGGGGAAGAGCGCTCTGACCATCCAGCTCATCCAGAATCACTTCGTGGACGAATATGATCCGACCATCGAGGTGAGAAAGCAGCCACCACATAAAACCCTACACGGGGAAGTTCGTGTAATCAACAGTGGGAGTTGTTCTCAAGGATATTATAGTCGGCATCAGAGAGAATCTTATTTCAATGGTCCTGAAGGTATTTAACAGGCATTTCAGGGTCGGACATGCCTGCCTGTGGGTATTTACTCTCACGCACGATGTACCCAAAGCTCTGCATGCATTAGATACTTAAATAATAAATGTGCCATTAAAAGTCACTAAAACTGATCTGACACCAAATGTAAAATGTCAGATTGGACATATATATGTTAATATTATTTCCACCTTTTATTAATTTTACTGTATAGGTAATTGTTTTGTCCTTTTCTTTTTTTTAATCTACATACTTGATACAAATATTTATTTTACGTTTGTTTTTTCCAGTTATTCATCTCGGCATTTCCCACTATTTATTTATTTATTCATTTTAGCTTGTGTCTTACTGTTTTTCCTTATTACTTATTTCTTTGTGGATTTTGGTTGTCCTATCAATGAGTTTTAAATGTGTCGGGGAGTCAGCTTTTTGTTGCACAACTTGGCAGAATGAGCTTTGCGTGTAGATTGCGATACTTTTTTCTTTTTTTTTTTTAGGTATATGAAATGATAACACCACTATAGTTATACAGATGTTGGTTTCTAAAGTATTACAATGAGTACATAAAAAGCATTGCTATTATAGATTAAATAAAACACTTTTACCAGCATAAAGATGAGGCCGTGCCGTCTCAAATAAGACCAAATACATGATTTAATAAGGGAAAAAAACAACCCCACTTAAACCACTGGATCATTTTTGAATTGTTGATATGTGGTAAAAGCTGATAAGGCATGAAGCTAGTCTGCAGATACTTTTCCGGTTTCAGTAATCACCACAAACAGATCAGCACTGCTAACTCACGCCACCGTTGTTAAAAATTCCCAGCCAACTGGTTGCAAAACTTTTATTTCTATTTAACGGCAAATGCCCAAAGTCAGTGAATTGAACGATTCAATTTTAAGTTTCACCGGGTGTAATACTTGTGAAGGGGACTCTCGCAAAGTTCACGAATCACTTGGCAGATGTTTGGCATGATCACACTGATGCGGTGTTGCAGGACTCGTACAGAAAACAGGTCGTGATCGATGGAGAGACGTGTCTGTTGGACATCCTGGACACTGCGGGTCAAGAGGAATACAGTGCCATGAGAGACCAGTACATGAGGACGGGAGAGGGCTTCCTATGTGTGTTTGCTATCAACAACATAAAGTCCTTTGAGGATGTTCACCTCTACAGGTACAAGAAGGCTCAGACTGCCGGAGAAAGAAATTTGAATGTCAAAGAGCTATATGTTTGGTTCAACTGCTTGTTTAACTTGTTGCAGTCAATAGGACATCAGCATATAAAGTACTGAGCGTTTTAAAGTAGTGCGAATGCCATTTCCTGATGAGTAGGAACTACACTCACTTATCTGTAGCAGATACGGTGAGTGTGGTTACAGGTTTTGTGGGCCA
Organism: Leuresthes tenuis; assembly: GCF_036924035.1. Classification (NCBI taxonomy): domain Eukaryota; kingdom Metazoa; phylum Chordata; class Actinopteri; order Atheriniformes; family Atherinopsidae; genus Leuresthes; species Leuresthes tenuis. The sequence continues at coordinate 15,877,244 of NW_027325371.1, forward strand.
TTTGGACATTTCTTAAGTGGTCTGTGAATATTTAGCAATATTGGGGTTGGGTTGCTCAGATAATGCATTATTTAGAGCTCAGTGGTGACTAGTTTTAAATGCAAAGATTATGTCCAGTTCAGTCTTGAGTGCAGGTGGTGCAGCCGGCCCAGTTAGTGACTCTAACCACCTGTTGGAAAAAGTAGGGCATGTTCAGCCCCTAAGGGTTTGTTGCATGTGTCTCCATCTCAGAGAGCAGATCAACAGGGTGAAGGACAGTGACAGCGTTCCCATGGTGCTGGTGGGGAACAAGAGCGACCTGAGCACCCGCACAGTGGAGACGCGACAAGCGCAGGAGCTGGCACGAAGCTACGGCGTCCCGTTTGTCGAGACTTCTGCCAAAACCAGACAGGTATGTAGGAGCGATCACCTGATTGTTAATATGCAATATGTTTGAGGAACCAGATGCCTCCGCCCAACACTTTTAACAAGCAAAAACCTACATATTGAACTTTTCTGTCTCGCAGGGTGTAGAGGAAGCTTTCTACTCGCTAGTGCGAGAGATCAGGAGATATAAAGAGACCAACCGCAGCAACAAGAAGAGCAAGAAGAGCACTCAGAGACGTTGCGTTATACTATAGCAAACACACACACACACACACACACACACACACAGCCTGCAGCCCTGAGAGCACTTGTTTCACACTGCCCGTCCTCTGTCTCGGTGGAGATGTCCAGCAGCTCCGGACAGGAAAGCAGACGTGGCAAAATCCCCCTTTTTTTTTTTTTTTTTTTTAAATTGCTGTTACTGTTTCCACTAAGAATGTCGCCACAATATTTCTCTTTTTCTCATCCACATGTGTTCTGTTTTCTTTAAGAGGATTTCTTTATAAAATTGTGCTTCACTGCAATTTGCACGCTAACACCAGGTGATGAACTCAAAACCCACAGATGTTTCAGAACTCAACCCAGTAACGGCTCAGTTTTTGACTTTTCTGAGAGAACAAATCAATTATTTTTTTTCTTTTCCTTCCCTTTGAAGACATTCTCTCTCTCGATAGAAGTTTAGACGGCGCGTGTTTTTAATAGATTATTGTAGCCTCTGGAACTTGTACCAACAGCATTATATTTTTCTCTCAAACACGTGTCAATAAAATTTTTTAAAAAAGATAATAAAAAAAAAACTTTTCATGTTGCAGGATCTTCAGATACGAAGCCTCGAAACCGTTCCCGACTCCCAGGTGCACTTTATTCATTTCCTTTTACGTGTTTCTTGTAGAGCCTAGTAATTACTGTAGTTAGTGTCACTTTAAAGTTTACTCAGGAATGAGATTTTTTTTTTTTTTTTGGTTTGTTTTATAAATCGGGCGCTGAGTAATCTCAGAGTAATGTCGAGGATCGGTTGCTTCTGTCCATCTCACACGAACATCAGCTCAGTGTTTGAGGTGCCGGCTCTGCTGTTGGTCCCGTACAGCCACACTGTGGTCCACGGTCAGCTTTTAACATCACGTTTGTTACACCGCTTAATCACAATTACAACAAGCCGAGGTTAGCGTTTAACTCCGTGTTGTCTAATCATGTGATGCTGTACGGTAAGGATGTTCTATAGGGCAACATCAGTGCTCGATGGCTACTTTCAGCCCAAATGTAAAAGATTGATTTTCTATTTTTGTAGAACTACTAAAAGCATTCCCCAGTGTTTAATAGAAACAATTCTAATTAAATATATCTACAGTTACTAAAATTGTGTCTTAAAAGTTCAGCGAGTCAGTTGCAGCCTCTTAAGCAGCGGGCTCCTCACTTCTCTGGTGCAACACCATTGTTGAATGTGGTATTTCGAGTCGCTCCTTAAATAGTATACTCAGAACGATGACTATTTTGAGAGCTGAAATACCCAAATGATTTGAGTTGCTGTTTTGCATTGACAACTGTAAAACCTGTGATGCACTCTGTACTGAACAAATAAAAAAACGTCTTCAGCTTTTACATGTGGTGTTTATCCAAGGTGGACTTTTACAAGGAGGGAGTTCTGTGCTGGACATGAGCCCATCCAAACCTTTGAGAGCATAAGCAGAGCTTAGGGTGGATTTACTCCAGATCTAAATATTTGACAGCATGAATAGCAAGTACAGTTCTGTACTTTATAGATAACATTGGTCTTGTTGGCTAAAAATAAATAAATCGGAAAGAATGTGGTTTGAGGTCTGCCGGAGACAAAGGCTGAATAATCAAGTTCCCCTTTTCATGTCTGAAAGTATCTGCTTTTACTTTTGATGTCGAATCAGACCGGCGGCATGCAAACGTTCAGCTGCATGTGCAGGTTTTCACACTGTAACCCTGACGGCTGTGTGGTTTACCGACCTGTCTACATTTTCCAGTGTGACAATTCTTCAGTAATGCTTCTGTAATTAATCACCATGACAGTCCAAAAGGAGCAGGCTGGTTTTTACAAAAAAAGACCATTTTATTCATACTACAAAACATAGAAATTGATATATATGCATTTTTACAAGACCCCAAAAGACTCAGTGTAAGGATGATGGTCCAAGGTTGTCAAATAAGGCACGTCAGCCATCAATGTCTCTCTTTCTCTCACCATCCAAAGCGAGACACCAGCTTGCTTTGGTCATCCAGATCTTTCTGAACTTTCTTCCTCATGTAGAAGATGGGACAATCCCGGCTGCAGAGGAATGAGCATCAACAGGGTTACCGTAGTTCTACACTTATAAAGCCGGCGGCCCACATTTCTGAGGAATACGTGCATGTACCTGGTGCAGAGCACATCCTCGTGGAGCGAGCCCTGGCAGCGCTGACACTGGGTCCACAGACGAGAGAAACGCTCCTCTAATGCGTTCAGGTGAAAGATCTGTCATTTACAGTACGAGTGTCAATGTGTTAGGTGTGGGGGAGAAAGGTTTGATTTATTTTTGTCCTCCGTATCTGCTGAAATCATGTCTTTCGATATTTATAGACAAAGTTTTAACTCCCACTCGGGTTTAGTGACCCCAAAGTAAATTATTGAATTACAAAAAGCTTTGAAACAGGCATTCTGCTCCTGTTAAATCAATCAAGTCATGCTTTTATTATCAAATTACCTTCATGTTCTCAGCTCTAAAATAGCCACTATAGGGCACTAAATATAATCATTTTTAAATGTGACGTTCTCTTAAAACTTTGAGCTAAGACTAACACGAAACCACTATAAAATGATTTCATTTGGCTGCTGGCCTACCTCCTTTTGATAAAGTTCAGACTCCTTCTTCTTACAGAAATCGCACACAGCCGCTGAAATGACACACATTAAACATGACATAAGTGTAGGAAACTAATGAGAAGACTTATGGACGAGACCTGAGCATCATTTAAACTCAGTGTGTGTGTGTGTGTGTGTGTGTGTGTGTGTGTGTGTGTGTGTGTGGTGGGGGGGGCACCCACCATCTGTCTTAAGCACAGCTTTGCAGCCGATGCAGGTGCTCCTCCTCTGAGCAAACGCCATGAGGCCTCCGATCTTCGAGGTCAAAACAGTCTTACAGCGTGTGTGATCGCCCTCTGCAAGACAACACAAACTCAGTATTTAGAAATCATTTTAACCTCACCTTTCTCCCATTAGATTTCTGCACATAACCCCTCCCAAAATATCAGACGTTTGTTTTCAAGATCAACACTTAAGACTATCGATTTAACAGTTTCAACTAAACTAGGCCTATCCCTCATGATTTTACCAAAATGAAAATGGGCCATTACAGAGAGCCGGATATTTGTATGATACGAGTGCTGATGTACTTAGAAGGACGCTCTCAGCCTTGCTCTCCCCCAAGATGGGCTCAAATATTCTCAGCAGGGGTTTGGACAGCTGCTGTTCCAGGTAGTATTGTGTGTCAATGGGAATATTGTTCTCTAGCACGTAGATCGGGTCCTGAAACAAGTCAAAAGAATCGCGATTATCATCTGGGGTGAAACGTAAGATGAGACGATGCAGACATTCAGAGAGGATGCTTCACACCTCTGACTTCATGTATGCAGCCACTCCCTTTGCAGCCTTGATAATGACGTATGGCACTCTGTCTCCCAGGTTCGGGGCGCTACCCGCGTCCCTTTTCCTCATCCTGTAAAACATCAGGAGTGAATTTCACCCACACCAAGTTTTCCTCTGTAAACGTTTTTTTTTTTAATAAAGCAGCTATCTGCTGATTAATCAGACCTTTCTGCTAGCTCCACATGAGCCTGCTTGCCAGCGTACTCCTGGGCTGTGCGCGTCAGCTCCTTGGTGATGACCAGCTGGCTGATGTCGATACGATTGCACAGCAGGTCTGAGATCACCTCTTTGGCGTGATCCACAGCACCTTGGGGATCTCTAAAGAGACACAAATAATAGAAGAGAAACCGCTATGAGCGTCTGAAATCCTATCTTAAGATGTTCTTCAAAAATAGGGGTTTCGGTGCTTTGATTAATTGTGGAAATCTATCCAGTTCGTCCACCAAATAAAGTGACTGTGCAGCATGTATGCGAGTACCTGTCAATGAGGATTTTCTGCAGACAAGTGTTGATAAGGTTAGCCACCAGAGGGCAGTTGTCTCTACGAACAGTCTCAATGCCTTTACAGTCCATCTTGTCATGCATGTCTGAACTCGAGGAGAAATACAGGCCTGCATAGCGCTTCTTATTGATCAGCAGGTATGGATAGTACACCTGTGGAGGTGACAAGAGTAAGTTCTCGTTCATTTAGCTCTTCGAGTTAGCTGCAACAATCTGAAACAGTCGCCCAATTTTTCAAGCAAAGCTTCAGTCAGAAATCCTGGAAGTTGGATGTGCAAATTCATCTTTTAAACGCTTAATAAGAACAACTTGTTTATCTAAAGCCTAACTTAATAATGGCAAATGACAAAAACAAAAAAAAAAAAAAAAAAAAAAACGCTCAAGAACAAAGCAGTAAAGTTAAGGTGTGCTGTTGGTAATAAAAGTTAGAATGATAAAATCAGGCTCAGAAAAAAAAATCCGAAAAAAAAAAAAAAAACTCATTTAAGCACTTATTGCAGGATATTGAATCCCAAAGCCTCGGATCGTCAGTTGTAGAGCTGAGGGGATCTGATTGCAAAGCCTAGTCGCGTTCAGACCTGATCCAGGACTCAGGAGTTACGTACTATATGACTGGATATTAAACTTATCAAATGAGAGAAATGTAAAGCTGAGGTTATCCTGTTGTTGACAGAGACAAAGAAGGCCCACACATTGCCGAGGCTGTGACATCAAACTTCAACTAAAAGTTTCTCCAACTGCAGTTTAAAGCCAGAAGGAAGTAAAAAAAAATAAAAAGCCAAACATCACGCTTCATCACAGAAAATCACAATACTGGATATTTTTAACTCACATTAGTAGTATTAGCTCTGATGAAGGAGGATACTAAAAACTAAATGTTCTCCTTCTCAAAGTCAGAAGTCAGCTGCTTTCATAAATAAAATGAACTAAAATGTACCTTCTCAAACTCCAGCTTGATTGGTGGTGTAAAATGGGACGACACCCACTCAGCTGCTTCCCTCCCAATATCCATGGTTTCCTTTACAGTTGCAACTCCAAGCTTGACCATGACAGAGTCCGTGTCCCCATAAATTACCTTCACAGATTTAAAAAAAAAAAAAAGTGCTTAAACTGCTGAGAGAAACGATTGTACGCAGGGTATTTGGAAGCTGGAACTCATCAAAATAGGAAACGGAAAGATGAACGTTGGCTTTGGTGTTGGTGGAGTGAGGCCGAGTGCATTCCTCACCTTGGCATCCGCTTGATAACCATTGGAAAGGGTGTACTTAGACTCCACCAGCTGTTTGGTTTGCTCAATCATCTGTCTTCCAAATCCTGTGACACTCTGAGCGAGACGAAAAGCAAACGTGTCACTGAGTCTGTGATCTGAGGTGTTGGAGTAAGCCATCACTGGCTGCTACGCAAAGCTTTTAGCCACATTACAAGCAGTGAGCTTCAGCCCCTGGGAAAAATACCGTGTCAAAAGAAAAAGGAAAAACATCCCCCGCAGGTTTGTGAACAACCCGTTTTTAAACAATTGAGGAATGTATGAAACCAACTTATTTGTAACTACAGGAATCGAACCCCATTAGCTACAAGACTGAATAGAAGATTCAAGCACTTTTGCTTTGGCTTCTTCTTTGGGCCCTTAGAAGCCAGCAGACAATTGGCTGTAGGGCGCATCTGGAGCGTCGGTGAACGTCCGTCTCTTGTATTTTCAGTGTTTAACACGACGTTGGGAAATCCAAACTCTGTGACAGTTATTTTCAGCCGACTTAACACATTGAACTACCACAGAGTTAAAGAAGTGCACGACAAAGGCAGGTGGCCCTGACAGCAGAGAGCAAGCGGCTCACACGCAATATCTTCATTTCTCGAAAAATAATCCAAACTAAAGAGACCGAAGACCACCGTGATGATCATGATTGAAAAGAGACCAGATCTGGGTATGTTTACCTTTTTTATTAATGATTTTTTTAAACCACAGAGGCTTCTTGTTTCCCTTTTTGCTACTGACCAATCAACAGCCTAAAAAACACCGCTGACTATCTACTGTCAGGTTTCCATTTCCACTCCGTCTTCGGTGTTTCTCGTTTACATTTCTTCCTCCACCTGTTTTTGTGGTTTCCAGTTAAAAACCTATCTTTACTCTACAGCTTGCTCACAGTTCGTGCTGCGACTTCACATCCGTGCACAAAATGGGGCAAAAATGCTAAAGATTACGTCTGCCCGCCTTTTTAATCCTCGCAGTGAAAGAAATAAAGTGCTCACCTGTGAGATCTCCAAGCAGGGCAGCTTGCCCACCTGCGCCCCCGTGAAGCCGTACACAGAGTTTGCACTAATTTTAAGGGCCAGCTGTCGACCATCCAGCACCTGCTTCTTGAAAGGGTCAGTTTCCTTCTTTAGCTCTGCTTTGGCCCTGTGGACATAAAGTGGGACAATCTGAGGAAGAGCAACACATCTGGAACATCTGAGATACATCCACACAAGAATGTGTTCATCTGCCATCTACGGGGTCCCGAAATCTTCTACGACCCGAGTACCCGCTTTGTATTTCCTACCAGTGACGAATTGTGACAAATGAACATGCTGCCTATGTCTAAATGATTCCATTCTCACGGCAGATTATTTGCAAACCTCTTTCGAGCAGACAGCAGGTTCTCTAGGATCTCTGGAAGAAGTCCTTTCCTCACGGAGCTCTTCACAAACTGATCGCCTGTTGGAGTCTTTATAAAGTCCCCTGATGACAGGCTGCAGACACACAATGCTAAGTCTATTAAAAACCATTTTCATCCCCAAATCACTTGTATCGGAACAAAAACTGTTCATAGAAGCTTCAGTTATTCAAAGCCAGTTGATTCGAGTGTGTGACTTCTCACCCCAGTTTCTCCTCTGAGCCTTTCTGCAGCAGGGTGGTGTAGCACAGATTGTGAGCCATCATGATGGACGGATACAAGGAGGAGAAGTCCAGGGTGGCGATGGGAACACTGTAATAGCTACAAAGAAAAAGAACAGGGGAGGGATGGAGAAGACAATGAGTCTGTACCTCATACAATAACAGAAAAATAAATAAAAAAAACAGATATTCTTACCCTTTCTCTGGTTCAATGACAGTTGCTCCAGTGTAGTCTTCTCCTGCTTCTGTCTTTACAACAGGCATGACCAGGTCCTGTTTCATGGCCTAAACACGTACTCACAGTAAGTTTCCAAGTCCATCCCAACACAAGCAGCCACTGCGTTTCAGTTGGTCTTTCTTACCTGTCGCAGCAGCTGAGAGACGACTTTAATCTGCTGTCCTCTGGAGAGCAGGTAAGTCAGGGGCACACCTGTCACTCTGGCCATCTCCATGTAGTTGATCACACACATCAGCTTCAGCAGCAGGCGCAGTGGGAGATAGGCATCCTTCAGGCAGTAGACCGCCAAACGGCGACGTGTCTGTTCATTTCCATTCTGTAGTGGAAGACGATAGGAGGTGGAGCAGATAAGAAAAGCAGCAACGAATGCATCTTCAATCCAGACTTGACAAAAGAAATGCATTCAAATATTGTGTACTGGGGCAGGCAAATGTGGAAGACCAGTGTCCTACCTGCAGATCAGTGATGATGGAGTGCTGCACATCCTCCTTCTGTTCTTGCAGAAAATGGAAACTGACAGCATTCAGCGTGTAAGAGCGCAGTTTGTAATCCCTTAGGAGAACCTGGAAGAAGTGCTCAAAGGTCTTTAACTTTGAAAACATTCTGAGCTACAAACAATAAAACCTGCATTTCATCAAATGAGAATTTCCTTCAATAAGTGCCGACCTGCAGCAGATCAAACTGAACTCGGCCCTCCATGTTGATGGTCTTGTTCTCTCGGCGGCCCATCTGCTTGCTCTGGAAGTTGGACTCTCGCAAAACTGACTTCATGTTTCGCACTCGGCCTAAATACGGGAAAAAATTCACCTGGAACCAAAAAAAAAAAAAAAAAGAACAGCTGAGAAGAAAACAGAAATATCTTGGTGTAAGCATAGAAAGGAGATCTTTTTGGTACATGGTACATAAATGTGGCTCCATCAAACCTTCAGAGCTGCTGCCCTGTTGAGCAAATAGGGAAAGTCAAAGTTCTGAATGTTGTATCCAGTAATGATGTCCGGGTCCACTGTCCTCAAAAACTCCGCCCAGCTCTGCTCAACCAGAGACAGAATAATATGTCGATGGAAAATAGTGTCAAGAAAACATGTATGCGTTCATCTGTGCCAGTGTGTACCTGGAGAAGCTTTTCCTCTTGAGCAAAGCATAATATCTGAGAGCCAACGATGCTGGCGCAGGACTGAAGGGTGAACACCGTGCGAATGAAGGGCTCAGTCTCACCCTGCCGCTGGACCATAGATGCTATCTGAATCACCGGATCTTTATCCGGCTCTGGGAAGATTCCTGGAAAGAACGACACCGGGTTGAAAATGCTTTCGCCTGTCATTAAATTTGACCAGGCCTTAGTCATGGGTTTGAATTATGCGCTTGTTAGTTAGTTTGCTGAATGAGAAGGGACTAAAAGAGAAGATAAAACTACCTTTTCTTCCAGCACATTCGATGTCAAAGCTTAGGACCCTCAGTGGTGCAATTCTCTGCCAGTCTCCCTCTGCAGGGTGACTTATCAAATCCGTCCATCCAACATCCACCTCATACTGACACAAAGACACCTGCAGGGCAAATTCAAGAGGCAGACCTTCATAAACAGCGTGGGTAGAGGCTTAGCAATAAGAAAACTGCACAAAGAGATGGAAACTAACTGATGACAGCAGTAGCACTGTAGCCATTTGATGGCAAATCAGAAAACAAGACCCACCTTGGCTGTGGACTGAGAATCCGTGTCCCCTGGGCTCCTCTCTTCACGCAATTGATATTTGCCTTTGGGAAGTTCAATCCAACAGCATCCCACCACATCACTGTCCACCATAAATCTGAAAAACAAAGCATTAGCACATCTACCAATACTATATGTTTATAGGGATTAAAGCAGCATCTTTAATCACATGCAGGCTTATCTGACAACATTTTAGGGAGTAGAATTAGTGGGATATAAATAAATGGAGCATATAAACATATTGATGTAAATGAGGAAAATAAGAATATTCTAAAAAAAAAAAAAAAAAAAAAGAAGATATCCATCAGCGCCAACATTTTAAATTCTATAACAAAAAAAATGCAGAAAAATTAACTGCTTAATTAATATATCAGAAACATAGACAGTAGGGGACGCCTCCCAGTTTCAATTCACTGACTTATTTAGCAAAAAAACAAAAAAAAACAAATACAACTTGTATTCTTCCTCTTTTTTTGGATGAATTGTTTTTGATTTATTACTTTAGTTGAACCAATATATTCAAAAGAAATTAGCCATTTAAAAACCTTTGTCTGTCTGCTAATTAATATTCATTTTCAAACTATTTTTCACATCACACACACACCTGATTTCAAAATCTATGTTGGCCTCGTAGGATTGGTAATTTTGTGGAGGGAAAGATCCAAATTTGAAGCCCTGCTCCAACAGTCTCTTTGCAGGTGCAATGAGACGAGGCATCGCCATGGTAATCCGCAAGAAATCCAGAATGCGCTGCCCATGGTACCCATACATGCCTTTGGGAAATAGAAAGGAGAAGCTCAGCATTTTGTGTTATCACTGCAAAACATCACACGAGTGAAGTAGTAGAATGACAATAATCATACAGGCTTCATATGTGCGTTTCACATGTTTCTAGTTACAATCGACCCCAACAGCTGGACCAAAAATCAGATCTACGAGTATTGAACAGCGATTACTTGCACTCACTCTCTTTGCGGGTGATGTCCACAGCCAACACCGTGACCGAGATGTTGTCCTTATTGGAGCGCATGTCCCTGAGAACAGCAGAGTTCAGCTCTCTTTTAAATTCACCCAGGTAGTCAGACTTGAACCCTTTAAAAACAGAAAGAGGGAAACATTGTAAAATAGACAAGTAGTAAGTCAATTCCACCTGAAAGCAGTGAAGCGTGTTCTATCGTTTCCTAATAGCCAACTAATGGTAAGAAAATATGGTATGTCATATAAAGTCCAGTGTTAAAAATCTCATCAAGTACTCACCATTTGGTGCAGGAACATAGAAGTAAGGCGCAAAGCCATGGATGTGGCAACACACACTGTTACCATTGTCTGTCACACCAAACATCCTAATGATTGGCACCTTTGCTTGAGACTGGCCAGGCATGCCGGCCACTGATGGACCTGCATGGCACACAAAAAAGAGAAGCCACCATATATATACTTTTTCCTCTCAGGCCATCTACTATCATTTGACTTTGTGGTCAGGGTGAGTAATTACCCAAATAATAGTCCAGATCAATCTGCTGGAACACCAGAGTATCAGATGATGGGTTCAGTGAGGAGGCAGGAGGCCGCCGCCAACGAGGGTTAAGGTCTGCTGAGAAAAGCTCACCTGAAAGGAAGAGGAAATAAAACCAAAGGGCATTGTTTATCACTTCACTGGCTTTAGCTAATGTGAGAACAGCATGAGAATTGCCAGAAATTAATCCAGAAGAGCATGTTTCAGAGTAAGTTAACTAGTTCAGTTAATATTTCAGACAAAAAACAAAGCTAAATGTTGGTTTAATTTAGTCAGGACACAAATATCACAGCTACCACCCGTCATATACTTCACTTACTGTTAATAACATGCAAAATATGAAAATATGACATCATTCTAGATCATTTAAAGACTACCTACATAAGTACATTAGTGAGGTGCTATGTGACACTAAAGCTTTCATAAATCATGCACTAAATGTTATGGGGATGGTATTTTTGAAACAGGTCGGCGTGTCATTTATGCAACATAAAGTCAGCTGTGATTGTACCTTTCTGTGCAACACTCACCCACTGGAATGACATCGTGTCCCACCTGACCTTCAGATTCCTCTACATCCATCTCTACTTCGTCAAACTGTGACAACTCCTCCTCAAATTGTGATGGACTGTCCTCCCATTCCCCAGCTGCTTTACCCCGCTTGGCCTGAGATGGGGCACCCTTGAAAGGGCCACCATTGTGTCGTTTAAGATCCATACCTACAAGAAATTTTAAAAAATATATATGGATATATATATATATATATGTAGAGAGAGAGAGAGAGAGAGAGAGAGAGAGAGAGAGAGAGAGAGAATATATCTATACAATTATAAAGAAGAAAGATGTTGAAGACTCACTTAAGCACATACTGATGACAGCATAGAAATAAACCTTTAAGGAAATTAGTGAATTATCATGATCAGATTTAGGAAAGTTAATGCAACAAAACTTTATCACAATTGACAATCAACTTGAAAGTATTGTTTTAGTCCATATTTGTGGCACACACAGGGAATACATCAGAAACATGTAGGACAGGGGGATTACACCAATGAGGGTCAACACTCAATAAAAAGAATGTTTTGTGATCGATAATAAGCGACGCCAAATTCGGGACAACCCTGCGCACTACACAGTCTGCAGCAATGTACCAACTGACTGCTGCAGTGGCCGCGTAAGCTGCACAAAACACGTTTAGCATCACAGCCAAGTAATGTGGTTAGCTACACTTGTCGTACCAAATGCACTATCGTAATGTATCCGCGTGTAAGAACTGTGCATTCTACATCAAGATGTAGAAATATAGCATATCAAGCTCAGTAATCCAGCGGTATAGCTTAGTACACGTGCTTTTTTTTTTTGTTAAATTCAGGGGAGCTTATTTCCTTTACAAAAGGCTGAAACAGAAAGCTAGCATGCGCAGGTGTAAACACGAAACAGCGCTACGGCTAATCTTACCCAAATGTAGGATTGATCTCTACCAGCACACCTATGAACTGCTGGTGCGCTTAATAAGAAGTTAAACACACGTATAAAAAGTTGCTCCGTAACAGATATCCCGGCTGACATCAACTCCCGCCACTCTTCTTCAATTTGTGAACTTTCACCGACGAAAGCGCGGAAAGTTTCCGCTTTGTTACTAGGTCCTATAGCAGAGGAGTAGACGATGACGTCACACAAAGGCGGAAGTTTGAGGAAAGTCAACGACAGTAAAGAAGAGGTTTAACACGACGAGTCCATACCTACTTTTAAAAGAAGACCGTGTCTTCGCGGCAAAATGACGTCGGACTATACGAAGCGGCAAGGGAGGGAAAAGTGGCTTAAGCCACCCAGCTGTCTCGTGATATTATAAATAATATTTAAAAAAAATGAAAGTCTGAAAGAATAATTCTCCAGTGTTCTTAAAGGACACCCCAAAACTTTTCTTTGGATGGTGGCTGCCCTTTGTTCCATTCTCTGTCGAAATGATCCCACACTACTTCAATAATGTTGAGGTACGGGCTCTAGGATTCATGTCTGAATAATGGCAATGGCTGGTTTGATTACATTGCAAATTGAATTACATCAAAACTCAAAGGGCTTTACATTCAAAGAAACAATTCATGACAATATACAAACACATGGACTAGGGAAAACATAACAGCAAAGACAACAAAAGTAAAAAAAATAAGAGCACCTGTGAAATACAGAATCTCATTTAACTAAACATGTAGTGTGCATCAAACATACCACACACCATTACAACCTTTTAACGAGCAGTGCACACCAAAAACATGCAGAGACAGTAACTGATCAAAGGCTTGTGTGAACAGGAAAGTCTCAAGTTTGGTTTACTTGCAGATACAGTAGTGACAGACCACAAATCATCAGGCATCTTGCTCAAGAGATCAACAATATCCGAGAGCACCTTTGGCAAACTTGGATCTAATTCTGGGTTCAGCTAGTTGACCTTCACCTTATAAGGTGAATGAATGACATAAATGTCAGAAATGACCTGAGAAGTCTGAATGGGTTATACACAATGACCTTTTGCCGCTTATTTTCAGTCCAGTTCTTGTGTAATCGGGCATACAACAGCATTTTATTCTCTTTTGCTCTTCCTTAAAAATAGCCTCTTGTGCTTCTATGAATATAATTTCTGATTAGGTCTCAGTGACCAGGAAATAGTTCAACTGAAGGGCCAGATGCATCTCCTGGGTCTTTGTGAGGTTTATTCATATTTCTTAAGGTCATCACTTCAGTTACTGTTCGTCTGCTGAAGATAGTGGGAGGCTTTTAGGCCTTCCACTTCATCTCTTGTCCTCCACTTGTCCAGTTTCCTCAATTTTGGAAGGGCACACTGGGCAACATGCCGAGAAATGCCAAGTTTTCATCCAGTATCTCATTGAGAACCACCTTGTTGGTACAAAAATTCATGCCTATCAAATTATCTTATCTTTGTTATTTTCAAACTATGAAACTACAGAAATGGGAATAGATTATATGTCTTTGCGACAGGCTGCCAGTGACAAAGTGCCTAAAGACATAATTTTAAATTGGTTCTTTACTAAGGTGTTATCTGTAAATGAAACACAAGTGGTCAAGCCGAGCTATAATCGTAGCTTCGACTGTGTATGTAACCATGCTGACTGGTTCACCTCTTGAGTTATGTGCCTGATTTATGCTTAAATGATCTGGTCAGGGTTAAGTGGCTAGACAAACGAACAAACAACAACAGCAAAAGAATAATTTCTCTGATAATGGTCAGGTACAAGGACTGCACTGAAAATGAGGGGAAAGCTGTTTTTTCACAAATAAGAGAAAAAAATTGAAAGACCTCCATAAACGGGACCACAGCGTAGGACTTGATTCTAGAGCTGACACCATTTGGACCTGAAACCTCTAACATCTTGTTTTCCTGAGCTTGTTTCTCACCAGAAGAGTTGAGAGGCTGAGTGGTGGGGGAGGTGGGTGAGGCTTTTGGCAGGAGAAGCTGTTGGGGCCGACTGAGAGTCATTGTTTTGAAGGAGGGTGCTGAGATGGAGGTGGGGGTTGGGCAGCTGACTGGGGAAGCAGATGAGGGTGGTTGCAGCCGGAATGACTAGGTTAGTGGAGAGAGTGGAAAACTGATAAAACCAGTTGAAGAACCAGTTCAGATCTTTCACCCACTTATGGTGTCCTTCAGCCTGATAGTAGTTTGTAGCCCAATAAGGTTTTTCCCAACTCCACTGACACAATACTGCAACAGCTGATCCTCTAGCTTCCTTTTGTGGTTTCTTTTGTCTTCCCAGGTCTTTGTTCTATACTCAAAACTACAAGACATTTTTAATATGTGATTTACTATTTACATCACTTTTCAATTAGGAATAAACAAAAATTCTCGGTGAAGTCCCAATATGAAGGACTCAGTTTCTTTTTTTGCCTTGTATAATAGTTTAGAGTGAATATTGATTATGATCGTAACTCACATACAACAATATTTTCTGATTTTCACTTTTCTTCTAAGCTTCTAATTTTTACACTGCAAAACCATCTTTCTATAACTCTTTTATGTTATGTACAGCTGTAGATACAGTGCAGTTATTGATTTCTAGTCCCTATTTTTGTTCTTGTGTTGTACTTTCTATTTTTGTCCTCTGCACTGCTATTTTTCGTTTCCGTTGTTTGCTGTTGTGATGAAACTATTTCCTGCAGAGACTCAGTAAATAAAGTATCTATCTGACAACCTCCGCAGATAAAGAAAACCTATCTCAATTTTTTTTAAACTTGCTCAATGTGTTTGTTTTACTTATCTCTAAAAGTTTACGGGGGTCTCTGTACTCTTTCTTGGCACACACATGCTCACTGAAGTCAGAAATCACACACTATAGCACGGGGCAAGGCAGTGTGACTCTTTAGGTGAGCCTGAGTTATAAACAGATGATGACCAGTGGAATATATCTATATTGGTTACTACAGGACAAATAACAGAGACATGTCACTGGTCACGTTTATCTTAAATACACATGCCCTCTGACTCTTTTAGACCGAATAAATACATTTCTTGCTCTATTGCCCCAAGTAAGCAAAAAAAAAAAAAAAAAACAAAAAAAACAACACAGTCCCTGTGGTCACGCTTTCCTTATTTGTGTGGGCGAAATAATCATTCGCCAACCACTGCTAGTCCCTTTAATTTCTGCTAAGCCAATCGCGTTCCCTGCTGAGGAAGGCTCTGCCAGTTCCCATCACGCCGTGTGCAGAGGCGGAGACCAAATGGATACCGGGGCCAATAGGAGCAAAGCTCATTAATAATGTAACAGCGGGGACTCCTCATTCACCAACCCGGCCTTCCTCCTGCGTCGCAGCCAATGGGCGTCCCCTGCCTCCGAATTACGGATCAAACCAACGTGAATCGCTGACGTTTAACCAAAGCCGCCCCCTTCTCCTCACTCTTTATTGTTTTCCTACTTTTTGGACGGACTACGACAGCTGCCAATGTTTAGTTCATCTTCTTGAAGTTGGGACACAACCGAAGGGTGAGTAGACGTTTGCGCTGTGGCTTAGAAACCGACAATAGCTGCATACTTCCTCAGGGAAACCGCGGACAGACGCGGCCTTTCAGCAGCTGTGCAGTGGGTGCTTGATGTCACGTTCGCATCTCAGCTCATGAGGAGCCCAGACGTGCACACAACGCCGTACATGTTCCACCGAGGGGTCTGCAGAAGATTTCGATGTGCTTTGAGTGCATGTAGTCTTTAGACGAGTCTGATATGGGACTCGGTGGTCCGGAGCTGTCAGCTCTCAGAATTGTCGGCCTACAGAAGAGTTACAACATTGTTTATGAGAGGCACGGACCTGAGCAAGGTCAAGAGGATGAATTCTCTGGAAACTTAGTAATATTAGTCTGGGTAGGGTAATTCTTAGTAACCAGCTTTCAAGGAAATTCAAGCGGGTGCATATAGAAAGCCTAAAGGAAACTCTGTGACGTGCCAAAGTTCGGCCTCAACAGTGTGCTGTTTACTCTCAAAATATGCACAAGGATGGCGAGTTATTTATATATTTAATGGTATTTTATTTAATAGCCTTTAGAAACTTTAGAGATGTATTTCAATGCAAAAGAAGTTGTTTTATCATCACTTTGATCAGTTCTTCTGTATCATGATGGTGGTCTGGTCTATGTGGGCCTAAACTCAGTCTTTCACGTGTGTCACTAATGTCCAGCAGCTCAACACTTTGGAATCTAAGGTCACCTCGTTGTTTGAGTATACACAAACTTTAAGGCGAGCAAAAGGAGTCAATAACATCAGAGTTGTCAATAAGATTGTTTTACAAGTGGAAGACACGTTCCCTGCCACATTTTTGTGGTTTTCCATGCGTCGCCACCTAATATGATTACATTTCATGCATCATAGACCTGTGGCAAAATGACAACCCCTGGATCAAGTTCATACCTGATCTGTGTCCTTTTTTTTTTTTTTACAATCGCACATCCTTTCTCACACCACTCCCTCATTTGTTCACAGGGTTTCATCATTTCCACAAGCATGAAATCTAAGTTGTAATTTCACTCCTCTGTCTCTGTAGTGCTGAGATGGTCACAGGGAAATAACCACAGCTAGAGTGAAAAGGGAGATAAAAGTTAGTCCCCACAAAGACAATTTGTTGAATCATTGTTATTTTCTTTTCTTATCTTTTTTTTTTCATATCCAAAACCCTATATAGTAGGAAATATGCAAGATTTTCCTTCAAAAACAGTGGGCGAGTGTATCCAAACTTGTGACTGGTACTATATGTGTTTCTGGGAGGGGGATTGTGGAGGTTAGTTAGCAATCTTACCTAGTACACAGAGGAGATTTTGTTCATTCTCTGTTACCCTCCTACTGGATCCATACTACTCAACCTCTCAGTGTTTGTTTAACAGGGGGTCCCTGTGTCAGCAGCAAAAGATTAAGTTTACAAAGTTGCCAAAGAAATTCGAATACTTGAAACATATCATTCAAGAAGGTATGTCAAAGAATTTTATAGAATTGAGAAAGAGTAGTTTTACATCACAGCCACTTAACGTAATACATGGAGCTGTTGGTTAGGAGGAAGTTGCTCACTTCTTCATCATTTGCAAGTTATACTGGAGGTTATTCTGGTATTCGTAATAAGATTAACTTACACTGACAGAATAAGAAGTTTGTCTGTCACGTCGGGTCAGGCAAGGAGCTTAAAATCAGACTGACTTGAATTTTTATGGCATGGAAAAAAAAAAAAAAGAAAGATAAATATGTCTTGATGTAGAAGACTTGTTGCTATGTATGAATTGCTCACTCATCGAAATACCACTTGGCAAATACGCTCAGCACATGACAGTCATGTTTTGTTGATACATAGTTGTAAGGTGCTCCCTTCTCAGCAGAGTGTGTTCTATTTTTATTCAGCATGCCGCTGACTCGCAGTCTGTCCGTCACATCCCTCTCGGGACTGGAGGAATGGGACGAGGAGTTTGATCTGGAAGATGCTGTTTATTTTGAAATTGCTTGGGAAGTCGCTAACAAAGGCAAGTGCATAGTGTGTGCAGATTTGCTAGAAAGCTTTTAAAAAAATAAGTTAAAAAAAAAGTGAGAAAAAAACCCTTTAATTATATATATATATGTGTGTGATTCAACTTTTTATTTTACACAGCTTACTCCTGAAGAAAAATCTAGTATTGGTTGAATGACACAGTACCTATGTCTTGACTTTGTGTGTGTGTGTGTGTGTGTGTGTGTATTTACTGCATGTGTGAAGTTGGAGGCATCTACACCGTCATCCAGACCAAAGCCCGTCTGACCGCAGAGGAATGGGGGGAGAACTATTTCCTGGTGGGTCCCTACGTGGAGAGCAACGTGCGCACTCAAGTTGAGCTGATTGAACCCACCAACCCAGTGCTGAAGAGAACCATTGACAAAATGAACTCCAGTGGTTGTAAGGTACGGCCGCGAATGTTAAACATGTTGCACCCAAGAACTGTTAACTATTGCTGCTCATCCTTGCAGTGAGTATAAATTGAGATCTTTGAGTACATACTTTGGAAGTGCTCCGTGAAACTTAATCAGGTGGTTCTTCTTTTATCTGAGCCTCTCCCTCTCTACTCAGCCTTTCCCTATCACAACTCAAAATCCAGTGACATTTCCCCACAAGGGTTAGAGGCTCTAACTGTGTCTCCCTGTCAAGCTCTCTCACACAGACACACTCCAGAAATAGATGACTGAGCATGATACTTCTAAGGTTTTGTGCTGTGTCACTCATGGATTGCAGTGGTATTATATGTCAAAGGTAGGAGTGGTAGTGGCACTATTTTAGGGGAATAGTGCGTCCATTTTAACAAAGCATATATCTCATTTACTGAGAATCCTGCATCCCAGCCTGTAACTGTACAAAAACTAGTTGGATTGTATTTCAAATGTTCTTAGTTACTGAGGTGCTATATTTGTCTGTTAAACTAGTCAGTTTGGTCGTGGTTATAGTTGAGATGACAGTCAACGGACCTTTATTGTGGTTTTGTGGTTTTGTGTCAACGGCACAAATTCTATCAAGGTTAACGTGTGATTATGTGATTGAACTTTGTTATTATGAAGGGGATGAATGCTATTAAATTCATACACTGCGATTAGAGACCGAAGGACAAACCAAATCCCGTTTATGCAACTATAAATGGTAAATGGTAAATAGACTTGTACTTGTATAGCGCTTTTCTAGTCTAACTGACCACTCAAAGCGCTTCACTACATGCCACGTTCACCCCACTCACACACACTCATACAGCACGTCTTAACTACTTAACTACGTGCTTTTTCTAATCATTCATACACATTCATACCCCAGTGTGGGTATGGCAATGTGGGGTTCAGTGTCTTGCCCAAGGACTCTTCGACATGTAGCCTGGGGAAGCCAGAGTCAAACCACCGACCTTCCGATTGGTGGGCGACTGCTCTTCCTCCTGAGCTACAGCCGCCTATAAAAACTATAACGTTTTTTTCTTTTTTTAAAGTAGTAGTTGCTCTTAAACCTGCAGCCTCCCTAATTTATCCCAGTGCTTAGAAATGAAGTAATAATGTTAAAGGATAAAAAAAGTAGTTGGTGATGTTTTTTTGGTTTTTTTGCTTCTCACAACCTCCATTTTTCCACAGGTCTACTTTGGCCGATGGCTTATTGAGGGCAGTCCCTATGTTGTTCTGATTGATGTGGGATTCACCGCCTGGTCTCTGGACCGCTGGAAGCGTGAGCTGTGGGAGCTTTGTGACATTGGCGTGCCGTGGTTTGACCGCGAGGCCAACGATGCCGTGCTGTTTGGCTTTCTGACAGCCTGGCTCCTGGGAGAGGTCAGCAGCATTGTTTGTGTGTGCGACTAACAGTTTGACCACTCTTGGTCAACACGCTTAAGCGCACATATGACTCCTTATACACCAAGCCAACACTTAGATAAAATTTTTAAAAAGTATTGTGTTAGTCCAAGCAAAACAAGACTTTATAAAATGCGTGTATGTAAACAGGTTTGATTGAAATCGTACAAGCTCGAACTTAGCGTAAATGAATATGAACACAGCCAAATTCCCAGTAAAACTGCTCACATTCACACATTGTTCTGTTTCTTTTGTCAGACAGCTAAAAGTCTGAAATTGGAATTAAAAAACCAGCCTTTTAAGAATACGCGTCAACACGTGACCACTTAGAAGCACTTCCAGTTTGTCTTTAATAAAATCCTGATTTTTATAGCATCATCTGACAAAGTTACTCTACACGTATGTGAAAGACGCGTTCAGTGATCTCTTACAGAGAAAGTTCGAAGCAGCGGAATAGCTTGAATGTTTTCTCATGCCGTCCACAGCGCTGATGCATCTTCAGTTACTTTGCATTATTCTGATCCCATGCATGTATACGGGGACATGGACAGGGGTCCGATTAAATGGCCAAGCTGAGCTCTAACCACAGCTCAGTTAAACTAAGAATCAACCTGAGTGGTGATGGAAGGTTAACTGCTAACTGAACTTGTCACACAGAATCTCTTCTCATTTTACATCTTCACTTCTCCAAAGCAAGCGATAGAGATGAAGGACCAACTGATAATCATGACTCAAGAGAGACCAGCTCTTTATTACATTACTAGAACAAACACAGAGCTCACACCCATATGTTCACTTTTTTTTCTTCTTTTTTTTTTTCAAACTACACTGTCTTCTTGTTTTCCTTATATTATAACTTGCATACTACTATCCCATTAATCAGTAGTGAGCTATGTCTTCCTGTGCAGGCGTAGATTACACGTCCTGACTGGTAATTGGTAAGTGAACACATTGCTTTGTGTTCCAGTACTATTTAATTTTCCCATAACCTGGCAACATGTGGAACCTTGCACAAAGTCTCTCCTCACTGGTTCTTTACAGTGGTTTGGTTTATAAGAGCCTTAAGATGAACTGGTGGGCATAAATTTAAAAGATGAAACTTTGTCTGAAACTGAAAATTGTCTTTGCGACAGGCTGCTTTCCAAAGGGTTTAAAGGCACAATTTAAAAGCTGTTCCTTGCTAAGTTGTCTGTTATGTGTAGCACAGCACTGGTTTAGGTGAGTCGTGTCTTCTTTTTTTGATGCTTAAATGATTCACTTGTCACTATCAAGAACCTTAACAAACAAAACAACACATTCCTCTGAAAATGGTTGAGTACAAGGACTGGACTGAAAATGAGTGGAAAAGCAGCCAATGCCAACCTTCAGAAAGCCTGAAAAACTAGTTCTTCTATCAACTGCTTACAAGACAGATTACAAGAAAGTATGGCTCCATAAAAGCAAAATAGGCTTAAGACTCGGTACTGCACAGAAATGGAAAAACAGAAATGGTTTAAGTGAAGGAAGATGATCTTAAGCAATGAAAAGAGAAAATGAATGAATAAAAAAAGAGAAAATTCTTGAGACAAACCTTATGTATGTATTGTCTGGTTTAATGTTTAATCAATATAACTGATATTAAAGCTGTGTTCTTTCATATCGTAGTACGCAGCCCAGAGTGAGGAGCCTCCACACATCGTGGCCCACTTTCACGAGTGGTTGGCTGGCCTGGGCCTGGTGCTGTGCAGACAGAGACAGCTGTCGGTCGCAACTATCTTTACCACCCATGCTACACTTCTGGGTCGCTACCTATGTGCTGGAAGTGTGGATTTCTACAACAACCTTGCACAGGTATGGGTTTGTTTGTTTATGAGACCATACCTACATTTTGTTACATATCAAAGGAGTCAAACGGAGTCTGTCCCGTTTGTCTTGCGCAGTTCAACGTGGATAAAGAAGCTGGTGATCGGCAAATTTACCATCGCTACTGTATAGAGCGGGCGGCCGCACACTGTGCCCATGTCTTCACCACAGTGTCGCAAATCACAGCTATTGAAGCAGAGTATCTGCTTAAGAGGAAACCAGGTTTGTGAACACGAGCCGATGTATAACACGGTTTGTAGAAGATTCCTCGAAGATGAAATCTGTTATTGTCACTAAAAGGAGATTATGTTTCACTGAACATGTATTTCTGATTGCTGCTCTTTTTTTTTTTTTTTTTTTTGGGTTCGGAAAAGCTAACTTGTCAGCTAACCACAATTTTCTCCCACCTCATACAGACATTGTCACTCCAAACGGGCTCAACGTAAAGAAGTTCTCAGCCATGCACGAATTTCAAAACCTCCATGCTCAGAGCAAGAATAGGATTCAGGAGTTTGTCAGGGGACACTTTTATGGGTCAGAGCTCACAACACAACACTGCAACAGCACAGTTGTAAAAGAATGAGCCCAATCAAATTCTGAAGCACATACTGTAAAATACTGTAACTTTTGATGCTGTTAAAGTTAAAATAAGATAACAACTGAGTACGTACATTGAATGTATGGTGCTGATCGCAGCTTGTTTTGACATTCAGGCATCTTGACTTCAACCTGGACAAGTGTTTGTTCCTTTTTATCGCTGGGAGGTACGAGTTCTCCAACAAAGGAGCCGACATCTTCTTGGAGGCTTTAGCCAGACTTAACTATCTACTGAGAGTAAGTGTGTGAAGTTCTCACACCAGGCGTACAGATGTGTTCAAAGGAGTTGAGTCCAAGTTACAGGAGCTGACCGATATATTTGGTCTGCCTGTCACAGGTCAACCACAGTGACGTGACTGTTATAGCTTTCTTCATCATGCCAGCTCGAACAAACAACTTCAATGTGGAGACTTTGAAGGGCCAAGCTGTCAGGAAGCAGCTCTGGTAGGGGTGGTTTTTTTCATGTGTCGTGAATCTAGTTGCTTCTAGTGCAAGCATTGAACTTTGACTGTTCACAATTAGTCAGATAACCAAAATGCTAAATGTACATGTTTTCTTCTTTGTTGTGCTGGACAGGGATACTGCTCAGACCGTGAAGGAGCGCTTTGGAAAGAAACTTTATGAGTCACTTCTCGTGTAAGTCGATCACCCTCGGCATACCTCAGGATTCTTGTAATATGTGGAATGAGATGTCTGATAATACATTGTTTTTTAAATCCCACAATAAGTTTTCCATTAGAACTGGATCTACATATTCAAATTCTGTTCAATATGGGCCCTTTTTTATTTGCAGTGTCAAAACAAGCTATTATGACTAGGAAATTCAATTGCATGATTCATAAAGACAGCTCCAGTAGATCAAACTCCCCACAGAGCACATCATCAGCCCTGTTTTTTTTTTTTCTCTCTCTCTCTCACTAATTAGTGGGCAGCTGCCCGACGTGTCTAAGATGCTGGACAAAGAGGATTTCACTATAATGAAGCGCGCCATCTTTGCGACTCAGAGACAGAGCCAGGCTCCAATCTGCACCCATAACATGCTGGAGGACAGCAGCGACCCCATCCTCAACTGTGTCCGCCGCATCGGCCTTTTCAACAGCTCCACTGACCGAGTCAAGGTTGGTCAGGACTAGGTCGAAAAATGCTTTTAATGAACTATTTTTTTTTTTCTCGTTTAAGGTCTTTATAAGACATTAGGCTTCATCAATTATTTTTGTCCATTGTTTAACTTGGTGTTATTGTCATGGATCCCTTTTCTGCTCTCATGTTTAAAGCCTAAGTATCTGTCTGTAATCCTAAATAACTTCTCTGTCCTTCAGATTATCTTCCATCCAGAGTTCCTTTCGTCCACCTCTCCTCTGCTGCCCATGGATTATGAGGAGTTTGTAAGGGGTTGCCATCTTGGTGTCTTCCCTTCATACTATGAACCTTGGGGTTATACACCAGGTATAGCTCACAAATGCTGATTTTATGTGTATTAATGGTCTATAATGTCAAAATGTAATCACACCTTACTCTGTCTGTCAACATCA
The DNA here is from genome assembly GCF_036924035.1 of Leuresthes tenuis. Taxonomy (NCBI): domain Eukaryota; kingdom Metazoa; phylum Chordata; class Actinopteri; order Atheriniformes; family Atherinopsidae; genus Leuresthes; species Leuresthes tenuis. Next base: position 15,900,896 of record NW_027325371.1, read on the forward strand.
GCGGAGTGCACAGTCATGGGAATTCCATCAATCTCAACTAACCTGTCAGGCTTTGGCTGTTTCATGGAGGAACACATAGCGGATCCTTCAGCATATGGTGCGTGCGTTTTATGAATGAGCTACTCCTCCAGTCGCTTTTTTGAAAAGATGATGCGAAATAAGTGTTGCAGTATTTGACATCATGTCCTTTCCATTCGCAGGCATTTACATCCTCGACAGGCGATACCGTGGGATTGACGAGTCGTGCAACCAGCTCACCTCCTTTCTGTTCCAGTTCTGCAAGCAGAGCCGGCGCCAGCGGATCATCCAGAGGAATAGAACTGAGCGCCTCAGTGATCTCCTGGACTGGAGATACCTTGGCAGGGTGAGAAAATGAATCCCACAGATTGTCTTTTATCTTCTTCTTTTTCTTTTTTTTTTTTTTTTTTTTTCATGCAGTAACTTCAAAATGACTTTTTCTTTTTCCTTCTCTTCTGCTTTAGTATTATATAGCTGCCCGTCATATGGCCCTGGCTAAAGCCTTCCCTGACACCTACTTATATGAACCACATGAGCCCACCTCGGTGAGATAACTTGCATCTTATGGTTGCAGATTTTTGTAAACAGATTTGTTGATATGCTAATCGCAGCTAGAACTTTTTAGCTTCTAACTGAGTTCCTGCTTTTATTCCCATCCTCAGGCTGCAGGTTTCCGTTACCCCCGACCCGCCTCTGTTCCTCCATCTCCGGCCCTGTCCCGTCATTCCTCCCCGCACCACAGCGAGGCTGAAGACAATGAAGAAGATGAGCGCTACGACGAAGATCTGGAGGCAGAAAAGGACCGAGTGAACATCCGCCAACCCTACACCATGCCATTCAAAAACAAAACCGCTGCTGTCGTGGGAGCCAATGGGAACAGCGATGACGCTGAGAGTGAGAAAAACTGAGGCAGACTCCCGTGCATACTGTACATGCTGAGCCTCGCTAGTGAAACCTTATATGTTGCAATCATTAGTCATCCATGTACTAAAACTTAAAACACAAGCGCAGCTGTGTGAATGCCTGTGATGAATTTAGTATAAGCTTGTCGTGAAAGATTTGCATCACTGTCTGTGTCTTCCCAACATGTACCTCAGAATTTCTACAAATATCTGCCAGTTTGATGTTTTGGTATTGTCTCAGTTACACCAGCAGTGCAACCAGCGGTATCCTTTAAAGAGTAAATGCAGCAACAAGAAATGTTTAATGACAACTCAACGAGGAGAGGTAAAAAAAAAAAATTCATTATTGCTGGATTTAGTAGTGTACTAACACTGGAAAATATAGGTCTAAAGTGTTAATGGAATAACAAAGGTTTATTGAGTCTTTGCAGGTTGGTTTTATACTTGATTCAAAGGTGACTCAGAGCAGGGAAAATATCACATAAACCTCCTTTTTCTTTCTTTTTTTCTTTTTCTTTTTTACCAGCTTGTCGTCAGCAATATTTTTCCTGAGAAATACCCAAGGAAATGCATTCTACACTAATTTAACTTGGTGTGAAGATGACGCAGCACTTCAAACTCAGCTGTTCACCTTGTAGCTTTCTTTCAAATGCCTTGTTTACCACAAAACCTCCCAGAATGGAAATAAGATGTAGCTCACACACATGCAACAATAACAAGTAGCATCAGTAAAGAATGTGGAAAAAGCTTTACTTTCTGAGAATAGGTGTGTGCTTTTCTTTTTGTTTCTTTGCCTTATTGTATCAGTTTTTCAATGATGATCACTGATGAACAACTCTATACACCTTTAATCTGTCAAAGTTTGTGCTCGTGCCGAGATGGTTAATCATCATTTTCTCATGTTTCTGAACATATTTATTTGCAAAATAAAAACAGGTGAGAGAGGAGGGTAAAATAGGACTGTACTCGGAGACGGCTGATTTATTTTCAGGTGGAAAATTAGAAAGGAAGGGCTCCAAAGTGAGCTATCGTACATTCTGATTATTTGTATGTGTACTGGAAGAATGAGAATGGCTTTTACCAGATGTACACTCTCACTATCACTCCACTGTAAGAGTTATATCATTTGTTACAATCTTGCACCAGATGAACTTATAATAAAGTATAAAATGTATACCTGTAGGTATTTTACAAATGATATCTGGCTCTTTTTTCATTGTGCACATGCTGTTTATTAGAATGCACGTATCCAATGGTCTGTGGGTTTTCAAATGCCAAGTAACATACTAATGCTGGAATCCAGCATCCATGAAGCATATCCTCCAAACCATTTAATTTATCTGGAATTTGGCCGGGGATCCACCTCCGTCATTGCAGGTAATCCTCTACAGTTCTCATCCACTTTAGCACAAATAAACTCTGCCCCCATGACCTTTGCAAACTGAGAGAAAAAGAGAGTTAGATTCTCATTTAGATTTTGCTTATCAAAACTCATCATTTCTAACTTGTTGACTTAAGTAATGCCTAACAATTTCCAATATATATTGTAATATGGTGATGGAAAAAAATAACCTTTGTTTAGGGATATGTATTTCTGTGTATCTTCTGCTCAAAGGTATTTAAACCAGAGCTGCTGGTTTTTACTGTCCAACATATACTAAAGTGGTTAACACTGGACACTCTACCACTTAGATGCTACTTACACTTTTATGTCCAAAAATGTATTATATAGTGATATGTGAGCCACAGAATCGCTTCAGAAAGTGTTCACAAACTCCACATTACTTACCGAGTAAACTATTCCAGAAGGAGTTGTATGTGGCGCTGCCAGTTACGGCCCCGAGTCTGGCCGGATTCCTCCTCACCGTGTGTACTGAGAAACCATCAGGCCCTGTCACCTCCACCTCCACCACATGATAGTCTCTTAACCTGTGCAGTGGAGGAATATGAAACCTTATAATTCAACCAGATACAAATGGTTGATTGATTTCAAATTTGTAGAGAGACTTACGCCGTGTCGGATACAATCTCTCCCTGAACACCTTTAAAGCCGAGGGATCCTGCAGCTACCGCTGCGGCTGCCATGGTGTTGACATTGTTGGGAGCGAGTGGACACAACTCTGCCACCGAGCCTCTGAATAAAACACGCCTGCCCTCTCCTTCTGTCCAGTCAGTGAGGACATCTCCTGTCAGTCGGAAGCAGGATGGATGCTTGGACATTCTTATGAACAAAGCCTGAAGGAATCCAAGAACTGAAATTGATGTTTTCATTAAACATTCATGGCCAGTGTTAGAATGTTAGAATTACTAATTGAGTCTAATTGAGTGGCTGATATCCTCATATTAGTCTGGCAAAGCGTAATTAGCTTCATATATAACAAGTTTTAAAACCAAACAAAACTCAGAGCTGATTCCATTATTCTCGCAGTAAACATGGTGTAAAGCATGGCCATTGCATGCGCTCCTTTACTTGTACCTTTTACTACAGTCTGACATCTTCTGCAACATACTGTTACCTTCATTGTTCCACTATCATTCATTCTCTGAATGTCCTGGCCTCCCCATAATGCACCACTGGGGACGTATAGGGTTCTACCATATTGTAGAGATGCCTGCCGCAGTTTTTGGTTCAGATCAGGGTCAGAGAGGGCAGAGGGGGAGCCCACCTAAGAGGGGAGGAAAAAGGGTAAAGCAGGTTGTTGTGAAGTGCTTTATTTTCTACTTGTTTAAATGCCTATGATACCTGAAAGCCCCTGCCAGTATATCTCTGAATGAACATGAAATACATATATATGGTCACACATTTCACAGAAATTTCAAGGCACTGATCAGACATAGATTAGTATGTAGAATTTTCTACATTCAAGCAGAAATGCAAGTTATGACTTCCACACAAGCTCTAAAAATAGGTACAGAAAACCCAAAGGGGCAAAAGTATCTGAACCTTTCCTCTCAGTATCTGCTGTGACTCCTTTTGCACAGCAATAATAGCATTTAAACATTTCTTGTATTTGTTGCTCAGTTCTGCACATCAGCTTGAAGGAATATCAGTCCATTCATACTGAACAGCGTCAACTCTGGGAAGTTGGTATGTTTCCTCATTGACTGCTTACTCACATTGAATTTATTGTTATTCATGATGTTCATCTATGATGGCAAGCCATCTTTGCTCCAAATGATGATACTAATTCCCCAGTCTGACTACTCTCAAAAACTCTTTCTCTGAGGTTCACAGGGATCTCCTTTGAATAAAATGAGAGAATAAACAGGTCCTCCGCTCGGACCGGACTCTCACCCCACTGCCTGAAAACACGTGATTCTGATTTTACCTTCAAATTCATTTCTAACCTCACTCACAGACATAGGATACTGAATGATTTTCCTTCATCAAAACAATTCTCCATTTATGTTCCTCATAAATATTAATTTCATGAATTAAACTATTTATATTTTAAACTGTATTGTTCTCTATATAGTTGCAGATCAAACAGCGTTTCTCTGTCCAAATGTGCTGGTAATCTTGATTTTAGGCTTCTGTGCAATTGAAGACACATCTGTGATTAACAATGAAAACTCAGTCAATCATTGTATTGTAATTGTAATTTTACTCGGCCACCAAAACTCTGAAAAAACAGAAGAGGACCTCACCATGAAGTGAGACTGAGACAAAAAATGGAGCCCAAATTCTTTCACTATCTGTGGATGGCAAACCTCTACGATCACATCACATCGCCTGTAAAACAAATAGCGATTACTGATTTGAGGTTAATAGGGATGTTTTAGATTGTTGCATGTCTAAGATGCCCTTCACATTATACAAAATGCTCACAGTCTTGTGTGAATTTCTGTGTGTGTTTGAACCTGTCTGCAAAGGATGACAGATCTTCAAGTATGAACTCAGCAGGAACTAAACCCTTGAGCTTGTCAGAATTCCTGTTCCAGACAAAAGCCAGAATCAAACCTTGAGCAGGTCCATCTTTAAGAATCTTCCCCACCAGGTACTGTCCTAAATCACACACACACTGTCAGTAAATATTATATAATATGTGTATTTGGGGTTTAGAAAGGGAGTTCAGACCTAGATGTCCATATCCTACAACTCCAATCCTCAACGTGGCAGAGCTGGTTGCCATGTTCTGTGCAAAGGAAGCAAACAACCAGATAAAAGCACAGAAATGTCACATTTAAGACAAACCAACTCACAAACACATTCATAAATGTCAGCATTTGACCTTAAGCCCTACCTGATATCTCTCAGTTGTTTCTTGACCTGGATAATAATTACTGCCTTTATTGCTCTCCTCACCTGATGGTCCTACAAACCTACAGAGTTATGTGTCCCACCATGAGCAGGAACAGCTAGCCAAAAATTAAAAAGAATCATGGGAAAGCAGAGTACAAAGTTTGACTCAGAGAGGCCCAGGTTAATCATTGCCAGCCTGTGACAGTATTAACACAGGGCCCCTCCTTGAACTTAAATTTCACTTTCAGATCCATAAACAACTATTAATTACAAGTAATCAACCTTTCCTAAATTTTCCCAATCTGAACAACATAACAGTGTATGTTTTTTGTAACATAATGAACAAAACAGGATTTGTTTTAAACAATCTTGCCATTCACTGACCTTAAGCAATACATCATTATTGATATTAACCCCCTTTCAAAACCTTTAAACTGGACATTTTCAAGCTTAAGTTTTGGAAAGTTAACAATTGTCCCTAAGCTGAAACAATACTTTCTCATCAAGTCTTTAAATGATTAAAAGAATCAGATCCTATTCCAGTCGGGAATATGGACATTTCCACTTGTCTAATCAAAAACCTAAGTGTGCATGTCTAATAGCAGTAATTATCAGAAGTTAAAGTAAAAAACAATCCTTTTAATATTGTATATTTAACACACAGTTATTACACATAGATCAACTTTGACCTCTCCAGCTCTAATACACTGATGACACCAGCACATAAAGTGCAAAGATCAGCCATTTGCTCATGAGAACTCAAAACAGAGAGAACATTGATAATCTGTGCAATCAGATAGCACAGATCGGTCTAAAGTTCATTGCGGTGGAACACCAGAAAGCTAAAAGTACAAGGCACTTTGAATTTCCTTGTGCATGAATTGTGCTCTACAAATAAACTTGCCTTGCCTTGCCTTAAAAGAGTCAGCAGAGATTTGGGACAAGGAGTACAGGAAAACATCTGAGAGTCGTATGTGCATCTAATCAAGGCGGCAAAGGTGGAAATACAATAACAAGGAAAAATAGGAAAGAAGACGTCTGCAATCAAGTTGAGACACCTGCTGGATTTCAGAACAAAGCTGACTGGGAGAAGATGGACATCCTTGAGACACATGCCTACGACCGGCGGCAGAGGAGGAATATGGTACAATTTGCTCTTTGTTCAATATTTCTCTGTTGCTTACTACTGCTTTATGCATACGTAAAGCATAAAACTGTCTAAGATCATAATTTCAGCTCCTTACTATGTGAAAAATTGAAACAAGTTTCCATTTTTTTGTGTTATTTTCTTTCTATCAGTCCTACGCTCTCCTTCTCTATCTCTTGCCTTTCTTTTTGTCTTCAGCCCTGTACTTTTACTTGTGGACACCTGATGCCCCTGCATCAGTCATGTCTGCAGGTTTTAAGTCAGCACCAGTTGTCCTTTTGGCCACAGCCGTGCTGAGTTGGAATGGAGGGCAGAGTGTCCTGGGTGTGGCAGGTGGACTGCTCTTTTCTGCTGTTGGCGACTGCTGCTTGGTATGGCCGGAGCTTTTTCTACATGGTAAGAGCTCTGTTTGACTGAACTCAAAGTGAACCATTTTCTTCACACAAATTAAACTTTTGCCTGTTGTCACACTCACTGATGAGATCTAGAATTCAGGCCCCTGTAGCAGTATACCCGTCATAACGAGCTTATCAAACACAATCTTAAAATATTAAATTCAGCAAACCAAGATTTCTAACCTGCAAGACACATACTTACAGTTCATTTCAATTATGTGCTCATAATTTCACATTTGTTTCAGGAATGGGTGCATTCGCTGTGGCTCATCTGCTATACTCACTCACCTTCTTATCCGAACGTTATACAACATACTCCTACTCTTCCTCCTCCTTCTGGACACGTTTTCTGTATCTGGTCCTGTTAATGGTGGGAGGAGGTTTCTACATATTTCTTTATCCATTCCTGAGGAAGGCACCAAAGTCAGATCTATTAATTCCAGGTGTAGGGGTCTACTTTGCCTTAATCATTCTAATGGGCGCGTTAGCTATTAGAACACGCCATGTAGCAACGCTGTTGGGAAGTTTGTCCTTCATGGTGTCTGACGCTTCACTGGCTCTGCAAGTTTTCAAGGTGGTGCCACCAATGCAGTACGGCCATATTTTTGTTATGGTTACATATTATTTAGCACAGGTACTGATTGCAGTGGGTGATATATCAGCAGTGGACAACAAAGATCACTTTTCTAAATGGAAGAGGACCTAAACAGTGTCCATGCGATACTCCCAACATCCGGAGTACCCTCCCTGCCCTTGTTTCCTGGGGAAACCCATTCTTACCAATCCATGGGAAAAGGACAAGAGGAAGATAAACACAACGTGGACAGTTGTATTGGTCAGCACTGGATGAATTCAATCAATGCTTCACAGAAACATCTTGAACAAGACACCGTAGAAGTTTTAAGTTTGTATATTTCAATGATTGGGTCCACATATATAAAATGCCAAAGATATATCTATATGTATGCACACACACAAGACAAAAAACACTGAGTGGATATCATTTTTGAATATTTATATACTGTGGTTTAATGTTAAAACATTATTGGGACACCTCAAAGTTCATGTGTAAACTGCACACAATGGCATTATTTGAGCTGGCCATTTAATGTACATGAATAGTTCTTTGCTTTGTTAAGAGTAAATAAATCTGATGTCCAACATTGTGAGTCTTGTTTGACGAGTCAATAACCTGTACTAAAATACTTTACTCTTTTCCTAACCTTGCATCAAATAATGAAAAAGATGTACATGTATCTACATCAAAACTAGGATGTATCTGAACATAAATAGAAAAAGAAAACACTATATATATATCGCCTACAGTAGGGATATTACAATTAGGATTTAAGAAGAGCACACACTGAACTAAAGGAACAGCCGACTTGAAAAAGAACTTTGTACAGTACAGTTATTTACACAGTAAAATCCAGCCGCTGGATTACATGCAAAATATGGACAGCAACTGTCATAAGAGACTAAATGTTGCTTAGCATCCATGATCCATGTCATGAATGTTCTGTACTAATTCAAAAACAAGAAAGGTTAAAAAAAAATAACATTTTGGAAAATAATAAAATAAAATGGCTTCAGCGATCCATCCCAATGTCTTCTGACTGCTGCCCATTGAAACACAGAACTCTCAAACGCTCACAGAAGTCAAGTTCTTCCTGTGGACAACAAACAGAGACTTCAGAGGGCATAATATTGAGATTTTTTTTTCCATTGGATGCATAGATTTGAAACAATGCAATCATTATAGATTTTCAGTAATGCAGTTGTAGTTTAATGCAGAACAAAAGGCATATTTCCCTAGAACTATACAGCAAGAATACTGAAATTTAAGTGTGAATGATCACAGCACATTAAAGTCTTTGTTCCATCTTTGACCGTCAGGCAAAAAGACTTTATTTACCTGACATTCATCTTTTCCTTGGAGATCTTTGGCTCGCTGTTTGAGTAAATCTCCCAGGCCAAGAGTGGGACTCCTGCAGTCTTTGAGCCCTTGTGGAAAATCCTCTACCAAACTAGACAGACGAAAACAAAAAAGGTTGAACACAGTAATGAACGCAATAAATCAATACCGGTTTTTGAGCAAATGCACTGAATCAGCACTTCTTTAGTGTTTTAGACGTACTCAAAGCTTTTCATAATGTTTTTCTATTAACACACACACAAAAAAACATTTAAAAAAATGTAAAGAAAATAAACGAGGGCTGAGCAGCTGTAAAAGCGCTTCCATCACTGAGAGTAACTTCAGGTTCACTCAGTATGTTTACACGCACAGTTAAGTCAGACTCTGGTTACAGCCTGACCTGTTAAGTTCAACAAGCACTCCCTTTGAAATGGGGACTCGTGGGCATATTTATACTTGTGCAGGAAATTGTTTTAGAAATGCAAACTAAAAGGTGATTGCATATTTTGTTCATTTACTTCATCTGCAAGACAAAAAGGAAACAAATTGCAATTTTATACAATGTTTTAAGGTGCCTGTACTAGGGCAGAATGCTCAGCTATTGAATAAAATGATTCTGTGTACCATCTGTGTTTTGTTGATTCGTCTATTTTTCACAAAATTAAAAAAAAAAAAAAAAACTGCAGGAACATCCTAAAAAGTGTCATTATCTTTTGCCTGGTGGTGAGCAAACTGACAGCCTCAAGACACATTTAGCCGTTAGCTGGAAACATTTCTTACCAGCAAAGAGCACCGAGCACATGTTCATGGAAAGCTGAATGCGGTGTGCGGAGAACTGACACCAGCTGCTGCACCATCCCCATCGACACGACTGTTTCTGTGGGAGGACAAATACGCAAATATGCTTGAAAAATCATGAGAAAAAGGGCAAAGAGAAGAGCACATCTAGGACACTCAAATTTAACATCCAAAGTAACAGATCTGTTGTGGCTTCATTCATCGGGGTCAAATTCATGACATTTTTCCCCTTTATTCAACCAAAAATATTGTGTTAGAAGTTATGCGATTTTCCCCAAAAGCATCTCCATCATGAAATTTTAAATGAACAACCCAAGAGCTTACAAATATATAAACATTAAAATAATAGAAAGTGACTTAAAAAGCCACGGTTCAGTTCAATGCAGATTTTGGCCACTGAATTTAGAAATTATGGGACATGGGAATGAAGCCAAGAGGAGTTCAAAGATAAACAATTATTTGTTTTAAATAGAGAGAGTGGTTGTAGACCAAGATCAGTCAATGCAAAGAGTTTTAAGCTTAACAAGCTGATCATTTCTATAATTAAACATCAAATATGGTGTGTGTGTGTGTGTGGGTGTGTGTGTCCAACTAAATTAAGTCCTAAAACTACAGATTCAAGCCTGCAACTTTCACAGTCAATTGTTGTGTACGACCAAATGAAAACACACTCACATTCACAACACTCCTCCATCACTTTTAAAACTTAAACAGCACTGTCCTGCCTCGCAGCCTTTGCATTCTTACCTTTGTGTTCCGGGTGTGTGGTCAGCAGATTGAGCAGAAGGAAAGCAGACTTGGTCCTGAGCTTCTCGCTTTCCGACTGCATGCCTCTCATCAGCACCGAAAACCCATCATGGGCCAGGAAGGCCTGGAGCCCGGCCTCCTGCTCTCTGACCAGACCTACCGTTAAACACCAGACGTTTTAGTTCCGTGCGCTACAGTTCACATGGATGAGCAAAAACATTCTGAAACTCTCAGCTTCACATGCTGCTGTAAAAGCTCCAATCCTTTGAGATTTCTGAAATCTGTTGCATCGATTTGGCTCCAGGGTGTGAGCAGCAGATACTTTAGGCCTTGTGATTTGAGAGTTTGAGCAGCCGACACATCTGTGTATGGTCAGAATGCTTTGGCTCATCCATGATAGCAACATAAATGTATGGAGCAATATCAGGCAGTTTGTGCATCTAAAAATGTTCGGAAATTGTCTGTGTGTGCTTCAGCTCTACTCACAGGAGCAAGCATAAAGAGCTTTAACTCTGACGGTGGGGTGGGGGTCTGAATCTGTTAGCTGCAGCAGCTTTGGCAGCACCCCAATGCTAAGCAAATGGTCCTGCACCTGAGGCATGTTCTGGGAACAGGAGGCGATAAGCTGGGCAGCACGCCACCTCAGCCCACTTTGGACATGACACAGATACTTGGAGACGCACAACTCCAGTCCACCAAGAACCATCAGATCTGTGTAGACAGGATGCAGTCAGCACATTTTATTTTCATCCATCACCTCTGACTATCTCATACTGTTGGGTCAATGCTAACATCTGAGCTCTTTTTATGAACGTCACCTCTAATATCATTCACCACAAACCTCTGGCATTGTCAAGGTTCTCACACAACTCAGACAACATCTCGAAGGCCGTTTCCCGCTCATCGTCATCATCCTCTTCCCTCTCTTCCTCTCCATCTCCCTCCTTTTCACCCATTTCCTCTCTGCGTAGGACAGCCAGGCACTGCTTCATCTGCTCCACTTCATCCATCTGGCCTTTGCAGATTTCTGAAAGAGCTTCTCTCAGCCACGTTTGCCTCTGGAACAAAGAGTGTGAGGCTGTTTGTCATGCAGAATGAAAACCCTCTGGTGGAAGATTTTCTTTTATGTGTCCCAATAAACTTGAACAAGGATGGGGATATCAGTGTCTTGCCCAAACCTAAAACCATTCAAAAACTCCCAATAGAAACATGGCCCCACTTCGTTGGATGCATGAATTTGCATCATATGTTTTTGCTTTTTATGTTTAAGCTGTAAACAGTATGACAATGTAATATTTCCATCTGGTCATCTGAGGCAGGTGCAACTAAAGCATAAAAACAAATAAAAGATTTATACAAGCGGAAATAAGAGAAGAAATAGGCAACATCATATTCAATTTGTTTGAGTCTGGCATTCTCTGTAAGCGGAATTGCAGCCTGATCTGTTGTGGGTTGTTTGTTGGTGGAAGTGTGTGAGATGGAGCAATAGAAATCCCTTATAAAAGATCATCAAACGTCTCGGGTGGGAGGGTTTACTGAGATGAGACGCACTTACCTCCTCTGACATGGGCTCAACAGGAGCTTGACCCTCTGCGGCTGATCCAGTGTCCACTGCCAGCTGCAGGACCCCCTGGAGATTCTGGGGATATCTCCTGTTCTGCCTGTTTTCTGACATGATCTTCACAACTGTACAAGGAAACAAGAAAAACCAACAAGTCACGAACAAGCAGATTTATGAAACGCCACTGAATGATATATGAATACACAAGGATCAAACTCAGGAGTTAATCTCAAACTTACTGTTAGCACTACCTTAAATACTGTAGTGAGTGCAGTTTGATTAATTTGTTAAAACAACATACTTACAAAAATAGCAGCAGACTAATACCACAACTTACATCTGGAAAATCCTTCTGAACCGTAACTCAACAACACACTGTTTATCTCTAACTATGCAGCAAGGTTTATCTCCTTATAAACACAGACACGCGAATGCGCTAGAACATTCTAGCTAGCTCATCTCACGAGTGACATGGAGGCCGCCATGTTTTACCGTAAAATGTCAACCAAACGGGCAAGTAAATTGATTTTGAGGTACTCTATAAAGTCTGCGATCCCGACAAAGTAATAAGAAAATTCACACACTCTACATCAAATCAAACCAATTCCTCTAAAAATCAATACACGGCTGTAAACAGACAATACAGTCTTTATATTTAAAAGTCACGACAGCCAGTGCCACCATACTAGCATAGTTAAGGTAAAATAGCTCAGTTTGTATGCGTAACTTACGAAGAGTATCAGTGAAGCTGAAACAAGTATCTTAATGTCAAAATTTTCTTTGCTGCTATCGAAAGAAGAAAAGTCTTACATTTCAGAATGTTATAATATGTTATCTATAAGCTATGTTGTATATCTACTAGATATCTAAATACGTTTACATCATTACTTTCTGGATGTTAACAGATTTGTAAAGTACAAAATGAGTGCGACAGTGAGATGACAGCTTGTGGCTTTTACAGTTAAACTGGACCCGTTATATTCTAATTTTGTCTATTATATAGTTATTTTTGATAGTTTTGACTCAGTGTATACCAGTACTACTATTACTATTAGTTGCTTTTGTTGACATGATATCCATCGTAACAAGAGGTAAAAAAGCATTATTCGTCTGACACATGGCATATAGCTATTTGGTGCGACAGCTTTGAAACTCGTCGGGGAACTATCTTGATATTTTGATTGTCTTTGGTTTGTCTAACCATCCAAGATGGCGGCGCTTGTGGGCTTGCGTGCATGTTTCTCCGGTAAAGTTATTTAATTCTTTCTTGCTACACGATTCTGTATGGATCCGTGATTGTCATTTGAGCTAAAGTACCTTAGTTTATTTCTAAAATGATGGAAGAGCTTATTTGGTTGAGCACAAATAAGTGAAAACATCAAAAGGAGACGATGCCGTCTCATCCGATAGCAGAGCAAGGTCACGTTACCAGTAGGGTTAGCTAACGATAGAGCTAATGAGGATGAAGACCAGTACAAGGATAGATGGAATTAAGTAACACGTTTATTTAATGCAGAACACATGGATAGTAAACCCTACATTGTACCTAGCAGATATTATCTTAATGACAGTGTTGCTGTCGACTCGGATTGATATGGTTCGCGCGCTTGATGTTCGCTGCTGCAGAGCTTCTTGTAGTCTGATATAACCGTTATTTATTCCAGAGGAACTTCTCGGTGGCGCAGATGCAAAACAGCAAAAGCTTTCTAGTTACGTGTAGGAGACGTTAGAGACATTCAACTTATATCGAGACACTGTTTCACTTCCAGAAACAAAGGTAACACAAAGCGCTGTTCTTGTTTTGTTTAATTGTTCCTTTGTCTAACATGACCTAATATCATGTATCTGTAGGTGGTGGGTTTGTGTGACCCTGAAGGATTAGCTGTGATTTCACCCATCCACTTTCTATACGTCAGGGTCATTATCTCAGGGCATGAGGCAGGGTACACCCTGAATAGGTCACCAGTCTATGAGCACAGTGGCTGTTATTTGAAGGTGAAATTAGTTATCAAGCCCAGTTAATCAATTGAATGACAATCCCATGTTAATTCCTTAAATTGGTTAAAAATCCAGGATTTGACTATGTCTAATCTTCAGAACATGTTCAGAAGGTGTAAAATGATATGATCAAGGAAGGTTTGTGAGGATCTCCGAGGTGCTGATGCTCATGAGGCTGGAAAAGTCAGAAGAGTTTGTATTCCAGTAATATTCATTCAAACTATGAAATGAGGAAACAGATGATCAATTGTTACCTCCATAGGACGGTATAGTAAACAACGACGGTGTGTGGTAGGGCTGCAAGGAGACAGCAACTGATCTCAAATAAGAACACTGAAGGATTGTTTGTAAAGATGTTTAATGGTCGGATGAGACCAAAATAGTACCTTCACAAAGCTGCAGTCCACGATCTAAAGTCATTATCTAAATTCCTATGATTCTGATCATTTCATTCCCTCTTCTCAGCCCTTCAGCTTTCCTCGCCAAGCCTTCTGCACAGCTCATTCAAACTGGTAAGTATGCACACCGACTACTATCTTCACACTTTCCAACATGGACTCAATCCATAAGTCCTGGGTTTGTATTTGCTGTGCAGTGTGCTGTGCCATTGAGCCGGCGGACCTTCGCTGCAGAGGCTAAGAAGACATACAGCAGAGACAAGCCTCACGTGAACATCGGAACGATTGGCCATGTTGATCACGGCAAGACCACCCTGACTGCAGCCATTACAAAAGGTAGAATCACTTACACGTAAGCTCCTGTTATCCAACTGGCCCAGATTTCTGTGATGACTTGTGAAGTCCACACAGTGAGTTAATTTCACTGACATTTCAGGAAATGTAAAGTCACCTTGGATCTTAATCTTAGTATTTTAACCTGTCCTCAGTGCTTGCTGATGCTGGTGGTGCTAACTATAAAAAATATGAGGACATTGACAATGCCCCAGAGGAGAAGGCCAGAGGAATCACCATCAATGCCTCTCATGTGGAATACACCACAGCCAACAGACATTACGCCCACACAGACTGCCCCGGCCATGCCGACTACGTCAAGGTAATCTGCTTTTCTTTCGATCTGCATGCAGAACGAACATGTTGAGTGAGAGACAGCCTGGTTGTTTTTATTTTATTTTATGGGGCTAAGCATTGCTTTTGTTTCTCAGAACATGATCACCGGCACAGCTCAGATGGACGGCTGCATCCTGGTGGTCGCGGCCACCGACGGCCAGATGCCTCAGACACGCGAGCACCTTCTGCTCGCCAGGCAGATTGGCGTTGAGCACGTGGTTGTGTTCATCAACAAGGCCGACGCCGTGGAGGACAAGGAGATGTTGGAGCTGGTAGAGATCGAGATCCGCGAGCTGCTCACGGAGTTTGGTTATGATGGCGAGAATGCGCCTGTAGTGATCGGCTCCGCCCTCTGCGCCCTGGAGGTACTGGCAGTGTTGGCTTTGCATTGTTATACAGTTCTGCCTGTGATGTGTTAATGTACTGAGTTAAATTGTCAAATTCACGGACAAGCTGCTCCTCATTCGTCTTCTCGCAGTTTGTAATGATCAGTTAACAGCAGTGATATGTTTTTTCAGTTAACAGTTAACAGGCCTGAATTTGGCTCTGTTATCTATGAAATGTGACGTGATATTTTTTGGTGTCAGAACAGGGAGCCTGAACTGGGTTTGAATGCAGTGATGAAGCTGCTGGAGATTGTGGATTCCTATGTTCCTCTGCCCAAACGAGAGCTGGAAAAACCTTTCCTTCTGCCCATCGAAGGGGTTTATTCAATCCCAGGTAGGAAAAGACTGACAGAAAAGCCCAAATCTTTAGCAAATACTTATGTGTATTCATGAGGAATGTCTGTCCTGTTGGCTTCACATCATAACTGTTGTCCATAATTTGTGTTGCATTCATTTATTCACTGTTGTGTAGCTTGTTACTCATTTGAGTGTTTTACTTTTGAAAGTATAGTGGCAAATGTTATGACACAACAAGCTGCAAAATCTCATATCCAAAGATTTTAGATATGTTCCTCAAACTGAGAAATGATGATTGCCCTGAATCTGAAGTCTGCCATTTGTCCGTCAGGCAGAGGCACAGTTGTGACAGGCACTATGGAGAGGGGCGTCATCAAGAAAGGAGAAGACTGTGAGTTTGTGGGCCACAGTCGCAGCTTCAAGTCTGTGGTTACAGGTGGGTTAAAGAAAAAGCAGAAGAAAGATGGCGGAGGTGGCCCTCTTGTGTTCTCTGTGTATATGGGACACAAACCAAAACATGTTAGATGTACAGATGAAACTCAGCAGATAGAGATTCTTCCATCTGGGTTGATGCTTTGAGTATTAAATGACTTTATTCCTGGTCACACAGCACCATTGCTGAGCCCAGACAGTATGTTGAAAGATGATACAAGTTTGGTACTGAACCAATACTGCGTGAACCTCGGTGTATTCAGCTTATTTGATCTTGATTTGAATCCTTTTGGGTTCAGGTATTGAGATGTTCCACAAGTCTCTGGACCGAGCAGAAGCAGGAGATAACCTGGGCGCTCTGGTCCGCGGCCTGAAGAGGGAGGATATGAGGAGAGGGATGGTGATGTGTAAACCAGGATCCATCATGCCTCATCAGAAAGTCATGGCACAGGTGTGAGAGCATAGAGAGACACTCTATTAAACCAGTGTCACGTTCGATGAGTTTAATTTTAAAGTCATTTTGTTGTAACATTGAAGTGCATTTATAATGAAAGATCAAATCGAGCAAAATGGCGAATGATTAACATGCAGAATACTGGGCTGAAGGAGGCTTTTTCCTTCAACATGGTTTCTATTAGCTGTATCAATCTGTAGCTTTTGTTTGACTGGTCTGTGTCTATGAACTCCCCGTGTAACTGAAGTGCTGCGTCGTTTTCTTGTGTTACAGGTCTATGTTCTGAGTAAAGAGGAGGGAGGCAGACACAAGCCGTTCGTCACCAACTTCATGCCCGTAATGTTTTCACTCACCTGGGACATGGCCTGCCGAGTCTCTTTGTCTGGTGGCAAGGTGTGTGTGTGAATATTTCAGGTCATTTTTCAGTTTTAGGTTTGGAGAATTTAGCTGTTTTGGCCGGGTCTCGTTGCAGGGTCGATCTTCAAAGGGCTGTTTGAGACTTGATTTTAAGGTTCAGATCAGGGTTCGATCACTATGGGACTTATTTGTGGGTTCTTTGTATTGTAGGCATGGTTTTTGCATCCACCAGTTTATAAAAATGGGGTTCCCCAACACGAGCGTGATGATTGTTGATACGTTTTCTTGTTGCTTTCATCCTCTTTAAGGAAATGGTGATGCCAGGTGAGGACACGTCATTGATGCTCACGCTGCGCCAGCCGATGGTTCTGGAGAAAGGACAGAGGTTCACTCTGAGAGATGGAAACAGAACCATTGGCACCGGCCTGGTCACCGATATCCTGACCGCTACAGATGAAGACCTGTCCAACTGGGGCTGAAGGGAACTTTTGCAGATGGCTGGATTAGGGAGGAGGGTAGCACAGGGGTCAGTGAGGAAGTGGGGTGTCTTTCTGGTCAAATTAATTCATTCTAGAAATGTTAATGTTAACAAATGCACACATCTTAAACGGATCCCTTAAAGAAATGCAGGGCTCTGTTGTGCAATTCCACCAAACCAAAATATCTGTCATTTTCAGCATGGACTTTGCTTAAAGACGGTCAAAAATTATGTCATTTATGTAATAAAATGTATGTAATAATAAAGATGGCTGCTTTGTTTTTTGACACTGTTGGTTACAGGTTTTTTTTTTTTTTTAATGCACACACAGGAAAAAAAGAAAAATTGTCTCAATTGTCAACAATTTAAATGTGTTACATCCTTACAAACTCTTCCTGCATAAGCTGGAAGTTGGGAAGGTGACATATTAAAGCATGTTAAAAGGTCCATCTTCCACACGAGGGCAGCAAAGGTGCCTCCAAAGGGTCCACTTCTGGTTTAACATATCTAATCTCTCTAAATGAGATCTTGTGAACAGAATCAGGAACCTAAATTATTAATATATAATAAGATGTCATTTATATTGAATATATATTGACCTACTCTAGCATTCCAATAGAAATGGCAACAAAAATTTGCAAAATAAAATGTGATAATGATAAACTTTGGACTACACAGTGGTCTGGTGGGTTTTTTTGTTACATAGAATGAAATCTCTTGTGTTATTAATGGTCTATTTACATCATTCTCCTTTTGACAGACTATCTATTTTCAATCACATGTTTTTAACTTTCCATTTATAATTTTGTTCATGAAAATTCCTTTAAATATTAGTTTTTGTTATAGAACTGACACTTTGTATATCGGGACTTTGTAGATACACTCTGGTGATTGTTCAAATGAAATTAGGATATCTAAGATGGAGACTGATAATGAGAAAGTGGATTTATAGTTCTTACACATGAACAGGGTTTAAATGTTGAGCTTTCTTCAGCAGATTCCAGCCTGACTGACTCGTCTCTGTGTGCAAAGAGTCACATGTGTCCCCTCCGGTCGCTCTTTCTCAGCAGGAAGTTCTCCACTGTTTGCTGTTGGTATTTGAGTCAGTGCCTCTCGTAATCCAATCAGCCTGTTGCTGTAATCAAATACAGTATGTCTGCAGCAGTCCAGGCTGGAGCGGCAAGTACCACTGAGTGATATGCTCAGCTGGAGGGTGAATGTTTCCAGGAGGAAAATAACTCGGAGGAGACAGATGATCAGACAGTAAACTCCAGTATGTTTCAATGATACTGGCCTGCATCGGTGCTAATGAACTACACACGATTCCGACCCCTGTTTAACCATGCGGTCTGTTCGTTTTCACATCAACCACATGTTGTGTGGACATATTGGCTGCATTATTACTTTTTAAAGGATTGTTACACAGTAAGGGGTTATTTGGAGTGATTTGTTTCTGGGTTTTTTTTTATAAATTAAGGGTTTCTCTTCTTCTCTTTTTACTCATATTTTACCCAGCGTTCCAACTCTTTTCTGAAAGAGGGTTGTAAGTTATGAAAGTTTACATGGGCTCATTTTTGTGCCCCATCATTTGGAGCAGCTAGATCAAGGATTCACTTACAGACTAATCCACCCTGATTTCATAAAGTCATTTCCTCTCTCAGTTTTTCCCAGACAGGGCGGGTTTTTCTTCCATTTGCAAGTTCACTTCTTTAACCTGTTCACACCCCTAAGATGAATAAAACAACACTATCTAAGCCATCGGATTTAGCTGTGAATGGAAAGATAGGCTGCAATGATACATCAAGAAAATACTTAGAGTGGTGTCGCTGTCACTCTCTGCCATGATTATATGTCATGTTCTCAAGCCAATGACGGCATTAACGGCTCGTTTCCTTTGCCAAAACTATTTCCTAATATGAGCACATCAGGGTCTTGCCTGGAGTTGAATATTTGAAGCACATCATGAAACATGTGAAACTTTGCAGATAAGATGTTTTCACTCCACAGCAGAGTAGTTCCACAGTAAAACATCTCATTTGCTGCAAGGATAGGATCTCTGTTTAAAACATCCGGAGTTATGTCTTGAAGAAAGGAAATGCAGCTGTTAGTCTTGCATCACGTTACTTTTTTCTTCAGTCTTCACCTCCTTCTGGCAGCTGAGGGAAAGTGTAGAGCTGCCGCAATTACGGCTGAATGCGCCTTTCAGCAACCCACTCTGCATGTTGGAACACTGACCCTACGCGACTTCCCATCCTCCGACACTGCAGAGTGGGAGGGAAGCATCCTAGGTTTATTCTCAATGCTCCTTCCATCACAAGGCACACCTCAGAGGATAATGCACTTTAAAAGTAAGAAATTATACTGTGGAAAGGTCTAACATTTAAGGTAGATTTTATTCTGCAACTGCTGGAGTGCAGAATCTTATTGTTGCCGGGATAAGAGTTTAATGTCTCCCACACCCACTCTTTAGCTTCTTCTATGTCAGGTCATATGAAATGGTAATTGAGTAAAGCAATCTCTGTTTAGCATCATAATGGAAGGAGTTGCCAACGACACATAAACACGAGGACATTCTACTTACAGCATTTGCACATTTTGCAACATTTTTAATGTTTTCCTTCAGTAGCCTGTAAAAAAAAAATGAATATGATAAAATAAGATGAATAGAGTGAAAACAACCTGTTGCGCTGAAAATGTAGCATTGATAGGGAAGCCAGCTCTACATCTGCTTTCTGGGGTTATGCATGCATATGTGTGTGTGCTCATGTGCATGTGATCTCTTTCCAGGGCTCAAGGTTACAGGGCAGTGAAATCAAGAAGAACTGCCAAGTCTCCCTGCGTACAAACGCAAAGAGGAGCCTGATTGGTTGTATAAGAGTGAAAGGAGAAACCTCTGACCTCTACCAGACACCATCCACCAAATCACAGTCATAAATTACAGTCTGCTCCTGTTTATCAAACAGCTCCTTCATACTGCCTCCCTGTTGTTCTCATCTGTTAGAACTCAACAACAAATAGGCTCTGCAGATCTGTATTATGCCTCTGCTTAGTGTTGGAAAAGAAAAGGAACAGGTGGCTTTGTCAGACATGTTTTATTGCAGAAGTCAACAGGATGCATTATTTTTGTTTGTCACGTTTAAAATGGTTGTTTAACAGAGCAAATTAAAAGAAAATGAGATGCACAAAAATCAGAGTCAAGATTGCTTTAAATTCATGAAAAGGAAGACAGCAAGAAGAGGCCAAAGTCCTTCAGTTCTTGCTCTTTATGTGTTATATCTGTGTCATCCACAACTATAAGTAGTGTTGATGCTCATTTTTTAGATAATGCTTACAGTCTTTTCAGCCAGAAAGTTCAAGAAGCAAAAAAAATGTCAGAGGTAAACAAATTCACAAATCTGTATTCTTCCCTCTCTAACATGTGGCTCTGACCCTGCTCTTTGTGCAAATGACAGTGGAACCACCATTTGTTTTCTAGAGTGAGCCTATTATGTTATTTTCAGCACAAGTCAGCAACAAATGAATACAAATGTGTTGAAATCTGCTGAAATAGCAGTCAGGTGTGCAAAGTTAACCCACATAGAGTGGGACAAATGCAGGAAAACTAATTAATCTCTCCCGGGATAAGACAAACAGTAGTGCACCGGCTGACCTATCTAGATTATCTATCCATTAACAGTAATAAGGAGGAAAAATAACACTGCCACAAGAATATAGAAAGAACAACATAGATCTTTACACACTGTCAGTAATTCAGGACTGCAACCACATTTTCTTTCAAAG
Source organism: Leuresthes tenuis (assembly GCF_036924035.1). Classification (NCBI taxonomy): domain Eukaryota; kingdom Metazoa; phylum Chordata; class Actinopteri; order Atheriniformes; family Atherinopsidae; genus Leuresthes; species Leuresthes tenuis. The sequence goes on from NW_027325371.1 coordinate 15,921,871, forward strand.
TGCATCTTGGGGTTTTAGGAGTTTACCTTTTTTTTGGAGTTCGATAATTCTACAAAACGCAACTTTTCATTTTTAGTTATGAATGGGAATTGTAACAACATGAGCAGGTCAGAGTGAAACTAGAACCATCAAGACCTTATCTGAAAGCTCTGTAAGTCTGCATGAAAAAGGTTTGATACAGACTTTACCTTTTAAATTGCCAGATTGAATATTTTACCTGACATGACGCCTACACTGTGTCACTGCATCAAACTTCACAATCTTACTGTGACCAAAACAACCATGAAGCATAAAAAATGTTCCCTTATACCCCAAAGAAAAAAGAAAAAAAAGGACAATCTTTAAAAAATGTTTGTATGTGAGCTTTTAAGCAGCTGAAGAAATATTTAATACAGTAAATCCTTAATGCTGTTTGTATGTATTCATATCAGTCTTTGAATATGAAATAGAGCACAAATGTGAGACAGGATCACTCCACTCTGTCTACCATGGGCCACGCGTGTGGCGGTGGTTAATTTCAGATCACCTTAATCAGACTCCTCTATTGCCTATGGGTGCCTTCTGAAAATTATATGTCAAGTTTTTGGTCAGCAGTGTGGGCGGAGTAACTTGTTGTGTTCTGAAGTTACCGAAAGGGTTGAACTTGAGGGATTTCTTAATATCTTTCGTCAGTTCAGAATGACTTTTTTTTTTCTTTTTTTCATCCCGTGCTACAAAATCTACCACGAGGTTGTCTGATATGTAAAATAGTGTTCAGTTTTGTTTTTCATTTAATCTCAGAACATATTGTCTGTTGCATCTGATGGTTGTGTCTCATTAAAATGAGGAACTATAAAGAAGACACAGCAGTTCTGTATCCAGCTGTTGTACTTACAGACTGTGATGCTCTTAGTCTCCAAAGCAACCCTAAAGTCATGACCCCCACACTTACTAGACTGTCTTTGTACTCTTTGTCGTGCTTTCTTTCTTATTTTCTTGTTTTTGTGTTCCTTGTATTCCCATTTCTGGATTATTTGACCCTTGTGTTTCCTTGAATTCCCTGTTATTTTGCCTGTGTGGTTTTTGGACTGAATTCTGCCTGCCCTAGCTCCGTACCACACAGCACCTCCCCATGCTTGACTTCTGCCAGTTTAATAAACTTTAGTTTTTGACTTAAATATTATTTTGATTTCTTGAGATCAAAATAATCAGACTCACTATGCGGAGTGTCACTGATCTAAAATGAGCAGCAGATGTTGGCGTATCCGGCTGGCTACTCCCCACAGCATTAATCTTGCCCAGCTCCGGGGCAGCTGCATCCTCTATGTAGTTTTTCAGGAAACCAGTGCTGGGCGCTGCCATATCAGAGGCCAATATTAGCATCTCTGTTCTTCAGTAGATTGAATTAGTTTATAGTTTTCCAACCCCAGCCAACATTCGGTTAGATAATTAGTCCTGATTCTAAAAACAACAGCATACTTGGAAAAAAAAGAAAGAATAATACAAAAGTTTAACCCTTGTCACTTGTAATCTAAGCTACATTTTGTGAAATGAAATATATAATTCTACATTTTTATCTAATAGGCAAGACTCTGAGGACTAATTGTCTTGATATTGCTGAACATAATTAATGCATGTTCTTTATTTACAGATTTTACATACTGGTCATCAACATGTCAGGAAGCAATGTCACATTTTGGCACTGAACAGTTAGTCTTAGTCTCTGTCCCTCAGTAGGCCAGTAGCCTGAAGACATCTTCCGTGTTTTAAAACAAGTCAGCTTCAGTGTTCACAAGGTCAGCTGGACACTGCCTTTATGACCTACTCATTAAACAGGTATAAGGTCAATTAATTATTGGAACAAATAGTAAAAATAGCCACCAAAATAGACAGACAAGAAATGATAAGCTTGCAGTTTTCTAACACTGTCTCATATCAGTGACAGGTGTAGCAACAGACAGCCAACATACAATAGGTAAATAATTAAATCAGGGATATCTTTAAGTGTCTTATTAACTTGAATATATAAAGTAAATATTTTAGGTCAAATGTATCTCACTGGCTGAATGAAAAGGTCGACACATACATACAATGTGCCACTAAGTGTGTTTTTTCCTTTGTGTGACTAAATATTCAATTCTATGTGTCCCTTCATAGTATGCATATATATATCATTTTTATTATTGTTATGTTATTATTATTTATTGTTCATGTGAGTTATGAAAAAAGATGAAAATCCACCTTATCTCAGAGGAGTTTAGATATTCTACACGTTTGGTTTTCTTATGATAATAATAAAATATCTCCAATGTTGATTTCACTGCACACTTTGTTAAAAAAAAAACTTTATACTCGAGGAACGGGCATCTACAGATAGTTCCAATAAAACTATGAAATATTTCTCAAAATATTTTTTCAAAACTATGATGTTGTCATGCACTCTCATTACTAGGATCGCGCATAATTGAAACATGACAGTTTTGTTTGCATCTAATAAAGCTCAATAACCATCTGAGGGAGGCGGTTTCATCCTTGAGTTGGAGCATGAGTCACCCCCCACCTGCCGCAGGGATGTCCTCAGTGGCGTCCTCATGCCATCAGAATGACAGTCATAGGCCTTTCCAAGCGTTCTGCATTCGAACACAACTCAACCAACGCAGAAAGGTTAAATATCTGATTCTTTACGAGAGGATGGCTGATCCTGTTCCATGGTGGTCAGCTCGGATGAACACCTTCTGTCTTGGTCTTTCTGAACATCTCCCTCCTCTTCCTCATCCCTGCTGATGAAGGCCAGCTCATTCTCATAGCAGAAGGAGTTGGCACCAGATGTTGGGAATTTTCTCTCCTCCATGTCCTTGGCACTGCATCTGGGGGTTGATGGCACTTCAAATGTTTTGTGAAAGTAGGCATAATCTATCCTGTACTGGTTCCTCTCCTCGAAGATGAGGGGCTCAAAGCGATGACCCCACAGGATCTCAGAGGGCAGGTAAGAGGTGCGCGCCTGCGTGGTCATGGCTGTGGCCTCCACCAGTCCCTCGAGTACGATTACTATCTCAAAGTCGGAAGTTTCAAGATCTTGCTTACTGATGCCAAAAAGTGGACTTTCTTCATCAATCTCATGTATGACAGTAAGAGGTGCAACCAAAAACAGACGATCTGTGCCTTTGTCATAGCCTACATTCATATCGATCTGATCCAGGGGGATATACTCGCCCTCCTCTGTGTAACGGGACTTCACCAGCTGGGCCCGCACATGAGCCTCTACGATATGGCTCTTCCTCAGATTAGCGACTCTGAACATCAGACACAGCTTCCCATCACGCAAAGCAATTACGGCGTTGTGGCTGAAAAGTAGCGTCTCTGCACGCTTCTTGGGTCTGGCCATCTTGGCCATGATTGCACCAATCATAAAAGCGTCAATGATGCAGCCCATGATAGACTGAAAGACCACCATAAAGACGGCGATTGGGCATTCCTCAGTCACACAACGAGCACCATACCCAATGGTTGTCTGGGTCTCAATAGAAAACAAGAAAGCTGCCACAAAGGTGTTGACCTGCGAGACACAAGGAACAAAGTTGTCATCCCCTCCAGGATTGTCCATGTCACCATGTAGAAGGCCAATGATCCAGAACGCTAGGCCAAACGTTAGCCAGGACACCACGAATACCAGGCTGAACAGCAGGAACATGTATCGCCAGCGGATGTCCACACAAGTCGTGAAAATGTCAGATATATATCTCTGTGACTTCTCATCCATGTTTGAGAAGTGGATGTTGCATTGGCCAGTCTTGCTGACAAACCGGTTGTGGTATTTACGTCTTGTGTGGATCTTGCCATTGCCAAAGCTGCCCACGGCAGGCATGGTACTAAGTCTAAGTCCTTCTTCTTCACAGGACAGGAAGCTGTGGTGGTGGGCTCTTCCCACACTCATGCCTCAGTGGAACACAGCCACAGGGCTTCACACTATCAGCCTGGCTCATACAAAACTGACCAGGCTCACAGAAGTGCGCAGTTCCCTCCAGCACAGACTCAGTATCAACTGCAAAGGAAAAACAGGCACAAAATCAACACACGGCATTGTAAAATTCAAAGAGAAAAATAAGAAAAATGCATTTACCATTGTTTAAGCTAAGAATTAAGAATATGATCCAGTCTCTATGTATGGTAGGTCCCACGTTCGCCAGTATACCATCTAAATTTCTTATAAAGTACTCCAGAATCTATTGTTTGGTCCACTCCACTTTCTTCTCAACCACAGATTTTTAAAATTTGTCCATTGACAACTAATTTTTGATCATGAACAAAAAAATCTAAATTTCTCATCACATATATTTATCAGCCTTTGGCCTAATTTGCTTCTGATAATAGCTGCCTTTGTCTCTCCATGTGACATGGCAGTTTGCTTTAAAAGATACCAGCTATATCTTTTAATAATATATTCTTTAATGGCATTTATTTCATGATCTGTGTTGCGCAGTTTTTCCACTTCTCTATTGGAAATACTGTTGTATATACCATACACATTTCACCGATCAACAAGGTACAGAAATAGCCAGTTAATCCAATGCCCTGCCACTTTATGTGACGTATTTTCTATTTCTTCCAGCTGGCACCTCTGTTAGAGTAACTGGAGTACTGTGATGAGGCTGTGTGGTTCCCTTGTGAGGCTGAAAGTAATATGAGCTAAAAAAAAAATGAGATAGCAGCAAAAAACTGGGTATCACAATAGAGAGAGATTTGATACAAATGGTTTTGTAGTACAATTCCACAAGTTCACTTCAGACATGTCATGTATAAAATCTTCTGAATGGTTCGAGCAACAGCAGAGTACAGTGTACCATCAGTATTTATGATCAGTGTCGTTACTGGATTTGTTTTCTGAAAATGTTATTCATGTGCAAAAACTATGCTGAAATAGGCTTAAGAATTATATTTCACCAATTCTGGATAATGCTCAGCCATCACATTTATTTACAAAATGTTACAGTACAGAATTGATCATAGACATAACAATTTTGAGATGATCCAGTATTACAACCACTATCAAATCTCTGTTTGACACAGAAAACCATCTCACCGATTATGCAAACTTAGATCCCAGGACATTTTTAGGAAGCGGTGTGTGGCCACCTACAGCTTGATTTAAAATGAAAATAAAAATCTGCATTATTTAACCTTGTAGTCAACAATAATTAGGATTTTGAGCAACGCTAGCCTTGGTTTAGTGCAGGTATAGTGTTTACCTGCTTATTGTGTTTCAGGTCACTTTGCTTAACCTCACTGTAAATATAAAAGCAACAACTGGGAATCTGTTGCTGGTATAATTAGCATTTAGTCACTGTCGGGCTCAGGCACACAGACATTGTTCAGTATCTCACGTCTTACTCAGGCATTGTAATTCAATGGCTTACTATAATACTTTGACAAAAAGCTGGATGAAATTAATCATGAAAATAGAGTCTGTTAGGTTAAATTGCTTTTAGGGCTGCATTTAATTGAATGGATGACAATGGGTGAAATTTAATTCAAAGAGATCTCTTACTCAAAATCAATAGAAGGCCACACACATACCAACACATGGACCTGGACCTCTTCTTCCCTGAGGTTGCTCTGTAACACTGTGCCAATTCTGTAATTCAGTTTTTAGATATTATATTTTGGCATTCTGACTCTTATTTGTATTATTACTTTTTAACCTAATACTTCATATTTCTGCATCAGCCCTGAGCACTATCAATAATATTTGCACACAGCCCATTGACAAGCCTGACCTACACTATCTACTGTTCCAAGTGGTTGTTCATAAAGCATAATTAGACCCATGGTCTTTCCAGGTGAGAGAATAATGTCAAATTTCTTATCATTTTTATTTATTTTTTCTTTTTCTGTGAATTGACTAAGGAATGAGGAATAATTCATTGAAAGTGCAGAGTTATATACTGAACTGCTTAATCTGGTTGTTCATCAGATTTGATATTTGTCATAACATTTCACAAAAGAATATCACTTGTAAGCTGTCATGAAGGCTGATCTTCTGTGAACCATGTCTGTTCAAAATTTCATAGCCATCCGTCCTGGAGCTGTAGAGATATGTATGGAGTAGTGGACTGACAGACATACATACAGACACTGGCATCATCAAAGCCAAAGCACATCCATCTATCCATCTTCTATACCCACTTAATCCAACTCATAGTCGTGGGGTGCTAGAGTCTATCCCTGCGGTCATTGGGTGAGAGGCGGGGTACACCCTGGACAGATCGCCAGCCCCAAATCACATCATTAGCAAAAGAAATCTAAGTTCACATCTGCCTTTGTTCACTAATAATCACTGACTGATATTAGGGCAATGCTAGCAGTTACCAGTTATATATTTTTCTCTCTCTGTAAATGTTAAATTGTTGTGATTATTTCTAAAACTGGTTCTTAATTATAGTGTCACTGACATGGCTACATTTTGCTCTGATGGGACCTTGCTCATTTCATCTTATAAAATAAGAAACTGATATACAATATCATTGCACTGCTGACTCGAACACAAGCACGTCAGGCACAAGTCAACACATGGCGACATGTTGGTCAGTAAGTGGTGTGTTTACTGTTGCCTTTTGATGCATTTTTCTTATTGTGGTGAACTTTGATTACATCCTTTTATGTTATCAGAGAACATTATATGTTATGTCTCTGGGAAAAAAAAAAATTAGAATACCTCTCCGTTTTTTATCAAACGTCTAAGTCATGTAGGCTGGTGTGCAACTGTCCCCACCATGTTAATTTGACTTGTGGAGAGATGATACTCTGTACTGTATAGAACAGGTGCATGCATTAAAAGTGCTCAATTTCAAAAAGAGATTGTCAGAGTCTAAAGTTCAGCCTCACTCAATTAACAACAAATTTTCCATATTCTCGGAGTCTTTTTCCATAGTCTCAGTAGTTGCTTAGAAGCAGAATGGTGTGTATCCAAGAGATATTAATATCTAAAAAATTGTGTGAATGCTCTTCGGCTCTCTTAGGAGTCACACTCTGCCTGCTGGGCTGTGACATAAATGCTGAAGCAATGATGAGACTTTTTCCATGCTGCCATCTAACACGATAGAAACTCTTCTCACTGAAAATATAATTGAATTAAACACTGTTCAAGATTCTATTATTGAATAAAGGTGTCTGCAGGCATATGATTAAAGTCCTTCAGTCTGAAATTGCAATCAGCTTACCTTTTTTGCTCGTGTTCTTGATAGATGTTTATTTTTGATTTTTCCTTTTCGTCCAAATCTGCCAGTTTTCTAGCCGAATTGCTGCATGTTTTTCCTCAGGTTTCTTTCTCTTCTTGTTTTCTGTTATGGGTAGAACCACTCTATCCTCCCGAGGCAGAAAAATATATGACCACAGAGTATCTTCATGTCTTTGTCTGATTTAACTTTTTCTATTCCTCCACTAAATGGGGAGAGCATTACAATCAGTTCCACAGCAAATACTCCAAAGTTCTTGCTTAACTGGTATCCAGTGGATCAGAAACAGACCAGAAATGGCAAAATTACTTCAGTGAAGCTCTGAAGTCCTGATTTGACCCTCAAAATAGAACAGCAGCTTGATTCCAGCTATCCCAAATTTAACGAATACGGGGCCTGTAGCATCCAACCCGATTGAAAATCAAATCCTCACAGCTTATTTAGAGTCATGGGCAGTTGACGGTCTCTCCTCTCCCACGTGTCTCTCACTTTCTTAGTATATCTGCTATCTGATCTTGTTCTGCTGCAGATCCCACTCTGTATCCCACATCTAGTGAACTATTGCTCACTGCTCCAGTCCTCCCCCTCCCTCTCTCAGTGTCACTGTAGATACTTGGCATTTGGAGACTACATGCTCTTCCCCTGTGAAGTGTTAATGGTCAGCTGATCATCTCTGGTGTTGAAAGGACCAACTGGTTTATTCAAGACTGATGTGTAGAAGAGCGACCAAAACGTACTGATTTATTCAGGGATCAGTGGGTTCTGCTGCTACATTTTCCCACAAAATATTTATTTTCCCGTGACAGCATTTCATTAAACAGTGTCTCCACTGTTGCTGCTGAAAACTTTTTCAAAATGTCAAAATTTCAAAATAGCCTAATAACATACTGAGAATGCTTTTTTTTCAAGGGTAAATCTTATTTTTATATGGTCAACAGTGGAAACATACTCAACGCTTTTGGTTTCCTCTGTAATGTTTTCTTATTTTAACCAAAGTGCTCACAGAGTTGGTGGTTTGAGCTCCATTTTGACTCACTCAGAAGATAGGACAGCTCCTGTTTATTATGCTGGACTGAAAAAAAGCTCATGTGGGCAGTTTCTTAGAGAACATATTTACCTGATGTGTATGTGTGCATGCCTGAATGATATAGAAACTGCTTATTTGGCGAGGCTGTGGCACAGGAAATAGAGCTGTCGTTTACCAGTTTTAGCTCCTGTTCTTTTAGACATCTCCCTTTACGTCTTCTCTGATGGCTGAGAAATAGCGGAGCACATGATAGCTGCTTATTGTTTGTCTGAAGTGTGCCAAAACTGGTAATTTGATGTGCATTATGCAAATGTTTTCATGGTTATGTAGACAAGTGAGTGTCTACAAATAAGATACTTCAGTCAGTTAGGGATCAGTTTTCTATCAGAGAAAATAACTCCCTTTGGCAAAGAAAAGTATGTAACACATTGAAAGGAATTGAAAGCACAAACAAATAGCATATAACATGCGTAATATTTATTATGTTCACTTTTTTCAGTTTATTGTGTAAATAAGTCATATTTCATTAATGAGAACTGAACTCAAAATAGGATGGTGATGTCATTGGATCAGCCCAAAGAATACCTCACTACTTGTGTATAATTTTGTACTAAATCTACGCTGTGTAAATCTAATCTGCTGTGACCAGTGATGCTGTACTGCTACTACCGCCAGAGACAAGTCTTACGTACACCAAAGTCACAATCCACAGCCCAGCATAAGCCTGCAAATTTTGTTAGCGAGTTATTTCAAGACCAATGTAAGGAACCAGCTGTGCAAACTACAGTTCAGCATCACCATCCATCCAACTATATCTACAATATTTGGTTGTAAAATAAGTTGAATCAGGGGAGTGTGCGATGAGAGCTGGAATCATGCAGAGGATAGATGGACAAATCGCTATTTCCACGCAAACAGCTTTTTACATCTAATTCCGCTTTTTGAAAACCTGCCATAACTGCGCTGCCCAGGAGTTTGTAATCCATATGTGAGTTTCACAAGACAAAAACAGAATTAGGGTTTCCAATGGTGGCCTGACCCAGATTCACTGGAGGCCATCACAAAACAGCGAGATGCACCACTTTGACAACCTCAAAGTCAAGGTGGTCTCAGTGTCACTTCTTTAAGTATAATTGGAAATAAGATTGAACCCATGTTATTAGTCCTGATAGATCTGTGATTACCAAAGCAGAGGAAGTAGAGATTGAACGTATACATTTGCCTTACATGCAACATGATACGTGTGAATTTTAAAATGAAGTAATTGTTAATGTAATGGTACAATCTGAAAAAAGATTAAAGCAGGTTCTAAGCATAGTGTTTGAGAGCTTAAAAAAAAATTGTTCGAAATAACCTTTAAGAGGTATAAAATGATGCCACAAGTTATGCTCCATCTGTACCTCATTGTAACTGTACATGTATTCTGTAACTGTGATGTCAGGCCTGTAAATGGGTTATGGGTTTAGTTAGGGGATGGCAGACCAGATGGGGATAGGAAGTGTACTATCGGGACAGAAACAACCCAGAGCCCAGCCGCTGCTTCGTACCCAGCGAGTTATTTAAAGTCTTCCTCACTGCGGCAGGACAAAGTGGGCCAGGCTCAACCACACTCAACATGACACAAGCTGCAGCATTTGGTCACGCTCAATCACCTTTCAGATTATCAGCACACCCCTGACCAGCACACTACTGATTCAATTCAAGTGTTATGTCATTTTGGGGTTATCTAAGGTGGGGGCTAAATTGTTTTATTAAACGCTCAGTCAGCTTTGAGCCTCTTTCGTTCCATCAGCGCTCCTGCTGCTAATACTTATTTGCCATATGTAGTTCATTGTGTTATATTTAGATGCAGTTCATTTATCAAATTAAGTTTTGAATCATCTCTTCATATACATGTGTTGTGGAATAAGGGACATATTCTTAATTAACACAATTTTAGTAAAGAATAACATGACTTTTCTTGCAGTAGAGCAATATTACTACCTGAGAGGTATTGACACAGAAGTTTAACTTTTACTTTTACTTTTTTTTTTACTTTTACTAGTGGATGCTGTGGCAGAAGTAATTCATAAGGAAACTGTGCAATTTCTGACCATTTTAACACAGTTACACTGTTAAAGAGTGATTAAGCACAGTAATAATGTTGCCAGTTTCATTCTTATTGCCAGGATGTTGAGTTCATTATTCATTATGTCTGCAGCTGCCATGGTTACCCAGTATTATCCAGTATTAGAATGGTTTCCATTTTCTTTTTATAGCAGACCAGCTTTTAAAGTGTTACTGTTACATTGGCTCTAGAATTACGTCTTGCCTGCTCCTAAAAACAAAAAAGTTTTAAAACAGCAGAATATGTTTGATATTAGTGAAATAAGTTAATTTCACTAAAAAGAAAAGAAAAGATAAAAAAGAGCTACTGTGTTTTCTGTTGGCTCACTCAGAGATAATGCACAAAGGAAGAAATGCTGACGAAATTCAGCACTGGCACTGGCATTGGCAGCCAGCACAGCCAGTGAGAGGGGAAGAGAGGCGTCACGCACCCACCAGCAGAAATGAATGCTGTTCACACGCAGGACGCAGGATTTTTTCTTTAAGGGCGCCCTTCACTAAACTCCCTGCTTCAGTTGGTGAATCTCCTCCAGACTGGCCTAATGAACACCTTGCCTCAGATTATTGAAGAATCACAAATATCTCATATGCACAGGCAGACCATGTTAGTGCCATACAGAAAGAACAAGAAATTAATCCAGGTCACTCTTGCTGTGAGGCGACATCTGCACCATGTAAAAAAAAACAGTTAAATCTTTCTGATCTTCTGCCCCACTCAAGTGAACAGTGAAAGTGTACAATATCTGATAGATAATGTTTAGCTTGTCATGTTCTGGTTTTATATTAAGCGTCAAATGATAAATAAAGTCCTGATTTTAATCACCCTTGAAAAATGAACATCTAGTTTATTATTGAATTAGATTTATCTGATTTTATCTCCAGTCATTAAAGAGGCCCTCAGGATGTCCAAATGGGATAGAGATAACCGTTCATTGATAAAGAATGACAAATGTGAGTTTACGCAAACAAGCTGCATGTAGGTCACGCGCCTCTGCAGCTGATTTTATTCTAACACTGTAGTTCAAGTCAAATTTTATTCAAATCAAACAAAACTTTATGCAGCTCCTGAAAGATCTGAAAACACTGGCACAGACTTGTACACATGTGAGAAGAAAAATTGCCAGAGGTGTGGACCTGTCAGCTGCAGTGTAAACACAACTGAAGTGTATCATCAGGGAAGCAGGCTGCGCTCTCTTATCAGAGCAGCCTCTGCGCTGGTTGCAGTAATTGATCTTTGCTTGACGAAATGGGCCACTTATTTTTGCAGCCTGAGCAGGTGCACCTGTGTACTGGTGTTTTTAAATCAGCTGCTGATCAGTCATGAGGACCTGGTTTGTGGGGCAGCTCGACACAGAAGAGACACTGCAGGTGCACACACACAAACACACACACACACACACACACACGCACACTCCTATATCAATACTTCTTCACACTTGAAGGAATGCAAAAACAAAGTGAGGCAAATTCAGATTTTTCCAATGGGAATAATTTCTTTATTCTATTTAGCATGTAGCAAAGGTTTCATTGTTATAAAATTAGAAAATGGAAAGCAGTTACATAATACCAGGATAAAGTTATTATTCTCATAAAGTTTCCTTTAATCGAATAGCATTTCAAGGTAAGGAATTCTCTTTCATGTTATATTCATAACTATATTGTTGTGTCTGAGGCAAACCTGAAATCTTTTGATGAGAGAGCATCTGGCTCAACATGCTGAGGTCAAGTTTATGCCCTTGATTCGTCGTAGGATGGACAGTCATACTTCTCTGTTGTGAAAACCATGCCGGTTTTTCAGGGAAAAGGTGCAAAAATGGTGTGTATATCATTTCAGCTGTCACACACAGGCTCACAAAAGCCCACAGGTGCAGGATTGTACCCATGAAGGATTGCATTAAGAATAAGCTTTGCACTCTCAAAGTCTCAGCTCAAATGACTGGAGTTTCACCAGGAGGAGTCACAGGGAAAGAAAGATGAGTGTTGGGTTTTAATGAGGTGTGATGTTCCTCCTTCGCAACGTGACTCCATGGAACGGAGCAACATACGTCCTCTGAACAGGCACTGAGACCAACGATTCATAATAAACACGAAAAGCTCATCTTATAACCCCTCTGAGAATGAAAGGTTTACACATATCAATCTTTAAGGGTTATCTGAGGATACTTCTGTCATATCTCTGAGTAATGTGAAGCATGTTACTTAAATAACACCAGCTTCCTTAAAAGACAGAAACAGTGTTATTCAATGAGACATCCATCCAGTGGCCGCAGAACATTTGGGACATGTCTGCTTTGATACCACACAACAACTCACAGGTGAGAGGTTTTGGCTCATGTGTTTGGTGACCAGATGTTCTGTCTTCATAATGTATCATTACCAGTGCAGCTACATCTACATAATATGGGTTAGTGCTGTGCTGTGCTGTGAGTAAACACTACTGCATCTCGTGTCAGAAATATGCATGTCAAATATACACTGTTGATGCTATGTGGCCTGAATCTGACTTAAGGGCAGTTGTTGATCTTTTTTTTAGTCAGTTAGTTGTCATATCTTTGTTTTTTTTTTATCCAGGGTCTTCTTTTTTTTAATACCACTCAAATTCGAATAAACACATCATATAAAATAGCAGAGGCCATAAGTTTGAGCTGAAAAGTTAATAGTTTACAAACATATGTTGAAATGGGAACTATTTTGATACTCATTCAATCATTTGAATACACTTGTTAGTATGAAAACGTGCAGTTAAATGTGTCAAGTACAATTTTAGAGGTACTTCACTTGAATGTTTCCATTCTATGTCTTTATATGTCTTCTCCACTATATTTCAGAGTGAATATTTCTGCATTTATTAGTTAGCATTCGTAAGTGGATAGGAATGAAGGAGAGAGCAGCAGAGGGGCAAGTTGGAATCAAACCAGCCTTCTGCGGAAAGAGCTCATCCTGTTATATGGGGCAATATATTGGGTGATATACGGGCAATCTATCATTCAAAATATACCACAGTGGTTTTGATGGAAACAGATGGAAACAGTCTCAGGGATTTTTGGCTTCTTGCATCGTAAATTAAAAAAAAGCTGGTCACATTTCAGATGTCTATCCAATCAGTTTTCAAGAACTTTTAACATGGCTTCATAAATGTTCTAATTATTCAATATTTCTTCAAAAAATTAAAAAAGGAAAAACACAGTTGGAATATTTCAAACATTTCCATGAACTAATCTGATGATGTTAAATACAACATATCAGTCAGAAGGCCCAAACCAGTACTCTTCCTATTTTCTGTTTATACTTTATACTGTTTATACTTTACTGTCAACAATAATATACTCTCAAGTGAGGTTTTTCCATGCTGGATGTTTACTTTATTACTTTATTGGTACTTAAGTAAATGTTTTGTAATACCAATTCCTTCTCAATATACACTGGTATGCTGTACAGTTTTAATGTCACACTATAAATCTATTTGTCAAACCAAAGATATTCAACACATTAAATGATAACGAAAACAGACTTCAGTTTTAGTTTGGCCGCTTCCTTATTAGTACAGTAGCCACAAAAAAAATAAAGAATTAGATTAAGATGTTACAGATGTTAACTCTCTCTCAATATTGTCAGACAAAAGAATGTGTGTGTATGTGTGTGTGTGCCTGGTCGACAAAGCACACACATTAGTTGATTTCCTTTTTTTTTTTTAGCACAATCCCATTGGCAGTGAAAATATTGATATATTTGATCTTGATTTTGCTTGTTTCTTTGATTTGCTTTTACTTTTTCCCTTCTCACCAGAAGATGGTGCATTTGATGTTAGTCATAATGTTGCCAAATGTTTTTTTTTAAACCCACAGTGGGAAACGTGTGCATGAAAATGATATTTTATCGCCTGTGCTAGGTTACAAATCATCTTTTCTTTCATTCCATCTTTTCAGAAAAAGGCAAAAAATAGTCAATTGTCACCTCTTGTTTTATTTTTTTTCAGCTTGAATAATTTGGCTTCATCTCTTCTTTCAACTGGTTTTAAAGTTTAGATACTGGTGTAGGTGCAGTGACAGAGGCTGCCTCGACTGGGAGAGCAAATGTTATTTATGCTGCATTTAGTGGTCAGTAACTTAAACAACTGATGCAATACATATTTTTAATGAAAACACAAGCAGCATGTGTATTAAATACAAATTCCCTGTGCAATGCTCTGAGCTGTAAACCAAAATATATGGAAATTTAGCCTGATAGAGTCTATGTTTACTTGCAATGAATCTTTATCTTGAAAAGCCTGTGTTTGTTGCTCCCCCTGGTGGAACTGTGATGCTTCAAAGTCTTGACAGCTCTGGTTCAAAGCACACAACAACAAATCTACTTTTTACACGGTAAAAAGTCTCACATATTATAACATACACTGTGTCGCATCAAATCCTACTCTAAATGTACAAAAGTAAATGTCTTGCAACTGCTCTCAATCAATAACAGCAGTTTTACTCCAAAGTATAGATGCCGTTATTTCATCTTCATCAAATCAGAACGACTCAAACAACTTCAGTCTTTCTTGGAGAGAAAGACCATCTTTTAAACTCTGGAGGATAGAAACAGAAACATAAAAAAAAAAGAAACAGAGTTTAAAGAAAGAACAAAAATAGTATGAGAGTCTATGGGGTTTATACAAAGAAATTAGGTAATTTCTCTTTAATTGTCCAGATCATGATAACAAGTTGAAATGAATCATACAAAATCTTACAGTATGCAGAAGCTGATTTTATGCACTTTCACAGGTGAAAAATAAAAAAAAATAGATAAAAGGATTGAAAAATCACATTTGATGATGCAACAAATCTTTACCTTTGATCTAATTCCTCTTATTTGGCGCATGATGGAGGATTTCTCTGTTTTCTTTGGGAAGGCAGGATTGTTTTTGGTTGCCACAGAGTCATCTGAAATAAATAGGAGGGTGGATTAGGAGGGTAGAAAGGGCAGCGAGGGAGGAGGGACTGCGTGAGCCTGCCATGTGCTGATAGATGACATAAGACAGCAGCAGGCATGGTAGGATGTCACGTAACGTTTTATAATGTTTACAGAAAGAAAAGTGTCTCACCGAGGCTGTGTTGTGAAGCGTCGGTACTTGGAGACCAGGTGGCGAACTTGGAATCTTTGTTAACACGCTGATAGGCTTCATTGTAGTTGTTTATACTGACAGCCTTAAGTTTCATCTCCATGTACACTTTCTCCTGTAAAACACACACGTATGCCTTCAGTTAATTATTAAATTGGAAGTGTTCGTGTATAGTATTTGCTTTTTGTTTTGTTTAAATTCATAAAAAAACAACAACTGTGAATTCATTTTGGATCGCAGCGGGATTTTCAAGGAATTTCAGCACCATTCGAGCAATCTCCAACTCTTCTCTGAGAGAACGAGCTTCCTGTCTGAGAAACTGCATTTCTGCCTCCTTCGACCTCAGAATCATCTGTAACAACGAAAAGTTTTCTTTATCAATAGATTGCGATAAACTAGAACAAACCTACCAACTGGAACACAGATAACACACAGATATCTGTGAGACTTTTAGGTGAGATTTGTAAAAAGAATAAAAAAATAAATCTTAAATATTCACCCTATTTTTATTTAATATCCAAAAATTGGGGGGTGATGATTGATTGTTGGCATCTGCCAATAGTTTACAGCATCTGAATCATGTGACTTTTGTGCTTTGAAACAACATTTAATTAGAAAAATACAGTGAATTTTCACGAGGCCCATACTCGGGCTGGTGAGTATGTTTTTAGAGACACGCACCTCCCTCTCGTAGAAATTTTTCACCCGAGGGACAACATGTGATTGGTCCTCATGTAACTGTGACGTCTCATCTACTTCTCTCTTAAAAGATGACAGGGAACAGAAAGAGAAGGCACAGAGTTACTTAAGAACTATTACACACTGGTCGTGTTTGCTGAAAACAGTTGCAGAGCACTGAGCTGCAGTTTTTCTGGTGAAACGAAAAATGTTTACACCTGCTGCTTTCTGAGTTCCTGGTTCTCTTTTCGGTACTGCATAATTGAATTTCTCTCATCCTGTAGCTCCTGACTCAGCTGAGAGTTTTCCAGGCATTTCTCCGTGTGCTGACCTGACAACACCTCGAGCTCCTTGTGCAATAATTGGATCTCCTTCCTGTGATGACAAAGCAGAAGAACAGATGTTGTGCGCTTAAGTTTATTCTTAATAATAAACAGAATATTACGAAGCAATTCTCATCATAGGACAAATTACAAGTAACTGTAGATTATTTCTTTATGGCACAAAAATGATAATGTTCAGGCAAAAAAAAAAGGCACAAGAGGCATTTGTGTTAATGTGTAATTATATCAAATCTGCTAGCTTTGCTGAGAGGCTTAGTTATTAACTAATTCCATGATACAAATGGTCAAACTGTATCTTTAGCTCAAAACAGGAAGTTAATCTGTCAGTGTTGTTTTTGCCTAACAGTGAAGTCAGTGACACAGTTTATCAGCTGTTAATCCTGCTGTTATGGACCAGTTAAATGCTACAAATATCAAATTTCAAGTTTAATTGTAAAGAGTAAACATCAGAAGCACAAAGAAACAGCAGTGTAAATTAAAAAAAACATTTTAAAAAGACTATTGGTCACCTACTCATATTCCAGATGTAGTTGTGTGATGTCAGCACTCTCCCTGATGTGCTGGAACTGTTTGCTCCTCTCCAGCTCTTGTTTATGGGCTCTCCGCATTGCTACTATGGCTGAAAAGTGTTAAACTCACATTTATTAGCTTCTCATGACAAACAAATTCTTCGAATTTCCTTCTCCTGGATGAGCACTTATATAAAACATATCATTACACTGTTGCTAATTTTGATTCAATAGTAAATCAAATATCCTCTATTATCAATAAAAATGTTCTTACCTGCCATGGTGGCAGCTGTCTCCTCTTGCAGGAGCTGGTCTTTCTCTTTCAGAAGTTCCGTAACCTGCTTCTGATGCTGCTGCTGTAGGTCATTTATCAGCTTCTTGTGCATTTCTTCCATAGCAGTAAAACCCTGATCACATGATGCCTATTTTGACATGAAGAAACAGATCAAGGCATGTATATTGAGGATGTATTCAATGACACAATTTACTATATGACTCTTAAAAATGTGAAGGAAAAAAGATAGAAATCACCATATGATAACTATGCTCTTAAATTGATTGACCTTGTTCTCGACTGTGGTTTTCTGTTAAGGAAAAGCGTTTTTCTAATCTTCTCTAACATTTGTAATATCTGAAGGAACCAAATAGATTTGAATAATGCTTGAAGTGAAAAAAAATGGATACTTTTGCATATTGCATTATGAGTATACATATCTCTTTAAAACAACTGCCTATTTCAATATCATTCAAGAAAAGCACCACAGTAGTGGCAGCTTGTTGTAGAATCTCTTGTCACATTATATGAAACAGCTGATCGAGCTTTTCACAACCTTAATAATGCTTGTAATAAGATCCAAAATCCGTCACGGGCTAAAGAGAAGATGTCATGAACAGGAAAAAAATAGGGTGCAAGGAAGTTTAAATCCCTTTTTTTCCCTTAACCGTCTTAGATTCCTAAGACACATCAATTATATCAATGGGCTAACGAGGGCACAGTGGGAATATAAAAAATGCAGTATTATGTGTCCCACCAAGACATGATGAACTATTCTGGACTCCAACGACTTATCACCCAGCTTCAAACAGAGTCTTCAAACAGAGTGGTAGAATAAAGTTAGAGGTATTGTCGTTGCATGTCAACAACAGATGCTGCAATCCTGTACACTGTGGACATTGGACTGTTAGCTGTGATTTTTAGTCCATATAATTCCCTCTGTGCACAATTCCCCCCACACTGCTGCTAACACTACATGTGACATCATCACCTCAACTGCTGCCAGGTTTCAAAAACAACATCCCAATGCATTTCTAAAAATCTCCAGAGATGTCCTCTTTCTTTGCTGCGCTTCCCACTTTTCAGCCATTCGCCAGCTGATTTTCCTTTTATTTGTTTTATCATGATACAGCTACAATATAATTACCTATTTTGGAGGTACTATTCAGTTCAATTTGATTCTTTTCAACCCAGTTCAGTTAAACTCAAATCCATTCAGTTCAACCTTGATTTGGGCTGTTTTAACCCATTAGAAACCCAATAAACAGAATTCTGATGATTGACTTTTAGTATTTATCCCAGGAGAAAATAAAAAGGGAAATGTTTTAAATCTTTTTAAATTGTCTTGTTAAAGAAACCAAAATCTATATCTATCTATCTATCTAAAATCTAATTAGAGCCAAATTGTTGATTACCTGAAGTTTTTCTAGATCTTTCAGATAAGCTTCTCTTATGGCAACTGCATTTGCTTCCACCGTCTGGATGTCAAGGTCCTTAGTTGTTCTCTCTGTTACAGCCTGGTCTGATAGAGGTGAGCCGTTTGATCCTTCTGTGAAATAAGGTGCCTCCGCGTCAGGTGTGGTCTGTTTCTCTCTGGAAGCACAAGACTTAGTGTAGGAACCATGCAAGTGTTTCATCTCCTCTTCATGGATGTGCTGCAGTTCCTTTATCTTCTCTTGGAAATTTGCTTCCAGTTTTTGCATCCGTTCATAGTGATAATCCTCAATTTTCTGTATATCTTCAAGGAGTTTCTGGTTCCCAGTCTCTACAGATATTAGCTTTTGCCCAGCTTGCTCTAGTTCTTCTTTTAGCACACTGTTATCCTCCTGAAGCTGATATATTTCGTGATTTAATGCCTCCTGCTCAGCCATTAATTTGACATCCTGCTCTTTGCATAGAGCTTGCAGTTTTCTCTGTAACATCTCACTTTGCTGAAACTTTTGCTCTAAATCTAAGTAAAGCCGGTCTGACAAATAAATTAACTTTACTTGCTCCTGAATACAACTTGAATTAGCTGCAGAAGCATTGTCACCAGTAAGGTCCAGACTACCTTCACTGACTGGTCTGTCGTCATTGTAAATCTCCTGATAGACATGGCGTAAGAATTTAGCTCTTCGTTGCAGCCGAGATACAAATCCCTCGAGCCAGCTTTGTTCTCTCTCTGCCTTAATCAATTTGTCATCAGACTGTTGCTCGTCATAAGGCCCCAACTCTGAGGGACTGATATCTGCTAGACCTTCTCTTTGATTCTCCACCTTTGGGCTCTTTTCTTCAGTCAAGCTGTCATGTTGGTGCTGAAGTTTCAAGGCAGCATAAATTAGCTCTGCTTCAGCACAGACTCGTCCGATCAGGCTCTCAAAAGCTTCATCACTGTCACAGTCTGATCTTTCAGACTCCATCCTTTCTTTTGTTTTCAGGGCTAGTCTTTGGGAGATTATGTTTTTGTAACCATGTACGACATCCCCTCTGTTCTCACTTGAAACTGCAGATAGGAAGCTAATACCATTTTGACTCTGGAGGAAAGACACCATTTTTTCTACTACAAATAGTTCCCTAATCAAATATGTCCCATCAATTATCATATCATGTAAGGATTGTGTATAAGTGAGTTCAGAAGTTATGTCTCTTTCAGCTCCAGCAAATTTATCATCTTTGAGGATCTTGTCCTCTTCTTTGCTCAAATTATATGAGTCATGCTGAAGTCTCTCTGCATCTTTCTCTCCTTGCCGCAGGCAGGCAACAGCTGTAGCTAGTTGCCTCTCAATGTCTGGAATACTAATAGGGGTGGCCTGAATCCTCTCTCTGCAAGCCTGTATGATGTTCAGAGCTACCTGAAATCTACCAACCAGCATCCTGCTGCAATTCTCCGTCTCCCGAGCAAAGCGCTGGCTCTGCTTGGCCTGACTATGAAGCAGCAGACTCAGGTGCTGGGCAGTTGCTCTGCTCTGAGTCAGCTGAGAGCAGAGGTGGGGATCCTGGCAGCTGATGTGACTCTGGTGCTCCCCTAGTCTCTCAGTAATATCCCTCAGTTTCTCCTCTGTTATAAACAGTTTGGTTTCAAGTAACTGAATCACGGACATAAACTTTTCTGGGTCATCTTCTGCACTGGCAATGTACTGGTCTGATGCCTCCATTAAGCCAGGGTCGGTACTTGCATGTTCATGAGGATCGCTGCTATTTACCGGAATGACATTTGAGCTGATAGACAACTGGGGCATGTCTACCGCTCCCGCCCTGCTTTCGTTTGCAGTCAAAGGCTCAGGTGTTTGCTGTCCCTCTTCTTGCTCAACGGGCTCCAAAGACTTATCCCTCAGCTGAGAAGAGGCACAGCTGCAAACTTTCATCACTCCATTCAGTTTCATCTCTGTCTCCTCCAAGCTATTACCTAGGACTTCCATCTTTAACAAAACTTCACTCAGTTCTTGTTCCTTCCTGTCCAGCAGTCTATCGTAATCTTCTCGTATGTCTTGTGTTTCAGACTCCCTTTGCTGCACCTTGCCTAACGCCACCTGCAGTTCCTCACAAGCTCTCTCGTATGAGTGCTCCAGATTATAGTAGTGTGTTTCCTCTGTTTTCAAGCGGTCCTGTAACCTGCTCACTTCCCTGTCTGCCTCCAACAACTGATTCTGCAGCTCTTGACAGTGATGGCTAAGCTGCTCCCTTTCCTCCTGGAGCCGCTGCACAGTTGATACAGTACATGCTAACTCCTCTTGCAGCTGTTGTTGTGCTTCCTCAATTTCTCTGGTCCACGTCTGACTCTTACTTAGGCTCTCCACCTGTTGCTCTGCCCTGTCCAGTTTGTCCTTCAGGTCTTGTGAGTGCTGCTCAGCCTGAGCAAGGCTACCAGCCAAGCTCCGTCGTTCTCTCTCCTGACTTGCTTGAAGGAGCATGAGGTGTTTCTGCAAACGAGTCTCTTTGTCAGCCTGGGCCTCCTCATAAGCATTTAACTGAGCTGACATTTCTTGGAGACGTTTCCTCAGCTGCTCAGCCTCTTGTTGGAGACTTTGTTGACTCTGTAATTCCTGCTGCAGTTGTACCAACTGGGACTCTGTGTCCCTTCTCTTCTCCTCGCTGATGTTCAGCTGGGACTTCAAAGAGGTCATACAACGCTCCCACTCCAAGTGCTGCTCCTGAAACCTCTGGCGATCTTGCTCTAGTTGGATTTGTGCAAGCGCTGTGGCATCGCCTGTAACCAGCAGCTGTGCTTGTTGAGCTAGGAGATCCACTCTTCGCCGTAGTTCAGCTTCTCTGGCCTCCTCTTGGCTGCTCTTAAGTGCCTCCAGTTCCATGCGGAGGTTGTGGTTTATCTTCTGCAGTCGCTGTAAAGCCAAAGATTGCTCCGAAGATGAATTGGCGTTATTCTGCAGGATAATAATCCATGATTAGGAAAGGTAGTGCTTTTGTTGCTTTTCATACATGATGCTTTTTCTTAAAGACATTAGAATTTGGCACAATAGTGGTCTGGACCCTTAAATGTGGACAGCTGCTTTATCTCACTTTGGCTAATACATTAAAGCTGCACAAAATAAAGACAGTGACATATGTTGCACATCACAGAAACTGAAAACAAAGTTCAAGATGGAAACTAATTTGGGTTATAATGCACAGCGGCTTGAGGAAAACAAAACAATGTCTGTTATGTTTTAAACATTCAAAGGCTTGTACAGTTTGTGAAACTTAAAAGTTCTTAATTTCTCCAAAGATATGGTGTCAAATATCATCAGTTTTTCACAGTTAAAAAAGAAGATTACAATGACCCATTTAAATACATTAAACAAAAAGAAGGAAACTGTAAATAGCTGAAGTATGTGAATCTCAGAGTTTAGCAGTCAGGTGTTTTTAATCAATGGGATCCTAATAATGCCAGTATTTTATAAAAGAAAGCTAATATTGTGTCTGTCGGGAGAAAGACACTAAATTGTTGCTGCCCATGTGCAGTTAGCTGAAGATAACCTGGATAATCCAGAGGAATGTTGAAAAAGTGTTGAAATTTTATAAAATCATCCTCATCAAAAAAACACCTGACTCTGATATTTCTCTCTGATTTGTTTAACTGGGTTCTCTGTGTGTACTTTCAGGACTTGTAAGATGTTTTAGGTCATATTCGTGATGCTACATATAAAATTCTAAAGGGCTTTTTCAAACTTTCAAGCACAGCTTTAGTGTTTATAGGGGCATGTCTTCTTCATAATACCTGTGGACAAAAGAGTTTCGTTGAATAAGCTTCTCTCTCTTGTTGTAGCTCATCCTGCAGATTCCTGTTTAACTGCTGGATTCGAGAAAGTTCCCTCTGTGTTTGTTCCAGCTGTGGAGAAATAGTAACAAAAAGTGGCACAAAACATGTATTCACGTTCTTGTTTGTTTAAGTGCACCTGCTTTAAATAAACATTCTTGCATATCTCACATATCTCACTTCTTATGTGAGATATCTTATGTTTTTTCCTATTTGAGGCTCTTTAACAGTTTGGAGTGCCAGAGAATGGTGTAGTGTTTTCCCTGTCTTTATTGTTGTGGAATTGCAATTACAATCTCACCTCTTTGACAAGCTGCCCAGTTTTCTGCTCACTTGCCAGTGTTTCCCCTTCTCTCTGGGGCCTAGCTTCACCTTGCTGCACACTCTGCTCAGGCGGACTCTCTGTGTCTGAATGTTTCTTAAAATCATCGCCTGCTAGCACCACTGTGGAAGCAGAGCTGTCACTTTGATATCCTTCAGCACATGATGATTCATCTGTCTGACCTGGTGCACAAAGGACCATACACAGAAACATGTCACAAAACCACATGTTGGAACGTGTTTCTCGCAATACATCCGATAACATTTGTGGCATGTTGTGGCAAACCAATAATGAAAAAAAAAAACATCAATGGGAACTGTTGAAAATCTGCAGAATTTCCAGAACTCACCGACTAAATGTACTGTAATCAATAATCATTCTTTCTGAAAATATAAATGACTATCATAAAAAATATAGAAGTTGGAGTGATCATTTTTAATTGATCAGGCCAAATATGGTGTACTAGTTTGACTGGTCCCAACAAAAAGCTGGAGCTGATGAGTACCTTCACTCTCCTCCACCTGGTGTGACAAAGTGGATGTAGCAGGTGAGGCAGAGGGTGAAACTGGGAGAAGAGAGGATGAAGAGTCTACATCGGCCAAGTTCTGTGCGCCTCCTGGCTGCTGTATGGTCATCCGTTCCGGCTGTGAATCCTCTGTCCACTCACCGTTTGTGTGCTCTTCCAACTGTTCTGTCTTCTGCTCTGAAAGGGAGCTGTGAAGGAAAAAGAGTTGTTGTTTAATTAAATCCCTCTAAGATGGTTTGTGATGGTTAGGGAGTCTCATGACATAAGCCCTCGATTAAATCAGTCAACAAATCAGAACCAATGAGATCAGGAAACAAAGGAAAATGTTCTGACCACAAGTTTGAAGATTTAATACTTCAAGAAATAGTATAAAGTCTACCTTGTGGCGTCATGTGTAAGACTGGGTCGAACATTTTTCAACACTGCTTGGACCCAGTTGCGTCTTATGCCAGAGGTCATGGCACAAAGTGTGTACACCCCATCTTTGGTCTGTGGAAAAAGAAATGGTGTGCAACACTTTCTGGTGAAAGGTGACATTTCCATCATCTTGTCCAAGCTGATCTAAACTGTCTGATTAATTTGACAGACTTTGATAGACAAATATAAGCTTGATGTTGCCCTACCTCTGGCAACAAAACCATAAAAATGTTTCTATAGTAATTATTTTGACTTGATTTTTTTTTCTATTAAAGAAATGTTTTGAGCCATTTCAAATTAATTACAGCAGTAAATATGTTGATGAAGAAGCCTTTCGAATGAGAGGTGAAACGTCTTCAAGATCCAAAAAGAAGTCCAGTTGCTCTTATTCAAACTCTTATGAATACAGCAGTAAAGAAAATAATCCATTGAGAGGTGAATAGATAACATCTTATCAGTGGTATATACAAAAAGCAATGTTGCTCTGTAATAAAACTACCAAATCAATAATTATGCATTCATAATTGGATGAAATTAATTTAGCAAGCACGTTTGACTTCTCAAATGAAATCCCACCAACGAGGAGAAAAAAAATAATAGGCTCTGCAGGGTAGCAAAACTATCCCTATAAGAAAAGGGCTTCATAAACATGTTTAACTTGCTTAAAAAACAGCATGATCCCAGAGAAAAAAATGTCCATCACAAATAAACACATGCAGATGAAGAAGTAAATGGACCCACTGTTTTTCAGCATCAACAACAAAACATGTGTTCTCTCTTATTCTCTTGTTGTTCGGCTCTCAATTTTACTAGACTTGAAAGTGCTTTGGTCAACTTCTGTTGCTTGTTTCAATGTGCTGTTAAAATAAGTTTGACATTGACCTGTAATTACTTCCAGAAACACCAGTTCCTGTGCATTGTTTACCCTGTTGACTGTTTCCTGGAAATCCTGAACTCACAAATAGGCTAATTGCTGTGGTATGAAAAGATTAGACTTTTTTAAATATACTGTGTCTAACTATGAGGTCTTGAATTATATTAAAAAGATTTCTGCATCTAGTCATTGTGTAAGAGATCTCGATGGAGAGACACTTTCTGTGTTACATTTGGCTGAAATTAGGATTTTGTTTTATTTGCATTAACTGCCAATTTCAGGTCGACAGTAATGGCCAAATGAAAATAATCAGCAAAATAGTGTTTGATTATGCACCAACAGGAATTATATTTCTGCGACAAAAAGGAACCAGCACATTGGAAGAAGTTAGTCATTTTCAACCAGTAAATTTGAGATATCAATGTAATGTGCTAAATGGTATAGACTTTTTCATATACATGCCCTGTGGAGTCTCTAAAGTGCTGCATCAGCATGTTAAGGCTTTAAAAGTAAAATATAACATAATAGAAAACTCGTCACTTTGACAGTACCTGCTTCTTTCCTTTGTTACTGTGATGATGAGACACAGTGGTAGAAACCAAAGAGGAGGAAGACGCCTGTGGCTGAAACAAGCTGCAGCAACAAATTAACAAGAGCAGAGATTACTGACTGCAGATATCAGCAGCTATCATTTGTATTGCATTTCCAAGAGACAGCACATCTCAAAATTCTTCAGATCAACACCTAACCTGATTTGCTCCTCAGAGGATGAAAGCTGGCCAGAATCCAGAGTTTTCTTTCCAGTCGCTTGTCCTTTTTTTACATGTGAACTTGCAACGGTATTGTCTGGATCTTTTGTATAGACAGCAGCAAAGAAACAGCTGAATATCAAACCATATCGGGAGATTCTTTGTTGACACTGATCATTGCACTCTTTTTCAATTTAACAGTTTTTTTATTGGAGTGCAATTTAAATAAGCTTTTTCAGACATTTAGATTTGAAGTGACACATTAAGGAATGCAACCTCCTGCATCTATTTTCAAAAGTGCAAGTAAAAGACGTAAAATTGAGCGAGCGTTGACTTACCAGTGGATCTGTGGTCAAGTCTGCTGAGCGAGCGGCTGCTTCTCATGAATGGAGCAGCAGACAAAGAAGTGGCTTGGAGGGATGAGAAGCTTCGGCTGCTTCGCAGGCGTAGAGTTGGTCTGGCTGGGTGGGATGCTTGTCGTGTAGCCTGGTGTCCAGCGCTGCCCGGGTGGCTCTGGCTGCTTCTACTACCACCAAATTTACTGCCACTTGCTGTCGAGTCCCCCCCCTTGCTGCTGCTCTGTCCACAGCTCACACTGGTTTTGGCCACACTGCGGCCAGCCTGTTTACCCCTATCACATGCAGGTACTGTTAATGCTGCGAGGTCCTGTGAGGAAGAAAGAGAAACATGAAAGCAGAAGCATTAGGAGTGTGTGAAAATATGTAACAAAAAAGATTTAGTTCTACACCTCTTTAGACTCTTAGTTTTGAAGATGTTCGGATGCAAATCCAAATCACAAACCACAGACACCTCATGCGCGCCTCCAACCCAGGTTGAGCTCTTTGACACATGCAATCCAATCACCCCTCAAGAGAGCCTTTTAATCCTGACAAGAACTCTTAATTTGCTTAAGTGCCATCTGACCTACACTGTGACCACAGATAGACACAAACACACACTTTAAACTTAATCACACTTGAGCATTGGGGAGCCATCAGATATAGGCGGTCTGTTCCAGTCTCAGTAGATGCTACCAACTGCAGAGGCAATGAATCTGTGGCTGGACCACATGACAGAGAAATCAATTAAAGGGAGCCTGAGGAGTCCTGACTTAGCTATTTGTGCAGAGTGAAACTGCATTGAGTTGATCTTTAGCCATTAATGTCTATATAAATCAAACTAAATGCATTCACGCCTTACAAATAAACACCTACTGAATCTGTGTTTTTATGCATAATAAACAACGCAGTTAGGACAGTCCCACAGTTTCACATGCATATGCGGCAACAGTAAAAACATTCAGCACAGATATGAGATGATAAAATATACAGCACAGACATTTGCCTGTCAGATAAATCAAAACAGAAGATTTGATATTTCTTGGGATTTTGGACCTGAAAAAACTCCAAACAGCTTCAACAAAACTGCTGGTTAGTCATTTTTAATTGTCCAATTTAGGCGAGATGTGTCTTTTGTTCAACTTTTGTTGAACTCATTGTGATGAAACGTGTCCTTAGTTTTTGGCACGCGTATTCCAGCACAACACACCAACAATATTGGCATACAGGAAAATTGCATTTGTATCATGTTGCCTGCTCAACTTGACTAATCTTTCAGACATTGATACTTACATAAAATGAGGAATCTGACATACAGATTTCTCATTGTTCTAAAATCGGTGTAATAAAGCCATTAGATGAGTCTCTAAATAGATCACTGATTCCCAACACTTTAAGCATCACTAAAAGAGCTTACCAGCTATTTGAATCTTAATGTTATGTTAACACTGACCTTTCCCCCCATCTTCTGCACAGGCTTGTTGGTCTTTGTGTTAACCAGCGTCTCATGCCACCTGCTATAGAAATGACAGACTCTCATAAATCATCCTGGAAACCTTAAAATGTGATTTTTATTATTCCTTTCAGTATGGCTGTTTGTTTACAACATATGAAAATCAACTGCATCATTATTTTTTCTGATGCAGCTAGATCAGTCTGTCGGGATTCAAAATTCACCTCTGAGTGTATATATCTAGATATATGTATATATGTATTATGTTTAGTTACTTTTCTCTTCAACACATCATGTACTTGCTTAAAAGAGGAACATGCAACCAGTTTTGGTGCATGAAAAAAGAAAAAAATAAGTGATATTCTTATATTCAGTATCAGCTGTCATCTGAACAAACTGCTAATTTTGGATTTTTGCTTTTTTTTTTACAAAATTATAACAGTCACAATAAATCATTACTCATCTTGAATGTTTCTTCTAACCAGGCAGTCTCAGAAAACTAGCTTAATAACAGTGTATACTTTTCTTTTCTGTATATATTAAATCAATTAGCTGATTTTATATCAGGATATAGAGGTAGAGAATCAAAGCTGACCTACCTTTGCTTTTTGGACATCTTTTTAGCTGTATAGCAAGAACAAGCCTATTAGGGTTAAAAGTGAAATGTTCTAGTCGATATGGTTATCCATCTGCAAAAAAGAGTGTGTCGGCGAGAAAAAGGACAGTGAGCAAATATCAAACGGTAGTGCATGGGTCCCAAAAAACACACACACACAGACTCACCCACACATAATCCCATACAGATTTGACAAACTCCATTAGAGTTTTGTAGGATTAGGCCCACGGCTTAACAGGATTACTACACAGTGATTTTGGTGAACCTGATGTACAGACCTAAAGCACTGATATACTCTTGTCTTTTACATTAATATCAAGACTGAGTATTCATATTTCACCAGCAAAAACTACAAAAGTAATGCAGTGAAACATACACAGGCTGTGCAGTGTGCACTTTGTCTGCTGAGGACACACAGCAACACAGCTTTCGCTTTGAACCTGCCCTGACTGATCAAAAACGATTTACTAGCAGCAGCGCTTATTTGAACAAATCCCCACCTACATAGTGAAAAAGGCCCTTCTTCTAGAGTTAATAACAGGAAAGATATATCAGTTTATCAATGAATATTTCTCAAACACGACATTGCAATGAGAGTTAAAAGTCAAGATTTAGTAGTCATTTTAAATGTGTGGTCATGACAGAAATGAAAATACAAAATGTAAAGAAAAAAGAGGGAAACCATGAATTCTCGAGGCAAGAAAATACTTTACTTTCACAAGGCTATAAAAGAAGATAACTGAAATCAGAGTAGGATATGTTAGAAAGACGATTTTAAATTTGCACACAGATGAAACATGTAAGACAAGGTGATCAAATGTTATTATTGGACTCTACCAAAGATAAAAAATGTGAATGACTGATTTTTTTTTATCTTGAGGCTAAAACTGTACAAAATTTGGTGTGTATATGATAAGTGATAAGGTCACTTTTTTTCTTCATACCAAATCAGCCATTTTTGTCTTTCAGCAATGTTTTCACACCTTTGTGATGACAAAAAAAAAGTATATCTAGAAGAGATGCAATTACGTTTTTTCGTGGCTCTCACAGAATACACACACAAAAAAGATTCAAATCGCATTCATATATCTTTATTAAAGCAGTTTTCAACAGCTGTAAATGTCTATATTATTTTGTTTAATAGTAACAACTGTCACCTCTTGCAGTTTATATTTTCACAGTCAAGATATTTTCATATGTGCATTAAAAATAGAGCCAGATACTATATGTATATATGTATTGGTGTTTTAAGTTTGTTGATGTGTGTATATGTCACACTTATTTAGTGTTTCCTCAACTTGCTCAGCTGTGTGAGATGTGTTTACAGCAAATGGTGCAAGTAATTTTTTCCACTGTTATGAATAATGATCATTATCAGTCTCATTTCACCTTTTAACAGTACTTCTTTCCCACAAGCATGCTTTGCCGCTTGGCTGCTCAAGCCTTATATGTTCAAGTACAAGTACAACTTCAATAACTATTATTTCTAATTCTTCTTGTGTGTTTAATTGTGGAAACTTTTGCCCTTGCCCTTAATGGCAGTTGCACACCCTCCACCATTTTTACAAACTAACTTTACATATACTTGAAAAATCTTAAAATCTTTAATGTGATTTATTTATCATTTATGTCACTTCGTAAATTGAATGCAACACTAAAAAACACATTGACAGTCGGTATCAAAGTTTGAATTTCATCATTTCTGGATTTTCTCTTTTAAACTTACTTTTAGAGTTTATTCCCCTGGGTTTTGTTATATTGAGAAATATTTGATAAACCCTTGTATGGTCTTCACTTTTGGGACCCTCTAGTGTCCCTAGGGTCAAATAGACCCAGGACATATTTGGGGCTTTAAAAACAATTCTAACATAACATTTTACTTAATAAACTATTAACATATATTGTCTTTCTCTCAATTTCAAACAACTGAGACAACGTATATGTTCTCTCACTGGGACTGAAGACCATTCAATTTGTCCATTCTTAGACAAATATCTCTTTGAGGCTCTTCCAGTGGCTGGCTCTTGGGCTGCTCCATAACCCATAGTGCAAAGAAATGTTTGATTTTTACGATGTCATGGAATAACATCTAAAAAAGAAAGTGAGAACAAACAGCCTGTCTGTGCTTTGATGATAATAATGTAAAATTCTGTGTGTCTGCGTGGGTATGTTTCTGTGTGTCTCTGTGTATGTAGGTCAAACCAAACCGAGGACCATATGAAGGATGTAAATGTGTGGGGTATAGTAGCATGTGTGCTCAAAACTTTTTTTGTTTGTTTGTGCATGTTTGTCACGGAAAATAAACTAAGGCCGTTGAGTTTCAGGTAGAAAAAAATAATACTTGTACTATTTTTCTTCTTTTAAAAATTTGAAACCAGTCGATTTGACCTGAATACCATACAAGGATTAAATTTGTTCATTTATACAGATCCATTCCGTTTTCTCCGCTCGGAAATCCCCGAAGTTGATTGGCTGATGGTCACGTGACCTCACAGCTGATTCGGTTGGATGAAGTGTTTTGCTCTGAGCGTTCATCACCGTCATTAGCCAATTTTGGTTAGCATCATTGTAGAGTAGCATAACAGCCACTACCAACTTCAGCATCTCTACTATGGCACAGGCGACACAAGCCAATGCCTTTGATGCGAGCAACTCTCAGATCCAGGTGGAACACGATAGAAAGCGTCGTCAGTTCGTTATAAGACTGAATGGTAGGTTCAATGTGTAAACATTAGCGTGTTAGCTGGCTCGTGCTAGCTTTGAGGTTCTAACGTTAGCTTTCTTTACTGCTAACATCGTTGTCGTTACCTTATGGAGACTTCCAGCTGCCATTTCAGGCACAGCTGCGGTGTTCAGCTCACACAGTCGGAATGACTGACATTATTTTGTGTTAGAAACTTAACGAAGGTAGTAATGCTGTCTTTCCTGACTTCTCTAACATCTCAATTCGCTACATTCCTGAAAACATTTATGCAGCTATCAAATTCATTGATACACTCCCACTAATGTAAAGTTCCTGCATAACAACATAGTTTCCCTTGCAAATGCTTAATTGATTGTGCATTTCTTTTTACTGTATTTGGATATGTGTACATATGCTGTATGTGTGTATATATATATATATATATATGTGTGTGTTTGTGTGTCTGTGTTACCATTTTAACCATCAAACATTATTTCTGGCTTTGAACTGTTTAGCTTAAAACAATGTATTGGTGTTTTAAGTTTGTTGATGTGTGTATATGTCATACTCATGTTTATTTAGTGTTTCCTCAACTTGCTCAGCTGTGTGAGATGTGTTTACAGCAAATGGTGCAAGCCATTGTTTCCACTGTTATGAATAATGATCATTATCAGTCTCATTTAACCTTTTAACAGTACCTCTTTCCCACAAGCATGCTTTGCTGCTTGGCTGTTCAAGCCTTATCTCATTGTGCAGCCATATAGCAGCCTGGACTCTAAGTTGTCATTTGCTTCTGGTTTTTACATTAAGGTATACGTGTTGAAACTTTAGAATTAACCTAGCATGAGAGTGTCAAATGCATGACCCAAATGGCATCCTACAAGTTGTTGTTTTTGAAACTTTGATGTTTCTATATGTAATTTTGAGCATTTGCAAGGTAAGTTTAAACTGCTGTGAACAGATTGTTTTAGTGTACACAAACACAGCACCACCAGGAGCTATAACTTCTGTTTGTTCTTAGGATCCCATGACCGTGCAGTTCTTTTGTATGACTATGTGGGGAAGAAGACGGTGGACTTGCAACACACAGAAGTTCCAGATGCTTATAGAGGAAGAGGAATCGCCAAACACCTGGCCAAGGTAAAATTGTTAGATCGGTTGTTTCTAATTCAGTATGAAAGAAATCTGTTTAACATTATTTTAGACCTAATTCACTTGAGTAAATGGCATTGTGTGGACATGCATTCAATTTACTAATTAGTAATAGAAGACTTTTGTTATTAATGATCCAAAGGATTATGGGTACCTCACAGGACCTTATGGCATCCATTTTCCTGTTGGTTTTACCTGGTATATCTACTAACACATACACACACACTCTGAGGAATTTAGATCTGACTTTGTGCATTGTGTGATGGCAGGCAGCCATGGATTTTGTGGTGGAAGAGGACCTGAAAGCTCACTTGACCTGCTGGTACATTCAGAAATTTGTCAAAGAGAATCCTCAGCCTCAGTACTTTGAACATATCTATCAATGACGCCAAATGGCACCTAAAAGAAAAGAAGAAAGAGACTCTCAGGAGAGAAGTACTGTGTGACAGCATGCTTTGGAATTACAGGATGAAATACAACAAAGGACCTTCCAAGCACTGTTAAATATGACATAGAGTGAATGCAGATGATATCACGCCAAAGTGTGAGCGGACAGTCAGATCGAAAGGTCTTTTACTTCCATGCCATGGGTGGGGGGGGGATGCACACTGACTCAGTGCCGGAAGTGGCTCGTATGGGGTTTGACTTGTAAAGGCAAAGCAACTGAGAGGTGTTGACTGAGACTTTGAGAGTGTTCTCTCAACACTGATTGGAGCCGAAGGTTAGACATGAAATGAGAGCAGATGTTACACAAACTGTTGCAATTTTTCCCTCCTTTGGACTCGCTGATTGTGAGCGATACTATGACCAATCTCGGTGTCTTTCTCTGTGGTGGTTTGTGGCAGCAACAGCTGTGGCTCCACATGTCATTATTGACTTTTACATTACAACTCTTTTTGATATGTATGTTTTTTTTTTTTATTTTAACATAACTCCTCACCCCCTTTGACTTTTAGCAGTTGTTTCTTAGTGATGACATGCAAGTGTAGAAGGTAATGTATGGATCAGCCATCAGCCAATGCAACAGCCATCCAACATTGATGAGATGCAAAAGCCTAAGTTTGGTTGGTAATGGTATTTTATTTTTAATACAAAAATCTATTTTATGATGTCGCCGCCTGTAACAGAAACATATGGCCCCTAATTGAAGCCCTGAATTGATTTATTCATTGGTCAAAGTTGCACTGTTTTGCAAATCACACAATGCAAACAAGACCTGTCTAACCTGACTTAGAAACAAGATAAACTTGGTTTCTCCATCAGTCATGTGACATGTGACAGACACTCATGATAAATTGGAGGTGACGCCTGTTACTGTGCCGTTTAACACTGCAGCGTGGAATATGAAAAATAGTTTGGCCCAAATAAACAACACAAAGTATATTCTGATATTCAGGACATTTGCACAGTGGTGTGGGGGGTCTTTATTGTTTCATTCAGGAAAATGACGGTGGCTGAATTTTTTTGGCTTTCTGTTTTCGGTTGATCCATTTTTGCTCTCGCCCATTTTTTTACCCAGCCAATGTCAAAAAATAATATGAAGTTTACTACATCAGGGACAATTTACTGAAGAAGAAAAAAATAGTTTGGCTCTTCTGGAGGCTTTGCTGTTGACAATCGTAAGTGTTCTCAGGCCACTCCTCGGGCACCGCTTTGATCTCTTATCGGTAATTGCAATAAAATAGTTCCTTTGTAAAGCTTTCTTTTGGGTGGCACGTGCCTGAATTTAGGCTAATATGTTGTTTTTTTTTACACTATGGTTTCTTTCCCTGCGTTTGTTTCCTTGTGAGGAAACGATGCCTGAGACAAGCTTTTAGAAGCTGGCTCCAACAAATGGGTCAAAATGTTTCATTTCTTGTTACACTGTTTTATACTCAATTGTTTTTCTCTGTACTTGTTCTAAATGAATAAAGCTGATACTCGTTGTGTTGCTTCTGTGCTCTTTTTTTTTTTAATGCTTGAATGTTTAATGAATGAATAATTGCTCAACGTTAAGTGGCTTAACAAACAGAAATCACCTTCCTCTGACGAGCTCAAAATGCATCCAAAGAAAAACAAACCTTGACAAACCTGGAGATTCTTTTGTCCAAAAAGCCATTTTGAAATATTATTAAGAACTCTGGCTCCCTGGAAGGAGAAAACTCTGTCTCAAAAACATTTGAACAGAAGTGTACTGTGAAATTTTGTTAGAAAAAAGATTTGATATTGCACAGTGCACAGTGCACTTTATTTGAGCCACAACACAGTTATAACTATTTTGTTCATATACTGTAAATACATGTATTAACAATGACAGTTTCCTGCTCTTTTCCTTTGCATGGACACTCCCACTAAATGTCAGCTGAGCTGCTTCTTATTGCGTATATATATATAAGATTAACATAATTGTGACATATCAGTTACTAGGAATACAGATACAGTAAGAGAGCATTTTTTTTAGTGTAAGCGGCTTTAAACAATGCCTGTGCAACTAATAGTATCATCTTTGTAATAAACAACATGCCATTATTAAATTGTATCAAATAAAAGAAAATACCAGTTTTTTTTTAAATTACTTAAATATTTCTGTTTATTGCTTAATGCTTAACACATAGACAGGCCACTTGTCAAAATCCACATTAGCATATAAATTGGCTTTAAGAACAGAAAACGGCGCCATCGGGCGGCAGTGTGAATTTGGGGCAATGTCAAGTAGCCACATTTTTTGTTGTCGATTTGCAAACGATGTTGCAGCAATTTTTAAATAACGTTTTGTTCAAATATATAAATGTTTTTTTAACTCGCCAATGCTTCAATGCAAAGCAGTGGCTAAAGAAAATATTCTAATTAAAAGCAATTAAAATTATGCCGAAGAATCCAATCGGACATTCATTGCATATTTGAGTGTGATTTACAACGAATCTGCAAACGCTGTAACTCCAGCTGGCTTACAATATGTGTATCTCATATCAGATATTCCAAGTCTTTAGGGGTGGTGCAGGCCAGTAAAACTGAATCAAATGTCACTCAACAACACAACTGCCTCATCTGTGTTGATGTGACGCATGCGTCACGCTCCCTGGAACCTGAGGCTGTTACATTATTGTCCCTGGCACAGCGCGAGGCTTCGGCTGATCTCACATTCCTGAACGTAGCCATTATCGTTGTTACATCCAAAAAGCGTCAGGTTACAGCTCGCAGACAGGCAACTCAAACTAGCACGGACATAGACAGAACACGCGAGGGCACAACATGGGTGAGTACCAAAAAGTCTACCCAGAAAATCCTATTGCCATCACAGATAGCGGGACAGTGCTGTATTTTACACTCGGCAGGTTACACAGTATAATGTAATCTATGTAAACATGCGTGCAACTACTTACATAATTAAGGATTTATCGCTTAAACAGTCTGAATATTATTTTGCAGTTAAAATTGTGTTGCAAGTATTTCATCATCATAACTGAAACAAACACATTTTCATTCATTCCTGTTAGATGTGTTTGGAATTTGGTCTGACCTCCCAAACTTCAATGTGCTGTTATAAAATACGTACGGCAGACGCGCTGCCCTCATAGCATCATGGGAATAGTAGTTCAAACATGTACCACACTTATGCGGCCACTACATGTGCACACTACAATAACCAGAATGCTAAGTACTGCCGATACGTCAACTGAAATCACAGTTGTATCTCCAACATGGCGTCGCTGGGAAGGAGGCGCGGTGTCCCAGTAAGCAGGGAGAGGTCAGTAACTCCACATTTTAGCGTCGAAGCGAAATTAATTTCAGAGATGATATAGTTTTGTCGATGTCACTGTTTGCTAGTTCGCAAAATTGCATATTATTTGGTATTCAGAGTGCAATGCTAACGAGAGAAGTCTGAATTTCACCCAACGGTTAGCTAATGTTAGCTGGCTAACGTGTACGGCTAGCTAACGCTAGCAGGGAAACAAACTAGCTGCTCATGTGATGTTTTGATTATTTCACACTAGCCGAATGACTGTGGGAAAAGTTGCATTTTACCATACCACGGTACGATCACTGGCGGGATATGTCAAGACTCATATGCTGCACAAAAATGACTCAGCTATGAGTGCTGTCCGCTGTGTTTGTCGACTTGCCCTGAAAGTAAAGCGGTCTTGAACTTAGCCGTCCAGTCTTCTAACTTTAGAGCATGCAAGCGAGTTGGCTAATGTTCCTACCCGATCCTTTGGTACATTATGTCCCCAACTGAGAGAAACTAAAGATTTTTAACAGTATATTAAATACCCTCAACTTTTCTTAAGCCAATACTGCGCTGCCACTTAAGATAAACAAGTTTTATGCGTTTAGTCGCGGCGTTTATTTGTCATTTGCTCAACTTGTACTGGCGGGCCTTAGGCATTTGACACTAATCCACTCGCACAACTCTTTCATGTTTTAACAATTCGTTGAAGCATGTGGGTTTTCAGAGGCGTTGGGACCGAAAATGTTAACGATATTTCTAAGTACTTCGTGGGTATTTTGACATTCAATCGTTGTTGGATAATGCATTGCAGATAAATGCTAAATTGCTTGTGCAACCCCAACTCGTCATTTGAGCTGTCAACATCATGGGATTCTAACTGACGAGCGTCATGGAAATGATTTAAACAAATAAAAGTAATTAATTTTTTTGATGGTGTGCGCCATTATTTTGGCATAAGCCAACTGTCGTCAACTGTTTCAGACTCTTTTTTTTTTTTTTTTTGTAGCGAGTAAATTATTAGAGAAGCTCAATGAAATAAGTAATTGGTGGCTATAATTTTCCGTTCATGTACAATTAATCAGTATTAGAATGACATGCTTCAAGATGACATTAAAATGGCTTTAGTCAAACCACAGACTCTGGAAATGGTTTTGTTCAGATATTCTTTCCTTCGTATGAAAGAACATTTTTCTAATTATTGTACAAAATAACTGTGGTCAGTGCAAATAATCACAGTTGATCAAGATTATAAGTAAAACTAGACTTTGTTATGGCACACAATGTTGCAATAGTCACCATTCCCCAGAGGCACCAACTTATGGATATCAAGAAAGCATAATTTTAATTAAAATCTTGCAAGTTGTGGGTCTTGGAAATAATGGTCACGTGATCGTGTAATAAGGGTGCCAAGGTACTGACTGAACAATAAAGGACCGAAATTAGATTTAGCACAAACATATTTAGCTGAAATAGATGATGAAATATGACACACGGTCTTTGGTTTTTCTGTTTTCTAATTCTCTCTCTCATGGTTACCTGCCTCTTGCTCTGTTTTTGCACAGGGGAGTGATGGCGGCGTCAGACTGCTACATTGTGCACGAAATCTACAACGGGGAGAATGCGCAGGACCAGTTTGAGTATGAGCTGGAGCAGGCTCTGGAGGCCCAGTATAAATACATTATTATTGAGCCCACGCGGATCGGAGATGAGACGGCCCGTTGGATTACGGTCGGGAACTGCCTGCACAAGACGGCCGTGTTGTCAGGTGCTGCATGCCTCCTGACGCCACTTTCGCTGCCCACCGAATACTCGCGTTATGTTGCGTTGCCTGCTGGCGCCCTCAGTGTGGCCTGTGCTGCCCTCTACGGGATTTCGTGGCAGTTTGATCCCTGCTGCAAGTACCAGGTGGAATATGACAGCCAAAAACTCTCGCGGCTGCCCCTGCATACACTAACCTCCTCAACACCCGTGGTGTTGGTACGCAGGGATGACGTCCACAGAAAGAGACTCCATAATACGATAGCACTGGCCGCCCTGGCGTATTGCGCCAAGAAGATCTATGAACTCTATGCTGTATGAGTGCACTCTGAAGAAGATTTAAGAACCAACATAAAAAAGGAAAAAAAAACAGGAAAAAAAAAAAACAGAACCTACCCCCACCCCCCGATGTAAGAAAAGTGGAAGTCACGATCAGGCCCAGCGGTTAGCTCCACTTGTGATGGGTGCTTCCATTTTGAACTTTGATCAGAGGGATATAGTTAAAACTAGAAGGAATTGTTTTTTTCCCCTTACATTTCCTTTACTTCTATGTGACAACAACAGAGCACCTATCTCCATGTTACTCATGCGCCTCCTCCCCTGCTCTCTCCACTTGCATCCCTGACACACAACGAGCCAGTGCAGAAGGGTTTGGCAGCAGTTCCTGTGAACTGAATTGCATCAGAGTTGAAACGGGACAGACATTTTTTGTGTACCATGCTCTTCTTCCCTTTCCCTCGTAGTTTTACTGTACCCCTTTCTTGCTGATCAGTACATCACCATTTCATTAAACATTAGGATATTTCAAACTCACTTTTCTGTATTTTATTTTACTTTTTCATTAAATGTATTCTGCACTATGTCTGGAAAAGAGCAAATTGCTCCAAGTTATTTTAGATTGATTTATATAAGTAGACTGTGTGGGTTTTATTGAGTCCAAGTAAGAGCATTTGAGACCGTGATGTGGCACCATGTCCTGTAAAGATGTTTTATTATATTAACATCAAGACGGACCCAATGTAGAGACTGGTTGATGCTACAGATAATACGGAAGTCAAAGAAATGGCCACGTTCCTCTATATAATTTATTTTTGACGTACTAATGCTGGTTAGTACATGAGGGGGGGAATTGTAAACATGAAATGAAGGATGTGTTGTGATATGACAAGACAACAACTGGATAATAAACTGGAATCCAGATGTGAATGGGTTAAGTACTCAGTGACATTACATTACAAACACGAATTCAAAAGTACATTTTATTTAGAGTTTTCATTATTTACAGAACTAGTTTTTCATTGATTATAAAGAACTGCAGTGCATTTGTAAATGTTCGGCTGTTTACAGACATCTCAGAATTTATATCCAGGTGCTAAAGGTTTTCTCACACAAGTGAAGCATACAATTTCCGAATAATTAGGCAATGTGTATGGCACCAGTTCAGACTGCTGAGACGCAGGATGCTGGCTGAGAAGAGTCCATGGACAAACTAGCTCTACTGCCTTCTTCACACTGACACACTGCCTCAGTAGGCTCAACTTTGTGCGTCTCCTGTGGAAAACCACAGGCACGCAGTTATGCAGCACTTGCATTTCCCTCTTGACATACATTTTAGATCAATAAAAAAGCCTTTATTACTAAGAGATGATGCCAGAACCAGCTTTGCTATTTATTCTCTATAGTTTATATATAATACAAGATTACTGAAGTATTCAGATTGGCCTTTTTTTCAGCTTACTCTCTGAAACTAGTCCAGTGGAATATTGCCATACACAAACCAGTTTTAAGAGGCACTGCTTGGTCTCTTGTCACAGGTATGTTCCAGCCATCACGCAGAGCAGTAGGATGTGTATGTGACTCTTCTCAGCCGACTGTCATGCTAGAATTCACCTGATGTTTTATTCATTTGTGTTAATGTAGTCTGGATAACCCTTTTCCAACCAAAATGAATAACAGCTTGTCCAAATGATTTTAAAAAGTGTTGTGACGAACACATATTTTCCTGATTAAAGTCAATGAAAACATAAATAAACTGCTATGTGTATATTTGGCGGGATAAGCAGATTCAGCAATATCTCAAAAAGATCTAGAAACTTATAGGTGTATGAAACTTCAACTCCCGCAATCCTTCGCGGTGGCTGCGCAAAAGGCAGTCGCCTGTCGTAAAACGTTGAGTTTTGTGTCAGTCAAGCCCCGGAACTGCTCATTTTCACCAACACATGCTGCCTGTTCTTTATTCAGCCAAACAACAACTCCGGTGAGCTCTTAAATAGGTCTGGATACAATACGTGTTTGTGAATTGTCATTCTTTGAACTGTCGATGCTAGCTAACGTTAGCATTAGCGTTATTAGTCAGTTCATTTCGTGACATACCACCATCCCGTGCACAGAAAACTAACGCAAACTCCCATTGTATTCCATGATGTTTAAGGTTTTAACGCCACACATGCATTGGGTGCAATTTTAACCAACCTTAACAACTTTGTGTAGGTTGATACATTTGAATAGCAATTGTTCTTATTTTCAAAATGGCTTCAGATGACATACATTGTCAGAAATCATCAGATATCTGCAGCAAAGTGCTGAAAAACTGTTTCAAATTGAATCCTACCAAGGAGAGACTTGATCTAATAACGCAGACAGTCGAGTGATTGTTTTCACAATAGTTGTCAGCTGCGAGAACAGACAGACAAGGTCATCAAACCTACAAATACACATAGACTGAAAAAAATTCCATTAGTTCTGACCTTAATCTCAACAAGTTCAGTACTGATTGTTTGAAGAGTTGTCATGGCTCATTTGACTGAAGTGTACACAGATGTACCAACATCAGATCCCAAGAAAAATCTTCAACCATTTGTAGTAACTGTTGACACTGAAATACACTTTAATTTTCATATCACTTTGTACTAAAACAATACACACAGAAGTGTTGGAAAAGATAGTTGAAGGCCTTTAAAACCAGTCACATAGTTCTGGTTTATTTCTATTCTCTCCAAAACTAGATTCCCAACAAAAGAATAGCTCCATAACAAGCTATTGTTTGCATGATCAAAGATACTATTTGAATAAGTCATTAATCCTGTAAATCATGACAAAGTATAGAAAATAATCACGAGTGGTACAGTCTCCGTTTGCTTGCTTCGTGTGAAGTTCAGCTCAGTTCCAGACAACAATACATGTTTTGAAAACAGAGCGAGGAGTTTTATGAATACATCTTTATCAAATGTCGTGTTGATTCTAATGATATTAGGAATCTGACAAAACGAGAAAGATTTTACATATTGATTAGGGGCTGACCAATACTGGCCTATCACAAGCACATATGTATCTGTGTATATGCTGTCTGATGTGAACAGATGTGAACAGATGTGAAAACACCAGATGACACAAAAAAATTAACTTGGCCGATTAAGAAATGGCTCGATATGATCATATGCACCACATACACAGTCATTATACGTGTGAGTCTGACCTTATCGTTGTTTAAATGCTCCATCAGAAACAGCCAGGTTTTCCACTGGTTGGCCAACAACAGTCTCAACGCTGTCTGACTGGAATTCTACTCGGAGCTTGTCCTCCCGATCGAACATGAGATTTCACAGTGGGATTGGACAATATTGCTCCAGGCTTTTTGTAGAAATAGGTCCACCAGCAGCCTAGTGCGAAGTTTGGACCAAAGAGTCAGTCTGAAATTTTAGTTCAACAATAAAACTATTCTTAAATGAATGCAGTTGCCTAATCAAAGTGCTTGCAGTGTGATTTTTATTTATTTTTTTTTCAGCGAAAAGTGCCTTTGTGACCGCAGGTCGTTTCTGAGGAGCAGAGGGAGTGATTTGCAGTCATGGAGCGGGTCATGGGAGGAGGAATGCTTCCACTGGTTTTAACAAGCGTGGGAATCTTGCTGCTGTATCGAGTACTCGTCCGCCTCAGACGTGGAGTTTCTGTGCAAGGTGCAGTCGTGATCATCACAGGGGCCAGCTCCGGACTTGGAAAAGGTTGGCCAGCCGCTCATTACCTTTTCAGCTGAGCTGACTGATGAATGAGCTCTGACCTGTAACAATAAGTATCTTTTTTTTGTGCTGCAGAGTGTGCACGAGTCTTTCATGCTGCAGGTGCTCGGCTTGTGCTGTGTGGAAGAGATGCAGCCCGCCTGCAACAGGTGGTGAAGGAACTTACAGAAAGTGCAGCCGATACGCAGCAGCAGGCATGTTCACACACACACACACACACATGAATTTATAACTTATTTCCTCTCATTAAAAAAGTAATTCTGGGGTGAATCCCAAGCCTGCACTGTGTCAGTCATTATTATTTCGCCCACCTTTATGAAGAGAGACAGGGCTATCTATCTATCTATCTAACTAACTATGGGAATAAAGATTTTTAAATGAATGGAGACAGCAGATAACTGCTCTCCTTTGTTCATCCAACAGACTTTCACCCCCAGCACTGTCGTCTTCGACCTGGCTGACGCCGACACCGTGGGCAGAGCTGCAGAGGAGATCCTGAAATGTTATGGACAAGTGGACGTCCTCATCAATAATGCTGGAATTAGTTACCGTGGCAACATTCTGGACACCCATATTTCAGTTCAGCGGGATGTTATGGAAACAAATTACTTTGGACCAGTTGCTCTTACTCAAGGTTAGTGAGAAGAACAGTCTGGTTCGTGTAATTCTGATTTGTTATTTGATTTTTATTGTGGTTGCCTGATCTGAGCTGAGTAAAGTTTTAAAAAAAATTATTAAAGAAGCCTGAAAAGTACATTGGAGTCAAACCATGGCTCACATCTTATAATTGAAATTAACTGGGAATCAGTGTATGTCTGGGACTGATTTCTGTTTCTTTCTTTCCTTCCTTCACAGCCCTCCTGCCCTCCATGGTCCAGAGGCGCGGCGGCCATATTGTGGTCATCAGCAGCGTCCAGGGAAAGATCGCCATTCCTTACAGATCAGCTTGTAAGTTCTCTGTATCAGACGTCGTAGGCAAGAGGGGTTTTCTTTTTATCTATTTTATTTTTTTGTAAATGACAAAGTGTTTGTTTACAATGTGACCAGATGCAGCCTCTAAACACGCCACCCAGGCCTACTTTGACTGCTTACGGGCAGAAATTGAGCGCTACGGGATCCCAGTGACAGTGATCAGCCCCGGGTACATACGAACCAACCTGTCAGTCAACGCCGTCACCGGAGACGGCTCCAAGTATGGAGGTGAGGCAGTGGGTGGGGTGGGGGCACGGGACTCTTTTTGACTAAAAAGAGCTAATTTGTTTGTTTATACATATTGTGCCTCTTGTACGACTTCTTGTCAGTTGTTGAGGAAGAAAACTGTGGTCCGGTGCGTTTGAAGCGCTGTTATAAACCATTATTTCAGTGCTACTCCAAAGGCCTGTTTTGCTTTTCTATAGGTGGAGTATTGAATATGTGGACTGATAAAGAAAAACTGTGCTTTCACCCTAGTAATTGGAACAGCTTTCTGTATAACGTTGAACTCAATGGATCTCTCCTGTTTGTTTCTCATCTTTGCAACACTGCTTTCAGTCTTGGATAAAACCACAGAGACGGGTTGGGACCCCAGGGACGTGGCCCACGCCGTCCTGAAGGCCGTCCGTCAGAGAAGCAAAGACGTTGTGTTGGCTGGACCTGTGCCCACTGTGGCCGTCTACCTCCGCGCACTGTGGCCTGCGCTTTTCTTCAAGCTTATGTCTTCTCGCGCTCGCAAAGAACAGAAACCTAAAAGCGAGTGACGCAGCAGCGGGTGGGGACCAAATCAGGAACCCGGCTGCCGTAAATGGACCCCAAGTGGACTTAAGATGCGGACGGATGGAGCTCTTCCTTGTACTGGTGGACTTGTTAGCAATGTAAAGAAAACCCATGTGTTGTTGTAACCTTTGTAACACGCGTGACTTACCAGGTAAGTAAAGCTGGATTGTTCATTGTCATGTCTGGAAATAAAATGAGTCAGAATCCCTTTTTAAAATCAGAGCAGGAACAATGGTTTGTATTTAATTAGTCAGAACCACAGTATACCGTGGTCGAGCTGATGCTAGGAGTGAAATATGAGAAATACAGGGTTTGAGCAAATGATTTTGACTTATTTGCACTTCTGCAGGAGGACAACTGTTACAGTTCCTCTGCTTTTTTCAACAATCAAGCCGCACTTGACATGTTTTTGGGACGTTCGTTCCATGATGGCGTTCATATAGTCATTCTATGTAAGAGAAATGTTGCTTATCTCTGTCCAGAGGGGAAAAAAAAAGAAAAGTTTTGGGTTTCCTGTTCAACTGAGGCTGTTTTCACACACACTTCCTTTTTTCAGGCTGGATAAAGCAGTATCCCGACTCCTCTGTGTTAGTCTACCATGTACATTTCTGTTACTTTAATGGGAACAGTAAGAGATTCAGCGGTTGCCGAATTACCTTCCAAAAAGTGCAACCAGACCGTAAAACGTCCAAAGCAATTTAATTGACGTGCGGTGGGGTCGAGGGATACGGAGACGCCAATCCTTAACGTGTTATTGCAAGGCGGTGGAGCTCGAATGTCCTGCAAAAGGCTAATTTACAGTCAGAAATCACAGAAGTAAGACTTCAGCACCACATTATCATTCTTATA
Source organism: Leuresthes tenuis (assembly GCF_036924035.1). Taxonomy (NCBI): domain Eukaryota; kingdom Metazoa; phylum Chordata; class Actinopteri; order Atheriniformes; family Atherinopsidae; genus Leuresthes; species Leuresthes tenuis. The sequence goes on from NW_027325371.1 coordinate 15,965,562, forward strand.
TTAGAAATGGACCCTGAGAAGCAAGACTGCCTTAGTTTTAAGGCAAGGAGAAATCTACATAACGATCAGTAAAATAGTAGCTCAGAAGGGAGTCGTCAGGCATGAACAACAGCAGGGCCTGAGCCACGGGGGCATTTCCCCTGCTGTGGATAAGTTCCTCCATGTGTTTAGTAAGCATGACAAAAGCTTTACTGTTCCTCAGCTGACAGCTATGCTGCAACACTTTTTAGGTATATTTGTAGTTTAGGGAGTGGGGGTGTTTCATATCAGCCACTTTTTCTTTTTTTAAGATCTGTCCAAGAACTTTTTTTGAGCCGGTTTTCCACCACACAATGAATCCAAGCAGCAGGCAGAGTTTTATAACTATCTTTATACACGGATTTAAAAACACCTTTTACAAACTGAAAACAGGATTTTTTTTTTCCTTTTAAGATGTCACCTTAATATTAAGTTAAACAGAAACCACTTTTTTCTTTTCCAGAAATGTTAACAATAAATAGTCCAAATAACAATTTACATTATGTTACACAAGTGCAGTGAATATTGGAATAGCCATTTGTACAAACAAATCCTTCTACGGAAAAAGACAAAGCCTGCCATTTATTCCTCATTAAGAATCTAGTGTAACACGATGAAGCTTTTACAGATGTCTTTCACAAATTGATATATAAAATTTCTTTTAAAAAAAAAAACAAAAAAAAACAGCAACAAAAGCTTTCACTTTTGTCAAGTCAAAGCCCTCGAGATGCTCGAAAGGAAAGCAGTCTCTTAAAATCACATTTGTGGAATGATGACAGGAGCACACCTGCAGTTTCCACTCGATGCTCGTTCGTTTAAATTCCGAACGCACACAGTTTGGACTTGACGGTCCCCCGTTAACGGGACATTGAGAGTGACACTGCAGGGAATAGGGTGGCTGCCTCTGTGGATACGCTCGCCTGTAATCTCATCACCATAATTGAACAAGGATCACCATGTTTGGAAGCCTATCACACCCACATTAGTTATAGTGTTGTTTTTTTAAATACTCCAGCACTAGGCGAAGCCAATTAATGTTGTGGGTTTCGTTTTCAAAGAATAAATGCAAAAGTTTGAGGAAAAAAAACTTTAATTGAGCCGAGTCATCTATGGCTTTAGTGTTCGACTTAATTACATTCTTCTGAGAGCTCGCTTTCCTGAACTTCAAACTGAGTGTAAAACTACTTTTAGTACCTGTGAAATTGATCATTTCTGCAAATTACAATGAATACACGGTGGCAAGAAGCACATCTGAAGAAATCAGCACTGCGAGATTACTTCAAGAGTCGAGATAAAACGGCACTATTGTTGCGAGTCATCAACGCAACAAATGAAACGTGGAAGAAAACGTGTCGAAAGTTTTCTTTTCAAACCCCGTATACAAACAGAAGCAACACGTAGGCCCCTTTCCTGTTTGTACTGCCATTTCAGCCTGCTTTAAAGCGGATGAAAATGGAACGTGACGGGCGAGGGACGGAGAAAAGATATGATTTCAGAGCAAAACTCAACGGGTACGGGTGTCAAAGGTGATCGACAAGCTGCCAGTCTGCGTGTGGCTGTGAAAGGTGACACTAAATTGAAAACATTCACGATTAAAATGCAACCTATAAAACCTGAACTGATAAGAGATGAAGGGCGCATGACACGGAGGCGAAGAAGACAGATTGTACCTCTTCTTTGCACGTGCTGTGATGTGCTCCACTTTTGCAACCCAACTAAAACGTAAAGTACCTCACAGCACTGCACCTAGTTTTCAACTGCCATTAGTTTAAGGAACAAAAAAAAAAAAAAAAAAATCACTTCAGTGGCCAACGGTTTTGGATCCGACTTGCACATTTTGGCAGATCTACACATTTGGGGGGGTCAATTTGATAGAAATCAGAATACACACAAACACACACGCGCGCACACACACACACACACAGAGAAAGAGCAGGACGAGACATTAAAGACTTAAAAATATTTTGTTCAGATATGGCATTGCATTTTCCTGTACATGAGGTTGTGTTTTGTAAACCCATTTATTCATCTAAAGTGTTAGTTTTTAAAGGGCGTTTTACCTTAAAGAACAGTTCAGTGAAACCAACTTCCTCTAACAATGGCCAAGGTTCACCGTCATTATTGCACTTTTACAAACAGGGCAGCGATGGCTTTGGGGAAGCTGGACTTTCTCCACTATCGTCTCGAAGTCACCGCTCCTCCTCTCCCATCCGTGACTCCTGTCCTTCAGATGGCGGCGGCTCGGTGGAACCAGGCCCTCATGGTGGTGGGAGGGAGGGCTCGGTCACAGCCAGCTCCTGAGCCAGGTCATTGAAGCGAGCAATGTAGTCCACACTGCTCTCACTCATCATGCAGGCAAGCTGAGAGTCCATCTGCAATCACAAACAAGAAAGGACTAAAACACTTTAATACTATACTTTTCTACAAACTCTGTCCAAGAAGATTCTTCCCACTCATATCTATCCTTTAAATGCTGAGTCACAGTTGTGTGCCATCTAATTATCTGACACTTGCAAACATCCACCTTCCCATGTTGACACAATCCAACACAAACCAGATGCGAATAAAAATAATTAGATTGTACACAACAAAAGGAACTGACTTACCTCAGCCACGTCGGGAAGGCCACGGGATTGGAAGGAATCATGGGAATTGCAGTCCAGGAGGCTTGGACCAAGCAAAGCTGTGCCACTGGAGGGGCCAGAGGGGGTGAGGGTGGTTCGCCTTCCCTTATCAGGAGAGACCATACTGGCTGGAAGGGGGTAAAAGAAACAAAACAACAAATGCAGAAATAAATAAATAGAGAGCACACATAAAGGATGACAATATGGTTGCTTTTTTTGTGCCGTCACATCACAGATGAGTGAGTGTGACTGTGAATGAACAATGACAAATATTCAAAGGCACAAAGAGTTCTTTTAGAGGCCTTTGCTCAAATCTATTCAAAGCCATTATGCACTTCTTTAGTGTCACTTTGGCGAGTAGATGTTCTGTGTTGTCTCTGCAACAAGATGATACATACATCTCTTGTAATTAGTGCTTGTGTTTATGGCCAACATTTTAAATTCCGGCATCAGCTCTTTTGAAAGGAAGCCCCGAGTTGACAAGAGTCATTACAACTTACAAAGGAGGCATCCCAGTGTGGAGTCAGATGAGTCGCTGGGGTACCACTGCGGGTCATGGCTGGGCGATGGGATCCAGCCTCTGGATGGGCTGACTGAAGGAGATGAGGCCAACATTTTGGAGTGGTCACCGTTGCCCAGCTTGGCAGGTGACAGAGCAGCCTCCTCACCTGCAGCAGAACAGGCAAACAGAAATTAATTCCCTTTATCTCACAATTCACATGTACACAAGTGTGCTACGCTCACTGCTCAGGTTTGCTGTTGTTGGTACAAACAGTTATGAATTCATTACACAGTATCTAAGCATAAAAATGCTTTAGCAAGTGGGACATTACTGCATATGACTGTTTAAAGAGACGCAGGTGGTAATAAAACAGCGTATTACTTCAGCTTTTACAACTTTTATGTATGGCTAGGAAGGAGAATTAAGAACCGGTTCCAAATTTTCCAAAGCATAGAAAGCCTACGACTCTGAACTTATCATTTCCTCTACAGATGTCAGCAGATGCTGGCAAATGTGCACAAAATCTGTCAGTATCATACACACAGGGCTCTCCAGTCTGCACTGAACACAAGACTTACAAATCACACACTGGCTTGACTCAAACTTTATTCTGTCTGGGATTTTAAAAAGTATGCCGGCGCTGAACACATGTAGTGTGTGAATATGGAGTCAAGAACCAATATGGGAATGGAGAAAGAACCGGACTGATCAGAAGCGCTGATAATGGCATTGGCATCAATAACGTCTTAGAATGGTGCAGCCAAGATTCATTTTGAACAACTTAAATGTCTTTATTTAAGGCTGGAAATAAACAAAACACACCGTAGTGTGTTGAGTTGATGGCGAGCTCGATGATGGAGTCACTGATGTGTGTTTGAGGTTCTCCAGGGGTAAGAGCCTCCTCAGGGGGGCCTGGCAGAGAAATGTCAAGGAGTGAGGCGACACTGGGCGGAGAGAGGAGCGAGTCTCCACCCCCAGTAACTCCAGGAGACGGTGGAGGCAGACCGTTCTGTGGAAACCACAACGTGACAATGTTCCAAATCCCATGATTAGTCGTTCTAAAATTACCACATCATGAATGGTTATGAATACTTGCATATTCAGGAGTAAAAAAAGTTTTATTTTGCAGTGTATTCATTAGAATATGAAAGTGATTTTCCTTTTCTTTTTTTTTTTAAACAAGAAATTCAGTAGAGTGAGGTATGATGTTCCATCAGGTTTTAATGTGTTTAACAGAAAAAAGTGTCACAGACTCTTAGCTTTGCTTCACTGTAAACAAGTATATGTGTGTGTGTGCACTACTGACCTCTGGGACATTTGGTTGCAGGAGTTGGGAGTCTGGTTCAGCATCAACAACGGGTGTTGTTGCGAGCACAGTGCGGTTATCTACAGAGCGAGAATCTGGTTCCCGGGAAGGACTGCCAGGGATGATGCCGGCAGACTTAGCTGCCAGGTCAATGGCACCTGGAAGAGTGTTAAACAGGTTAGGGAACACAAGGGATCTGTCACACCTGCACATTCAGGCGCCTAATGCGCTTTATCGATTGCTGATATTAGTTTGTCAAGAGAGACATTACGAGCTCTCAACCCCCATTTGAAATTTTAGTAATTAAACTTAATGACACCAACACTTTCACATAGAGCTGACTTATAAAATATTATATGTAATAGTTTTGTGATGGAAGAAGTTCTTGAGAGAGTGAGGGGGAACAGTTTTAATTTAGATGGTTCATTTCAGTTCAAAGGGTAACACTATGAGTCGTTCTACTTAATAAAAGCGGTGCATACTGGAGAGCTGGCTGACGGCTGAAGAGCTGGACGCTGCAAGTGAAGTTTTGGTCAGGGGGGGGCGAGAGGAAGGAGTCAGGCGAGTATGAATTGGTCGGAAAGATCCAGTTCCTGAGGGAGGAAACGGGAAGTGAGCGGGCAAGCAATTGGCAGAGTTGTTGTTGAAAAAGAGGAAATCATATATAGATATTTGGTTTTTAATCAACAAAGTAAAACACACTGAATAAAACTTTGCCAGAAGTTGTTGGCAACATTTTAGTTTTTAAGATCTCGATGTATCAAACGCACCTGTAGCAGAGGAGTTGGAGAGGATGGAGAAGGAGCAGACATGTTGAGGAGTGTCTCCTGTGGTCCTGGGCAGCAGTGTTCGCTGGGAACAAAACAGAGTGAGACCTATGCAGTCTTTTTCCTCCACATCTGTGAACATTTCAGAAACCGACAAAGGTGTTTACGTCCTTCCTCTTTTACCTGGACTACAAGAGGTTTCCGAAGTTGTCTGTTCCGAGGTTTTCTCTGCCTCGAAAGGAAAAGGTCTGACTGCATCTGCAAGGAAAAGGTGTGCATGTGTAAACAGAGTGTTTGTGTGGACAGCATATCAGCTCAGCCTTTCAACTTGTATCAGCACGATGCGCTGCTCCGTCTTACACTGATGGAGTCGAGCTGCTGTCTGAAGGCGAGCTGCGCTTCCTTGTTGGGGGAGAACATTCTGTTGTGTCGAGAGCTGTTGGGGGGTAGTGTGGTGGGCACAGCAAACACGCCGCCTTCCGATTCGCTGCCTGCAGTCGGACCCAGGAGAGAGCGAGGAAGGTTACGCCCACCTGAGAAGGAGAGTGGCAGGTAAGTTCCTTTGTAAAGAGGCAGTCATCTGAACTTACTGTATGCTGTTTTTGCAAATGTCCAATTGTCTTCGAAGCTACAATAAGTTCTCGAACAATAAAATATTCGTTAGAAGCAATGATTACTTGCCACTGGCAAACAAACAACTGCAACATCATCAGTTCATGTTATGAGAAAAATCCTCCCAGTACCAGAAAAGTCAAGTCAAGCATCGAAAACAGAATTTTGGATCTAATAAATAGGATTTTGTCAGTCTTCATACACAGACTAAAGGTAAATGCACATTTTAGCAGCATTGGAGTAGCAGCTTGAGAATATATAAAAGATTGCTAGAAATACCCGAGGCACCAGTGTTTGGCAGGTGTGCCCTGGCCACTCGGACAGAGGCTGGCTGACGGCCACAGCTGGGGCTGCGGACACCTGCGACAGGACCCTTCCCTGGAGGTGTGAGGGCCTGGTTTTGCTCTTCCTGGTGGCTCTTGAGTGGCGACGTGGCTGTGGAGCACATCTCTGGAGCCTGTAGAAAGAGACGCACAACACCATCCACCCTTAAAGCAAATTTCTTTTTGCATCCACTCATGCCTGTGTGACGTAATGTTTTTCAGTCTACGAGGGTCCAAAAGGTTCCTCTGCAGCTGAATGTGCGATGCCCAAATATCCAGGCGTCATCCACACTTCTGCAACATACTGCAGACCAATTTACATGCCTGTGCATGGGGGGCTGTAAAGTACCACAGGCACGTCTACAGAGTCCCTGTTGGTTCAAACACATAGACGGGGAAAAAATGTTCCCAGCCTAGGGGCTGTCAAAAAGTCTTAAAACTGGATATCTTAATTCCTTCGAACCAATTAAAATCGTGGAGGACTTATTACAGATAAGATGCATGTTTTAATAAAATGTTCTTGGATCTTCATCATGATTACCCTTTAAATTTATCCCTTGCTGCTTTGCATATTATGAATTTCAGCTGCTTATATTTTGTTGTTATTGTACTTCCTATCGCGTCAGGGCCTCGTTGAAAAAGAGGTCTTGTTCTCCCTGCATAAAGTGAAGTCGTGAATAAATTAACTAGTTGTCACGTTTGTCCGTTTCTGTGTCTGTGGTCTTATTATAAGACCAGTAACAATTAAACAGCACACATTCTGTTACCCTCATGCAGGAAAAACGACAGTCAGAAGAGCGATGTGGTAATAATGTATCTATTTATCACGTCCAATTTCTGGTGCAAAGACCTGGTGGTTTAGCAGCAATCTAAGGGTCCTTCTCTTTCTGCTACTTCGCACAGATCCACAAAGTACATCCATCTGTTGCAGAGTGTCTTAGAGGGCAATCTCAAAAACGTGGAATAATCTAACGCGTAGGCTACTCTTGAGCTTTGCTCCGCTGCAGATGAGACAGAAGATGCAGTAGACATGAACGGTTTTGTTGTGATGTGTTAAAAACTAGGCTGTTCAGTGCAGTTATAGTACATGGTTTTCACTCGTGCTTCTTTGGTCATTGTTGTTCATACCCTTGCTTCTTAGTGATTATATCCATTGTCGTTTCCCTCCTTTTGGGTTCAAGCTAAGCTTCAACCGCTGCAGCAAAACACAACAGTAGGGAAAGTAGGTCCTTACCAAAGGTTTGGGATTGACCTCAGTGGCAACCAGCTTGAGCAGGCAGCGCAACACTCGGTTTGTCCTGTTGGGCCTGGGTTGTAACAAGGCTTGTCCATTTTCTTGATTGCTGGTAGGAACCTCACTTGGCTGCCACTCGTACTCCAGCTGCAGCTTTCCTGGCTTCCCAAACATCAAGTAAAGCTCAGCCAGGGTGACATTCTCTGCATCCCGGGCGCTCCAACCTTCCTCTCTGATCTGCTCAACAGTCCGTTCTTTAGCTGGTGTTGCGGAGCCCTGCAACACGCCCTCCTCAGAGCTAATCACTGGAAGTTTAGCTGGTGGGGTCTGGGTAGCATCTGGGGACGAGGTGCTGCTGTTCTGCTCCTCTTTGCACTGCTCCGATGGGCTTTCTGCACTACTACATAACTTCTCCGTGCTTTTGGTCACTGCTACGCCGCCATTGGCCTCCACACCAGTGCAGGTCTTGCTAGGCTCAGAAGATCCCATCCCATTCCCCTCTTCTCTGAAAGCTGCACTCTGCTGAGAGGAAACAGGAAGAGACTGAGGTCTCTTCTCTTCTCCCTTTGCAGAACTGTCCGGTAATGGCTCAAGGTTAGAAGGCTCAGTTCGACGAGTTTCACCCAATACAGTTCCCGAAGCACTGGCTACAGCAGCGCTTCCTCGTCCAGATTTGCTGCCACCTCGAGGTGGCGGTGCTGTGTGGATGCCCAAAATCTGGGCAGCTGGCAGTTCCTTGGCATTGGGTCTGTTCTTGCCACTCTCTAGCCAGTGTACAGTGCAGGAGGCCTTGGAGTGAACCACCCGTGCCACACCAGGCAGTGTAGTCAAGGTGCTGTTCTCAGCTGGTAAAAGAAAGAGCTCCTCCTGCTGAGCTTTGCTGGGAGAGGCCGCGCTGGACTGACTGCCCTCTCGAGCCTCCCTCTCCATGAGACTCTTTAGCTGCAGCATCAGTGTTAAGGACCATAATCAATACATCATCCCACAATAAACCTCAAGGGCAACATACCTGCTGTAATTCACACGGAAAAGAAATGCATTGTGAGTTATTAGCAAAATGTCCCAATAGAAATATTTTAAGAGAATGTTTTTCTAAACAGAAGGGCTATTAAAATAAAATGTTTTTAGGATACAATCCGCTGGTCCTGGTAGGCCCACTTCTGTTTCAGATACTCAATGAGGCTGGAGACTTTCCTGTGGAGCTCAACCACCATCCTGTATCGAAAAACACACACACATAAAATAAACGAATGAGTGAATGAATCATTTCACAGCTTAATTTGAAGCTGGAATTCAAGCAGCGTTACGACTGGTCGAACCTAAACATCAGCTTGATGGATCTTAAGAGGCTGTGACATCTGTCAGAATCACAAGTATGGTATACTTTTGAAAGGACATTAGGTGATTGGCATTCCTGACCTTAGGCGAGGGTTGTGGGCTAAGCTCTGAACACGAGCCCAGGAGTGGTTACTGCGTGGTTGGAGCTCCACCGCCACCTTCAGGGGCAGACGCACCGGTTTCTGGTCCTCTTCGTCACTCACTCCTGCAGCAACGAAAAAAGATACAGCATCCCTCAATGAGAGCCACCAATAAAGCCAGAGTGAAAGCAGGTAGCCGTAGAGTGGGAAATGACCACGTGTGACATCGAGATACTCGTACACACAGGGTGGGCCTGCTGCACCCTGAGTCAATGTGTAGGGGAGGGGGGTGTTCTGCCTCACTCTCCTTCACACTGAATTTGGCTGTGTGACTTATTATACTGCTGCCTCAAAAGTGTGACAATAATACCTTCACCTCACGCCATTCTGGGTGTAGAAGTCTCAAACTTGCACAGGCTGTGAGAGACTGGGCTTCAGATAGCATTAGAATCCCAGCATCTGCCATCCTTTCTCTCTGTTCTTGATCTAAACTAATGATTTCACAAACTGTGCAAAGTGGATGTTACTGAACAGAGACGACAGCTGGCTGGAGCAGTCATCTCTCCATCTTCATCCAACTCCTCTTCATTTTGCGCCAAGAGTTACTGTGGAAACACCACCAGCCCACGCGCTGCCATTGTTTTTACCACATCCCCACCCCCACAGACCCTGTGTCTCACCAATCAAGTGGTTTAGTATTTTTAGCCGTGACTTTGGTTTACTTTGTGTTTTGCTGGCATGTGCAATGCATGTTCGGGTTTCTACATGCACATCCTCACCTTCTGGATCACAAAGCTTCTTCAAAGCACGGCACATGGGTGCTTTGATTCGCAGGTTCCTCCCCTTGGAGCGCACAGTGGTGGCCCTGGTGAAACAGAGGCACAATATTGTGATAAAAAGAAAATCCTTTCAACTACCTGTCCGTGATATCGGTGCTCTGTGTTCCAGCTGCTTTTGCACTGTTCTTGCATTCGGCACACGTCATCATGACCTAAAAATCGGTTTAATCTCTCAAACCAAGAACGTAACTGCGTTTTTGCAGATGTGCTTTTGAGATTAACTTACCCTTGCTGGATGAGTTCATTCAGCTTTGCCACGTTCTTATCATCCATTACTGTTGAACACAAAACCAGAGCCGGTTATGACATCGTCCCCCAGAGGAAACACGAGTCCCCATGACAGGTTTAATCCCATCCCAGGCGTCTTGACATAGCAACAGCAGAAAACTCGCAAAACAAACAACTTTCAGCCTTCACTTACATCCTCCAACCTTTTTACGCAGCTCAGCATAGCAGATAAGACCATACAGTTCTTGAGAAGATTTCTTCAGCACACGGGAGTACGCTGAAAAGGAAACGAGGCACACGTCAGAGGTCTGGTGTAATTTAGAGGAGTATGTATGCTACATAAAGATAACATGAGAGTAACACAGACAGCTTTAAGCAGGGAAAGGGCTTCAAGCTGATCTAGTGAACTGTGAACATAAGTTTACGGAGAGTCCGGTTGTCTCATAAAAGGTCTATTAGAGGAAAAATACCTTTTTATCGTCAGTGTATCACATATATAATCTATTTTTGTCTCATAAAAGGTCTATTAGAGGAAAAAGACCTTTTATGAGACAAAAATAGATTATAAATGTGATACACTGACGATAACATTAACATGAAAGACAATAAAGGCTGGAACTGAGGAACCAGGCCTTGTTGACAAGGTCGAAATTTCACTTTCCGTCCTGTTTACGTGGCGTGGGATGCTCACCGTTGGTGAAGTCGATGTGTTTGGAGATCTTGTGCCAGGTGCGGTAGTAAAAGTGGCGGACCTGCTCTTTGTTCTTCACCATGTTGGCTGGCTTGCCTCTCTTTTTGTACTTCATTGCAATGTTGTTCTGGATTGCCTCAAAGTCCTTTCCATGCTAAAGGGAAGAGTAGGAGAGGTGAGTAGAAAATGGAAAAATATATACACGTGGGAAATGTTTTACCAGACTGAAGTCAGCTGGACTTTTTACCTCGTAGAGCCCCTCAAAGAAGCTGTTTTTGTCCTCTGCGCTCCAAGACTCCCACTGCCGACGAGCTCTCTTCTGGTTACCAGCTTGCTCCTCCTTGTCAGCAGACCCTTGGCCCTTGGATGCCTTGGACACTCCTGGTGTGGAGCCGGCCACCGGCCCCGACTGTCCCACAGCCCCCTGGGATGATGAAGAGCCATTCTCTGCTCCTGTGTTACACAGAAACGGGGATGTACCAACTTGTGAGCTATGAAACATTCAGGGGAGAAGTGTAACTTAAATTAAAAACGCCAGGATTGAGATTTTGGTTCGACATCTTCGTCTAACATAGAAACAACCATTGTTCTGAGGTATGTGGTTTTAGAGATGTTAAAATACATGCACACAAAACCACCGACTGCCATTACAGAGCACAACCTGCAGAGCTTCCCCGTCTGTGGTTCAGCTCTGGCAGGAAGGCAGGAAAAGCAATCAGTCCCTATAGCCAGGTCTACAGTACACTGATCCAAAACCAACCTGTGGTGGGCTCCACTGGCCAAGTTTACCCCAGCAGAGCGCACAATGCCAGGAGGCATTAAAACAAACACAGACGCAGTTGCAGCACTGTGCCAGTTATGTAAACCGCATTTTAAGCATAAATAGGTGTTCATTTATAGAGGCAAATGCATTTGTGGCTCATGAGCAACAGCCTTGATGTGTTTTCCTTCAAAAAGAGGCACACACTAACACAGAATCATAAAACAAGTCAGCTTTCCCCTCTCGCTTTGTCAACAACAATAAAACTAATTCACCAGTCATATTTGACAAAGCACGGTAAGTCATCGACGTACTCTAAACACTTACTTCTGTTCGATCAAAGAGCCATTCATTTAAAGAGCCATTTTCAAAAGAAAGGAAAGTTGCAACTGTGCCACAATTACAAACCAAAACGCTTTATGAGCGTTTCTTTTTTTCAGAGCCAGGGCCCAAACACAAGCATTTCTCAGCAAGGAAGACGCAGGTTCCCGGCTCATAACACATGCTATAAATTTCCCACATACTGGATATCTATTCTCCTGTCCCACCCCAAGTCTGACCGTTGTATGTCTCCTGTTCTGTGTCTCCAGGTAGAATGAAAATCAAGATGATGATCCCTAATTTGCATGAATAAATGTGCACAGGTCCGCTCTCAAGTGAGTATAGAAGAGGGCTGATTATTTGCGATTAGTAATCCACAAAGCAGTCCTTGAGGCCTTAAGTAATCCAGTCTCAGTTATCGTTCAGTAACCGCTCAAACTGCCGAGGTTAAAATGATCAATTAACCGATGAGAGCTCCCGGGGTTGCTCATGTAAGAAGTTACTGCGGCACAGAGGGTCAACCAGACGGCGTGTGAAAGCACTCTCCACTTCAGCTAATGTGCATTCTGGAAAGTATGTTATGCTTTTATCTGATGTTTGTTGAACTTACATTTTATCGTGTTTTTTTTGCTGATGTGGTTCAAAATAAAACGTACTTACAACTGGCATTAAAACATTTTAACTGACCCACTGACAGGTTAGCTCACTGGATCTGATAATTATCTCAGGGTGTGTCTGGTCGCTTTAGCTTTCATTTTTGATTATAACCACTTCTCTCATATTTACACACACACACACACATATATATATCAAATGAAAAATGACAAACTAAAAAAAAAAGAAGAGCTTTCTGGAGTTATTCTGCTTTTCTGTCCTGGAATCCTAACGTTTTGAACCTGTGATTTAGGTTTCTTCTACACCGAGTTGAGGGATGCTGTAACAGCTTTGTGTCTGTACAGCCATTGTGTGGAGTTTCCAAGGGACCATGACTGAAGATACTCTAGTGGCACCCTTTTGCACAGAAGTGGTTCAGAAGATGATGTTGCACCTCGAGTTAGAAACGTCAGAAGTGCACTCAGAGTGCACCCCTAAGTGACCCAGAGGGAATAGACGGCAACTAAACGGTCTCAGCTCAGACATCACAGATAAACAAACAGAAAACACGGTCACGCGTTAAAAGTGAGAGCGGACCCCCCACCCCACACGCATATGCCACCTATGCCCACTCTTCTCCGGGCTGGTCATCCACTGTACCTTTCGATTTTGCCCCGCCATGTCCATTGATGGCCGAGCCGATTGAATCCTTCCGTATCCGTTTGCTCGGAGGTCGAACGCTTGATCGTAGAAAATGATGCTGGTCGTGACACGGAGGGGCGGGTTCCGCTGAGGTCTGGGACTGCTGGTTCGAGCCTAGCCCGGTTCGGTTCGGCGGAGAGGCGGGGAGGACCGGGGCTGAACCGGAGCCGAGACCCGTGGCTGATGGATTAAGAATTTCCACTCCGTCGTCTCCCTTTGTACTGCGCTCCTCGCTCGCCTGCTCTCCGTTCTCCTCCTCGTCGCAACCTTCGAGCTTTCTGGACGGATTCCTCCTCCCATCGACACCGATACCCTCCCTGGAGCCCGGTGTCATGCTGCCAAAACACATTCACAGAAATTTGTCACATTGGGAACAAAACGGTGTGCAGAATTAACTTCTAAAGACGACGTTGACTGTCTCTCAACATGGCCGCCGCTGTTTGTTTCAAATCCCCTCTTCAGTCCCGTCAAAACAACACCAAATATATGCATTTAACGTGATGAGATAAATTACACTGAACAGCTAAAACAGTTTAATAACAGGCGACGGTGTTTTAGCAAGTGCCTTTCGGCTCTAAAGCGGTATAACACGAGGATATTTTCAACTAAATTCAAATGCGAGCGCTTTTCACTTTAGCGCCCTGCAGAAACGACAACGAAAAACCCCTCGCTGCATTCGACCTCTAAATAAAGTGTTTATTTCACGTCAAATTTACCCATTTTCAAGCTCTTCGGTAGTAGGCGACGTCTTCTTTCTCTTCACCATGAGTCCTACCGGTTAGATTGGCGAATACCGATCAAATTGAACATAATAAAGCCGAAACCGCTCTCGCCGCTTTCTGTCCTCTCCTTGCTCCTGCCTCGACTGAGCTGAACTCTGCGCAGTTCAACTGTTTTCTATCAGCAACAATATTACTCAATGCATCTTTGCAACAACAAATACAATTGTAAAACCCGCAACAAATATGACAAATGAATGGCCCGAAGTGGAGGACGAATTTAGTAAGACTTGTGTCAGCGGAACTCATTTGAATGGATGAGGATATAGTTATATTAACCCGAGTCCAAGTGGACTTGACACTACGTCATTATCGTCTTCAAAAATGGTCTTTGCTAAAAGGAACATTTTTCCACACATATATTACAGTTGTAAAGCAACACGTAATTAGCTAGTATTTCCGTCACCCAACATATGATATGTTGAAATTAGAGCCAGGCTTTACGGGCAAGGGAGACATTAATACCTGAGGCAGTACATTTTTATAACGGTGATATAAAGTGTAAACACCCCTCATTTGGTTACTGTGTGTGGGGGGTATTCTCTTATCCTGTGATTTATTTACTCAGTGATAAAAAGCACAGAGGCAATTTAGAGAAATGAAAACAAGGTGAGGATTAAACAAACACTTTGACATTTTTTAACGCGAGCAGTATAAAGTGGTTAAGAGTACAAATGAAATTTAAAAAATAAAAATAAAAATTCCTGACTGCGAAAAAGCATTTTAATCCCTTAATTTGTGCCTTCCTAAACTTAAGTGTCAGGCAAATCAGATGTAAAATACAACTGACACGGCTGGCTGGGGAAAGTCCGAAATTACTACAGTTAAAACCTTTACAGTTAACTTGAGCTCTCGGGTGTCTTACACCTTGAAACATTTCATATATAAGCCTTCGTGTTTTTGTTTTTTTTTCTTCTGTTTCGAAATTTTGTTTCAATGTAACATGGCTTGAATTCAATTTCTTACTCACATCAGATCAAACATTGTTCCACAAAACTTAAACCACTTTGGCCTCCATGAAGCACTCCCAGCAGCATTGAGATTGCTGTTGTCTCACCACAGGTCCTGCGTTAAATCAGAAAGTTAATGATACTCAAGAAAGACGGTTTTCAAAGAGCTAGTTAGTCACAACTGTTGTGAATTCGTAGTTGTAAACTATATTAAATACAGTAAAGCATCCACTGCTTGTTTAACGTGGTACCTAGCATGGCTGATGTTGTTGGTTAGCTAACATTAACGCTTAGGCAGTCAAATAAGCTCTTAAGACACAAAAAGTCCTTGTAACATGATTACTACTTTATCCAGATTCTAAAATTGATTGTAAGATGGATGACTCCAGCAAGGTTTAGGAATTACCTGAAGTTGAAGCTTCTTAGAAGTATTCCCAATCGAAAGGCAGGCTAGCATTGCTAACTGACAGCAGCCCTACAGCTTGGTACGGATGACAGTTCCTGCGGATTGATTGTCCACGCGCTAAGGCACGCCCACTAAACCTCAAAAACAAAGCCTGTGATTGGTCCAAAATACACGAGGGCGGTAGTAAAAAATATGTCTGACAGACGATTTCGCCAATCATTGCCAAGAGGGTCCTACAGAGGACCAATTATCACTCCCTTCCTGTCTTGGCTTGTAAATTTTCCGATAGAAACTTTAAAAACTCAAAACCAATTGTCTTTTTACAATCTCACCATAACTGATCAGTTTTTAGATAATTATTATTTTCAAAGTTGGATCTCTACGGTGAAGGTAACTGGTACTTTGAAAATAAATTTCACCCAGAAAATGATTGACACTTTAACAACAAATCAGTGGTTGGAATTTAAAGGATGCGTTTGAATTTGTTACTGGCACATCCTGTGATTCATCCGGCTAATACAATAGATTTGTACAATGGATAAAATAATTGGTTATACCAATAGGTTATGCCTACTTGTTTACAATAAGGTGTTTTTAATCTAGTAACATTCAATCGCAATTTTTGTCTGGGTTGCCATTCCGAACCACATTGCTTTGGTAAATTCCAAGCTCCCTGATGAAAAACAAGCGCCACACATAGAGGTGCGATTATTGGAAGATGCTTGATATACCGGCGGGGCGGGGTTCCTCCCCATTTATTAAAGGACAATGTGAGTGCTGTCCTTAACGCTGGACAGTAAATGTATTTTTCAGATGTAACAGCATCTGCTCTGGTGTAAACAATGAAAGACTTCGACACAACCAACCACTTTTAATCTAATGTTTCTGGTCGTGTCTCACGGTGAAATTAAACGAGCGCACCTCATCACAGGCCTTGGCCGTGGACCAATAATATTCCTCTGTGTCACCGTTGGGTGGTCTGAAATTCTTACGGAGTTCTGTTAGGCACGCGCAGGCAGGCAGGGGGAACTTGCTGGTCGCTTAGGTGGCAAACCGACGAAGTTGTCTTCGGAAACTTGACGGTTCTAAACAAAACCATTATGACTTCGACGAACATGTTTCAAGGGTTGGGCAGTGGCTCAAAACCAAGTTCCAGGTGAAGAGTATGGTCCTGTGACTTGTTTATCTGAAAGAAATAGCCCAGAATGCGTTATTTCGATTGTATGCAAACGTTCGGTCAGTTAGTATATCAGAATGTAGGTTAACATAGTCAGAGTGGTGTTTTCTGGCAGTATCTTCAAACCTAAGTATCATATACAGTGCTTTTTTTGAGTAAACCGTGTTCTTAAAGTCCTTTGTGGTCGTTTAACTCAACGCACACTGGCTTAAGTGGTCCTTTAGCAAACTTAAGAGTCAAGATAGCTTTCAAGCTAGCAGACCAGGCGTTGTCTGCTGCGCCTGCGGAAGTGGGGAATGCTCTTCAGGCTGCTTGTCTTTGTATTCGCCTGTAACGTCGTTGTAGTCACATTGTTCTTATTACATGGGGTTAAATGTTTCTCTCGAAGGCTTCAGCTCTGGGGTCACTTTCACTCAAAGGCCGGCGACACGTATATATTCGACTCCTAATGAAAGATAGAAAGGCGTCAACCTAGCAAACGACCCTTTTCAGACGTATGGCGCCATTCCCGGGTATATAATCAGATAACCTGTTATTTGGCTGCGTTTGCTGTTTGTTACACTTGCACATATTTATAGCCAGGTTAACCAATGTTTTCTACTTGAAAACATTTGGTTGCCAGAGTGCAAAAACATGACATGATGTGATAGCACTACAATCCTTGACGTTTTGAGACGTATATACTGGCTGCTGCAGATTTTTTTTTTTTTTAGAGGTTGATTGTGGACCATTCCACATATGCTGAACACTAACTTTAAAATTAAGAAATAGAAACTGAATTTAAAAGGCTCTACCGATCACATATTTATCTTTTGCAAAGCGACACTTGTATGTCTAAATGGGATAAGATCCATTAAAGGTCTTTGTTTCATTTTGTCCTGCAGAGTGTTGCAGCCTCCTGGTGGTGGCTCCAGTAATCTGTTTGGTGGCTATGAAGAGGATTCTGCACCATCAAGAAGAGCTAATAAGATGGCCTCCAAAGTTTTTGCTCCACCAGACGAGCCCCAGACCATATCCAGACGCTCCAATCCACCAGGTCAGACCCATTTATCAGGTCCTATGAATGTGCAGAGCCTGACCACTCAAAGCATTTGGCAAGTGTCCAGGGTGTGGAAATTGTTACTTTAATGTGATAATTCCAGTATGAATACTCTGTCTTCTTTCTGCTTGCACACAATCCACCTACAGATTTTAGTAAGTGTCTGACAGAGCCAGCCAGTCTACTGTAGAAAAGGGATCTCTGCGGTTTTAGACAAAAACTGTTAGATCATGCTGCCTTATCGGCAAAAATGTCCTCATAGCCTCTCTGAGACGGTCCTTGAATAGCTGTGTCTCCTGATTGTGTTCAGTATATGACACTCATTTGCTTATTCACCAGGAGCTCAGCTGATGAGAACATATCTTAGAGAGGGTTGACTGGGTTGTTTCTGTATAATTATAGAGGGCAGTGTCATCTAACCACCGTCACTGCTGCGAAACCTAAACATGTCTCGGTAAAAACTTTGTGCAGGCGGGAAGAGTAGCGGAATTTTTGGTGAGCCGGAACCTGCGGCCCAGCCACAGAAACCGATGCCTCCAGGTGGCCCAAGCAGCAACATATTTGGGGCTGCAGAGAGTGCACCTGTCCAAAGCTCATGCCGAAGCCACCCAAATAAGCCAAAGGTAGGTCGTGCACCTCACTTTACATTTTAACATTTGGTTTACATCAGTGAATTTTCTGCCCTTAAATTGTCAGCTGCTATGATAAACAGATCAGCTAAAGAGCCTTTTAAAGGACTAGTTGACACTAAATTAGAAATGTATTCATTGTCTTCTCATCATCGTGGAAGCCACTGAATCTTTTTGATATTTTTGGAAAATGTCGGTAGTAATAGGGCCCTAGATTAGCCTACTTTGTTGGTCACACTAGCATGCGATACTTTATTAGTTGAGCATTTTCATATTCAAATTGTACATTAATAGCAGAATAAAATTCTACTTTTCTGTTCTTATTTATGTGTTCAGGACCTCAGTAACTCCGTTGACGCCCTGTCTCTGTCAGGTTTAGAGTATCTTACGGTTATTATGCAACTTGAAAGTTTCAACCCTAAACTGTGTTGACACCGTGTTAAGCTGAGAGTTGCCTATGTCTTAACCACATCCACTGATGCTGTGTGGTCAGTCACAGGATTCCGTGTTACACTGGTCTCCCCTTGTTTGCAGCTGCACTCGCCCTGCAGCCTGAACTCTCTTCATCGCTCTCACTACTACTCAATCAGCCTCTTCCCCTCGTCGCTGTGTATTTTTATTTTTTATCTAATCAGCTATAGACCGAGCTATGGTAACGGCTACACTTCTGTACATTGCATCATTGTAACATGAGTACACTGTGCTGATTAGAAAGAGTGAAGGCAAAGAGAGCAACAGCGCTGTAGCCAGGTCATTTCAACCACATTAGTTTCTGCAGACGGTTACAGGGACACTAAAGTAGCTCAATGATAATGCATTTGCATGAATGTCATCATGTCAGATTCAAAACGTGGTTTCTGATGTGACCGTTTGTCCAGGTGTGGAGCCCTCAGCTGCATTTGCATGTGCCTTGGTTCAGTTGGAAAGGTCTTTATGGACAGACCACTGACATTCAGTGTCAGCCATATTTTATCATTTCCTCATCTCAGAAATTGAAAATGTTGTACTTGTGACCCGAAACTATTCTATGTCCTGATAATGTGACCTAACAGAAGCTACCATCCTATGGCAGACATTTTGTTAGCTTTTCTGTACTTTCACAGCGCTGTTACAGAATTTGAATTGCTTTATATTTAGAGCTTTAAGCAGCTCTGATCATATGAAACATCTTGTGATTTTCTTTCTTTTTCTTTTACAGGACAATCTTGGTGTGGGACCTGAACCCGAGTCACCAGGTAAGTGAAGTCAGTAATTCTAAAATGAATTTTGTGAATTATAATAAATCTTTGAAATAATCTTGCTCATGGGACTCCAGATAGAAATGTCTGAATCAAGTGCATCTCTCTGTTGACCACTTGAAGCATGGGCTAAAGGTTTAGAGTATAAATGACCCAATATTGCTGCTTGAGTTTTGCACTGAGATCTTATTTTAATCGCACTGCAGCGTATACAACCTTATGTTGTCAGTTTTTCAGGCTATTGGGCTTCTGTCACACTAACAGTAGCTTTGTGTAGTAGGGAATTAGAATTAATACACCATGAAGCAAGCTGAAGAAAAGGCTCAGTTATTTTTATCTTCTCAGGAATACAAAGCTTTTTCCTCATTTCACCTACTGCTTATAAGATATGAAGTGAACTTGAATGCTATTTATTTATTTTTTTAATACAGCCTCAATAATTCTATAGAGATGAAGTCAAATGTTTTATCCATCAAATCTACTTTTTTTTTTTTTTCCAACTTGAATCGTCGTCTCAAAATGTGTCCTCTGTACATCACACGTGAAAAGGTGCTACATCTTTGTTTTATCCCCTCCTGAAGCTCCTAAAGCTCCTAAAGCCCCTGAAGCTCCTAAAGCACCCGAAGCCAAAGTCAGCCAGCCAGAAGTGAAGGAAGAAACTGCGCCTCCGGCTCCTATGCCAGCCAAGGCAGAGCCTGCCGCTGTGGCAGACCCTCCGCAGCCTGAACCACCTTCAAGTCCTGATGAGACAGGTCTGAAGAACCACGAGCCTCACCTGGGACCCAAGCCTCGCTCTCACAACAGGGTCCTCAATCCCCCAGGAGGAAAGTCTAGTGTGGTATTCTACTGACCAGCTGAACACACCACTTCTCCCACAAACGTTTGTGTCTGTTCACTCCTCTCCTGCTCCCCTGTTAATCTTCTCTCATTCCTTCACTCCCCTTCTGACGCTTATGTGACCTGTACAATACACCTAAAGTCGGCCCACTAATTTTTGTTGTTCACATCAGGTTCCTGGTTTTTGTCTTTAACTTCTTGCACTTTCATCTCCTTCCCCGACTCTTCCCCAGCTCTGATTCTTTGTATCACTATTACTATTGAGACCTGCAATGACGCAATCAACGAGTACATCGACTGGCAAGCTGTTATCTAATCACTTTGACTGTAACGCTGTTCTGTTATCGCCGTCACTGCGTTTTAGGCATGTCTAAATGTAAGCTGGAGGGAGGCACGTTTTTTTCATAATTTTATAATTTCATAAAACCTGTTTGAATTAAAGGAATGGTTTCTATGTTGGAACTAGCGGTAAAGTGTTTTTTCAGCTTTAAAGTGACCTATATTTGAATGATGTGGTGCAGCAAACGTTGCTCAGACTTCAGGCTGCTCGTTTTAAACGATGTTTGCATCGAGTCAGAGGGGTGAGGCGGATCATCTCGCCAACGTTGTGTGTGTGAAATATTTCCGTGAGTTTGGACATATTTTTGTGCTGCCAGATTGTTCTTTAGATAAGCGCATCGAATCTGTTTGGGCGAAATTTGACAATGTGTGACTGTATGATCTAAAGCCTTTATCAGCTTAGCAGTTTTCATCTCTTTTGCCTTTTGACCAATTGTTCCTAAATCAAAATGTGCACAACAATCTATTTGCTGTCGGAGCACAATCTCTTAGGATGCCAAAAAAAAATTCTCAAGAAATGAGACAAAGATAAGTTTCCAAATGTTTCTGCTTCCTCAAAGAAATTCCATTTTGATTTTTATGTGAATGTATTGTGCAGGTACTTTTCTGCTTTGTCCTCACTGCTTGCTTTATCTGAGAAAATGCCTTTATTGCTAGGGGTTGGCCTCTGATTATGTTTTAAATTAAAACGGCTGAAGACAAGTGAACTCTGGACATGCTCGCAGCTTACCTGAGTCCAGGTGGGCTCATCGACGATCACCTTTTCACCCACATCACGAAAGCACATTGATGGTATTCTGGTGCCGGCCTGCCCCCCCCCCTCTCTGTGTTGACGTGCCTGGCAGGCAATGAGTGCAGCAGAAGAAAGAAATCCTGTGTATTGCAATAAAACTGTTGTTTTGCATCTAGTGTTGGATGGTTTTGTTCACACACCCAAAACACAGAGACACTAAATCAACTGACATCCTTATTAAAAGCCATATATGGTTGTAAATAAAGCATCCGGGGCTTTTTATTTATGTAGTTTTCTGCAAACTCGGGGCCCCATGCACGCATTGGTTAATTGTTTTCTGGATTAGTCTCCATTTGACATACAATCTGAGTCCTGTCTGCTCCAGATTTGAAGCTAATTCTCGAGTCTCTGACACTGCTGCTTTTGTGCGGCTTTGCCCTAAGGCAGCGCTCTGCACAAGCAGCTTTCTTCCTTTTACTCCAGACAAAATGGCCACCCTCTGCCACTGGGTAAACTTTATTCTGCTACACAAGGTCCTGCATCAGTGTTTCACCAGCCAACTGGTGTTGCCAGTAGTTCTTGGTGATTAGGAAAGCTTCAAGCTTTGATGGATGTGATGTTTAGTTTACTTACCAACCTCACACCAAAAGATCAAGAAGTTTTTATTGCTTTTATGCTGCCCTGATGATGAAAATCTTGACTCATTTGTGGCAGAAAGGAATCATCAGTCAGAAACAGCAGAATTACCTCCAGCTGGTATGAAGCCACTCATTGTGCTAATCTCGGTTAAAGCTACGTTCTTTGTTGTGTTCTTGATTTCTGTTTGACTTTGACGCTTCCATCCTTGTGTTTCACTACCTGAGAGATGACTAAAGTGAACCTTTTTGATGTCAGCAAATAATAATGAAAGAAAACTTGGCAAAGCCAGTTACAAGTCCACCGCAGTGTCGTTGTTTGTCATTCCAGTCATCTGTTGTGGGCCGCTTCTGTGTTCTTTGTCCCTCTGAAGAAAACCGACGTGTGAGATGCAAAACAAAACGTTTTTATCTGCCGCCATCACGTGAAAAAGTACATCTAAACCCCACAGAAAACAGTATATGACTACAGGTTAGATAAAAAAGTCTTGCATGTTAGTTGGAATGATTTGTGTAAAAAAAAATGGGGGAAAGGATGATGCGCTTGGCGTGGGAGCTGCGTGTCCTTTATGTGGGCAGTTGTTCTGCTTCATTAGCCACTTTTTCCTCTCCATTCATAACCTCTCCTTCACAAACAATAGCCCAAGCTACCCTGAGAGAAAGTTCAAGAGGGAGATGTTTGCTCACAACTGCTTCCCTCTTCCAAAGGTTTCTTTCTGTAAATTATACTCTGTCTGTCCGGTTTTTCCAGGCCGTAATGCTCCTCCTCATTTAATCAGTACCTGTTTATATTAAAGTAGTTAGTATGAGATGAACTACATAGCAGACATGAGTCCCTTTAAAGGGCCACTTTCAAATCCACACACTGATCTGGTCTTCTTCATACATTTTGTGGTGACTAGGTCAAACATGCAGGCACGAATTCTCTTATTTTGACCAGGTGAAAAGCATTAATGAAGTTTGTTGACTGGTGAGTCTGACCACAGGCAACTGAATTCTGCCTCATACTGATCATATGATCTGCCAGGGGGAAAAACCGGGGAGGTAAGCCCCCTTTTTTGTTGCATTTAGAAATGAATATTAGTCTCTTTTTTTGCTGATATACTAAAACTACTGAGTAAAGCTTTTGTTTATATGAGCTGAGTTGTGCATGATGTCACTCAATGTCACAAACAGCCTGTCATCAGCATACAAAAAACTGACTCAGGATGTAAATGTTAGGGAAGCGAATTTGACCAACTGGGAAATTTGGGAATGTATCCCACGATGCATATTCTGTGAGGCATAAAAACAGAACTGAAAGTACTTCTGTGCAGCCTGTTCATTTGTAGCTTTAAAGAAGTCTATTCATGAGGCTGTGTAACAATGTGGGCAAATACAGTTACAACTGCCTGTCTCTACTGAGGTATTTTTGTTGAATTTTTGTAGAGTTTATGGTCATTATGATCGGATTCTGGTAAGTATTGATGCAAATTTGGCTCAAGCTGGCCACTATGGGAAAAAATGCCAAACTTCCGGTTATAAACCTCCAAAATAAACCTTAGTTAGGTAAACGGACATGGACCAGACCTTACTTACCAAAAGGGAATCTAATGTCACGTTCATGGTATTATTCACATGGACTTGGGTTTTAGACGATTATCATTTATTAAATGTATACTTTGGATATTGAACAAGCCGTTTTCTTTATTGTTTGGACATTTAGATTCAAGACTTGGGTTTTTCTGATATGCTTTAAGAAATATTTGAAAACATTTCATATCAGTGAGCGTTCCCTTTCCCCTAAGGTGAGGGACACAGGAAATAAAGTCACAAAAAAAAAACATTAAACAAACAATCAAAACAGTAGAGTTGATAAAATCATGACCAGTAGTCCTTGGTGTGTGTAAAAGTCCAGAGATGTTTCATCATGAGTTTCCTACAACAACAAAAGGCATTCATTTGGTTTAGTCCAGATGAACTGAGGCTCGATTCGGCCGCACTGAAAAGTTGAGCGTTCTTATTATTCAGCAATGACTGGTGTCCAATAAAATGAACATCACTCAAACACAAGTTTAACAAGTCAAATGAAAATCTTGAACTCTCTATCCTGTCATTAATGGTTCTGTGATGCCTTTTTGATCACTGCAAATCAGTGCAGATGTTATCGTGATGAGGACAGTCTCTTCCTGGGTGACAATGGAAGAGTCTGGTGCTTGAGGAGGTTATGAAACGTCTCACTATGAAATTGATGTGAACGGTAAGTTTTTGCCTTTGCGGCCAGTAGATCTCAACCAAGTTGAGCATCTAAGGGTTTGGAATCAGAGTGTTAAGACAGCATTGCCCACCATCATCGTAAAAACTCTTAATAAAGGAATATGCTTTAGGAAGAGAGGCAGAGAGGCTTCCATCCCCCCAGTAGAGGTTCATGTATGTGGCGCCATGGCGCATTGAAGCAGTTTTATTTTGAAACATAAACGCTGCCATTCGGTTTTGCCTGTCTGACTTGACTCGGTGACTCTGCTTGCTCAATGCAGACGGCGTGACGTCAGGCAGAGTCAGTCAGCTGGCTCCTACATCTGAACAGCAGGGAGAGCCTCTCCCAAAGGGAGACATCACCATCAACGCCCGAGTCTGCCCAGCGGCATCGGCAGCCCGCCGGAAGAGGGGGAAGTATGGAAGAAACGGTACTATAGAGACGGTTCGGGCGTCGGTGGTAATCGGGAGATATAGATTATTTATTTCGCTATTTATTTATTTATTTATTTGCCCCGCCAGTAATGGCTGGGGTCCATGACTGCGGCTGCTGAGAGGCAGGTGCAACATCATCGACGAAGGCATTTCGCTCCTCGGCATGGACTCGGCGCGGGCCGACGCACAGGCTGGATCACTGCACATCCACGGCTGCCGGCATCAGATGAGCTCTGCTGGAGGGGAGCAGTAGCAGGGCCGCGTCTGGAGGCGAAAGCCTGGTGACTGGCGGTGGAGCAGGAGGGGCCACTCTTCAAATCAAAATATTTCAGTCCAATATTTTCTGCTTCGAGCTCAAGGTTACTCGCACACAACAGCACGCCGCCTTCCCTCAGCAAATCTGCGCTGCTCCAAAATGGAATAAGCGCTTTCTGTAGCCCGTTTGAGGCAAGGCTGTGACCCCATGCCCCCCTTCACCGTGTGCTGTGCGGATTCAAGCATTGTGACTCACGCTTTTCGGGCCTGAAAATTTGTTGATCGCAGCCGCATTTGGATAAAAAAAAAGAAGCCCGACTCCAGCTGCCAAGATGATGGAGCTGCAGATAGACGAGGTGGTGTATCAGGACGACTACGGCTCCGGGACCGTGATGTCGGAGAGGGTGTCGGGCCTGGCCAACAGCATCTACCGGGAGTTCGAGCGGCTGATACGAAGCTATGACGAGGAGGTGGTGAAGGAGCTGATGCCGCTGGTTGTGAACGTCCTGGAAAACCTGGACGCGGTGCTCACCGAGAACCAGGAGCACGAAGTGGAGCTTGAGCTGCTGAAGGAGGACAACGAGCAGCTCATCACCCAGTACGAAAGGGAGAAAGCGCTGCGTAAGCAGGCAGAGGAGGTGAGTAACTCCCCCCCGAGGCCCGACAGAGCCTTCACCCGCATCACCGCATCCAGCTTCCTGCTGCTTCCTTCGTGCTGTCGGCCCTGTCGGAGCTGAACAGAGAGTTCAGCAGACATGTGATTCATGTTTAGGCCTGTGACCAATTCTTAAGCTTATTTTTAGTCTAGAGGAAGCTGCTGACATCCTACTCTACACTTACTATAAAAAAAATGTGTGCTTAGAAATTTTATAGATTTTCATATATGATCAATTGATTATTGAGATTGTTTTTGCTCACTGGACAACTTACGAAGTCAGTGAAATATAAATTAGACAGTCAGTAGATGGGTTATAGTCTACATATCACCAAAGTAAACGGTTGTCAACTGAATCTAATTCAACTGAAACGGCATCGAAAGGATGCATTTACCGGTATGTGTATTACTGTCTGTGTATTGATTACTAAATGATACATTCGTATTGCTGTTCAAATAGTGTTGTTACTATCACATCTGATCATAACTACAGTGCTACTCACACACCACATAAAAGCGGGTGCCTCTGATAGTGCTTTCACCAGCCTTCAATAAAAAAAAAAACTAATTTCAGTAATTAGTTTCAGTTGAGCAGTGCTCTCTTCTAAACCGGGGCTTATACAAGGCAGAGTCCAGAAGTATATGCAAATATACGGCATAAACACACCATATGCAAACACAAAACTAAAGATATGATAGCAGTTCCCATAGTGCATGAAGGCAGAATGGCAGAAAGTCTGCAAAGCCTTGCACACACACACCAGGAGTGTAGCACGACTCTCGGTGGGCGTTTACACTTGAAAACGCTGAAAGAACAGGGACACAAACCACAAAAGTGCACAACAATGTGGAGCTATTAAATTGCAGGTCAAACTCCAGCTTGAGTAGTCCCCCCCCCTCCCTCAACACTGTCACAGCACCCATGGGATCCTGCAGGCATCATAAAGCAACTTTAATCCTCCTCCCATCCAAAGAGGCCTCAGCATATCACTGGTAGCCACGCTAGTATCAGCTTAGCTCAGCTTTTAGTCTGTTTCATCATCTGTTCTCCCCACTGTTTCCTCCCTCTGACAGTTTGCTCTCCTGCTCCAAGCCGTTTACTCGCTGTTTCATTGTAGCGTTTCACTAATTGCACTTTTAAGTGAGATGTTAGGAGACAGTCATTTAAAAGACAAAATGCGACCGTGTTTGATTCTTCAAAAGCCAGCAGGTCGTAGTAGGTGCACAGCTAGCTGGGGAGACTGTTTTAAATGATGGATGTCAACACGTTTAGACTGTCATCAGGATCAGACAATGTGGTGGGTGTTTTTATGAATGCGACGCAAGTATTTCTTTAAGATCAATTTCCTTTAAATCATGGTACCGCCTGGACTCGTCAGCCTTGAGTGGACTTACACTTAAACTTGTCAGAAATTAGACTCTTGGTATCACATCTATTACACAGGTGTAGTTAATCTGTGGGTTCTCTAAGAAAGCTTCTGGTGACGTGCTCAGTCCCACACCTTGCTCGGTTGTTTGATAAAGCACAGATACTTGTATTCTATGTCTTTTTTTGATTGAATCCTATTGCAAAACATTCTCCAACTGTTAGCTGAAGCTACTAACAAGAGTTTGAGTTGCCCACTTAGACAGCACTAAGTAACCCGCCTCTAACAGATGTTAGAGCTTGTTTTGTAGAAGACACATCCAAAGATGTTTCAATGACTCCAAGGAGTCTGCTTTTACTTCTCTGACTGGCTGCTGGCTGTTTTTGAGGGTTCACAAGTAACAGCTCAATATCATCGATCTTCCCATCAGGTCTTCACTTCCACAGTTTTGCCATTTCTTAATGGCATTTGGACAGTGAAACATGTGGGTTGGACTGCAGTTTGAGTTGTGGTTGTTGTGTGTTACCACAAGATTTGAAGATTTTGTCACCAGCTGAATTAATGATGGTTGCTGACCTGCCTTACAAGATCAAATGTGTCACTCATGGTTTTGAATAATGCATTAACATTCAAACATTTTCTGCGTGCAGCAGTGTGCATTTACCTGTTTCACGTGAAAAAAACAATCAACAAAAACGGTAAATTGCTCAGGGATTTCCCCACCTTTGTTTTCAACCCGCAGATCTGTGCTTTTTACTTCTAGTGACAAATTCTATTGCAACTGATAAACAGAGTGTTTTGTCAGGCTATCAGTGGTACTCAGTGGGGGATGGGATCACGTTCTATGTGTTGCAGTTGAGGAAATCAATAGCATGCAGAGCACACTGAGGAAGTCTGGCACTGTAACCCGATTTGTGCTTATGAGGAGAAGACGGAGAGATAAAAGCAAAGAGAAAGAAATAGGCTGATGTTTTACGGAGCTGCAGCAGGAGCGGAAAAAGTCAAAGTCTGATAAGAGGAAAAGACAAGATGATGTGGAGAGAATCTCAGGGCCTGAGGAAAACAGCCAAACACCCTCTCACAAGATGCACGGAGCAGCGATCAAAAATCAGCTCAGATTACAAGATTATTGGGCTCAAGCTAATGGTAAACAAAACCAACAGCTCTCCCTTAACGAAAGACCTCTATGATCAGTTGTTAAAGTGAGGTTCACAAATTCAGCCAAAAGCCGTGACCATTATTATCCTGCCTGCGTTAATGTTTATGCAGCTGAAAGTGTGGCCACAATGCAGTCAAATGCACTCAGCCCTGAGGAAATTAGCTCCACTCACTCATCACAAGGATACTTTCTGAAATATTCATACAGGACAGAATTAACTTAATGCCTCAACCCATGAATTCATTCATGCAAAGTGTCACCCTGTGAATGGAATTATTTCCACAGTTAGATGAAGTTTCTTTAAAGGTGTGTTTTAAATCACCAGTAAGCCTTTTCCTGGTTCTCGTGGCTGAAGAGAACAAGGCTATATTGCAGGTAAAGGCAGAGGATAGGGGGCTGAATTTGAAGGGCATTGCTGCAGAGCATGGTACCAGTCCAAGGGGATAGGATGAAGGATGATATTTTGCGAAGCTGATGTCAGCTGCTCCTAAAGTAGAACTGCTACACAGCAGCTACGGAAGACATTTTGCACTTTGAGTCAAAAGCATTAAGTGTGAATCAAAATGATCTCTGCTTTTGGAGATGTTATTGTTTCAGTGAGGCGTAGTCACAAGCCTGCTGTCACACTAATGAATATTAAATGCTGTGCAGGGTAGGGAACATGCATGTACTGCATATTAGTGTATTTGTGCAAATTTGATGTATAAACTCGGTTTTCAGTTTCTGAGTTAGCAGTAATGGTTTTGCTAATTAATATTGTTAGGTTTTAGTCTGCAAGACGATTTTTGTAATATCTCAGTGACATCTTTCCTTAGAGATGGAGAAATCTATTTTAAGGCTAGTCTTTGAACAGGGGGTTGTTTATTTGTTTTCTCCACTTGTCCAGTGGCTTTAGATATCAGCGTTAGTCGTATGCTTAGAAGGCTGTAATACTCTAGTATGTGCTGTTTTGTGTGGTGCATATCTGCTGCACATTTCTGGTTCCAAGGTCTCGCTGCAGTCAGAGGATTACAGTATTAAGACTTTGTGGACTTGCTGCATTGTAAAAAAAAGGGCGTCATTGTGAACAGCTTTATGAGGAAAAAAAAACACTCAGAGTGGAAGGGAACGAGGCGTGTTGTGCAGCTCACTTACAAGGTTTAGGCTGTATATTTACAGAGAGAAATCAGGATGTCACATAGAGCGGTAGAACTTTTGCTTTTCTGTGAGAAAAGAGTAGAATTTTTTCTATTTAGACACTGTTGGTTGATTTAAAAACAACACAGGAGCATCTGAACCCTGAATCTTAATCAATGTGCTCCAAATATCCTGCAAGAGCATCACTTAACAATCTGCTGAGTAAAGTACAATTGCAATTGCCTTTTTTTTTATATGGATTGAAGAAGAAAAATCTGTTAGTATACTATTAAATCCATTACTAGGAAACATTTCCCTTTTACTGCAGTCTTTGAAGGGGTTTTTTAGGTCTGTTTCTTGCTTTCTTTCCTCAACAGAAATTCATTGAATTCGAGGATGCGCTGGAAGCTGAGAAGAAGGACCTGCAGATGCAGGTGGAGTTTTTGGAGCTGCAGGGGAAACAGCTGGAGCTCAAGACAAAAAACTACTCTGACCAGAGTAAGTGGACAGACGTCTCTTCATGTGCTGTATGTGCAACACGTTTGGCTTTTGAAACAAGATCAGAGTTTTAAGACGCTCGAGTCAAAACCTGAAAATGGTATCACCTACACCTATATATTGATGCAGTAGTTCTGGGAGGAAGATCTCTTATTTTTGGCAAAAATAGGAAGGATAAGATGGAGCATACGAAGCATGAATTTGCCTTTGTTGTTCTGTGGAAAGGGAAGTAAACACATGAAGACTTATTTTCAGATTATTTGTGCCTTTGAACTGGAACAATGATTTCCTTTTGTTCAGTTTACTCCAGTAACACTGCCACACATATTAGTCTGGCTATTTAGTTTTCTTTTGTACATTTTTTCTTTCATTTTATATGTCAAGGATCATAATAAAGTAAAGAACGCAGCAAGCTGAGCACTAACATAGATTAAAAATGGTTTGATCTATCCTACCATACGTTCCGGCAGTATTAAAAAAAAATTATACTCACTGTCAGTTAGAAGCAAATTATAAAGTGAACTTGAATGACTTGCTTTCCTTCTCATTGCCGCTGCTGCTTTCTTGCTTCTTAACCGTTATCTGTCTGTTTCACAGTCACCCGGCTGGAGGAGCGAGAATCAGACCTGAAGAAGGAGTACAACGCTCTTCACCAGCGCCACACAGAGGTGAGCAAACACTCAACCTACAAATCCTCATCATGCTTCTCATGTCCCAAGAGTTAGAAATTCTAATTGCATTTGCATTCTCTTGAATCCCAGATGATTCAGACGTACGTTGAGCACATAGAGCGGTCCAAAATGCAGCAGGCAGGGAGTAACAGCCAATCAGAAGGCCCCGGCTGTGGACGAACGTGAGTGGCTCCTTTGTAGGCGTCGGCGGGTCATGTCATGCTTCTATGCGTTGATTTGATCTGTAGCTTTCACCCATCGTCTTGTTGAAAGTGTTCTATGTTGTGCTCTGAATGTATAAGGCTCTTCATGTGTCATCATGCTCATTGCGTTGATGCTGGCATTGTTTATCAAGAGGGAACAGCTGGCCTGTCCATGGATGGGGAGGAGAGGCTCTGTGTAAAGAAACTCAACAGTCATCACAAACCTTGTGGAAAATAATTAGAAAAAAATTTTTAGCAGTCATTTGCCAGCTTGCAGTGTTGAGCAGCAGCCCAACCCATGTGCATGAAGCAAAATGACATCTGCTGCAGCTTCTTTAAAAGAACTGCATGTTAGTCCCCTCCAGCTTTATGTTCTCTTGAGTCCTAAAGTATCTATATCATGTTTCCTAAATACAAATGAACAACGCTTTCCTATGCAAAGCATCCCAATCCTGCAAATCTACTCCTGTCTATGTTACTGGACAAAGGAATGAGGCCAGTGTTGCATTGTAAAGCATGTTGAGGTTTACAGAATTTATTATTCATGAAGACAAGAGGATTAACTCAGGTTCTGAAACCTGCACGAGTGAACCGCTGATTATCTGAAGCAGCTTCAGTCTTAAGAAAAAGACCACCGTGTGGAATTTTAAAACTACTGACTGTAATCTGGAAACTAGAGTAAAACTGTGTGTTAGCGAGCGTCACGGCATGTTCCGCTCTCCTGTCTCTCTCTAATCGGTGTCTGTCTTGTCTGTCTTGCTGGCTTGCTCTCTGTGCCGCTGTTTGCACAGTCAACGCCACACATGGAGGAAAAGGTAAACCCAACATGGTTCCACAGCTGCCCCCCCCTCCACTTCCCTCTGCTCCATCTTATAAACCGGCCTGCTTGGAATTGAAATGTGACTAAGAAATGCCGATGCCCCTCCTTATCTTTTGCTTTGCTTCAACACTTGATATATAGCGGCATGTGAAAGTTTGGGCACCCATGGTTCCATAAAAGATTACTTCTTCTTCTACTAGCTAATACACTTAAAAAAGGACGTGAACCGAAAGTTCGGACATTTTCCATCAATAGTATTTAATAGTAAACTCTTTGGCCAGCATCACAATTTGGTCATGTTTATTGTATCAGTTATTTTCAGTTCTTGTTTGGTGAATTTAGAGACGTTCTTCCTGCAAAAGGCTTCTAGTTTTGTGAAATTCTTGGGCAGCCCTGTGTGCACCGAGGTCTATCTACAGATTTTCTGATTGACTGATATTTAGGTCAGAGGACTGCGAGGCTCATGGCAAAACCTTGAGCTCGTGCACCTTGAGGTATTTGAGAATCATTATCCTGTTGAAGATGCCGACCTCTTCTCATCTTCAGCTTTTTTAAGCAATTATGACTGCTTTAGGACTTTTCTGCTGTTTATGAATTCACTGTTATCAGATGTTTTCTGTGCCTCTGGCTTTAGTACAAGCCCAGCGCGACAATCCACCCCATTGCTTCACAGCTTGAGGCTGTGTTCATGAAATTTTGCACCCTTTTCTCTCCAAATGTAACTTCATTAGAACAGTTTGAACCCTCCAGAGTCTGTTCACTCTTCCTGAGGGTCTTTTAAATTTAAACAGGTGTCTGATTTGCCTTTCTGGCAGTCCATGGAGCAGTTGTCCCGGGAAGTTTTGAGAAAATCCCTACCTGATGAAACTTGTGCATCAGATACATTACTTTTCACAGAACAAGACAGCTGCTAAGAAAAGACCTTGACTGCTGATTTGAGTCACAGTTTTTTAAAGCCTGATGAAGGACTGAGACCGTGGTCAAATTTATTCAAGATCTCAAATGTCTTGAATCTCCTATAGTTTTTTGTTCTTTTTTTTTATATTGTGCACCTTCCCTTTTTTTTCATTCTAAAATTGCACAAAACGTCAAAAGCACACCAATCTTACTTAAAGTATTGACAGGAACAGTTCATCTAGAACTGTTAATTAGTCTGTTGAGCATCAGCTACATCTTTAACTCAGTTGACTGTTCATAGTAACAGAGACTTCAACCAGGGCTGCACAAACCTTTGCATGCAGTTAAAAAGTATTCCCTCGTGCATTTGCCTTATTAGTTATTGATGCTTGAAACAGCTACTTGTTATTATGAATGCATTGAAGGCTCTGCATTTTAAAAGAAAATCACAACATAAGGAACTGATGAAAAGTCACGTTAAACAGAGGACGACAGGTTTTCCAGATTTCTCCATGTACCTTCTCCTCTTCCTCCCTCATTTTCTGTGTCTGTCCATCTGCCCTGCTCGTCTGTTTTGTCCATGTTGTCTGTTTTCTTGAACATCAGGATTTGGGTGGGAATGCAGATCTTTGCTGTTTTTATGGGGTTACTTACTGTCTGCATTTATATTGCACGATCCTGGTCTTGTCGACAACTCTAAAAAGCATACTGCGAAGCTGTGCATGTCTTGTGCTTCCTCTGGGTTCTTTCTCCTCATCGTTTAAGGGGATTGGACACTTTTCAGCACGAGTTGACATTTTGAGAAATGCTTTTATAAGGTCTCATATATTAACATATATATATTTAGCATTAATGGGAAGTGGATGTCTGTATTGTCACCAAAGTTTAAATGTCAGTCTAAAGATAAGAAAGTGTTGTTGCTGGATTTTCTTTTTATTCTTTTTTTTTTTTACTTTGGACAGAACCTGGCTTGTTTCCCTCAGTTTGTAGTCTAAGCTAAGCTAACAGGCTGCTATGTGTGCAGCTTCCTGTTTACTGCACTGAGTGGAATCCAACTACTAACCAAACTCAGCAAGTAATAGTTTGACCCTGTCAGTCTCACATTAGTCTTCACACTCCTTTTTGTCTTCTCTGTCAGCAGCAAAGCAGAGCGCCCGCCGTCGTTGAGCCTGTACCCCAGCGGCGAAGGCATGGTACGTGGGGGTCTCGGGGGGGCTAGGATGATGCCCGGGAAAGACATCTGGCAGGTCAGCGAGCTCGGCCATTCCACCTTCAGCTCCGCCTATCAGGTGGGACAGTCCCTGTCCTCCTCCACCACTACAACCGCAACCTGGGAAGTGGAAAAGGGAGGGGCTAGCATTACTGCTGCTAGCCACACCCACGTGGACCACCTCCCCTCCCACGCCTGCTTGTGTCACTTTTGAGGAGGCAGCCTTTAACAGAATCAGTCATAAATTTTCCCCTTTAAAATCAAAGTAGCATATTTGAGTACATTTGTTGACTCAAGCAAGCAGGGACAGTATTTTGCTTTTTTTTTTTCGTGCAGCTTTTTTTTTGTTACCGTGTGATTATGTTCCAGTGTTTTTGTGGCGCTTCTACCATGTGTCGTCATGTTTTAGTTAATGCTTGTGCAGTACATTTAAGCTTGTGTATCCAGATATTGTTCATTTTGAAGAATAGTCAATGTTATTCTAGTCTTTATAAGGAGAAAAGAAACTGCCAAGGTGAAAAACAAGTGTTACCGAGATTTGTTTTCCTATTAGGGATTTAAATCACACTGAGCATTAATACAGATTGACTTTTGCTGAAAGTTTGTTGAACCCACAAAGTTGACTTTCTCTCAGTTTGCAGCACATTGAAGTTTTTAAATCAAATCAAGCCGTCACTTGTTGATGTGCATCAGCTACTTGAGATTTTTGTTTTCCCAAAACACTTTTAAAAATTCTTCGATGAAGCACTGGAATAACTCAGAAGTTAATGTCACACCATTACAATAAAGAAAGGGAATTGAAAGTCAATACTTCAAATCTTTTATTTTTTTTATTTTTTTTAATGAATTTGGTTTCATTTGACCCATAGAAGAAGAAAGTAATATGTTGGCAGGTGTAATAGGTAGAAAAGTAAGTGCTTTCATTTTGATGTTCAACTAATGCTTTTTGTCTGTTGTTCCTGTGTCTCCGCCTCATCTTCATCACTGTACGCTACTGCCGTGCATCAAGGAGGACGGATCGGAGTCTGACTCAGTCGCAGCCACACCCAGCAGCACAGGAAGCAAGTCCAACACACCCACCTCCTCTGTCCCCTCCGCTAGTGTCACCCCCATCAACGAAGGCTTCTCGCAGTCAGATTTTGACATAATGCGTACTGGGAACCGCAGGAAAAGTGCCAAGCGTCTCAGTCGGAATATGGAGGTGCAGGTGTCCCAGGAAACCAGGAACGTCAGCATTGGTAAGAGGATGTCAGTAACTACATCTTTGGTTGAAAACTTCGGTTTTCGAGATGAAGCCTTGCCCTATCAACACCCTCTCCAGTTTTAAAGGAGAGTGCATTAAAGCTCTCACAAAAAGCTCTCAAAAGCTTCTGCTTACATGTAGCTGTGGTGTCTGTCTGGAACATTTTTTCAGGAATGGGAAGCAGCGATGAATGGTCAGAATTTCAGGAGATCATTGATTCAACCCCTGAATTGGAAATGTGCGTGGATCCCCGCGTGTACGGAGGAGGAAACAGGTACAACTACACTGTGATGATATACGAGCATAAAGTTCACATCTGCTGAGAAAAGCGTCATTATCGAACGTGCCACATTACAAGAGCAATGCAATCTCTAAATCCTTGAAGGGATTTGAAGGATAATTTCTGTGTTTGGGAAGATTTCTGCATTCTTCCTACAAAACATATACAGTATTCGAACCTCTTTAAACACACACCACAGACTGCTGTTCTCTTTAAGGTTGTCTGACTTTATTTTTTGCCAGAATTAGGATTAATTTAGAAAGATTTGGTTTTAGAATGTCAGTAGATTGTTTCCCCACCAAAACCAGACACGTGTAAGTTTCTTGAGTACACGTGCTTAAAGGGTAACTGTGTTGCTCTTGCTTGTAAACAGCTACCGTAAAAAGTATTATTTTTGATTGAAAGTATAAATAACAATCTCCTCGTGTTTCAGCCCCTCTCAGGGCATAGTTAATGAGGCTTTTGGCATCAACACCGACTCTCTTTACCACGAGATCAAAGACGCCAAGTCGGACATCATTGGGGACGTGGATGCAGGTGCCGAGCTGCTAGGTATGAACAGAAGTTTGGCTGCAGCATATTTTGCTGGTTTAATATGTTGAGCAGTGATGCCCTTGTCTAAAAGAGACTGAAAGTTTAATTATTATTTTTTTAGGTCACTATTTAATTTTTTTAAATGTTTTTTTTTTTTGCTTGAAAACACAAACAAAGTGCTGTTTCTTTCTCCTGAAATGATTACCGTCGAGCTAAAAGTACGCAACAAACTGCAGGAAACTAAATGCTCATGCTTGAGTGTGCTGGACTGTTTTTACTTTGCATCACTGCAGAGAAGAAGCTCCGTTTGAGGCTGTGAGAATGTGCCTCTGCACTGACTTTTCTTTCCTTGCATGGAAGGCTGCAGCACTGCATCACTTCAGTCATCATTAAGAATATACAACATCACACAGTGGAGTTCAAACCCAAACCCAGCAGCCCATCCATGCAGTGTTACTTTTATTTGTTTATCTGTCTCTCTGGTTTCCTTATTTGTCTTTTTTCTTCGGGACAGAAACATATCTAATCTAGTTTGACATCTATTAGAATGTTTTTAAGTTTGATCAACTATTTAGTCCAAAATGCTTCTTTCGCTGTCATATTTTTCATGATTACACAGTTTTCCATTATCACTCTCCATTTTTGCTTTAAGGGATTTTGCTCATTTTAATTTGTGTTATTGGATTAAAATCGTTCGTGGGTTTCTTTTCCAATCCCTACATTTTTACGATGTAGAAATAAGAAGGGGAATTTGAGCCATTCTCCTTGCGGTCTGTTAACCTCTCACACATTTCTTTTTGTCCCTCTTTTATGTGCTTCTGCCGGTGACACCCATAGGCGAGTTCTCAGGTGTGTATCTTATCATGCGCTGGTTGCCATATTTTTCTTTCACTCTCTACTCCTTTCTACTCTCAAAACTCCACTAAAAGAAGATATTTCTCAGTGTACACAAATTATATCATATCATATTACTGTAGTTTTAAGCACTAGCATATGATCGTTAACTTATTGCTCAATTAAGTAATTTGGAAATGTGTAAATCCATAACCCTGCAGTTCAGCTTTCTCTGCAGTTGTATGATTTCTGAAACAAATCCTCACAAAATCAAATCCAATTTGATTTCATACCATGTATCTAGCACTATATATCACTTATGCACAAGTATCTGGCCTAACAAAGTGAAATTATTGGTAAAAAATGTTTGACTCAGCCCTCCCCAATTAAATGCTTTCTCACATTTTTCCGTGTCTCACCCATGACTATTAATTCAAACAAAAACACCAGCCAGTCTGTTTGGGAGCGTAGGCAGTGTCTGCTCAGTCCTGTGGAGCTGACCAATCAAAGGCAGCCAACCCAAGGTGCTTCCAAAATTCCACACAGTACACAACGTTCTTTAGATGTGCCGTTCAGCCTTGCTCGACACACGGCGGGGCGCGTTAACACGTGGGTTATTTATGTGGTGACCTGTTAACTTTGCGTCTACGTGCACTGGTGAGACATTTTAAATTTACACTCAAATTAAAGATTTATTTAAGTTCTGGTGAGCAAAACACTTTTTTTCAAGGGGGAATTTTACGCTGGTGTGATGGCGGTATACAGCAATACTTCAAATAATACTATACAAATAATCATATTTTTGTTTAGTGTACTAAACAGCATGTTGGGAGGGAGTTTCACATGCACCCTCAGAGTTTCTTTTTTTTTCTTTTACAGGAAATTTGTAAATATCCAGAACCAAAAACATTATCTGGGGACTTTACTCAGTTCACCTGCCGCTCTGATATTCTGCTTGTTTCACTATGACTTTAAAATAGATTTGATGGTGAACAAATCATCTGCTGGGTGGCTGAAATTTGCACCAACACTAAACCTAACAGGAAAGGGAAATTGGAGCCTGTGTTTGAGTCCTTCAGCCCTACTTTAAATCTAAATTAATAGATATTTATCAGCATATTCTTTCTCCTCTTCCTGTTCTTCTCTTTCTCTCTCATCCTCTAATCTTCTCCGTTCTCTCCGTTTCTCTCATCTCCCTTTCTCCTCCCCCTTCTTCTTCTTTTGCCTCCAGTCCGTGATGATTTCTTCGGTAAGGCGTGCCATGCCTACGCTCATGGTCACTTTTTCTTGTTATGTCATTTCCTGGCAAGCTTTCACCGCCTTCTGGTTGCTTCCTTGTGCCTGTTTTCATGTAGCTCGATATCTATATTTTGTGCCACCTTTGCATCTCCCACCCCTAAATTTTAATTTTTTCTATATGATTTAATAAAAGATTAATGCAAATGGCCATGCAATTAAGTTTTGGGCAATTTTATCTGCTTTTTAAGAACATTATAAAGTATAGTCACCACTTTGTTTGGAACTAGGACACCACAAGCGAATATTTCAACAGTAAAGAGGTACAAACTGTAAATATTGAAATCGGTATCGAAGGTGCATGTCTTCGAGGATAAACAGGAAACAACAAGGATACGTCCTCAAGTAGCTTTGATAAAGTCTGATAGTTCAATAGCTATTGTGAAGACCTAATGTTATGACACGAGGGCTATATTGCTCTTCTTCAAACATTTACATTGAACAGAAAACAAAAGCAGGACAATAACTGGATTTTTCGGAAATGCATGCGTTCATTGAAAAACAAATCATCGGCCTTTCCAACACCCCCCCGTTCAGGTTGTTCTCTGTAGTTAGCTGTTTGTTTTTCTCAGATTAGAATTAAAAACCACAAGTCTGAGGGACAGGTTGAACCCAAACAGAGAAGGATTTATTTTTCTGCCTCTGCAGTTAGATCACATACCACAAACATTAACT
Organism: Leuresthes tenuis; assembly: GCF_036924035.1. Classification (NCBI taxonomy): domain Eukaryota; kingdom Metazoa; phylum Chordata; class Actinopteri; order Atheriniformes; family Atherinopsidae; genus Leuresthes; species Leuresthes tenuis. The sequence goes on from NW_027325371.1 coordinate 16,003,646, forward strand.
CCACTAATCCACTTTGACCAAGAACCCTTCTCTCTGAATGCAGTAAAGCCAATGCCAGCCTTTGTAAAATATAAGAACCTCTTATCCTTTTTCTTTTAGTTTGGTTTGTTTGTTTTTGACATGTTCTGATGTCTGAATTTTTGTCTGTGTTAAAATTTTTGCTTAAAGTTTGTGTGCTCGGCTTATGTTGCACAATGCTTGCTGCTTCCATACAAATACGCGTTTTTCAGTTAGTTTCTTATAATGATTAAGATAATCAGGAGTTGATGAGCTTGATAATAATAACACACGTAAATTTAACACCGTCATGGTTCAACACTTTATTCTGCATGTTTTTTTTGCACTCATTGACTCAAATTATTGCTATGAAAGCACATTTTTTATTTTGAGCTGAAAGGACTAAGTCAAAGTACTCAGCAATGTAGTCTCTGTCTACTTTAAGACAAAAATGTTGCTCCCTGGATGAGCCTATTTGGCTTTATTTGAAATATTCCCACTTTATATAGAAAGCTTGTAGCCTTTTTTCCGCAACAGACATTAAGATTTGTTGATTTGAAAGACAGTGTTTCTATAGAAGCACTGAGGAATGCGTTTGACTCGTAAATCGACAAATTGAACCGGTGGATTTTAGATGTTTCATGTAAAGTGCGATGACTTACAGAGACCTGAATGTGACTGTTACAGGGATGGGAAAAGAAGTGGAGAACCTGCTGACAGAGAACAAACAGCTGCTGGAGACCAAGTAAGAGACACATGGAAGATTAATAGCTGTTCTACATATCCTATAAATGTTTTGCCCTTAATCCAAAAGAAATTATATATACGTAATGTAACTGAAAGATTTGTCATGTGATAAAATGAGCAAGATAGTCTCTGCTAGGTTTGATATGTTTGATCATCTGCTTATAATCGTATGACTTATGACAAAAAACTGGTTACAGAGAAGAGAGGCCAGCTTGTATGTAGCTGTGTTCAGACCCGGCTCAGCCAGGAAAAAGGGAGGTAATATTAAGCAAGATGGCATTGGTGTTAGGAAAAGTAATTTATTGTTTAGTGATATTGATGATTAGATATATAAAAAAAGACAACAAAATCTAAATTACAACTAAAAACAGTCTGTGGGTGTTAACAAATCAAAGATATTCGCAAAATTAGCTGGACTAAAAACAAAATAGTAACTCTAAAAACCGATCAAACTATTTTATGATAAATACAATGGTTAACACCCCAGGTCCTAATCAGTCCAACAAAAGAGAAAAAAAATAGAGAAGACAAAAACAGGTCTCAATGTTGAGATGCTCACACCAAATCACAGATGAAATGAGTAGCAGAAATTACAAGGCAGGGATTGGTGGATCGGGATGCAGAGGAGTCCAGATACCAGACGAGAAGCTAGGAGGAGTCAGGACTATCCAGCCAATCCTGAACGAGCAATGGCACAGCTTGGCCAGAAAACCAGCTCCTTGCAAACACGCACACACAATCTGCATGCCAGAATAGGCCATGGCCTGTAACAACTACCCACAAGCGGCCCAAAACCTCTCTAGTAGAAGGGACAGGGAAACCGGTGGTGACAACAACCTTTGTCTCAACAAGGCGCACTTGTCCCTGACCTAAGTGACAGCGGCCTTTCCAAAGTCGCACTTAGCTGGGTTTAAAATGAGTGAACACTTGCTTTAGGACTGCCAGGTCTTCTTCCCAAGAAGAGGTGTAGGCAATAAGGTAATCTAAGTATGCATTACAGTTGGATATCCCAGGACAGCAGAGACTTAACAAGACACTGAAGGGTCACAAGTGTATTGCACATGTGAAAAGCCAAGACGTTATACTGCTGGAAATGATTTGGGGTGATGAATGCAGATCCACACAGTTGTCAACGCTGTGTGAAAATCAGGTATAAAATGAGTAGGACCATCTGATTTGGTTTCCAAGAGGCACTGAGAACTATGTTTTGCAAAGCCGTGTTGCAACATATACCCAGTTTCCGGATTCATTATGGCTCTTTTTACAGGGTCCACTCGATATAGGTGCTATTTATTAGGTTTTGCTCCATTTACATCAATGAATTACGATTTGGCACGTCATTAAACTAACAGGGGAAACTTCTTACCAAAGACACAATGTCTTTTTGTTGCTCTACAGTCAAGTGTTTAAGTTCAAAACAGAGCACTTCTAATATCTAATATAATAGTTTGGCATTCATGGAGTCTGCTGGGGGAAAGAGCACAAGGTAAAGCCATCATTTCCCATGTTAAACTCAGGGTCATTGGCTGCTATCAATGCAGCGCTGCCATTGAGAATTGCCGTGGGACTGGACAAGTTCTCTGCTTTTAAAGAGGTGTCTCAACATGTTTATGTGGCAAACATTCAGGAGTGACAGTTACATAATCAGCATCTCTTAATCTTTCAAGGATCTCATAGGGTCCTGAAAACTTGGCACTGAGTGTAGTGCCATTGACTTTAGCGTCTGATGCCAGCGCTCCAAAGCGCCCTGAGACTCAGGATGGTTTGTGCTGACTGTGTGCTGTATTTTTAAGTCTTTGGGAACCTTCTTGAAGAGCTTTGACTGGAAGTTAGTGCCTCTGTCAGCTTGGATTATTCGAGGGAGGCCAAACGTGGAAAAGAATTTGGTCAGAGATTTAGTGTGGCAGCACACATCAAGGTAAGTAGAAATTGATTACCAGACTTGGTGTGGGGTAACGGACCAACACAGCCTATGATGACACGCTCCAAAGGCTCTCCTGCTACAGCAATAGGACAAAGCGGAGCATGAGGAATAGTCTAGGCTTACCAACTACAGCAGCACCGGGTTACATCTGCTTTTAAGCCTGGCCATTAAAAGTGCTTAATTAGCTCATAAGTTTTTGTAATGCCCAAAAGTCCTGACCATTAACTCTCACGATCTAGAGATAAAAAAAAAGTCTCTTGCTTCTGATTTATTACTCCACTGTGTTTCTGCCCTTTGACAGAAATGCTCTCAACATTGTGAAAAATGACCTTATTGCCAAAGTGGACGAGCTCTCGGGGGAACAGGAAGTACTGAAGGAGGAGCTGGAGGCAGTGCGGCAATCCAAGAACAAGGTGGATGCCAGAGTCAAGGAATTGGAAGAAGAACTCAAGAGGTAAAAATAACAGCAAGTTTATTCCAATCAGATCCAACTGATTTTAAAAAATCCTCCTGGTATTCATGATCCTGAAATGTAGGAGAAATATTCCAGTGTAATGGAAGATAAAATCTGCACATTGCAACAGACAATAGACACTTTTAGACTTTTGCTTTTTGGCTGCAGGTTAAGAGCAGAAGCTCTTGGAGCATCTCGGGACTCCAAGGATGAAGGAAGTGATGATGTAAGTAAAAATGCCACTGGCCGTGTCAGCAACACTCATCAGGTCCTATACATAGGATCGGTGTTGATCTGTGTACCTTCGTGGTATAATGACACTCTAACACCATGAAAACAAATCTTCACAGAAGCCACATGTAAGCTAACAAAGTGAATGTTCTGCTCAAAGTGTCACAGATTTTTTTGTTGACTTATTTGGTCATCTTTTGGCACAAAACAAGAAATAATCTTGAATCAATTTTTGCTCATTTCTGCTTCTTTTGTCATAGATATGGTTAAAATGACTCTATGCTTTCTTGTACTCAGTTTTCGTCACCCATGCAAGATGGGGACATGACAATGACTCAGCGGCGGCGGTTTACTCGGGTGGAGATGGCCCGTGTACTGATGGAGAGGAACCAGTACAAAGAGAGGCTGATGGAGCTGCAGGAGGCTGTACGGTGGACAGAGATGATCAGGTAGGTAGCAGAAAGCACTCTTAACAAGCGATGAAGAACTTGGATGAACAAGTCACTTCTCGGAAGTCCAATTTTTTTCAAGAAACGTGCTATTTTATTACAAGAAAAAGCTTTTTCTAACCTTTTTCATTTGTCTATTCTATCATTTTCTTTTTATCTTTTTGTGTCTGTTACATCACTCTCTTCTATTTGATTGAAGATGTTTTCATTTAATGTTTCCCCATGCAAAATACTTCATAGTGTTGTTTCCCTCTTTCCTCTCAGGGCGTCCAGAGAGAGTCCAGCAATCCAAGAGAAAAAGAAATCCACCATCTGGCAGTTGTGAGAACACATTCGCTGAAGTATTATTAAGAATATTTGAATGTTAAACAAATCCCGGAAAGATAAAACGTGTCCCTCTCTTGCTCTCTTTGTCCCCAAGCTTTGCCCGTCTCTTCAGCTCGTCGTCCAGTCCTCCACCCGTCAAACGGCCGTACTACAGCGTCAACATCCATTACAAGTCTCCCTCACCTGCCGGCTTCACTCAGCGACGCAGCCACACCATGTGCCAGATTTCTACCTCCAACCGCACGCTGGAGTTCTTCCCTGAAGAGTGAGCAGCAACTCGCTCCAGACTCCCTTAACACTGAACCTCCGTGCTTGTCTTCCTCCCTGCTCTCCTTTGGTCTGAACGCTGGCTCACTTGCTCGCTTGTGGCAGCTTGCAGAGTACAGAGCTTCCAGAGAGAGGTTCCTTGAGCATTCAGCTTCGAGTTGTCTGTTTAAGATTACACACTGACGTAATTTGGGATTGGTTATAGTTTCCTTCATAACCTGTTAAACAAAAAAATCTTCATGTGCTCCGAATATAACGTACAAAAGCAAAAAGTGTTTCGGGGCTTTTGGCTTGGTATTCAAAGGTTATTTATTTGATGGCGAGATGAGTTAACATGACAAACCTAATAGTTAAACACAGCGTTTTGAAAGTAAAGTAAAGCATGATTGGTTTGGAAAGACCCCGCCTTTCGCCCGATGACTGCTGGGATAGGCTCCAGCCCACCCGCTACCCAATTAATGGATTGACGGTATAGAAAATGGATGGATGGTTTGGAAAGTTTGAAATGTAAAGTTTCAGATTTCTGTCTCGCAGACACACAAATCTCTCCAACAGGCCACCAGCTGTTCACCTACAATCTTACAGACACAAAGGGATGCTTTACTGAAGCTGGGTCTTCCAGTTCTGTTCTTGTTTACATTTTAGAAACACTAAATGTACAAAGAATCTTTCCACGAGGTGCAGTTTAATGTGATGAAAAGAGTGCTTTGCTTGAGCCAGAGAAGAGGTTGTTTAACAACTGCTAGTAACTCCATTGCTATCGCTTTTCTCGACTTCCTCCCGTCTTCATCTCTTTTTCTCTCTGCCTCCTGCTGCTGGCTGGCCAGGCTGCTAACGCTTGGCTTTTTCTCCCTTCCCTCCCATTGCTTCCAGACTGGCCAGTAACGGTGTTGCGTCTCTCCTCAGTGACTCGGCACTGTTGGCCCGCCGAGAGCAGCGCCGCGAACAGTACAGGCAGGTGCGTGAGCACATGCGCCGCGATGACGGCATTATGCAGGCCTGTGGCTGGAGCGTGCCATCTCGCTTCAAACAGGTACGCACCACGCAAATCAGCCAAAACAACAGAGACCCGACAGGGCCTCTGCATACATGTCACAAAACAGCATCCAGATGTTTTACTGACTGATATGAGACCGCAAATGAGGTGCAAACCTGTTTTGAGCATGTGGATTGGTGTTTAGACATAGTTCTTAAAATCTGTGACACAAAACTGGGCTTTGTAAACATTAGAGTTGAAAAGATTTGTAACGACAAAGCTGGGAGTGCAAAGTAGCTGTTCCTGCAGGTTTGATATACAACACAGACTCTGATAGGGTTTCTGAACATTGTTTCCCAGGTCCAAAGTCGCATTATCTTTTGTTTAAAGTTGATTCTCACATATCAAAGTGAAGGCGATCAAACAGTATCCTACATTATGCTGAAAAATGTGAGAAAACTCACATGGTATTTTTTATGTATTATGTAATTTTTAAAACTCTAATTCATTGCCTTAGGTCCACAATACATACATTTCTACAATGAAATGATTGATAGGACAGATGAAAGTGATTGTGGGTCAGTACTCCATTCACCCTGCTTATTAGTGCTGACTGCTACTGTTGTTCAGCCTCAGGCTGGTACATTGTGGCACATGTACGACAAGAAGAAGAATCTATTTAAAACTACTAAATGAGGTCATTTCTCATTGTTGACAAATTCTTAAAAAACTTACAGTGTATTTTAATACTTTCTAGCTGTTCTGCCTTGCACTCAGCCCCAACTTCCTACTGAAAACTGTAGGTTTATAAAACGCTAACAAAAAGCTACTACATTCATTTCCTACACTGTAACGGAACTGCAGATTTAAGAAAATGCTACACAGCAGGAGAAAATACAACATTTGTTAGAGACTGTCTTTAGTTGAGGAAGAGTAAACATGCATCATGTAAATAACCTTGTGAATATTTCCATTACTCTTGTAGAACTGATTTCAAACTGAACCACGGAAAATATTATCCAGAGGTATGATGTAGAAACGGCATTTTATAATATAAATAATAAAGATATATCAGACTTAAGATATCCCAACTATATTCATTAGTGGAACAGGTTTATTTTAAGTTTAGATATTTTGATTTCGAGCATGAACGTGATTAGATAACATGCAAGTGTAACTGAAACTGTGGCTGGCAGGCTACAGTTGACTCTACAGCTCAGAGGGCCGAGTGTGTTGGTAGGCAGGTGGCTCTAACTCTGGTCTCCCACAGACTGGTGGTCAGACGGACAGCGCTCAGGACAGCCCGCTGAAGAGACAACAGGCAAGTGAGACCGACAGAGTGCCAGCATGCGCCTTTAAAGGCTTCCCCACCCTTTGACCTTCCACCTAAAGCTTTCGGGCCCCACAGACAGACAGTTGTAGAGAAAAGATCACAAATGTATGATTTGTGATCAACTTTTGCCTCTAGAAATGCATGAATATTAAGGGGTTCTTTTCATTTAATGTGAGTCAGAATCACAGTTTAATACATTTTAAATATATGCTACGATGAGACACATTTAACACACTTTGTGAATGCAGGTTTCAGATAAAGTCATATTTCTGTGGAGTTGATATCGACCTGTGCCAGTGTTTTGCAGCCTTTTAACCTTTAACCTCTGTCTGTCTCAACCTGCCCCACTTAACAAACTGATGCAGTTATCGCTTAACTCCTGTGCCTTATCTTATCTTTGTTTTTTTTTTTTAAAGGAAAAATCCACTTTAAAATAATTTTTAATCGTCAAATAGTGTTGTTTTTGTGTGACTGGAAAATCCGAGTAAAAATGGGTTGTGTACACCAAAGACGAACACTGTAACAACCTTCCAACTATAAATGTTACATGTTGTTCAGTTTCTTCTACACATTTCAAAACAGAGGCTCTGGGACTCTTTTTCTAATTTCTAGCCATAAAAATGACAACTGATCAGCCATAAGTACAGCCATAATTAAGTTAGATTCGGAGAAATTAGAAATGAAGGTTTTGCACCTGTGTGCTGTGGAGTTTTTCCTTTAATTCATGTTGTGTATGTGCTGCACACACATGCAGTGCATCCACATACAGTGAATGTTTTTTAATTTTTTTTTCTACTGTGCCCAGTAGAAGTATGGATGCTTTGATGGAACAAGACAATAATACACTACTTATCTTGTCCCCTGACCACTCATCACCTTTGCTTTTAGACCACCAATGAGAAAGAGGATAACCGCATGAAGAATGTTCCTGTCCCAGTGTACTGTCGCCCTCTGGTGGAAAAAGACCCCAACAGGAAGGTGAGATGTCGTCTGTGAAATGTAACCCCACAGATTTTCAGTTTAAACTACTTTTACTTGCTTGAATTTTTAATGTTGCTTGTAAATTGCATGTTTCATACCAAACATAGTTTTCTCATAAGTTTCTCTTTGAGCACCTCCGTTATTTCTATTTGAAATTCTCAAAGTGTTGTACGTTCGTTATAATGTTTGTATCTGTGCATGTACATGCACATAGTTGTGGTGTGCAGCAGGAGTGGATCTAGCGGGATGGAGGGCCAGCAGCCAGGACCTACCAGCCAAAGCGCTGTCAGGTAGCAGCGACCCCCTGCGTGCTGAGGAGGACGGATCCGACAGAAAGAACAATCACACGTCCCCTGAGAAGAGGAAGGTAGACCTACTTTTAAACTGAGGATATTAGATTACCTCTACTGTCTGCTACAATATATATTGGTTAATAGTGGTGTATTGTCTGCTCAGGGAGATTGCAACCCATTTTTTCCCCCCCGTGGCGGAACTTTACTCATGTATCTTAAACAGCTCACATACAGTACACATATGGTTGTTCTGAATCCTAAACAGAAAACAACTTTTAGCCAGGAAATGAAAACCTGTTATCCAAGACACTTCCTCAGGTCCTCAACAATACAATTTTTAAGTCGATGCATCGTTAAAGAGACAAACAAAGAAAACACATACACAGTCACATAGTCATTCCCGGGTTTATGAGAGTGATGTCCATCTCACGCAAAGCAGCTAAATCTAAAAATGATTTTTCTATGGGGCATAATGCTATAAACTACTCTGGATTATTATCAAAGAAATATCCTACAATGCAATGAACCATCTCGGTCTTTTTTCACTTGGTCATCATTGTGTTTCCTTCAGTCAAAGGAGCTCCAGGAAACAGATACCATGAACAGTCGAGTGTGGATCCTCACCAGCACCCACTCTGCCAGCAAGGTTGTCATCATCGACGCCAACCAGCCAGGCTCGCTGGTAGACCAGTTCAACGTCTGCAATGCCCACGTGCTCTGCATCTCTAGTGTGCCAGGTCAGATAGAAAGTGCTGCTTAAAGCCGTGTGTTTTTACCGTGTGACTGTCGCACACTTTTGGCTGCTAATGTATCTGTGTGTGTCTTTGTATTTAGCTGCAAGTGAGAGCGATTACCCAGCAGGAGAGATAGTTTTGGATCCAGGTGATGGTGGAGCAGGGGGTGGAGAAGACGCTGGTGGGGTGGAAGGTATGTTGGCTGGCATCACACTCGTTGGCTGTGCCACCAACTGCAGCGTTGCCCGGAGCAACTGCTCCTCTCGCACTGACACACCCATAATGGACAAAGGACAAGGTGGATAAATCACAAATACTCCTGCATCTTTGTAGTATAGAAAGATGAGGGACGTGACAAGGTTAGTGTTGTGTTTCTTTATTTATTTCTCTGATATTGTACTATAGCCCCCACTGCTCCCCCCATGAATGGGAAGATTCACACTGCCCAGTCAGCTGAGGAAGCTACAGAAGCCACAGAGGTCCCTGAGTCAACGGCCAACCATGCAGAAATGCGATCTGGACCTCCAGGACCGTTTACTGAGCACGTCTTCACCGATCCTCAGTCTCGTACATCAGATGCCTTTGACAGGTGGGGGGTCAAAGTCTGTGCAGTACGCTGGATTAAAGTCATTACCTTGAGATCACCAGCAAAACCAAATACAAGTGCTTCACGGTGTCTGTCCACACAGGAGCACAGGCCAGTCCAAAGAGGAAACCTCACACCCCACAGAGTCAGAGGATGGAGGTGAAGAGGCCAAAAACTACACCAGCGTGGCCCCCACCATGTGGCTTGGGGCCCAGAATGGCTGGTGAGTGACTCATCTGCTGAAATTCCACGGTACTGACACTGCAAAATTTGAGCCATGAATAAGTGTAGAGCTTTTCTGAGCTAATAAAACTCCCCAAAAGTCTTAACTGACATCAGGCAGATTGTGTCAGCTACTACCCAGCAGACGTGACAGTGACAGGCTGTTTGTACTTTCTTAAGAGTAACTTGCTTCTCTTTTTTTTTTCTCTCAAGGCTTTATGTCCACTCAGCTGTTGGAAATTGGAAGAAGTGTCTCCACTCCATTAAACTCAAAGACTCTGTGCTCAGTCTTGTGTAAGAAAAACATCCCCACATGTCCTCCTTTAGGGCAGTCAGATATCATCTAGTCGTAATGCAGATTTTCTGATCTAAGGGTCTCTAAGTGCTTCTATGAACTCCTCCTATGTCTCCTGCTTGCAGGCACGTGAAAGGTCGCGTGCTGGTAGCCCTCGCTGATGGGACACTCGCCATATTCCATAGATCAGAAGGTATTGGCATCGCAATTATTTGTTTTTCCAGAGCACCTATCCATCACACTCCGGGTCTGTTTTAGGAACTAAGAAAAGCAGCAGCGATTTTTAGTGTCACCATTGTTCATGGTCCATGGAACCTGAAATGATGGACTCACCAGAGAGAGTTGAAAGGTTTTCACAGGTTTCTCAAAAGCATGTGCACTATCCCTTAATTTATCATTACCGAGGGTAAAACACTAAACTGTGTGTTCATGCTTTCATTACTTGTGTTTATTATAGATGTGAATGTTAACAGGTGCTCTTGTCCATTATAAACGAGCGTAACTTTGCATTTATTGTGTGCTTTTAACAGATGGTCCGTGGGATTTGTCCAACTACCACCTCATGGACCTCGGTCGACCTCATCACTCCATCCGCTGCATGGCTGTAGTCCACGACAAAGTGTGGTGCGGATACAAGAACAAGATTCACGTCATTCAGCCAAAAAGCATGCAGATTGAGGTGAGTTTCAAATCCCATTCCGGTGATAACTTTGTCCAACATTTAGCTTTTGTCCTTTTTATTTTGTTGCAGCATTTCACCGCAGTGACGCAGCATTGATTTTTTCCATCTCTGATCCGTTTCCCCACTGTAGAAGTCCTTCGACGCCCACCCTCGCAGGGAAAGTCAGGTGCGGCAGCTGGCATGGATCGGTGACGGTGTGTGGGTGTCAATCCGGCTAGATTCAACCTTGCGTCTGTACCATGCACATACACACCAGCACCTCCAGGATGTAGACATTGAGCCATACGTCAGCAAAATGTTGGGTGAGTTTTGATTACCTGTTTTTAACAAGATGGCGCGGTTTGTAGCATTTATCACCAACGAAGCTGTCGCCACTCTAACACCATAGATGTGTTTTTCTTCTATCCTGTTGAGTGTTCAGGTTCACTTCCACTGATTGTGGTTGTAAATTGCAGGTACTGGCAAGCTGGGCTTCTCTTTTGTGCGAATCACAGCCCTGCTGATTGGTGGAAATCGCCTCTGGGTGGGAACTGGAAACGGTGTGATCATCTCCATCCCTCTGACAGAGAGTGAGTCTTGACTTATTTATACAACAAGTGACTCGCAACAAAATGTGAATCCACGTTTCAACACTCTTTTTGACGGAGTTGGCGAACACAATCTTAGATTTTCAGTGGTCTTTTTAAACTTTACAGAGACAGTAGATCATCTGCTAAGGAGGTGTTACGTTTGTAGAAAAATGACAGCATTACCGTAAGAACTGAATGATACGTTATTGGTGTTAATCTGAATCTAGCAGCTCCACCATGTGAAAAATTTGAGATTTAGTCTGGTTTATTGGTCAATTCTTTTATTTATCTGTTATTCATATGAGTTGTACATGACTTGCATACGTGGCTAAAAGATCACAGTACCTTCACGACCCAGTCGTAGCAAATTGTGTCCGTAATGTCCTGAAGTGAGTCTGAAGTTTTCACTCCAAATGCAAAACAAAAACCCCAACTAGGAGGTGGTCTTTTTAACCACACAGACCACGGTCCTCACCTGCAGCAGCGCTGTTTATCTTTACTCCTCTTTAGCTCATCCGTCTTTCCCCCACGCCTTATCCCACCCTTGTTTTTCTTCCCTCCCTCCGAGGTTGCACCTCTCTCACACAGTCTTGGTCGTAACTATTGCTGTTCACTGTCCTCTTTTTTCCTACTATCCCTCCATCCTTCTCCTCTTCCCGCCTCCCAAAGCGGTGGTTCTTCACCGGGGACAGCTCCTGGGTTTGAGGGGTAAGTGGGAGTGCTCCCATCCTCCTGCTCTTGTGATCTAACTGTTCTCACCCAGTCAAACCTTCAAGTCTCCTGAGACAGTGTGCCGTCTGCAGATTTGTGCGGCATTGCACACTGTTACAATGAGGTGTTTCTTTATGCTCATTATGCAACCGATCAGGTGCACATTGAATATTTTGCTGAAGAACATGGAAAGTATTCCTAAGTGTTTGTTGCTTTAACAGAGGGGAGTTTCACTCATTAGATGCTTTGCATGACATTTATTACTGTGATTTATTGTATCTGTGACAATTATTTCATTACTGTGTAACAAATCCATTGCATGCAAGGGGTTTATTTAAGTTGTTTTAAGCATTTTTTTTCTTTGCTTTGTGTGTGTATCACGCTATCAAATCTGATTTACTTCTGAGCGTTTCTGACTGTTTTTTCACCCATGTGCTCTTGCTGCATCAGCCAATAAAGTGTCTCCCACATCCTCTGGCGGGGTGATCCACGTCTACGGCGATGACGGCTCCGAGAAGAGCAGCGGCAGCTTCATCCCCTACTGCTCAATGGCACAAGCCCAGCTCTGTTTCCACGGACACCGTGATGCTGTCAAGTTCTTCGTCTCTGTGCCAGGTAAGTACAGAGTCCGACTTGCTGGGTGGGTTTTGATATTCTTAGCTGAATTTTCAGTTTAGTGTTTGTACACCAACGCTTTCGAGATGGAGCTATCTTCCTTTTATGGGAAACTACATGTCAAATCAAGACATCTGTTTTACAATTTTACATCGTTTGCAAAGATCAGATGCTCAGATTATTGAGGTTTAATGTCCCTCTGTTCCAGTTTGATAAGAAAACTGATAGTGTACCTGTGACATGCTATTCAATATGGCAATAAAGTATTTGATGTAATGTTTTCAAATGTTTTTTTCAGATGTTTTAATTGATCTGGAGTTTTTTGTTTTGCTTTTGTGACAGGCAATGTTCTGGCCACGCTAAACGGCAGTGTTCTGGACAGTCCATCAGAGGGGCAGAGCTCCACAGCACCCACAGAAACTGAAGCGCAGAGTGTTCAAAACGTGTTGGTGCTGAGCGGAGGCGAGGGCTACATCGACTTCCGCATTGGTAAGCGATCGCACGTGCTCATGAAACAGAAGCTAAGCACATGTAATCTGTGGGAGGCTGCTGTGTGGTCCTGTGGAACACCGAATATTTACAACCAAGATTCAAGTAATAACAGTTTAAAGAAAGTGTTGAACAGAAATTTACTGATTGGTTCTCTAAAATAATACAGTTTATATGTAAATATACTCTACTGCTGCCGTTCCTAACCACTCGAGAACTGAAAAGCATCTGAGATGCTTAATATGGTCAGATCTCCTTTCATGAGTATCAAAAAAAGAGACCAGCATACATTAAATAATAGCAAAAATCAGATCAGTATGCATAGATCAGATTTTTAAACGCTGAATTAAAATATTTGTGTTCCATCATGACCTGTTTTTCCTCAGGTGATGGAGAGGATGATGAGACAGAGGAAGGAGAAAATGGTGCGGCTTCGCAGATGAAACCTGCTTTGAGCAAAGCTGAGCGAAGCCACATCATTGTCTGGCAGGTGTCCTACGTACCCGAGTGATACCTGGATCTGCTTCAACACCCTACCCATCCATCTCTTTAAAGAAATCTCTGAGCTCTCCCCAACCTTGTAATTATCCCCAGTCATGTAAAAGTTCCTCATTGGCTCTCAAACAACCCTCCAAACCGTGCATCGCCCTTTGTAACTATGATATCCCCTCCTCCCCTGCCACCTTCTAACTTTAATGCCTTGTAAGTACCTCCTCTGATCTAGTTGTCTGCCTGCCATCCTGTCTCTGTCCCACACAGGGCATTGTAACTATCATCATAAGCCTTGTAACCCAGCCTCATAACTACCTCCCTCCTCTGTATTGATCTTATACTCACCTTGTAAACACACTGTATCTTCACCTTATATTTACCTGCATCTGCCCCAGAGTTGTTCCTCATCTTCTTCCATTAATTTATCTCCTGTGAAAAGCCACACCTCATTTTAAAGCAAAGCCCAGAGCCCGAACATGCATCAAAATACGCCAAAAAAAAAAAAAAAGAGAGATCAGCAGGTACAGCAACATGAATGAAGACGCTGACTTGCATTTTCACCAGATGCCTGGGTTTATCAACAAGCCAATCACCAATTTGATAACCATTTACGCCATTAATGGACATACTACTGTCAGGAGTTCATGAATCAGCATAGTCACTGAGAGTGTGTGTGTACGGAATCAGCACACCGAAGCCTTGGTTTGCCTTTACAGCTGGGGTTTAAAGGTAAATATGTCTGGCTGTTGAAATTTGGAGGGTGAGGATGAGCAGAAATGACCAAAGGGGAAGTCAAAATTATCTAATAATGCATCAGGCTTTTTTTTGGCTGTTATCTGAAACACTTTGCATCCCATTGAACAGTCAATGTGTCCTGATTCAGGACACGTTGCATCAGTGTGTGGTTGGAAACACCAGAATATCTGCAGCAGCCTGGTGTTAAGTCAAAGGTCGGCACGCGTTCATATACAGTCAAAAAAGGTTGAGTTTAACGTGTTAAGGCTTCGGTTCTTAACTTATTTCCTTCTCCGACTGGCTGTTGATCAGACGGTTTGGTGTGAAGCAAGTGAACGGTGGCATGTTACGATATGTACAGGGATTACTGTAAATCTCCAGACGCACTGAAGCCCATCCTCTTTGTTCAGTATGGAAATTTGTGCATTGATCTCTATCTGTGTGAATTAAATATTAAACGTGTGCTAAAAGCAAACAAGTTTGAACGTGTGGTGCACTTTACTTCATTGTAATACACAACAGGCAAATATTTGGAAAAAGTTTTGGATTTATTGTTTGGACATTCAGACACAAAGCATCATAGTAACTGATAAAAAGCACGAATGAGACTCAACCGCCATGATTTTAATAAAAGACAAGATATCAGCAGGTGGCAGGTGGAAACTGAAACTGCCATGAAGACGGCATGTAATAACAAAAAAATAATAAACGCTACATGCTCTAGGAAAGCTGGAGACTCAAGATTCAAGTACTTCCGTGATATCTTTTTTCACATCCCTGCAGAATTTAAAATGAAATCTACAGGAAACCATACTGGTTAACTGGCCCCATTTTGGGAGGGAGAGGGGGGGGGGGGGGGGGGGGGGGGGGGTATTACCTAAACTTATTTACAGCTAGTGGAAAAGAGTTTTTTTCCACCTCAAGTGCCATGAAAAGAAAATTTGTGGGATTCATTTCAGCCGAGCTTTATACAGAAACAGCCCCTTGTGCAACATCAAATGTGCACAAGACCAGTTTGTGTTCATCAATTTAAATACAGATACGGAAATGTGATACACATCGAGTTTCCTGTAGCTTTTAACGAAATTAATTCAAAGGGTTGATTTATTGCAGCCTTTCCCCAGATGTCTCATCTCAGGATGAAGCCAAGGTTCTCAAATCAACCTTAATGCTTAAAAACTGAAAATGTCAGCTATTGCGAGTCTTATCAAGTTATTGCTCCATTTTCCAATTTCCCTTTTGCTTCAGGAATCTCTCCACACATCAGACAAAAATGTAAACAGAGAAATTCACCTGGGCAGAGTCGACCCTTCTTCTCTACGCGGCTACAAACTACTAAATCCAAAAAAAAAAAAGCCCATTTGTCAGAGGTATGATGCAACCCTTCCTGTAATTAAACGCCCACTTTAAAAGCCACTGGTTTACATGCAGGACGGAGTGTACGCAGCGTGTGTGGACGGTCAGTAGATCCAGCGGAGGTTGCTGCTCTCCCAGCGCTGGAGCTCGTTCTGACGAAACCACAGAGAGATTTCCTTCTGGGCGCTCTCCACCGAGTCGCTGCCGTGGATCACGTTCCTGCAACACAGAGCCCACAGAAACATTCAGGATGCGAGACTCCACCAAACTCACGGGTCGCTTGGATTATTCACCAGCTCAAAACGGATTCATTTTTTATAGTAATACCAGAAGATAGAGAAAAGGTCTCGTCTCCCTTATTTAAGTCAAATATCCTCAACTCTGTGTTTTAGATGATCTGCAATGACTTAAACAAAGAAAAGCACAATACCCTCAAATCGCTTATAAGGTTACTTTATTGATCATTAGATTCAAACCTTTAGAGATTTGTGTTTCAAGGCATATTAAGTCAAATAGTCCCACAAATAAATAAACAAATATAAACCCATTTGTATATCCTCAACGTATGAATAGACACCAGAGCTGTGGTCGGGCATAACAAAGACTGCTCACACGTTAGCCTTAAGTACCAGCTGGTAACATCGAGGTGATGTCATATTCAAAACTGGGACAATGTGATAAAAAAAAAAAAGCACATTTGGTCACAAAGGTTAAAAGAAATTGAGGCTGTATTATTTCGTCCCGACATTTTGCCTGTTTTCTGACTCATGTTTTCCAGCAGTGGAGGGAGGCACTAAATTTGTCTTACTTGCCCACTTCCACGCAGTAATCTCCTCGGATGGTTCCTGGCAGCGACTCTGCAGGGTTGGTCTCTCCCATCATTTTGCGAGCAGTCTTGACCACGTCCAAACCCTGCCACACCTAAACAAGCACGACCACAGCAGATCTGAAGTCTGAATACGGAATGTATTAACCACGATTTTGTGGAGATGCAGCCAGCATGTTGGGGAGGCTCACCATTGCAACAACTGGTCCAGATTTCATGTAGCTCATCAGAGTATTGAAGAAGGGTTTACTCCTCAAGTCGCAGTAGTGTTCCCTAAGGAGGTCCTCGGAGGCCTGGAACACATATTCACACAAGACAAATCAATGCCTATTCAATCCATAGGTTGTAAAGCATCTGAACCACAAGTCGAGCTATTTTGGGGAAAGTGAGTCTCAGGAGAGGATAAACGATGTGAACCAGATATACCTGCATGAGTTTGAGGCCCACGAGTTTGAACCCTCTCTTCTCAAAACGCCGCACGATTTCTCCCACCAGTTTCCGCTGCACGCCATCCGGTTTCACGGCAATGAAGGTGCGCTCATTCACCCCGGTCCAGCCTGGAACATTTTGCATGGAAATGCAACTGAGATAAGCACGCAGGCGCATCGGCGCAGACTGTGAACGAGACTTCGAACAAGTGTGGCAGGCAGGGCGGTCACAGCTATTACATAATCATTTGACAAACAGACACTGAAATGCAGACAAAAAGAGATTCCATCATCATTTCCACATTAGATCCTGAACTGCCTCCGATGAGATTATAATCCTCATCTAAGATTTCATGTCAGCCAAACTGGTCAAGTTCTCTGCAATCTGAGGCAAGACAAAACCTCATGTTCATCTCTTATTTTTGTTGTTGCATGCCATCTGCCCTCTTTCTCCATTCTCCATGAGAGGACTGGTTCAGATCTGAGAGCCCAGTCTTTGCGTGCTCCTAACAACTCAGTGTCGTCTTGCAGTTTATTCCCTTACAACTGCGCCACCCAGTGGACGCGCGCGTGAAAACCGCTCACATGCGCCCTTTTCTGTCAAATCACAATGCATTAAGTGTTATTCGCTTACACGCCACTCTTGGGGATCATCTTGGTGTAAAACTGTAGACAATACAGAGCAACAGGTGCCCAACGGGGGCCAAAAGCGCCAGAAAACTGCACTTTGAGATCAATTTAAGTAACAAATTACACGCACACACCCAGCCGTCTACTTCTATTATGTTCGACTTTGTGGCATCTCACCAGATTCAATCCGCGCGTGTTTAATCACCAAATTTTCCAGCTCGTGCAGATCTCGCTGTGACCTTTTTTTCGGCCTCATTGCTGCGCTCCTGCAGCGGCACCCAATCGGCTTTTAGAGGCTGCGCACGAGTCCAAATGTTACCAATGGCAGCGCACTAACACATTAGCTATTAATAGGATGATGAATCAACTTTTTTACAAAGAGGAGAGCCCGTTAGCCACCCTGTGTGTGGCTGACAGAACTAACCGCCGTAAGCTTAGATTAGTTAACTAGCTAACTTCAGTTTCAACCACACAGGCATGCTGTTAGCGTAACAGAAAGAAAGAGGTGCACAAAACACACGCGGTCTGTGTATTAGTCACATTTAAAGGCCGACAGACTCAACAAAATGTTTTTGTTAAAGTTAGGTGGCTTCATAACAGCACAGTACCAGTAAACTCTGCTGGCTGCAGCTAACCGAGGAGGCGTCTGCCCGGCATCTCCTGGAAACTGGGAATACGAACCGGTAAAACTCACACTTAGTGCCGGTGAATGCCAGAAAAACGTACAAATGGATATTAAAGACACCAACCTGACTGGAAAACGTAAGCAAAAATGGACATAAACAGGCAAATCATTGTCGCTGGAGGTCGGAGCAAAACGTGGTCTGCGGTACAGAAGTGAGGAGACGTGTGCACGTATGGGACGCACGTTGCTTAGGAACGCTCCCAAAGCGCGGGCATGTGGTTCCCGGGCCGAAGGTGAAGAGGAGTGCCCGAGGTTGCTATGTGTCGAAGCACTTTTACGCCAATGAAAAATGAATAGGAGACTTAGTAATAAGGATTGTCCTTAAAATAAGTAACAAAAAAGCTAAATATTTTTGTCTCACAATGTCCAGAAAGACGGTTTTTATACCAAGTTTTCTTAGGAGTCCTTGAGTCCTCTCTATGACTATAGTGCTAATTGTTTCAACTGTACGTTTTAAATCATTCATGTTTATCACTAATTTCCCACGCACTTAACTTAAAAAGGGGCGTCAAAATGTTAGGATTACTTTGCAGTCCAGTTCACCACCACAATAACATAAAGTAGAATTATCATGTTTTACTAGAATAAAGAAAAACATTGAAAGGAGAGCTGTTGTGTTTAGTTGAATTCAGTTTCACAGCATTACCTAATTTGGTGGCTTGTGAATGTAGGCATGACACAGACAGAAAACCTCAAAGTCAACATAATACATTTACAAGGTCCTGTAAGCTTAACAGCAGTTTTCCCTGACAAAAATAGGAATCAAACCAAAAAAAAAAAAAAAAACTACCTCTAACACTATATATTGACGCATGATGAATCTCTAAATCTTTCTTGATTTCACTGCCTCGCAGGATCAGCTTCATAAGTGTTGTATCACAAACCCAAATTTTCAAGATTACCGGCAGTGCAATGTACTGCAAATAACTACTGCGGTATTTCAAATTATATTACAACATAAATCAACAACTCTAGTATTATACGTCCAACAATAAGGTTGAGATTTGAAGAAAATTAATTTCTTTGTAAATATTAACTTTTTTTCAATTTTATTTATTCTAAGAGAAAAGTGAGGTCTGTCAAGCTCAGTGACTGCATTCCTACTAACTCTGATCAATCAGTAGCAAAATAAGTGGAATTAACTAAAAGAAGGTAGTAAAGCATTTAGGAAATAAAATAAAAAGAATAATCAATGATCTCAAATTTAATATTTAGCACATCACTCAGTTACATACACTGTATCAGAAGAACAGAAAACTCATTTGAGACCAGCATTAAGGAGGACATTGACACACATTGGCCTTTTAAAGAATTGTGAACCTTGGAGTTGAGAAGCACGTCATTATCACACTGCTGTCCCCTCTTTCCTCTGTTTCTCTTGTTCCTGCCTGCGGAAAAAGTCTTTGTTGAGCAGCACATCCCTCTTTAAAGGCAACATGGGCTCTTCCGCTTTACGTTGCTGGGCCAGCAGCATGGCCCGGAGCAGGGGTGGGTAGGGAACGTATTGCACAGGCGGCTCGGGGAGAGGCTCAAAGTCCTTGAATTGCTGTTCCATGTGTTTGGGAACCAGACGCCAGTCGTGGTACATCACCTTGTCCACCTCCTTCACTTCACTCTCCTGTTTTCCTGTTTGGTACAACGGGTTTTGAAAATAATAAATCACTCATTATTCATTCAGGCATATACTGGGCACCTAAATCAGATGGTGTATGGTGCATGGTGAACAGCTGAACAAAATACAATCAGAGATGGGTTTTCATACTTTATTTACATACTTGGAAATACTGCAAACATTATGTTAAAACCAACAAGTTACTTTGGTCTGTGTGTTATTATAGTTCCCCACATGACTTCAGTGTTCCTCTTAAACGAGGGTTAATATTAAGAAATGATTGAATTTGATTCTTACCTTTATATGTGAGGATCCCCCATGCTCTGCCATGGTCCATATTCTAAAAAAGAAAACACAAGGGACCTCGTAAAACTTTGGTCACAGGATATATTCTATTAGACACCCTTCCCAAAGCGACTCGTTTGTTGCTCAGTGGCAGTGATGAACCACAGAGGACGCACACATTCGGCAGAGGTTGACAGACAGATATACGCAACGCAGTCACCGAAGCGGATTGTTTTGCTTATTGTTCTAGTACTGTACGATCAGTTTGCAAACTAACAAAAGGCTCATAGATCAATAGCAAACATTGTTATTAATTTTTTTTGTGAGGATTTTTCTGCGGTACGTAAGCAATACCGAATAATCAAAGTGGCTCTTATCATTATAACATATTGCTCATCTTAATTACCTTTACTCGACTCAAATGTACATTACACTGAATGTACAAGCCCTGGCATAAACCGTGGAATCACCACACTTGGAGGCCGCTCATTAATCAGGTTCCATCTCTCTTGTTTAGCAGTGAACAGGTCAGCTTTGCAGGGTGGCTTCTTTTACAACGTTCCCATTTTGTCTGTGCTTGCTCGAAATTTCGGCACAGCTGACTGAAAACAACTAACATCTTTTGCCACACTCCAAGTTGAATTACCCTTGAATCCTTTCCATTGTTTCCACTGGCAGCTCTCTTGAAACAGCCGTGTTTCAAACTTATTTAGGTATGTTTTACAAACCCAAATTGTTCAGCTATCAGATCAATTGCTGCGTGTCAGATCTGTGTTTTGTTTATTTTTCTAATAATAAAAAAAAAAGTTGAAGGAACATTCTCCAAGAGTGGAGATTCCTTTGCAATACACTGAACTTATGCAAAGTGAAGATGCATTTCTAATCAGACTAGACATGCAGTCTGCCAAACGTGCAACCTACAGACAACGGATACTCTCTACCCTACATCAAGTGTTTTATTTTGCAGTAAAAATTTCCCGTTCTTTATTGTTATAAACACACCCATGCTAAAATAAATATATTAGATGTTAGAGCAGAAGCTGGGAATTACAGAGAGGGAACATATTTTGTTTAACCTTAAAGTTAACCGGCTCTCATCCAATGAAAGCAGCATGGATGCAGGCCAGTCTGGGCACAAAAACGGATCAATTTAGCTGCATTTAGACCAATCAAACCATGTGTGGTGACCAGAATTTGGGCATGAGGCAGACCTGGTTTAGTTTCAGCCTGAACATTAACTCACTGAGTGGTGTTATTTGTGCCATACCTATGCCAAATGATTTCCTCTGACATATTAGAAGATACGAGCCTATATGTAACCAAACCAACTTCTGCCATGAAATAAACTAAAATGTTGAAAGAGATGGCAATTAATCTAACTTTACCTTACTTCAGTGACAGTGTTACTGTCTGACACAAGGTAATCATCCTGTTCTCACCTCAGATGTGTAGTCCACCTTGACCTTGGTGATCTGCCAGTAGCTGGGTTCTGTATGGTCCTCCAGCCAGGACTTGCGGGTGAATAGGTGGCCCACTCCGAAAAGCCTCATGCCTGCCAACAGCGAGAAGAGGCGGCTCTCCCTGCGGACATCCTGCCAGGCCAGCACAGGCAACATCTTCCCCGTGAGGGGCCGCCTCATGGTCTCATAGTCCAAGGCGTACTTCTGGGACTCTCGCGGCTGTGACTTTAGCTCTCGGTACGCCCGGATCTTCCGAGCCATTTCTGCAATGAGGCGCAGCCTCTTCTTCTTCGCCATGGCTGCGCGACGTATCACAAAAGTTCCCTCACAGTCCTCACACTGGCCCACGATATGCTGAAAGCGGAAATAAATGTTACATCTGACCGTAAAAGAGCTCAGTTTCCTGTGAGAAGAAACTTATATAAACCTGTCAGCACAGCAGTCAGTGGATGAACACAACCTGCACACGCTAGCAAGCTCAGTACTTAAAAATAATAATAATTTCAGAATTTTTCCAAACTACTGATAGACAGTGACCACTCTCCGCAAAAATGTAGATAATATTCACACTACGAACAACATGAAATACCTGAAAGGTCCCGGAGAGTTGAACAGCAACTTGACCTCCACAAGCAGCAAGCGAGGACCACAACTTCCGTTCAGCTGGTCCGTATGAAAATAGTTCCGTGTGAAATGGTTCCGCGGAAAAAAGCTCAAAACTACGGATGCGGTCAAAAATATTATCTTATTATCTTTCCCTAAACACTATTCTTTGATCTCGATGGAAAACGTAATGAAATCAAGGACAGATGGGAATTATTATTATTATTATTATTATTATTATTATTAGTAGTAGTAGTAGTAGTAGTAGTAGTAGTAGTAGTAGTAGTAGTCAGTAGATAAAAACAACCTGGGCCCACTCTCTGGAAGTGTAAATACATGAAAGAAAATGCAGAAAACATAAACAAAAGCTTCCACACAACAACTGTTGGGCGATTCATAAGTGGTTACAGATTTCATGAGCTTTTGTTCAGTAGAATAAGTAGAATAGATCATTCCATTATGTTATCTACATAAAACGGTAATGTACATTATGTTCTTTGATAACCTGGCCAGGAGACAATATGAATGTAGAAAACAGAAGGGAACCAATAACTGAGTCTTATGGAACACCGCCACTGAAACCAAAACATTGAGAGGTTTTCTTTACAAGCTAAGAAATAAAAGCTTTTAGGAAACAGATGTAGGTTTTCCAGAAAATCCACAGGTTTTAGGTTGAAGAAAGCTTTATTCAGATTAAGCTTTATGTTCCACGGGTCAATGATCTTGTTTAAATATGAAGATAAAATTCCCCAAAAAACTCCTGCCATAAACAAATATTACAAGCACTGTCTTTAATTCACTTATCTAACTTTGGTCATTGCAAATTGTATCCATGAGTAAATATATTGTGTACCTAAAATGTAAGGTATCTTACACCCATCAGTGGATTGTTACTATAAGTTTATTCAGCACTGTGATATCCATTTCTTCTCCAAATAAATTCTCTGTTGTCTTTTATGCTTTTAACTGGTATCATTTCATTGTTTAAAGGTTTCATGGCAAACAGTTATTACCCCATTTTGGTTGATTTACATGAGCTATTATTGAAGTAAGATTATATTATTTTAAAATCAGGTCATCCAAGGGTTTCAACATCTGTAACACCTGTAATCAATTCAATAAAACAAAGATCAAAGTATGGGTTGAAATTCACAATAAACTATATCTTATTCATAATATTTAATCACTTACCTTACTTAATATATTCTATGGCAAAATAACTATAAGGGAATCTGCGTTGTAAGTAACACTTTTCACGCTATTTTGGTTGACAATTTTGTTTAATTTGAACGCTTAACATTTGGTATCGGAGTTGTCCTGAACAGTAAAACATTTAAACAGGAGAAATGTATTAAAAAGCCTTAGTGAATCTAATAGGCTGAAAACTTCCCGTCAAGGAGCGTGATGTGCCGCGAGCTCCTCCCGAGTTGGCTGTTATTGTTTACGGTCACACTCTTGGAAAGTAGGTCATGAAAAAACGAAACGACGGGAGCCACTTACTCAGGCCTCTTCTTTTTACTATTCACTTAAAGTAAAGAAACGACAACTCTGCAGTGCTGTCAGGTTTATGTGATGCTACCGGTCAACAACAGACAGGTAACCTTAACGGCAGCCTTTTATTTACGGTTGTTAGCAGCAAGCAGCTATCAGCGGCTAGCATCACCACCAGCTAGGTCCGGTAACTCTTCCCTAATTCGTAAATGCCAGCTATCTGTATGCTAGGTTATACACACAACGATGACATCAAATTGACCTCAACTGCAATGTTTTGATATGTCTTCGCACACTAAATGCAAATGGCGGGCTGAATCCGAAGAGTTAGCTTGCGTTAGCTTCTCGTTTTAGCATGGCTATGCGGCTAACTAAAGCTAATTGGGAAAAAAAAAGTCGCGCATCAAATGTTCATTCTCCCCACCCCCTTTGATACTAGTGATGTATGTATTGCTATCAGACTAAAATAACAAGGTGGCGTTACGTTCTGTTGTTGAGATGATGTGACCTTGTACACACTGGATGGTTTTGTGATGTTGCGGTTAAACGGTGCTCCAAACATTTGTGCGATGAAAATGTCAGAAAAGCAGGATTCATTTACGAAAGAAAGTACTCAGATGTGTACAGTATGGTGGTCCGCATGCAGAAGCACAGTAGCAAATTAGAAAACGCAGCATTTTAAGAAAAAACAACAAAGTGGAATGATTTTTTATCGTTTTCTCAAATGTTGTTTTCTGATTGGTTTGTTTTGTGTTGATTAATTGCATTTCTACATTTCTGTTGTTTGTTTTTTTGTGTGTCATCTTTGTTTTCTCTGATATTGTTTTACCAAACGTGTGTTTTTGGTTCGTTGTTAAGTTTTGGACCTAAGGGCCACTGCATTTACAATCTTAGTGGTGGCAGATATGATACAATGCAGCATCTCTTTAAAACTAACCAAAAAAAAACAGGGTTATTTTGAAGGAACCCCCCCCCCCCCCCCCCCACAAAGCCGTGTCATATGTCACTGACAAACAAGTATATGCTTAGACCTGCAGGGTATGTGCAGTGTAAAAAAAACTCAAAGCGGCAATTTTAAAGAAAGCATTTGTTATCTGACTCTGTAATTTTCACTCATGCCTTCCAGGATAATCATGTCGTGTTGTTGTCTTTTAGCAGCTGGACTAATGTTGCTCTTCAAGCATCTGGACTGAACCGTGACTCAGGCGCTAGCTCTTCCACCTGCGAGACTCTTGTTGCTGCCATGTCCAGACGAAGCCGCAACAGTCGCGCGTGGCGGTATGTGTGGGGTGGGATACGGCGGGATGCCGATGCCCGTGCCCTTGTTTTGGCCTCTGAAACTGAAGAGTGGGGCTATGACCGCTTAGAAGTAAGTATACATCACCTGAAGAGAGATGACGCATCAGTGGAAATGAAGGTTTTGTTCATACACTGCAGATCATATGCATACCCTCTGTTATCAGGGTCTAAAATTAACAGTTTTTTGTTTTTTTGTGTTTTTTTTTTTTCTTATTTTGCAAGTGAATCTGAGGTAAATGACCAACTGGTAAATGTTTGTGGCAAAATAATCAACTAATGAAAGCAGAAAGAATTTACTGTTTGTTTTTTTTATTTTGTGACATTCATGGATCAGCTGTTTCTCTGCTTATCGTATCAGAGTTTGAAATGTCTAATTATTTCCCCTCAGTGGTCTGCCCCACCTCCCTCTATTGCCTGCAATTAGCTCAGGCCCATGCCAGCTATTTAACCAAAGTAACTTTGCTTCTTATCCTGCTCTGGCTTTTTACTAATAGAAAAGAGAGACGAGTATATAGTTTTATCATTTTCGCCATTAAAACTGTGTTGATCAAGTGTTTATTTTATCCACCAGTCCCACTGGTGGTTGAACCAGGAGTCGATTTTGAAAACTGAAAGCCGTTTTGATGACGAGGCTGAAAATATACACCACAGAGATCCCTGTCAAACTAAAAGCCCTTGGTTGTTATGAATACTGTGGGTGTGCTAATGCCTTGAGCTTGAAGCTGTTTACACGCTTTGTTTCAGAATTGAATCATTTCTCCACAGAAGTGAAAGAAACATAATGCCGGGATTGAGATGAAGAGAGAACTTTTAATTGCCCGATGGCCAAACTTAGTAGGCTGAATTGGAACAAAGAATGGGAAATAATCAAAAGGGTTTTGGACAAATATTATAATTTCTAAACTTACCAAACTTGGTATTAGTAACAAACACATGGCTGTGATGATTGAATCTAAAATGTTGACACTCGGAAGCCAGCAAACCATTCATGAACACACACAAACATACCAGGGCCTTAAAAAGCTTAGTTTTCTGTAAGTTCCTCCAACCTCTACCTAAAACCAGCTTTTACCAATGGCTCTTTATAAAAGGTGGCCGGTGCCATCATCTGATCTAGACAGCTCGGTCTTAACATCTCCCTGGCAACTGGGTCAGAACAATCGTATCCTGAACCAGATGATCGGTCAAGGGCCCTTAACTTAAGGTAATACTTTTGCTAAAGCTTGATCGGACCATGCATGTTTCAGTCAGCAGGTGGCGTGAAGATTTGAGGGTTTCAGAAAACTAACTCTAAGCACCTCTGTAGTCATTCAAAGCTGTCTTTGGAAAAGGATCTTCTGCGTCATCTAAATCTATTTCATCTTTGGGTGCTAATGATAGCTCGGACAAACTCAGGCTGTCATCTGTGGCCCGTGCAGTGGATGGAGAGGAGACTGTTCAGCAGAAACTGTTGGGAGCAACTCTGTGGGAATTTTTTCTGCCCTTTGGCTTCCTGACCCCTGCCGTTGGTCTGTTTCTATTCTCGTTTCATTGCCTGTTTTGCCTCGCAGTCTTTTAAGTGAAAGATGAGGCAATTTCTTCTGATTGGAATGCAAACTGCATTTGAGGTGAATAACTACAAGTCTTCAAAGATCAATAAATATGGAAAAAAATCCTTTAAAAAAAGACCTGAAACCGTACTACCCAGAACTGAACCTGACCTGCCATTACCTGCATTAACCCACACATTCATAGACGGTGTGGACCATAAGCAGCATATCACCAAGCCTTGTAAAGCCTTGAGCTTTGAAAATGTAGTGATGTGTTTATCTTTCCCATGCAGTGTTCAATTTGTCCCCTAAACAGGCTAACACAAAACCTCTGCTGTGTGGTTACATAATCAGTGCTACTGACATTTAATTGGGCTGTTTTTTTTGTTTAATTTTCGCTCCAAAGTACAGCGATTCAGACTCTGAGGCGGACTTTTCAGCAGTGATGGTTCCTCCCGTCCCCAGTGCAGTGCCTGTTACAGGAGAGTCCTACTGTGGCTGCGATTCCCAAGCAGAGACCAACTACAACCCTCGTCTTCGAGGTTTTCACCAGGTTAAAGATTGCCACTGTGGAGAGGATGACCAAGGTACGTGACCACCACGGCAGTTCAAGGGACAACTTAATATGAGAAGCAAACCATGTAATAATTCAGAGGATTTTTTTTGTCGCCAAAACACGTTTGTGTGCACACTGACGTTAACGATAATTCTGATGCCTGTGATATATCAGAGTTTGACTGGGTTTGGGATGCCAGCAGCCGATCAACAGCAACATTACTGAGCGGCGACAATCGCAAAGTGAACTTCCACTCTGAGTACAGCTGTGGTACAGCAGCAATCCGAGGTTCCAGGGAGCTAGCTGAAGGACAGCACTTCTGGGAGATCAAGATGACGTCTCCTGTGTATGGGACAGACATGGTAGAGCTCCAGTCTCTGCTTCTTTACATTAATTCACTCTCAACAGAAGTCTTATTAGCCATGGTTTATTTATTTATTTCTCATTTCTGAACAGATGGTTGGCATCGGAACATCTGACGTCAATCTAGATAAATACAGGCATACATTCTGTAGCCTGCTTGGAAAAGATGCAGACAGCTGGGGTCTTTCTTATACTGGTAAGATCCAAATGGGGGGATTGTAATTGAACAGTAACTGCTTGAAGCATTTCGAGTTAAACATCATTCCATGAACTTTTCCAGGCCTGCTGCATCATAAAGGCGACAAGATGAACTTCTCCTCCCGATTCGGGCAAGGATCCATCATTGGAGTTCATCTCGACACATGGCACGGCACACTCACCTTCTTCAAAAATCGAAAGTGCATAGGTTGGTACAAAGTCTGCTGTTGGTTAAAGTTCTTCCTAATTACTAAGTAATTGTTAACACCTGTTGCTTGGTTAATGTTAATGTGTTTGTGTTACTCTTAAAAGAAAATGTTTGTTAGATTACATGCAAGTTGGTAAAGGTTATATTGGACTACAAAAGCCATCAGCCTCCCTAATCAGTTCCTGCTTAATATTAATAAACCCTCTAATGTCACAAAGGGAGCTACAGTGGGTGTTTGAATTATTAATCGCTTCCTTATTTATCGGGGAGCTCGGGAGAAAAATGTTTTTCTTTAAAATCTATGATGATATATGACTGAAATGCAATAAATCCATTTAGTTTTGACATTAACAGTTAAAGACAACACTAATTCCTCATTTCTATGTTGTATTTCTTACAGCTCTTTATGAAATGTAGTTTTGGCCAGTTGAATTCTCTCTGAATATTTAGCCTCACTCAGCTGTTTGACATCAGAATCTATTTCAATTTGAGGTTAAACCAAACACGAGCTTAATTTGATGAGAACTCAACACATCAGCCGCTCCCCATCGACTGTGTCAGATCAGGTTTTGCTTGTCATTTGCTGGTCATTTTGTGTCAGTCGAACCATAAAGACCTGATGAAACATACTGGTGCGCATACACCCACGTCTAGAGGCACCAGAGTTCCTAAAACATACTAAACAGTTGCCTGTGAAAGATTGTTGTGGCACATTTTATATGACAGCAGTACTCAATGATATGACCATTAGACCATATGTGTGAAGATTATCTGTGTGTTGTGAAGAAAAAAAACACGCTGAGCACAGCTCTCCTCACATAACTGAACTGCACGCAGACTGGATGAGCGTAACGAATGCAAATGCATGCAGTGCATATCTAAGCATCTATTGTTTGAGGATTCTGTTCAAACCTGCATAAAGACAAACTGTCCAATTACATTTGAGCCTTTGAAAAAAGAGCGTTTTACACATTAAAGAGCTGAGAAAAACTTAAAGAGGTTTTTGTTTTGTGTTCTAATGACAAAAACTCTTGTCCTAATTTTTCTTACCTTATTGTGTGAAAAAAAAAAAATGCTTTTGGAACAAGGTTTTCTGAACATTTTTGTCCTTCTTGATCTAGGTGTTGCAGCCACAGAGCTGCACAATAAGAGGTTTTATCCAATGGCCTGCTCCACTGCAGCCAAGAGCAGCATGAAGGTTATCAGGTCCTGCTCTGCGCCCACCTCCCTGCTGTACCTTTGCTGCGCCCGCCTTCGCCAGCTGGTGCCAGACTGTATAGACACCCTGGACGTGTTGCCTCTGCCACCGGGCCTGCGTCAGCTGCTCCACAACAAACTGGGTTGGGTGCTCAGTCTAAACAGTGGCACCACAGGAGAAACCCCAGATGGGCCCGAGCAGTCGTCACATTTGTCTGGTCCCCCTTTGGCCGGACCGTCCTTCTCTGAGAGCGACTCAGAGGGTTGTACGTCTGATCCCGAAGCCTGTCAGAGGAAAAGATGCCGCTGGACGTGACTGGACGGCTTCAATCCTACCTCCTCCTGAACACTGGCAGACATTACTGTCCCGTGGCATCCAGCCTGTTGTTGCCTACCTGCCTCAAGTCGTTTTCAACATCAGTGTTATTCAGTAGGAAAGAAATGAAGCAGGATAGGACCGGTGCATCGCTGGAAAACTCTTACTTCTGCCTGCACACCTTTACTGTGATGTTTTCTCACGCCATTCAGACATCTTCATGTTAGCGCACATTCAGTGTCCAAACCAGTTAAGTAACAAGTCATTTTAATAACTCGCAGTTTGTTGCCATTCGTGTATGAGGATTAGTGACGTGCAGGAATGTTATAAACAGTGTAACACTGACGTCAAGTAAGGCCAAATTTTGATGGTCATCTGGTATATTTGCAAACGGGGCTTTAAGAAAAGCAGACTTCTTTTTTTTTTCTTTTCTTTTCCTCTGTAACTTGTATGCAAATGACATGTTGTTCTGAACCTAAATGTTACCAAAGCGGTCTGTTACCTTTTTTTTAAATTAGCATCTGCTAAATTCTGTTGGGGTTGTCCAAGTCGGGATGGGTGGGTATTCTTTATCGACGCTAATATGTACACTGTCAAAGTCCTCCGTGTTACAGGCAGGTAAGGCAAACCTGAGTGCACTTTTCAGCTTTTAGTCTTCTGCAAACAAAAACGTTTCCTTTCGGCTGTCGTGAATGATCTCCAAGTAACGCCTCTGATTACTGTCGTTTCTCGTGGCGGCGTCCGTGTTATGTAGTGTAGCTCTTTTAATTGAAATCATCAGTAAACTGTGTCATTCGGACATTCTTCAGTAACTTTCCTTTGCGGTTCCACCTTTATTGTTTTTTAAAACTTTTTAACAAGTGATTTTCTATGCCAATAGTTTTACTGTTAAACTTTTTGTACTGATCTGTTTATGCAACGTTTTCTTGTTTATTTGTTGTTTTATCAAAGCCTTGCTCCATAATTTCTTTTCCAGACGCTTCTTTGACTCTCCCAGAGTAAGATTAAAGGTCTACTCTACTTTGCTGTGCACTCAGTAAGCAGAAAATAAGTAATAAAATATCTGTGGAAACTTCTGAAACTAACTGCGGTCTATTCCACTCCCCTGTGCTCAGTGTTTTAATCCTAGTATATTCATTTAATAGTCATTATGTCACAATATGGCTGTAGTAAGCAAGAAAAAGTTTGTAAATCCATTTGAACTAACAAGATTTGTGAATTGAAAGCTCACAAAATGTGGTTTGAACTTCATCGGTCTCATTTTGCTCTCTAATCTTCTCCCTAATAAATTAAGGAATCACTAAGTGTCTGTAGTTTCTTCATCTTCAATAAACAGTATGTCAGGTCCTGATGGATGTGTGACTAAGGATGCTTTACTTCCAGTGTAACAGCCTCAGGTCTCTGAAGCAGTATGTCTGCCTCCATGCTTTATGCAAATACAAGTGTGTCATCACTCAACCAGGATTGGCTCCCTTAACTTGTATGCCCGCCTACTGCAAGAGCTCATTGGACTGGCTTCCAGACTCTGCTCCAATCATGACAGCTGCTGGCCCACCTCAACTACTATAAAAAGGATCCAGAAGAGACTCAGTTGGTGGCAACTGCAGCTGGTGTGCAGTTTGTGGTCTGCTTGGGTTTACGTTGATAGTGCTGCTATCTTGTTATCGGTGTGGTTAATTTAAATTATGCTGTTCTTTTGTTAAAAACTATTTCAGAAGCTAGTTAGTTGTCACCACTCCTTTAATACTTTTGTTCCTTGTAGTTTAGGTTTGGAGATGCTCCTCTTTGTATATTTAGCTAGTTTGTTTAGCCAGTGTAGTTTAGAGAGGCTTTTTTATTATTTCTTTTCTTAGTCGTTTAGTCCCTTTAAAACAATATGGTAGATGTTTTTATGTTCTGCTTTGAGTTGCAACTCCCGTCCTTAGTCCCTCTGGTTTGTCTTGTCTTTTTGATCCCCTTTTTTTTTTAACCTGATAAACCTTTGAACTCCAACCTGCCATCTGAACATCTTTCATGTTACTTCCCTCTACCTCGAGCATAAACGGGGACGTAACACCCAGCATCTGTGAAGTATCCCCTCAATGTCTTACTGTAAGCGTTTCAGCACATAATTTTAAAGAACTAGTGTACAACAGAAATTACTGCTCCCAATATCGCTAATATATGAAATCATTCAAAACTTTATGGTCTTTCAATAATTGAGGGGGAGGTAGAGTGGATCTTTTGCTTTATTAAATCCTTTCTGTTGGATTTAAGTCGGCAACATGTTTCACCAGCTCAGGCATGAAAGTGTAACTACCAGATCATTATTGTGCATGGATCTTTCTCTTGTACCGAGCCTCCGTAGTTCTCCAGTCAGCCAGTATTTTGTTGTAGAACCAATGTGGAGAGTGAACACGAAGTGTAGAGAGACAACTTAATTAAAAAAAATAAGATAAACAAAGATACTTCAAACCCAGGAGTGAAAATGCTGAGCTGCAGCAGCAAGAGTTAATTAATGACAATGAACACATTGAGGCTCTCAGTTACGACCCAACTCAGCCAGGGGTCAGGGGAGGTAACACAAAAAGGTGTCTAATCTTGGATTTGGAGGTAAAAGGATTATTTATTCAACTAAGGCAGCCAACAAAGAATTCAAACAAAAGAAATCATTCTGAAAGGAGAAGCACCACCAAATTTATTTAGCTACATTCAAGAGACACGCTTTTATAGTTAAGTCCACAAAGACTCAAAAGACTCTCAGTCAGAACAAAGGGGGGCCAAGCTGTACATCAGTCCAAAACCTCTCCCAGTGAATGAGTCCTCTTCAGGGCCTTTAGAAGCGACAGGTGTTTGATCAGCCACCTTGATTGGTCCAATGGATTTCCCACAGGAGGGAGGCAGGCCAACGGCTCCAAGCAGCCAATCCTCAGTGTGTTGCCACACTGAAATCTGCATAGAGCAAGGCTGCACCACTTGTTCCGAGGCCAAGGGCCATAAACGCGCTTGCACCACAAGTTTGAGCTGATACTTGTAAGGCTACATACACAAAAAGTGACTTGTTACCAGGGAACAAATATGCAGTGAATGAAATGCCTTCAGGAACAAATGAGGAATTCCTAAGGGCACAGCGCAAAATTTGTAGCGTTGAAGCATTGGGTAATAATTTTGTTCATGAATATAAGTTAATGAAGCACACAGAACACATTTCATACTTTGCTTGTTAATTAGATCTTTGAGAGTATATAGTGTATATAATACAGTATGACGAGGACAAAGTTGTTCCACATTTTGAGACGACGATGCTGACATTAGCACTAACTACTGCATCTCGAAGATGGGCACATTTGTGGTTGAGTTCAGAAATGGCTCTGCTTTTAAAAGTGACTTGAAATACTCACAGAGCAACAATTAAAGTGAGAAAGCAAGTAGAGGAAACTCTTTTTACAGTGTGCTGTGGAGGATTTATATGAGTTCATTGGACTCGTGTTAATTGTCAGAACAATGGCTAACCAAAAAAAAAAAAAGTCACTCTATCATAGAGGCTTGGGGCTCACACAAAAGTCCATTACTGATCTGCCCACTGAAATATAACTCATGTCAGTTGTGAAAGAGTCTGTCTTCCTTCTTGTTTGTCTTCCTTGTTTCCAGAAAGTGAGAGGCTGGTAAGGAGAACAGTCCTTCCCGGCAGAGGTTAATTAGTACAGCTACAGATGGTGTGACTGTTCTTATGTTTTAAAGTAAAGCTCTAATATATTTTCACACGATCCCACAGTGTGCAGCTTCACACTTGGGGTGATGTTATTCATCTGAACTGAGGACACACTCTTTGTAAATCTTTGTCAGGCCACCTGCCTTTAGCTTGTTGTTCATATCTTTGCAAAGTACATGAAATGTTGTGAGAAATCTTTTCTGCCTCCTACAGCTTCGGCTGGCTCTGGTTCCCTTTGTCGGGGTGGATGGATGATGATGAAACCAATGTTGTCTCTATCTTTGTCTCTTTTAGCGTCCACACCTCGTGACACAGGAATCGCAGCATTCCTTTAGACATGTTAATGAGTGCAGCGGTCATGAGGAATTTGTCTTGTACCTTTAAAAGAAAACACTGAGATCAGCTTGAATGAACTTTTATTTAACAATGATTCCCACTGGTGACAAGTTTTCACTGTTGTATTAAGATGACTGAATGAACTGCTTCAGACATCTCTATCTCTCAATGAGTCTATCCATGTGTGTATTAAGGCTCTTTCAACCTGCTAAAAGTGATTCATTAACATAAAGTGACGCTCCCTAAAATGAAGCGCTGAATGGCAGGAAACAGAGGTGACTGTTGTCCTTAAAGCCCACCAATTTACAGCATTTATTTGTCAAATGCTCTTTTTTCTCACTGTTTTACAATCATAAACATCCTGCATTTTTGTGTTATGCTGTAAACTGTTTTTTTTTTTTCAAATATTGTGCCAGAGTCTGCAACATGTGGAAGTGATTTAACAAGAGAAGCAGATACAGGGGCCCCTTCAGCCGCTGCTGCCAACAGCTGGCATACAGATGTGTAGAGACAAAACACAAACACTCTTTCTCTTTGTGTCCTCATCTTCTCCGCTGCCTGACCCCCCTTCATCATACCTGCATGTTGTGACATCGGTGTTAACCAACAGGGTCGCCGTTGCTTTATATTAGACTGAATCCACACTGCAGAAATGTTAGATCCAAGCTGGACACGTCACATCCACATTTCAGACAATTTCACAACCGTTGTCCTGCCTTTCAAACCCGTAACCCTTCTTTCCTCCTTCGTAAAGGTCCGGCAGGAACCCGAATGGCCCTTTGGCTTCTTTCTGAGCTGCTTCGGTCCTGGTGCTGAGTGCGGCCGCTCTCTCCAGCTGGGCTCTCACAGCTTTGGGGTTACAGCAGTAGTCGCAGGCACCCGCACAGTTTGGCGTCTTGTCCCCAAAAAACTTGGAGATGGTGGCATGGCGACAGCTGATGGGAGGATAAGACACAGCCTTTTTTCTTCTTTTTTTTTTAAATAACTACATAACAGAACAACAGGCAGACATGACAGTTCCTGCTATTTAGAAAAACAAGTAAAGAATGTTGAGGTGATTTTTAGCAGTTTTGCTTTTTGAGGCTCACAGCAGACATGACTGCTTCATACACAAACCTCCCAATGCCTCATTGATCCATCAGCTGTTGTGTAACATCCCAAACAAACAAGATCAATGTTTCTGTTATGAAATAAGCCCTCAATCTTTGCCTCATGACATAAGAAATATATTACAGCAACTAACTGCTAACAGGCTGTTGGCTTCAGTTCTGACTTTAGATTAGCTAATGTACCAACATGTGGAATAAATTAAATCCTGATTTGGAAAGACTCTTTTAAAAACAACTCATTTACTTACAAGGTCAAGATTTTTTGGATACACAACTACAATTCCCTGCTAACACGAGGCTCGCCTCTTTTTCTCCACTGTTTTCTTCTAACATCCCTGCTTCAGATGTGACCTGCCTGTCACTTCTATAATGAGGCCGCTCTCATATCAGAACCAGCGTTACGTAACGCTCACACGACCACACACCAGAGCCTGTTTGGGAGACAGTCGATCATCAGTCGAGGCAACATACTGACTATCTTGCTGGAAATGGAAACACTGCCACCTTCTCATGTGTGAAACAGACGTCTCAGTGAAGGAGGAGGGGAGAGACAGAGAGGCACACAAAGACTCTGAGAGGCAACAGTCGCTCCCAGGCAGGGAGTGTGCCACAATAGCTTTGGAGGCAGGCAAAGAAAGGTAACACACACTCAAACTACACAGCAGAAAACTGCTGTCTGTCACTGACAAAAACCACCAAAGAAGACAACAGCAAACCTGAGGACTTCAATAAGAAAAGAGAGGAGGAGATGAGGAGGCTCATAGGGAAGGAAGATTAAGAGCAGCTTGAGAAGGACTGAAGGATTCGTTTGAATGCATCTTCACACTTTTCCTTAAATCCAAGTGTGGCCGTCATCAGTTTGTATGGAATTATCCTTCCAGCCCTAATCTCAGCCTGACTGCGAGTCTCAGGCAGCGTCTGAGCTCCCCTCCTCTGGATGAGGCTCTGCAACAACGAACAAACAAACTGCCAAAGAAGAAGCTCAGCCTGGGAACAAATCACATCTCCTCCTCATCTGTTGGTTTTTGTCATTTCTGTCATGTCTGAGCTCGGCTGAGCGGGAAAAGCAGCACAAACTCTCCCAGGTGAGCGATTTCAGTGTGTCTGTGGAAGTGCAGCATGAGAGGGTTTCTAGCTACTGTGGCCGGAGCAGAATGTGAAGAATGTACGTAACATTATGGACACGTTACATTACACACCAGGAAGTGACATGAAGCTGCTTTAAAATAAGGACAGAGTAAGTTACACAAGTGCATGAAGGTTAGAAACTGTTTGTCATTCATTTCAGCAAAGCACAGTGTGTTCAGTGAAACTGGGCAAGATGTTTGGCAACAAGTGGCCTCACATCGCCTCCTTATACGACTGCTGGGTGCTCGTTGTTATTCAGACTTGCTCGTCCACATTTTCCAGGCTTTGCTCTCAGCTTACTCAGCTGGTTGCTCGCTCAAACTAAACACATTTAAACTGCACATGACATCAGTGCTGTCTGTATTACTCTATAATGTTTTCTATTACAACAAAACATCTCCCAAAACTATGAAAGCCACAGGCTGTCACAAACATTTCAGCACTTCAGTGTGGGCACAACAGCACAGTCAACAATAAATCCCATATAACTTTACACTCCATCAGCACCCATTAAACACACCACTCTGTTCATACTGAACCCAAAGGGACAGATGGAAATGTGTCCGACAGAAACTCTGACATGGCTGAGTTATGTTGAGCCCATCAAATCCCCTCTGTATCATTTCACTGGCGAACAGATTTCCTCTTAAAGAAAACAACATGCTTCACACATGTTCGCTCACAGGCAGTAAACTCCTCCCTCTCCTTCTTCTCACTGTAATCCTCCCACAGGTTGAAAAACAAACAAACTGCACCTTAAAGCTGAGAGCTTCCTTCAGCTCTGAGAACACCAACAACCCCATCTTATCCACTCAGTGTTAGAGAACAAGGAGTAAGAGTTTTATCCTGATGACAGTCGACGCAGGGATATAAACGGGACACTGTTTAAGCCAAATTCAAGCTTTTCGAGCTTTTCCTGCCTCATCAGGATGGATGCCAGAGAAGAGACGCTGGGCCTCCTGAACAAGATATGGCTCAAGCTGCAAGCTCTGCCCAAAGCCCACCCTGCAGAGCTGGGAGCCTTCTTCATCATCTTAACCTTCATCCGTGAGTCTCTTTGCAGCAACACATTTCTTGTAGAATTTAAAAAGTCTGCTGATCGTGACAGTGCTCATGTGCTCTCCCTCAGTCATGGTCCTGCTCATGATGGCGCTGACCTGTGTGAGCTGCTGCTGCTGCTGCTGTCGCAAGACCAAAATAAAGGGACCAAACGTTTGAGAGAATGCGCTCCACACAGGTGGAATCCATCAGACCGCCTTTGAACACTGAACTTTATGGCATCTAAAGACAATAAGATGGTTTAAAGCAAGCTGTTTCTGTAGGTTTTTTTTTTAAAAGAAAGAACAATAAGTTTGCCAGAATAAAGGAGAACTCATTCTCAGGATTCCTGCTCATACAACCTAAAAACATCATGCAGGGTGTGGACTTAAAAGGCCCAGCCCGTAAAGAACAAAGTGTCTGACAAACACAGAGGAGGATGTGCTGACAGGCTGCCAAACACACGAGCCCAAGATGCCAGGCTTTCAGAAGAATCAACGTTCCTGGGAGCATCCCTGCGCTCTACAGCAGCACCTCTGGCCTGAGGAGAAGGCAGCGCCCGCCCCGACTGTCTTATGTACGAATATTAAGGATCAGACATGACGGCAGGGACTTAAATAAACAGTGAGATGCACAGTGCGATGTGAAGGGAAATGCTACATTTGGTTATAAATGTCTTTTAAAACCCGACTATTGTCACTGTGATGGAATTAGAAATGACACCTATGCATACAGGAAGTGATATTATACAAAGTTAGCTTGTAAAACAGGATCCTCTTCACGTGTTTCTTGATCAGAAAATATAAATGGAGAGCGAGTCTGCCCTCTGCTGTGCAGACACTGAAAGGACTGCAATGTTTCACAGACCAGGATGTGATGAAGTTATAGTGAAAATGTTCTATAAAGATGAGACGCTTTGACTGTATATTGTAGCGCGTGCATTGATTTCTCTGTCTGTCTCCTCTGCAGGGCTGTTGATCCCAAAGACAAGTTCAATAAAGTTTTATCAACTCTACAAACCTGTGCTGCTGTTCATCTGGCCTGTTTGCGGATGAGTTCATTTGGTCATTGTCCTTTGGAGCAGACCAGGATTTAGGTCAAACTCCGGCACATCAAAACTGCTCCTATTTCAAAGAAAGTTTTCACAATCTGTTTCTCAGCAGGTTGTTTTGCATTGATCATAAAATCCAAAGATTCAGAATCCTCAGATGTGATTTGATGCATTTGTTTTCGGCTGTCATCTGGTCAGAAATGGTGTCGTTATACGAGTATGTTAACCAGTGTGAAATCTAAACACATTGAAATATCGAGGTTGCATGGCTATGATAAGAAAAATTAAGAATTTGTACGCCTTTGTTTTATTTTAACTCCATCGGTACACTTCAAAGGTCCAGTTTTGTCGGATACAGTGATGTTTTCAACATCATTTTGCATCCTTCCCCCCTGCATGTTGCATAATGAAAATTTGAAGTTGTGAGATGGAGTAGAGGGAAATCTTGCCGCCCTGCCCAGAGCCAGCGCTTTTTTTTTTAAGCAGAAGACAGGCATGAAAACTGATACAAGAGTTTGGCAGGAGCTTGTTCAACAGAATGGAATTCACTGCAGAAAGCAAGGGGAACAAGACAGCAGCGAACGGAGCAGAAAACAAAAATGAAGCATCTAGAGGGCCTAGATGCTTCTGTCAGTTATTGTCAATGTAAGCAAAGGTGCTCCCCAGGGATCATTCTTGGCACCACTCCTATTAATTTCATGCGTTAATAAGCATGATCACTTTGCCTCTAAAACCTTAATCAAATCAGGCTCTCTGTTGGCTCTTTTAACACAGTACCATGGGTGATTCAAAACTTACAACTGGATGTTAAAAAAACAAAAACTTGAAATGAAGAATTTCAAGTTTTGTTGGTGAAATGAAGAATTAAAACTGCTAAAACTAGAATCCCTTTTCTAAGCAGACTGCGGCAGTATCTCAAAATAAAGAGTTTAGGATTGCAATTCATTATCCTCCCCATTTCACACCTCATGGCATCCCTGCAATGTTTACTAGTGTTGAATATTTCTGTCAAAGAGCACAGAGGGTCATCGTACACTTAAAACACTCACCCACTGCAGCGCTTTGTATACTCAGGTCGGACGGCCTGCTTTATCCTCCCATAGATTCAATCATTGGCCTATTCTCATTGACAAATCCATTCTTGGCCTGCTCCCCCCTTACCTTTAGATCTAAGACCACAAAAATTGGCTTTCCCGTTAATATGAAAGAAAACTGGCTCGACAGTGACGTTTCTGGAGGAGGTTGAGTTTTATTTGGAAATCTGACAGGCATGGCTGAACAGTGAGCTCTCACTTTAAACAAACAAAACCAAAATCAATACAGCAGCACTACAGGTAAACGATACTAATGTCTGAGAATGTCATATTTAACATAAATCCACTTGCACACTTTATACACTCAAATCTCTCACCCACACACACATACACACACACGCGCGCTGCCAACTCCATGTGAACATGTGGACATCCTCCATTAATAATCACACTATATCCAGAGGAATTCCGAGCACTTAGAACAATTACCCACAGTGCAATTAATCTAACTATACACAGATAATTTATATATTTTGTATGGATATAGGGTATTCAATAAACAGTATTCCATTTAGACAGTTTCAAAATCTTCATAGCTTTCCATAAATAGTGAAAAAAAAAAAAAAGAAATCTGAGATTTAAAAAAATGGTCCCCAAAAAGTAATACTAGTGCGCACATTTTTTCAGCAGTCTCAAAACAAGAGAGTGACAATTAAAAACCACCAACAAAAAGGACGAAAATCAAAGGAGGGGAGTGGGCAGAGAGGGGGGTAAACGGTGATATTCACACTCACAGCACAGACTGGTTACTACATTTACTGGGGTGGGAGGACTCTGGATCACTGTACAGTTTAGGATTCAACAATATATCAGGCAGACTGTCCACACATCATCTCACAACAAACAGTACATGTTCATGCCCGTTCTGTACGCACAACACCTGACACAACTGGATGGCTTTAAAAACAATATGGAATAGATCACATCTACTGAGGACAGAGCTGTCGAAGTTGCCATCCCATCCTGTCAGACCCACAGCGTGCCATGGAAGAAGGTGAAAATCTCCTATTTGTTCTTGCTGCTTTGATGTGGAATGAATGAGATGGTGTTTCGATGGAGACACTTATTTTGTAGATAGGATGAGGGCCACGATAAGGCCGTAAAGCCCCAGCACCTCGGCGAAGATCAGGATCAGGATCATGCCCACGAAGAGTCGAGGCTGCTGAGCGGTGCCTCTCACGCCGGCGTCGCCCACGATGCCGATGGCGAACCCGGCTGCCAGGCCGCTCAGGCCCACGCTCAGACCGGCACCGAGGTGCAGGAAACTCCTGGTGGAGAGAAGCAGAGTACGTCTTAGCTTGGGAAGCTGTGAACGAAATGTAGATTCAGCCACACCACAGTGCGAATTTTTTGAAGCAGAAACGCTGCTCACAGAGCTGTGCAGAACATGTTGTGCTTTAATGGAGTCACTTTAGATGCAGATTGCCAATAACATCCTCCTCCCAGTCTTACAATGAGTGTGTGGACATAAAGTCCCACATTCTAAGAAGGGTTTGGTGCAATCTATTCACTGCAACACTAGCGATTCCCACAATCAACTCTCTCTTGATTATTTGTCTTTTGTTTCAAACTGAAAAATGCAGGATTGAAAGCAGAGACGCTTTAACTGGAGAGTTATGTGACACCAAGTGGCCCAAAGGCAAAACAATGGCTACAAATACAATAATTGTCTACTATTTAACCCGATAATGACAAGAAATATATTCGCTAACAGAGCGTCCAAAGTTCAGCTTACTTGTAAAGGCTGACTCTCTCGGAGATGTTGTTTGCTATCAGCACAGCTACCACCAGCCCATAGATGGCGATGATGCCGGCCATGACCACGGGGATGATGGACTTCATGATGAGCTCTGGCCGCATCACTGACATGGCAGCAATGCCCGTGCCGCTCTTTGCCGTCCCATACGCTGCTCCTAACGCTGAATAAGAGATGAGAGAGAGTCACTTCAGATCACCACACATCAAGAAAAGTCTGGGGTTTCATCTTTAACTCAATGGATTAAAGGTGCTCCAAAAACACAAGAAACGATGCCAAGTGTTCAACTGTCAACCAAAAATAACAACAACAAAAGGTCAAACCTTAACAGAACTTTGGAAAAGATGAATAAAGATGCATCTGCAAGTCATGTCCTCTCAGAAACCAAAGAGAAAATGCGGCTGCATTCTGTGGCCCTGCTGTCCAAGACAGCGACGCCCATTTCGATACAAATGACTGTGCTGGTGATTAATGCCACAGATGGGAGCTCATCTCGCAGGCTTCCTCTGCTCTGCTGTCAATCCATGTTTCACTACAGCTTTAATACGCTAATTACCAGCGCTGAAAAAGGCCGACAGCTTACAGAGCAGCAACCTTTAGTTTCAAATCCAGCCAATCGTGGAGTATTTAGTTATTGTATAAGCTACTGAGGGATGATTATGCTGCTTTAGGTAAGTATGTATGTAAGGGAAAATAAGAATAACTACTTCCTTATGTTTCCTCTAAAGAGCTTCTGTGGCTATTAAGACTTGTAAACTGACCACAGAACAATCAATCAACACAGTTGTGCGACTGTTTTCAGCACAGCAAAAAGAGCTGTGGGCTACAGTCGATATAAAGTACCTTTTCACTTCATCATTTCGTCACTGGCTTAGTGATGGCAACGTATATTTATGGAGTTATTCAACTTGAAATGAATACCTTTAGAAAAACTTCATTCCTTTGCTTTTCAGCAGCTGAAGTGACTTTTTTACGTCGGCTTTCTTCAGGGCAACACTGTTCAAATGAATACGTTTAGGTTGGGTTAATGTGCTCCACTGGGCTCATTTAGGCTTCTCTATGAGGGCTTAGTTTCAATTTAACTGGGAGGGTGGAACTAATTTTGCATTAGTAGCTAAATGAACCGGTATATGGGGTTAATTTTGTAGAGTTTTACTCATGGCAGTCGTCTTTTTTTTTTATTAAATCAGTTTTTCGTTTATTCATAGACAAAATACTTGTTCATATTTGTACAGATTCCATTTAGTTTCAGTGAAGACTCGCGTATGCCGAGCAGACACAGCGGAATTACTTAATGTTGACAGTAAAAACAAACATAACTGAGTGAATATGTTTTATTTATGTTCATTTGACAGGTCTTTTTCAGAGGAACCATCACACACCACTTTATTTAGACATTTCCAGAGGTTTGTTAAATGCAACAATGACTAGTTCTCAAACTGAAGACACGGAGCGCAATGATAAAAGCGTAGCCGAACTAACAACGGCTTTATTTTTAGACTCTTAGGTGATGAAGGCGTAACGGAGTGTGTGGCAGCCACTGTGTTGTCTGTTCTCTCAGGAGGAGGAAAAGAAGACTAAAAAACACAATGTTCTACAAGCGATGGGAATTTTATCCGTTTGAGGGGCGAGGAACTCGGTACTGAACATGCATTACAGGGGAAAGGGAAAACAGACCACTGGATCTGGACGCTTCCCGCATCAGCTGCAGCTCCACATCTGGCCGTGCGTCAGTCCAGCCCCTCGTCAGTGCTCCAGGCCGGAGGAAACATGACGATGAAACAGCTCTGATTTAATCTAAAGCTAAATTTGATTTGCGATTGCAGTGGGCTTCGATACTTTACAACTCGGCACAACTGTTTATTTGTACCACAGGAACAAACATAACACGGGCGGTCTGAATATTTATGAACGAATGGATGGCTCACGTGCGTTATAGAGCTGAAGTAAATGTTTCGAGAAGCTTTCATTTCTACCGTCTGGCTTCAGTTCAACATAAGCTTTTTTTTTTTTTTTATTACTGTCTGTAGTGTGCGAGTCTGCACATATGGAAAGAAAATGGCTCCAGTTTGACCCAAAAAGAAGCCAGAACTGAGCAGTAGCTTTTCTTTTGGCATTTGGCAGCAAAAAGTTCTTCTTGGGTGATGCATCTAATAACTGTTGGAAAAAGCGTGGAGCACCAAGGTTCGGACGATTGACAGCTTGCAGCTCAGAATTCTGATAAAAATTGACACACACTGCTGACACAAGAGGTCACCGTGGAAACGGTGTAAATGCAACTGAACCACAACTAATAAAAAAAGATTCCGACAAAATGATGCTGCCATCCCCGTGTTCGGCTACAGGGAGGGCTTGTATTAATCAGCCGATGTTCCCAGCAGGCTGTCGTGTGCCATTTATTGAGGTTGGGCTGCTGTCTGCCACTCTGACTGATTACAGACTTAAATATCGGTCAAGCATTTTCCACGTTTCCATACTCCTCCATTGTCTATATCGATGTAAGACAATAGATTAAGTAAAATAAACTTTGTGCAGGACAGACCAAATATGTAGCTTCTTTTCAAAATGTATACATGAAATACACGAGACACCTCTGAGTTACACACTTCAACACAGACTCATGCATTTAATCATGGCTCCTACTGGATGTTGGCCGGAATGTCACTAATGCACATTAAATGCACATTTCTGTACCAACGTCACTGTACAGTGATTACGTTAACCCATCATTTACATGCACTGAGGTACGAGAGGCCATCAGCTCGGTTTTGAACGCTGAGGAAATGCATGGCCTGATGTGATCTGGTCTTAAAAAACAGCCGAAAGCGGCTTGGCTCCGGAGATATTCAGTGAGGAGACACTGGGACATCCAAAACAAAGTCATCTGGGCACAACCCGCTGTTTTAATCTGAATTAGTTTTTTTTCTTTTTTTATTAAGTGCATTCACACAGAAATATTACTAATTACTAAATAAGTTGCTTAAGTGACCTGATGGGTGGCCGGATTCTTCAAAGATTGCAATAGTCACAATAAAGAAAGAATCTTTAAAGTTAGCAGGGTTGAAAAATGTGGAAAGTAATAGTAGGGGAAATGTACAGTTAAGGGGTAGAAATCTCATATGAAATCATGCAAACAGGGCTGAACAAAAATCTGAGTATGAACTTTAAAAAAATATATAAAAAACAGCTGAATCTAAACATAATAACCTTATTGTAATGAAGGCATGACAGGTGGGGTTAAAGTACGCATGTATGAATGAATGAATGAATGAATGGGTGGATGGATGGATGGATGGATGGATGTCCCCTTTAACTTCTCCTACTGATGCTTAGGCCTTGATGCTGCCGCTCCTGTTATATGCTTGACTGTAAAATCAGCGAAAAACGTGCGTTTCAACTCCGGAAAAATAATCACAATTTAAAGATGATTCACGATGGCTCATCCCGCGCTTTATATTAACTTGATTTTAGCAAATCACACATGGCCTGGCGGGGAAAGCTGCCACCCTGGTGATGGCCTGCGTCACAAACCAGCAGCGACCAGAGGACACCGTTTCATCTTGACAATAACATAACCTGGCTCCCAAAGAGGGAGGTATCTCGGTAAGCCATCAAAGGAGCCTGCGGTCAGCAGCTCGATGTCGGCTGAACCCTTCCCCCGCCTCTCCTTCGCATCCCCCGGCAGGTGTGCGAGCCGTGACCGCCCCGACCACCAGCACGCGCGCGGTTTCTCGGAAGGCAGGGGTCGTATCCAACACGGTCGCGTGAGTTCGGTTGTCTGGCTAAGCTAACCCGACTTTATGGCTGCGATACAGAGGTGTCAGATGAAGAAGCTGGTGTAGTTACCGCTGAAGACCATGGCCGCAGAGGCTCCCATCACAGCGAAGAAAGGCGAGTACTCGGGGCTCTCCTCAGAAGACATTCTCGCACTTCTCTCGGGGCGATTGAGCTACAAGGTAGACTATCTTCTTTGTGAGGGTTCCCCTGTCCCACCGTCACCTACGACCAGGTTAAATCACTGTAAGGGGGCGACAACGTA
Source organism: Leuresthes tenuis (assembly GCF_036924035.1). Classification (NCBI taxonomy): domain Eukaryota; kingdom Metazoa; phylum Chordata; class Actinopteri; order Atheriniformes; family Atherinopsidae; genus Leuresthes; species Leuresthes tenuis. The sequence goes on from NW_027325371.1 coordinate 16,048,039, forward strand.
GCTGCCAAGCAAGAGTACCGGTGTAGAAGAGGAAAATGGCGATACGGAAAAAGTCACATGATCATCCATCTCGGAAAAATCCAATTGTGCTGACGCGGGGGTCCTCGATACAAATAGCTAAGAAAAAATCAAATCGCTAACGTTTACTCTATCGTAAAATGGCACGTCAATGTATTGTATGTTGATAATAATTTTCAACGTGATTATATGTTACAGTTATTCGTGCTACCATGACGTATAGCATGAGAGTTTTGTACAGTTCTTGGTTTTTGGTATGTTCTGCTGCAAGTGTACTGACTGCAGTTGAAACGCTAGTCGTCACTACAAGCTGGCGTATTAATTATTAGGTACCAAATGTCCAGCAAAATCAAGAACAGACAACGAATGTGCTCTTTTATTTGAAAATATAGCCATAAATAAATAATAAACAGTTCCATGTGATGATTAGACCAACAAACCGGAGACACAACCTGGAGTTGCCTTTGTCAAGGTGACACTAATATGAAAATGGGTGTTTCTGATGTCAGCTAAAGGAACATTTCGCCTCACTTCTGGTTGAACTCTGTTGACGACTTTAATTTTTACCATAATGATCCTTCTCTAATACAATGTAATTTTTCTGATATATATATATATATATTTTTTTTTTTTCTTTCTTTCTTCCCGCTATTCCCTTGTAAGTGCTGATGATTTGTTAAAGTTTTGACCAGATTTTTTTACAGCACTTTATCATTTAAATTTTGATCATTTTCATATCAGTGATATGCGGAAATTGTGGCCCATCAGATTCTTCAATGTTGAAAAAAAGAATCAAATTGCTTAATTTGTGATCCTTTGTGTCAAAGTTGAAAATAATAAAAATATATATACATTTCTATTAAAAATGTACGGTATTTAAGTAATAGAACCTGTCAGGTCCCAGAATTTGATGCTTGATTAGACTCACTGTCAGGTTGGAGTACCTTATTTAAACCGCCTTGACGAATCTGTGATGCCGGAACTTGCTTGGCGTGGACAGTTTTTAATTTCACCTCGGTTTGAACAATTGCACAAGGCTTGTCAAAGATTTTATTTTCAATTCTTCCAGAGGAGATCTTTAAATTTCTGACTAGTCGCTCTGTGTTTATGTTTATGTCTCTCACACCAAACCAACGATGATTTACTTGGTAAAATGTCCACTGCCACATATCAAAGCTCTTGCACGGTACACCGTTCTACTAAGGATTAAGGAGTAAGAATGTTGAATTAGTAGCTTTCAGCATTACTTGCCTCTCAGAAGGCTTTGTGACTTGTTCAAATGTCTCATGTGATTGTACTCATACAGTAGAGTTACAGGAATGAAAAGAGGAAAAAAGACAGCAAAAAAATGTGCTGGGCACACATGACTGTCAGTAGCCTCCCATCACACATAAAGAAAAGATTTATGCTCCCAAGGAAAAGGGACTGGGATGACCCGCCTCAGGATTATACGGTTGATCATTGGAAATGGCTAAAATGGAAAAATAACGGAAAAGGATGAAAAAAGAGAGACATTAACGATCCCGCTCAGCATTTAAGATGACAAGTCCCAAAAAAATCTTAGCATTATTCACCCAGGAGGTATAGACCAATATACATAAGCTTAAGTTGTCACGTTAAGTATAGAAATATGCTACAATTCTGATATTAATAACGGAAGAAAGCTTCCATATGTTGTAAGTAACGGCATTTAAATGGCTTCCACACAACTGGAAATCTATATAAAGACAGTAAAATCTCCTAATGTAAAAAAAAAAAAGAAAAGAATTGGCAGAGAGACTGGATAGCAGACTTTGATCAAGGGAAATAGCTGAATAAAAGGAAGCAAAAGGAAGCAAAGTCCCAACCATATGAGATTATGCACTTTATCATATCCCAACAAGACTGATTTAAACTGATTTTTGCTGGGAGTGTTAACCTGTATATTGCTTTTATTACGAGTTTCTAATCATTTCAGGCACGATCCTTTCTGAGTGCTCCAGGTAAGCAGTAAACTACAGCTGTTGAAGCACAGATTTATACTTTCTAAAGTCATTTATTGTTGTTTTGTACTGTTGGTGTGACAGTTTATCCTGCTTTTTATGCTGTATGAATATTAGAAGATGCCTTCCCCGTTAATGCTGTAAGTTGTACTGACCCGTAAATTAAGTTCACGCAAAGTGCAATATGTAGAAAAGGCACAAATCACATCAATATCAGGTAGGACCCCTCCTTTGGCAGGTGGGTTGCTCTGAATGAACTTGCCACAGTTCTTCTGTGGGCTTCAGGTGTCTTCATGTAGTCCCAGAACACTCTGTAGCACCTTAACCATCTCTCGCAGGGTTGTTTTCATTACCGAAGCTACTTCTGCTTCCTTGCGGCTCATTTTCACGCTGCTAAATGACTGTGGGACTTCTCAGATTGTATCTAGAACCTTTGCCATGTGGCAAATTTGCACTGTGCATGAGCGCCTTCAGTCTGGCAGATCCAACGGCACCATCTGCTGGCTGATAAAGTGGAAATTCATTTCTGCTATCTGACGCAGCAGAGACATTTTCATCGTAGAACGGTGACGTTTAGAGCAATTCGTTCCAACACAGTTGTCTCATAGACATCATTGGATACTAGGTAGGAAGCGAGTTGGTCTGAAAGTAACACTGAGAGTTACCACTTCTTAAAAGCAGTGGGGATGAAGCCCAATATCTTGTATAAAAATCTATGATTCCTCCTTGAGGCCTCTAGATGTTCTTAATATACATGGTTCAAAGAGTTTTTTTGTTCGATTACTTCTCACACGTCAGATGTCTTCTCAAATTGGGTTTTGTGCCGATCTGGAGCTCAGCATGTACCGTACACTTCCACTATTTAATAATTTAAAAAAAAAAAAAAAAAGCAACTGACGTTTGCAAACTGGAACAATGTTTCGCTGACAGAGGGATTGTAGCACTTTGGAATGAAAGTGAATCAGTTTGGCCATCGGGCAAGAAAGTGAGAGCCACAAAGCCTTCAATAAAACAGGGAGGAGGTTTTATCAGCCTGTTATGGTGCCGCTGTGCTGCCTCTGGAATGTATCCAAATAGGAATAATGCAAATCAGAATATGACCCAATACCAGAAAATTGCATTTAACATGGTTTGAGCGATTGAGAGCCTTGGACTGTTTTAAACTGGCCAACACAGACTTCAAATCTAAATCCTACTGAATACTTTAGAGAGTGCTTAAATCTGCCATTTCAACAGGGATTTCTGAGGAAAATAAAACTGAAAAGGCCTGAGTATACAGCTGTGGCAGAAACTACCAGCAGAGAGGAGTAAAGGGCACTCTTGGTTCATAAAAAAGGTGTAATTAAAGTGCTGGATTCAACCTTTAAAATGGTCCTTTATGGGACTGGATAGTGTAGTGGTATGTTTGCCAGCTTTCTTGTGGGAGATCTGGGTTCAAATCCCCTACATGAAAGGTACTACCTTACACTATCTGCCTATCTGTAAGTCGCTTTGGATAAAAGCGTCTGCTAAATGCATAAACATAACATTATGTGAAACTTATGTCAAAACTTTGTTTTACGCTGCGTCCTGGGCCAGAATTGCCCAGTGTTTTTGTTAAGGGGGTTTATGCAACCAGATATTTGTGACCAGAGTGCATTTCAACTTGATATTATTTTTGTCTCGCTCTAAATAGAAACCTTTCGTTTTGGTTGTTTTTTTTACATCTTACAAAAGCATTCAAATTGCACTCATTTCTCAATTATACTCATTTGCAGCTTCCTCTAAAAACAAAATATTCTCAATCACACCTTTGAAATCAAGGGGTGCCAATAATTCTGACCGAATCCAAAGGAGTTATGTGCAGCCACGACGCCATGCAAGCTTCACACCGCCTCTTTACAGCGGAGACAATCAAAATGCGTTTTTTTCTCTGAGAAAAGTGTCCGTTACAGGAATCGGAGACGAGACTTAACGCCCACAAATACATACGCAGCAGAAAGGTTACTGGCAAACCATAGTTTAATGATAGAACCAGGTTAAAATAAAAACACTTTAATGAAAAGCAGACATTAAAAAAAAAAAAAAAAAAGATCACCATAAATATGCTACAACATCCTAATCACACTTTGCACTAACACGATATAGCTACTATATCTGCAGGGACAGCTCTGTGTTAGATAATATGCAAATGTATAAAGGATAGATCTCATCAGCATTAAATGGAAGTGAAGAGTGTGCAGTGAAAAAGAAGTGAGCCAACTCCAGACCAGTGCTTCTCAACACTATCTAGCTCAAGACGCCTCAACATACACTGCAAACACACACACACACACACACACACACACAGACACAGACACACATCCTAAAAGTTACACTTGTGTACAGAAAACTCATTCTAGAGATTTAAGAGTTCTGGCAGACTTTGACACTTTTGACGTTACACATTTCACACCCTGGTTGCCCTCTGCAGATATGTGAAAAAAAGTGTCTATGCTGCTGTAAAAGAAAGACAAATTTCCTTGACATAAAAAGAAAAGAAAAAGTTTTACATACCCTTTTCTGCCTGTATCACTCCGAAACGGTCTGAGTTTTTTTTTTTTTTTTTTGTTTGTTTGTTTTTTAAAAAGCAGCAGCGAGTCCACCTGCGACAGAATTAAATGTGCACCTTAGACTCAAAAAAGAAATCCCAAATACCTGCATTTAATGTCTAAGATTCTTTAGACTTCCATTGGCCTCACCACCACAGAGACGGACTGTTTGGCAGTCACTACAATAAAGTTTGATCTTTAAAATCCAACACGCACTGATGCCTGTGTGATTACATCCTCCATGCGCCCGCGCACACACACACACGCACACACACACACACAAACCATGCACTCATTCAGTCTCCATGCCCCTGGACAGCTAATAATAGGGACAGCAATATCAGCAAATGTCTTGTTGTGGTTGCTGAAAAGACATTAAGAACAGACAAAGATAAGGCATCACATGCTATTCTTGGCAAAGCTGTATGAAGTGAAAGTGTGGCACAGCAACGGCTCGAACGCGGGATGAGGAAGCTACACTTGAACCCTTTTAAGTTGAGGGGAAGCAACTCTTTTAAAAAGAAAAAGTCACAAGGAAAGACGGAGCTTTGCCCTCTCAGTCCCAGCCGTTGTCCTTTATCATGTGGGAGAGCTCGATGATGTACTTCCCCTCCTTGTACTTCTGACTGAGTTCGAAGGCTTGTTCCTGCAGAAAAAGAGGGTGCAGATGACAATGGAGGCCTCGGCGTGCATGGTTGTGTTAAACAGAGAAGAGGTTCGGGTGCTGGCTGGAACATAACTTTGAGGAGGACAAAGAAAAAGTATAAATAGCCGATCGCTTGTGTGATCAGCCATGTGAGCAACGTGTTAAGTATAGCAGAGTTGCATTTGGCGTGTCATCCTGCCCTAACGCACCACAGCGCGGGGGGGGGGGGGGGGGGGGGGGGGGGTGCACGACTGTTTTTGTGATATTCAGGAAGACTTTGAACTTCATGGCCAACCTTTTGTATCTGACATCTTCAAAATACTGAGATGGAAACCTGGATGTTATACTGTTTCATTGTGTCTCCAATAGAAGTAGTTACAAATTTTTTTTTTTTTAAGTGGCATGACTATGAAACACGTTTGCATAATTCCTGAAAACTAGGTGATCAAACAATGAGCCGCTGATTCACACTTCATCAGGTTTGACCAGTCAGAGCATGTTTAAAAAAACACTTAAGAACAAAACAAGCTCTGAACCTGAGAATTAGCCCAAAACGGACTCTTTAAGTGGACGACTTATGCTGTCGTTTTGGATTGACGCAGCATCAGTGCTGCATTGGCACTATGAAGGGACTACGAGAGCGTGAGGTTGAACATTTACTTACATATTTCCAGCCCAGTGTGGTGTGACAGTTTTCACAGTAGATGTCGGCCACCGCGTGAAGCCCCGTGAGCAGCAGCCTCTCCTCTGCGGGGCCGCAGCCCACGTTGACCCTAAAACCAAAAGCAGTGTCATTTCAAGACTTCACCGTAAATAAAGATACTCGACTAAACAGCACAGCAGCTCCTTTCCTGCCCCGCTGTCATTTTAATGGAAAACTCATTTCTAAATTAAGCAATAATTCAAACCTTTTACAGCTTAAACTGCGTTAGATGCTGATATTAGATCAAGAGCTAATGTTATTTAATAGGCTCACGTCTGATTGTGGATTGCTGACCCACTAACCCAGGAGGAGCGTGACTAAAGTGAACTCACCCAACTTCAAGGTCCAATCTAGAGCAAATCAAATTATCTGTTGACGCTGTGGTTTGTGTAAACACATCGAGTACTAGGAATTTGCTTTCAAAGAGAAATAGACTATTTTGATGTAAAATAGGCATGAGAAGAAAAAAAAAAAACCTGATGGAAACCTGGCCGTTGTTTTAAAGCAATGCGCTGGGAGAACAAAGATAATGGATTCACCAACTTACTCAAAGGCTGTATTTAAAAGACTCTTTTCGCACTTGTGAATCGGTCAAGCATTTGTAAAATTAACCCCTTTTGTACATCCAGTGTGCTCAAATGGACTAAAACCTGGAAAGGATTTAATAATAAAAACAATACTCACACAGAGTTAAAGAGGTAGGCTCGTCCCTGACTGCCTTGGAAAGACTAAGAGAGAAGAAAGGACAAAAAAAAAAACATTGGGAAGATTGTTTCTTACAGTTTTTCCTACGTCTAATCTATGCGAGAACTCTGAGGTGCTGTAACAAGACACCTTAAAATGATCATTAGCAGAAATGGCAGGCAGCATATTTACCTTGGAGATAAGATCGTCATGGTTAGCCAGATGGGCGCGGCAGTGCACACAGCTGTAACGACGGTGGCAGGAGTCCAGGTAAGCCTGGAAAGTCTTGGCCTTTGTCAGCTTCACCATGGCTGAGGAGGGCGAGGGCAGATAGGGGATATTTCAGTACTGCATGTGGTGATCTAGTGATACATTCTTTTGCTTCCTCGTAAAACATAATTAAGACCAGACCAGTGGAAAGCAAGTTCTTCTATTGCCCATCGGAGAGAAATCCCAAGATATTTGACCCAGACAGCTTTTGAGTTGGTTTCAGGATGTCTGAGATGCAAAACACGACTGTAAAGCTTTATCTTATCACGACCTGATCCAGCTATTGGAGCTGGAGGCAAAGTAGGTTACATTGTGTGATCTGATGAGGTCCACATAAGATTTCAGTTTTCACAAATGTGCCGTTTTAGCTGCCCAGACATACAAATTTGGTTCATGTTACACCTTAAAACCTTTGTTGTGATCAAACTAGGGAAAAGTGAAAACTCTTGAGTCAAACCCCGACTCTTACCTTTGATTTCAAAAACTTTTACCCTCACAATTTAGACTAAACTATAATGTGATAACTGTGGTGAAAGGTGAGGTTCTCCAAAACAGCTAGGAGAGCTTCCTCAGTAGTTAATACGGAAAATAAATGAACTGCACCCTTCGTAAACAACGTGCCGTGAATTGATTCCTCTTGTTATCACTGAGTCAAGATAATATTCGACCAGGCAGACAGGTTAGGATACAGTTCAACAAGCAGCTTGCTCCCTGCTTCATATTGTTTGCACACCATGCTCGCTTCATTAAACATTGGGAGTTAACCCAAATTCAAGTTCTGGTGATTGTCCAACACCAACTATCGTCTGGCAGTCTGTACTTAATGTTCTGGTACATCTTTCGGCTACAAGAGGTATGGGCCACCAGCTCTACCTAGCTTGTCTGGAGCTAGCCTGTTAGCTATGCACTGTCAACACACAGCAGCTAACAGCAGCGCAGATGCGCATTGCAGGATATTCCCCCTTGTGTCTCCACTCACCTGATAACACTGAAGCTCTTTACAGTTTTAACAGCGGCCAAACGTTCCCGACAGTGTAAAAACACCCGAAGAAAGAAGCGTTATTTCGTGCAGGTCAGTTCGTGCAACAGTCGACCATGCGCTGAAGGTTCGGACAAAAAAAAAAAAACACAGACAACACAGCCAGCCCCTGATTGTTGCCGCGGAGCCCGTTTACCCGCGTTACTGTTTTGAATCAAAAACTAGTTTCCAAAGTTCTTCCACGGCCCTCGTTAAAAACGGGAGCTGGAATCCGACAAAGCTGGCAGGCTGACAGGATAGAGCGAAACGGTCCCAGCGGGAGAAAACTGTGGTTTGTTTATGAAAACACGCAGATGGAGGAAGTGTGAAGAGTGCAAAACAAACCCCTGACAACCAATCAGAGCTCCAGAGTGACGTTTTAGAATGTGGGTCAACCAATCAGATTCGACTTCACACTAGCCTTTTATGGCTATCAATTTGATTGCTGTTGTTCCCGTTTTATAAATGCCGTTCGTAGGATCTCATTTCCTGCGCGTCCGTTTGGGATAACAGTCTATTTGGTGGACAAGGTGAAACTGAAAGGAACAAGAATGACTGAATAAGATGAAGGAAATGTCGAATATCCTTGCAAAGGAAGGATATGGAGAGGGTTTGATTGTTGTGGTTTCTTGTTTGGTGTGCATGGCTGGCAGACGTGCACTATGTCTTGTTTTGTCTGACCAACCGTGAAAATCCCCAAAGACGCAACATATCGTCATTAGAGGACTAAGAGAAACACCAGATGAGAGGCCGAAGCCAACACATGACTTTAAAAAGAGACTTTTCTGTGCAAACAAATTACTTTTCTTTCTTTCCTTTGCATTTGTAAAGGTTTCAGCCTCCCAAGGGGGTGCTGTGAGATTCTCTTAACAAATCCATTTGAAGGTTTTACATAATTCTGGTAATCTGTGGAAATGTAACCTCTACGTAATATGAATAACCCCTGAGATTCCTTGAAATATTACTTCAAGTCATTTCCTTCGCAAAATCACTTATTCAAGCCTTTGTTCTTTTGAGTTAGTGAATTAAAGAACTCGGTTTACTTTATGTCTCATTAACTCAGCCGTCACAAAGCTTGGCACAGCCAACCAGGTCAGAAAAATACAGTCTTTGTTTCACCAACAGACCGGTCGATTATTATTACAGCAGTGTGGCCGGACTTTGACCGTGGCTGCCTGTGAAAACGGGGGCACAGGTGATGTTTACTGCACACGTAGACCCTCAGCCTTAAGGTAAAATGAATGGGTTGAAGATGAATACATTTCTATTTATGAGACTGTATGCACCAATAGATATATATTTACAGTACTGATACGTTTATCTTCAGTTGACCTTACAGTGTTGTACTTGTGTTTCATTTGCATTCTACAGCAGACCACCCAGGCCAAATTTCCAAGTGATTTGTCCCAAATCTTTTATTTCCTGTTATTTCACCACTGAATCAAACCAGACAATAATGGTGGAAAATGACATCAGAGACAGTCAAAACAAAGGCATGTTTATTTATCATAGGTTGTCTGGTGACACAATCCAGGTGGTTAAATATTAACTACTGTGATTTGCTGCAGACAAAAATCAGGGATCTTTCTTTAAATACTGACCTACTTGGAGCCAGCAGAAGTGATCTAAGTGCAGATCACACCACAAACAAGTTATTCTGTCAGTAGTGACTGAGAATTCTTTGCAGTCTTACAGCTTGCTGTGTAACCAGTACAGCCTCCATTAATCTTGTCATAATTGGGAGAAATGGATCTCACACTTCCTCTATCATAGTCTTTTTTTTCACAGTCTTGGGTATTCATACAATCTTTATTCATAGTAAAGTTTTTTTTTTCTTTTTTTCTGACGTGCCAGTTAGTTTGGTGTCAGTTAATCCTGACACCTGTTTCTGTGGAGGTAGCTTGACAGAAGAGTTGGATAGTCCGTCATCACCCCTGTGGCTCCCACGTCAAATGCTGCTTTTATGTCTTCCTCTTCATTGCAAACAAACAAATGCACCTACAATTAAAGACACAGAGTAGTGGTTGAAGTAAAGTAAAGGCGAATTTTTACTGTTCCCCGGTCATTCAAGCCATCAAGAATAACAGAAAACCTGGAGCATCAACAAGCAGATATTCAGGCTAAATTGAACACAAATAAACGATATTACATGTTATTATATACACATTTATTGTAATGATGTATATTATCAATGCCATGGCAGCAGCATTGTGATTATCTTCAATTCTAAAATATAGAGTACATTACATTCACATTAACATGTATAGTGGATTTATTTCACAAACATCCAATCATGTGTAACTGGTTCTATCTTCTTGGAGAAAAAGCTGTTTCTATTTTTAGCTAGTGTTTTACTTCTTCAAGATATCTCATAGATGACTCACTGGCAATAGATCACATGCTGCTATATGGGAAACTTATTAGTACTGTGATGTAAACAGGAATTTCCACTGCTTATATAAGTTAACTGTTGAGCTGGTCTGGCAAAAAATTTATATATAAACATCTCTTTCTATTAATGCAGATAATGGTGGTAAAAATCAGATATTTGTTACATACAAATGTTAAAATGCAACAAGACAAGGGCATATAAATTTATCTATTCATTTCATCATGTTCCAACTCTTAAGTGGCCACTCAAAGCCTGACAATGGGAGTGATCTCATCAGAACAGCATTGTCTGCACATGACTGAGGTGATGCATTCAGGGAACTCACAGGGCTTTCTGTGTTAAATCACAGTGTTGAGGGAGGAGGAGGAGGAGGAGGAGGGGGGTGGCCCTAACTGAGGTCTCACAGCTGGTGTTTAACATTCAGAAATAAACTAATCTGAGTTTGTGATTGTAAAATGTTTTTGTTTTTTTGGGAGAATTATGCAAGCTTTTCCTTCCCACTAATGGATCGGTGATTCCATCCTCACATGCGGGACTGAACACAGGCTGAAAGTGATTCTTTGAAGGTTCTGAGTAGTCATGGCCTACAAAAGCTGGGTTTCCATGAGCAGGCACCAGTATACTTTCTATCCCTTGTTTAACAAGCAGATTTTAATTACTTATGGCTGTGTTTCCTCTTTTTCATCTCTATATTATTACTCTATATAGGAACATAAATTCTATTCTACAGTATGTTTTCAACTGTTTTCACAGTTCAGGGCGTCTTTTTTTTGTCTCGTAATTAGCCAAATATCAGTGGGTGAGGTCTGTATTACAAGCCCTAACCCCAACCCTTATCTGAAAGATTATTTTAAGGCTGAGTTATGTCACTGACCTTAGAGGAACAATGGACACATAAAAAATGTAACCAAGGCCCTCTATTTTGTTAAGATGTCTTTGTTGAACTGATAAACTTTTAGATGGGCTGATTTAAAAGGAAGTCATGAAGTGGCAAGTGTGTTCCTCAGAGCATTAAACAGAACAACTAGAAAGGGGAGGTAGGTTCGTATACAGACGTGCAGATGACTGAGCAGACAAACAAGTGCTTTTGTAATCAGCTAGATAAAGGGCTACTCCACACTGAATGTAGTCTAATGCGCTGATTGGACAAGTCAGACATTTTAAATAAACTGAGTGCCTTGGTTAGAGATTTAAATAATTGTTTTTTTCTATATCACTCGTTCCTCTTGATTTGTTTACTCGGATACCGAAGCGCACCCGAATCCACCAACATCTACAATCAACATCTGCACCGTTCCAGCTTTTATCTTCTCTAAAGGCTTAAAATGATGATTTCATATCATACCTGTATTCCCCGGGCTGCCAGGTGTTCAAAAAGACTTTTCCTCATAGTTATTCTGAAAGGACAGCATTAAAACAAAAAAATAAATCAACCAAAACACATTGTGTGATCTGCTGTAAAAAAAAAAATGGTAAAAATTACCGAATTTAAACTTTTCCAAAACTGCAGCACTGATTAACTTGTAGGTTGTGTCTGATTTGGATACTTTTTTTTCACTTTTACATGAAACAAATATTAATCTATGCAACCTGGATGATTTTTCCAGGAAAGCAATTTCCACTTTTTAATTTCCTGCCCTATTTTAGCCATGCGTCTCACATATTACATGCTAGACTTCTAAATCAAACCTTCAGAGCTGTGAATATGAGTTAAGGCTTCACTTACTTTTCAATCAAAAACAGGACCAGCCTGTTCCTCAGGATTTTCTTCTTAGGAATGTAAGTCCTTCAGCAGGCACAGATGAAGAAAATACACAAAAGACATATCCATACATTAGCGTGATTATCTTCTTTTAAGTACTTAAAAAGGATGGCAGAAGACGGCCTATTGCTGCTTTGATCACATAAAAAACTGACTTCCAAAAACACTGTGAATATACATAAGCATCAGAGTTTGAGAATAGATGCTCTATTCAGTAACAGACTTTGGTCTTTTGACAGGAACTCCCTTAATGTGCACATGAACACACGCTGCAATCACACCTGTTGATGATGCTCGGCAAGTAGAACTGCAGTAAACTCTCTCCCAGCGGCACAAAGGGCAGCAGGCCGCTGTAGAAGAGAAGCAGAAGCAGCACGCCTCGTTTCATCGAGAAACTGTACGGCATGGAGTCGTTCTGCAAGGAAGCACAGGTGCAGAGACATTCTGGGTGTCCACCTCGGCACAGAAACCATTTTCACGAATGTGTAGGTTGAGGATGAAGCTTAGAAAAAGAAAAGCTTGATTTTCAGAAATGGTATCAATTGATTTCCAAACAACGATAACGTAACTGTGTTGCAGTTTGTGAGTGCGTTGTATGATATTGTGTAATGTTGTTCTGGTGACTTTGTCTCCCCCAGCTGGTTCACATACGGTTCTGTGGCATTCCTTCAAGGTGGCTGCATCCGCAGAAGCCCACACAGTGATCCCCTCCCTGTTGTAGCGTTGAACCAGGTCAGACACCTGCAGGAGGACAGTGAGCTGGGTAACTACATATACAAGTGATCAATAGGGATTAGTTACGTTAAGGTGGAGAGTAAATACTGCTGCAGACACAGATATTACGACACATTTACAGTGTTCAACACCATTTGGG